>NC_053391.1:542998697-543616197 GCF_905171765.1 Bufo bufo | reverse complement strand
ATGAACTGGAATGACAGCAAGTGGTGCACAGAGACAAATCATCTTATTAGAAGGACAGCACATTCTTTTCCTTCCATTAATTATTTTCTTGGTGATCAGAGGGTTCTCTGTAGACACTCAAAGTAAAAAGAGTGGAAAATGACATATACATGTATATGTAATTCATTAGGAGCTAAATTCTCAAAAAAGTTGAATTCTATAAATAGCTAAGGTGCTAGGGAAATAAATCTCAAATCCTGGCTGGCTTTCGGCATAACACTGTCTGCCTGATCTTATTTTTAGATGTTTCAAAGCAGAACACTGAAAAAATAATATTTCTGCTGAATGCATCATCCAAAATTTCCAATCATGTGCTTCCAGGTCCTTCCAGTATTGTAAAACTTACGTCTGTGTATTTTATTTTTAGTCTAACACCTGTTTCTGGATTTCTTTTTCTCAGAAATTTTTCTTTCATGTTTCAGATGAAAGTGTCATATTGCATGTTAAAGTGATAAAACACTTAAATTATAATTTTTTCTCTGTAAGCAGGGATGTGCAGTCTACAGTAAGCAGCATATTTGCTATTGTGTAGACTTCCATTTCTGGTACCTTTTGTCACAGGTGTTTTGTTTTTTTTTATCTTTTTTTTTTCAATAATACAATTAATGTTAATAATATCCAGTGCAACTGAACAATTATGCAAATTGTCAACATAAAAGAGCTACAATCACGGTGCATAGTACAATCTGGTTCAAATAAATGAATTGCAATTTGGTACAGATTAAAGAGAAAAGTAAATAACATTGGAAGCGATTATACAAAATGGGGTAAGGGGAAGGATAATGGGGGGAAGGAGGGGTGGTGGATGGACTATCAGGGAGCTGTTCAATCATGTGGTTGACCAGAGAGATTTTTCTGTTGGAACCGTCGCCAAGGGGACCATATTTTTAAGTATTTGTCTCTGGTTCTATTAGCCAGGCTAGTGAATTCCTCAAATTGGATAATTTTGATTCACCTTTGAGATCCACTCCTGTATAGAGGGAGAATCCTTACTGAGCCAGTGAAGGGGGATGAGTGCTTTGGCTGCTGCCAAGAGGTGTGTAATTAGGTTGTGTTTTGACGGTGTGTATGATGAGGTCTTTCTTGCTAGGGTTATTTGGTCAAGTTTCAAGACAAAGGAGGTCGAACAGACCTTTTGAATGGTCTCCTCGATCGGTTTCCAATAGGTAGTAATAAGTGAGCATTCAAACCAGATGTGGGAGAGAGAACCAACACACACGTCCCACATCTCCAGCAATTTTTTGATGAGGTCAGGTTGTGTGTAAATAGGAATTCTGGAGTTTTATACCATCTAGTTAATAGTTTGTAATGGTTCTCCTGTAACCTAACACATGGGGAGAATCCCTGGGACTTGCGCAGTATGGACTTCACTTCTTCTTCTGTGAGAGTTATGTTCAGCTCTCTCTCCCAGGAGGATATGAACGCAGGTCTAAATGTCTAAATGTGGTCTGTGGAGTGAGAAGTAAGAAGTAAGGAATAAAGTTTCCCCACTTTCCTTAAATCTGGTTGACCCGTGAGCAGGATTTTTTCAAAAGTGCTATGTTGCCTGTTGAAAGAGAAAGCCCGTAGAAAGCTTTCTGCTACTCTTTGAAAGTGAGACATGTGTAGTGAGTTTATACGAGTAAGTTGTAATTGTTCACATGTTGGTATTGTGTTTTTTTTTAACAAATCTTTATTTATCACGGCAAGCATGGTAAACAAGACAAGAACAATAAATGGGCTACAGCCCAACAATCGAGGAGACATATGCAGTACAATGGTATGAATATAAGTACGTTCTCATTAAAGTACAGGCAATGAATAAAGATGAGTTAAGTTAGTCAGGCGGACCTAACAGGAGTAGCATGTGTGACATGTAAGGGGGGGAAGGGGACTGATACCCCTGAGGCACAACCTCCCTAGATCACAGGACAGAGGTGATGCCGGTTAGAAACAGTAAAAAAGGTATGCTAATGTAGAGTGAAACATGACCAACAATAAATTGAACAAGCATGGTATACAATATAGAGTGTGTAGCACAAATGGGTAGTTATTAAATGGGGGGAGAATTCGCAGTAACCCCAGTATAAAGACCCAGATTCCCCGACTCTGCTTCCAACCAACTAAACCACGGTCCCCACATAACATTAAATTTGTCGTGTGAGAAGGACTCCCAACTAGTTAGCTCCTCAAACCTACAGATCTCATGAACCTTTTGGGTCCATTCCTCAACTGAAGGAGTGTGTGTCGAGAGCCAATGTAGAGGGATTAAAAGTTTGGCAGCCGCCAACAAGTGTGCTAGTAGAGAGTGTTTATGCAAGGGGAAATCCTTTGATGGTACATTGAGAAGAACCAGAGTCGGAGAAAGTGGAGGGGCCAAAGGACAGATTTGCTGTAAAATCTTACTAAGCGAGGACCAGAACTGGGAGACCCCTCGACACGACCACCATATATGTGAGACTGTGCCAACTTCTTCGTGACATCTCCAGCAGGCTGGGGAAGTGAGAGGGTCCATCCTATGTAGCACCTCCGGAGTGCGGTACCATCTTGTCAACAGTTTAAAGGAACTCTCCTGGATTCTGACGCATCTGGAGAACCCGTGAGAGTTCCTAAGAAGTGAAGAGACAGACTCATCTGACAAAGTTATGCCTAAATCTTGCTCCCACCTCCCAGTGAAGGACGGTCTGCCAGGCACGCCCTCCAGCAACAGTTTGTTGTAGATTAACGAAATGACCTTCCTCACCGGTTTGCGAGAGGCTACTAAAGTGTCGAACCAAGAAGGAATAAAATTCCTATTAGCTTTAGCGAGGTACTGTTGGCCTATAAATGAGAAATGAGAATAATGCAGAGGGGTCCAACTCAGAGCCAATTGTGATGTCCGAAGGTCGTCCAGGGATGCAATCCGCCCGTCTCTCAAGAAATCCCCCACAGCAAATGCGTTAAAGGCAGGCCATAACCCCAGGACATCTGAATAATTTGAAGATAAGCAATACGGCAGCAGGTGCATGGGGAGAAGGGGCGAGGGACCAGGGTAAAACCTAAACTTCCTGGCAGTAACGTTCCAAGTTGTTAAGAGACCTTTTAAAAGGGGTGGTGCATCATTGCAAAGCGCAGGACCACGGTCTACCGTCCAAAGGCGGGCGAGCACGTCAGGTGATGTTAATTGGCGTGCAATTTGGTAACCCAATTTTCTAATGTTAATGTTTAGTAATTCACTCAACAGACGGAGTTGAATAGCCCTATAATATAATTTGATGTCTGGCAAGCCAAAGCCGCCTCTGTGTTTGGGCAGGGTTAACAAGTCATATGCCAATCTCGGACGAGCTCGCCTCCAAATGAAGCCTGAAATAATCCTACACAGGTCCAGGAAGTAAGAGTCAGGTAAGTATATAGGTAGAGACTGGAGAAGAAACAGCACTTTGGGAAGGATATACGTTTTATGGTATTGTGTTTGATCTGAAGAGATCCATGATTGAAATGGTGTTGAATTTTTCCCAAAAATCTGAGAATGGTGAGTCAATATTAGTAACAGCTATGGGTAGCATGCTTGAAGGGAGTAATGGTGATGGGAAAGGTGCTAGAGTATGTTTCAAAGATAGCCATACCGCACACGTGCCCTTTAGTAGTCGGTCTAGGTCAGAGTTTCTGATGGACCCTTTTTTTTTTATAAGTAAGGTGTAGGGTAGCCGAGGTCTGCGACCCCTCCAGAGAAATTAGGTGAGAATGGATCTGAGACCGCCAAAGAAACTAGCTGGCAAGTATACAGGAATCATCGACAGTGTGTATAGTATCTTCGGCACAATATATGTCTTGAGGAGGTTCCTGCGTTCCATCCACATGATGAAGGGGAAGTCATATTGTTTTAGAAGGCTTTTGACTTCATTCAAGAAAGGAAGGAAGTTAAGCCTGTATAATTCCGAAAGTTTATTTGGAAGGTGGATGCCTAGATACTTCAAGGAGGTGGAAATCCACGGGAAACAAGAGCATTGTTTTGATAATGCGACCTCTTTTCCCGGAATACTAATGTTGAGAACCACTGACTTCAATACATTGACTTTGAAGTTGGACAGAAGACCAAACTCTTCAAGCATTTTCGAAAGAAGTGGCAAGTCTGAGACTGGATTGGATATTAGGAACATCAGGTCATCGGCAAACGCAACACATTTGAGTTGTAAAGGGCCTGCTTTAAAACCCACAATGGAGGGGTTCTGTCTTATATTTTGTAACAGGGTTTCAACTACTAATATAAAGAGGGACAGTGAAAGAGGACAGCCCTGTCGTGTGCCGTTTGTGATTTTAAGAGAGTGCCATTTATTTTGATACGGGCTGAGGGATAATCGTAAACTGTGAATATTGCTGTAATTAGTTCAGGGGGAAAATTTAACTTGTGCAAGATGGCTTCCATGAAGGCCCAACTGACCCAATCAAACGCTTTTTCTGCGTCAATTCCAAAAAGTGCGATGGGCAATTTGCCCCTATGTGCTATATGTATTATATGCAGTAGTTTGCATGAGTTGTCTCTCCCTTCCTTGCCATTGACGAAGCCAGTCTGTTCATTCCCTATCAGCCATGTGAGCAATAGACTTATGAGAAGCGCTATGAGTTTAGCCCATATCTTTAAATCAAGGTTTAGTAACGAGATGGGGCGATAACTACCACAGGATTGGGCTTTTTTCCCTGTCTTGTGGATTAAAGTGATATGTGCTTCTTGTGATTGTGGGTATAATGTGCCTCCTTCCAGCAAGTGGTTGCAGAGGGAGACCAATTTATGAGCCAGAGTATCTTCTAATTTCTTATAATAAAGTAGGGGTAGACCATCTGGTCCAGGGCTTTTTCCCAGGGGAAAACTGTGTAGTATTGCTTTGAGTTCTCCTGGGGTGACCGGGAGATTAGTTTAGTAGTCTCATCTGCTGTGATAGTGGGAAGGCTAATAGAGTCTAGGAAACGTATATGAGATGCTTGGGTGAGTTCTGGGTCGGTCGGAAGGTTGTAAAGTCCTGAGTAATAGGAATGAAAAGCTTTGGCAATTCCCGCAGTTTGGGAGTGTAGGCGGCCTTGATTTTCTTTTCTTTTATTAATTAATGGCTTTTCTCTTGTTTTCTTAATAGGAGAAGACATCAATTTCCCCCCTTTATCTCCATGTGCGTATAATTTATGTTTAAAGTAAAGTTGCTGTTTAGCATATCTTAAGTCCAAGATTTGTTTTAATTGTTGTCTCAGACTTGTCAGTTCCATCTGGTTCGCCTGTGAAGCAGGATTCCTATTGTTTTTTTCTAATAGGGATATTTGGTTAAGTATCGAGTCGATTTTCTTCTGCTTTTCCTTCTTGATTCGTGAGCCTAATGCAACTAGCACTCCCCTTATGTATGCTTTGTGAGATTCCCACAACACAGCGTGCAAGACTTCTGGTGAGGAATTGTTATCAAAGAAGGAGTTGAGATGCTGCCTGATATGTGCCAAATTGTCTTCTGAGTCTCCAGGGCATGTGTGCTTCTCAGAGACTGAACAGGTATTTACTATTGCTAGTAAGAAGTTGACAAGGCATCAGAAGAAAGAGGAAAAGTAGGGGAGGAGGGGATGGCGTCAGCTCCACTTTGTCTCCCGGGTCTTGGACCCACTTATATACGGAAGCTCAAGACCAGATTAGATCTGCATGTAGCGGGAGTTGTCAATAACACCTCTATACACCTTGTTTAGGGATGCACATAAGTGGGGGCAGTGTGGAGTCTGTCGAGTGTTTATCCTGAATAAGACTTTAGTATTGATAGGCCAGGGGAGAGACATCAAATAGATCATGATAAGGCTGTCAACATACCCTATTGGATTATAAGACCTACATTGATTATAAAAAAACTAACAACGGAACCTACTAGTCGCCTCCGGGAATATGTACCTATGTGGGGATGGGGAAGAACCTGTTTGACATTTGCCCGATAGATAACGATAGTGTATACCAGTACTAAGACACTCTACAGGGCTTCATCAAGCCGACACCGGGCTCAATTGAGCCATGGAACCTGCGTCGGTTATAATAGCCTGTCAGCTAGACCCACTAGTCGCTAACATAAGTATGCGCCTAAGTGGGGAAAATTAAGAGCCTGTCAGCCGCTAGTCAGAAAGGTGATTATGGTGTAGATAAGCTGGGGGACATAAATTAAAGTACGACAGAGTCTTCTTCAGGTTCAACCGTACTGTGGGGCGAGTCACAACCATAATCCCCTCACTAAACTCATCAGTCGCCCCCAGTGGTAGACACTCAAGCGGGCATAGTGAGGAGCATGGCCGCCACCTAATAAGGAAGTGACTTTTTAACTCTGGTAAGAACAAAGACATACCAAGAAGTATGTCAGAACCATCATCCGGCTCAATGTTCCTACGATACCTTTTACAAATATACTGAACAGTCCCAATCAAACTGGATCTGATGTGCTCTGGGACATGTGAGAGCTTGGGCGTTGGCGCTTGCTTTTGTGGGCCTGCTGCCACGGTTCAGGGGTAGATAGAAGAGGCAGTACAGCTTCTGTGTCTACCGGCATCCAGGATGGTATCTTGATTGGCTCTATGTCCAGCAGGGGCCATATCTTGGCTAAGTCCTCCGGAACGTGAATGCGGATTTTCCGTCCATTATGGATAACAGAGAGCCCAAAGGGGTATAGCCAGGAGTAGATAATATTCTTCTGACGCAGTTGCTCTAAGAGGGGTCTGAGGATCCTTTTTTTTGCCAGTATAGAGGGCACCACATCTTGATATAATGAGATCTCTGTGTCGGTGTATTTCACCGACGCTTTTTCCCCTCACTGCTGCTAGGATTCTGGTGGTGTCTACGAAGGACAGGAGACCGCAGATCACATCCCTAGGGGGTTCACTCACATGCGGTCTGCGTCTGAGAGACCTGTGGGTTCTTTCAATGGTGACTCCTTGGGTCACCTCCTGCCCTATCAGATCCTCGAAAATTTCCAAGGCTATTTTCTTGAGCGAATCCACTGACCATGACTCAGGTAGTCCTTTTAAATACGAATATTGCGCCTTCTACTTCTATTTTCCTGATCTTCTATCAGGGTCAACGCTTTGTTTATGTGGGTCAGGTGTTCTGAAGATCTTGTCTCCAAGGCCTTTGAGTGCGCTATAATGGTGGCGCATGTGTTCTCTAGCCCTTCCACTCTTGCCCCCACGTGCTCTCCATCTTAATTTCTGATAAATCAGCGAGAATGGAGCGCAGGGCTTGCACAATGGTGGTTTTAAAAAAGGTTTTGGATGTTGTGGCTAGATCGGAATCATCTTGTTCACTTGTGCAGCCGCTTAGTTGATCCGAGTCATCATCACTCTCCGCGGCCGCTGCGTCTTCAGGTGCCATCTTGGGAGGTCGCGGCTGATGGTTCGGCATCTTGTGTTGGAGGTATTTATGGATATCTGAGGAGTGCTTTTTGGTTGACTGCGTGATGGCAGTGTCTGGTTTTCGGTCCTTTCCGTATTTGACCATTTTCGCGCTTCAGTAAGATGATAAAGGCCGCTTGCAGGGACTGTCGTGGAGGAGCTCTTCTCTCACACGTCTCCTTCCATGCACGGTCAGGCTCTGCCCCCTCACAGCTGGTTTACCTCTTGAGTATGTAGACTGTTTCATGCCAAAGAACACCAAACAGAAGAGATATATGAAAAGCAATTTACCGTCATATTACATAGTAATAATAATCCTCTATTTCTTACCGTTAGTTTAGTTATGTGTTGTTTATTAGGGGAACACTTAAGGAAAAACTGATATGTGTGCTGCCTGCCTTCTACCATACAGTTGGATTCACAGCTATCCTGCTCAGAACTGTTGTGTAATGTCCTCCATGCTGCTGCTGCTGCTACTGAAATTGGGGAGCAGAATCTCCTTTTATGTTTGTATAGTGTATTGGAGATATCCTAGCTCAGAGGTTGGCTTACTATATGTGCAACCTGTGCAGCGGCACAGGGAACTAGTAGGTTAGTGGGCCCACCGACACGTACCTGAATTTTCAAAAAAATAAAAAGTTTGCATAATATCTATAGCTGTACAATCATAACTATGAAGGAGCAGGTCATTTTTGGGCTTCTTCAATGTCTTCCTCAGCCATAGTATTCCCTGTTTCTGCTGTACAGTTAGATGCATTTCTCTCACAAACAGGGGGAATATTGCTTCTGTGGAATCTGCCAGCTCTGTACTACTGTGACGTCCTTTCCCTTACTTTCCACTATGTTTGTTTTCAGAACACAGAACAGATAAGGGGGGGGGGGGATACATCATACAGACACACAGGAGGCTCCTCTAATCTTCAAAAGCTGTGTAGGAGCAGTTGTTTTATCAGGCTTAGGATCTCAGCTAACTCTGACACGCCCCCAATTTTTTGTGAGCTGTCTTCTGTGTGTCTGTTACTAGGAACGGATCTAACCTGACAATAGGCGGTGGACGTGAGACCCTTAGTAGCCATGACTTTGTCTGCATCCACCTGAAAAAAAAGCTGTAGATTTAGAAATTTTCTAGTTACACTATTCCTAATTAAATAAAATGTAATTATGTGAAAGTACAGTGACTCTTTAACCACCTAACTGTTCTGCCCAAGCTTAGCTTTTACTTTCACTTTCAGCAGTATTCACTGCATCCCGATTATTAACAGTAATATCTTCCCTTGTACTGAAGATATTGCTGTCATTCTGGCATTGTTTGAAAGCTTTATATCTATAGCTGGTACCAAACTAGAGGTATGAGCAGCTAAACCATCTGCTCCACCATCCCCCTCAGTTTGGAAGAGAATGAGAGAGAAGTTGCAGAGCTGACAGGCTGCAGGAAGAAAGTAAAAATATATAGAAATGAGACATTATCATTAGGGATAAGCCAATTGACTTCGGACAGTATTAGATTGTATTGGCTCCGATGAGCTGAAGTTATTACTTTGCAAAGTCTCGTGAGACTTCGCATAATAACTTCAGAAATTGATTTATACTGTAAAAAAGTACCACTTGGAACCGAACCCGAGTTCGGGAAATGTTTTTTTACAGTATAAATCCATTTCTGAAATTACTATGCGAAGTCTCGCGAGACTTTGTGAAGTAATAAATTCGGCTCATCGGAGCCAATACATTCTAATACTGTATGGATCGCTCGCTCCGTACAGTTTGGAAACAAAGTTTTATGCGAATCAACTTCGGATGTTTCATCCCAAGTCTGTTCACTAATCCCTAATTATTATCATCAATGTACGGACTTTGACTTGACTTTCAATGGAGTTAATGACTGATCCGTTTTGGCTATGTTAAAGATAATACAACCGGATCCGTTCATAACGGATGCAGATGGTTGTATTATCAGTAACAAAAGCGTTTTTTGCTAAACCTTGCCGGATCCAGCAAAAACGCTAGTATAAAAGTAGCTTTAACGTGACTGTTAAGAGGTTAAAGCATTGCATGTTAGGGACTAATCTAATGAATTTCATGACTCACTATTACTGGTGAGGATTTAAGGCCTGCTTTAAGATGAGAATTTGGGGTGCAACTGGCCTTTTACTTTTCTTGCACAAGGCTCCCCCTGCTGTCTGTGTCCACCACTGTAGCAATTAGTCTTCATCCACTGCAGAGCTGAGTTCAAGGACAAGTGACATTTAGAGTTGGAGCATGAAGAGGGAAAACTGATAAATGCAATGGCCAATTATAGTGTTAAAGTTTTTTTCTGAAAAGTCACCTGAAATAAAACCTCTGATGGATGTTTGTTGGGCTAGCACTAATACACAGCAGTCAGTCGGGACAAACAGAGCTGTAGTATTAAACGGAATCTGTCACCAGTTATGGTGTCATAACTAAGGGTAACTAGTGACTGATCCCCTTAGCTAAAAGCTTGGTCACTTTCTTTAATTGATTCAGCTATTTTGCGAAAAATCTTGTGTTGAACAGCTCCAGCTCATGTCAATTCAATTCTAAAACTACATTTCCCAATAGCTCTCTTCTGTGCACAGCCAGTCAAAGCATGAGAAATCCGGAAGCGCTACTGCACATGCGCTGTCTTCTCTCACACACAGTGTTGTGGTTTCCACTTTTCATGCATACTCTGTACTTGAAGAGGATGTGTCACCTCTCCTGACATGTCTGATAGTAACTATTTGCATTCCCCATGTAATATTATAATTATTATAATAATTATTCCTGTTAGAAGTTTATGAATGATTTACTAACAGTCACAGCCAGGGAGAAGGATACGCCCATTGAGAAAACCAGATGTCTCCTCCTCCCTGTACCAATGGTCTTAATTAACATATCAGGCGCCAGAAACAGTTGGGGACACAGCGGTGGAACTGAGGGGTATTTTAGAAAAAAAATAAAGTGCTTGCATCTGTAGGGGCTGCCCTATCTGGTAAGCAAACCAGTTTGTAACACACAAACCCATAAAAGGTCCTCTTTAAGGCTCCTATCAGATGAGCGATGTTCCCACCTGGACACTGGATTCACCCATTCAAGTTAATTGTGTCAGTGAGAAAAAAAAAACTGACAGAACATCCATGTGTGGTTCATTTTTCACATACAGTTGATGGAAAACTCTTAGTTTTCTTTTTCACTGATGGACAAACTGAATGCAATCATAGAAAACGACTGATGCAATATGCCGCTTGTAAAATATGACTTTTTTAAATATCAACTTGATTATTCGTGTATTTCTCTTGATTTCCGACATTTTAACACCAATAGCACTAAAATTAGACTTTTTTTAAATTGAAATGGGCCATTTCAGCCACCACTGTCCAGACCATACTTGCGACTTTTGAAACATATTTGCGACTTTTGAAGCATATTTGCGACATTTCCAGTGGTAAATTGCGACTTTTGTCTCAGACTCAGGACGTTTTTGTCATTTTTTTGTTTTTGTTGAATGTCAATTTACTGACAAAACCCTGTTGTTTAGCTCATTTCTATCGTCCTCTTTTAATACTTGCCTATCACTTGTTCCCACGACGAGTTGGTTTTTCTTTTCAAAAATGCGACTTTTTGACAAAAAGTTGCATCTTTATGCTATAAATGCGACTTTTTACACAAAACACCACCACATAAGCTGGCTTAATTGTCTGCAGCAATTCGAACCATTTATGGCCATAAGAGGATGATAAATGAGGCATAATGTGCGCGAATTTGATAGCCCCGTCCACTTTGACATTTATAACTTATTTCTGGCGTCCTGGATCTTTATGGTGAAAATTGTGGAGAAAACAGTTGATATACCGGTGAAACTCGAAAAATTTGAATATCATGCAAAAGTGCACTTATTTCAGTAATGCAAATTAAAAGGAATATTCTAGTCTCAAAGTGTCACGCTCTGGTCCGCTAATTAATCCAAACCCCCTGAACAAAGGGTACCTGAGATTGAGACTTTGGGGTTTCATAAACTGTAAGCCATAATCATCCAAATTATAACAAATAAAGGCTTGAAATATCTCGCTTTGCATGTAATGAGTCTCATATGTTAGTTTCACCTTTTAAGTTGCATTACTGAAATAAATGAACTTTGCACGATGTTTACATTTTTCGAGTTTCACCTGTACTTGGTGCAAATTAAAACGCCATTCTTTTTGCCACATTTTACACCATAATTCTGGCGCATCAACCCCCATTGGGTTTTTCTGATGGCAGTGTTTTGCACTGACCAAGATTGCCATCAGTTACATTTTTTTTTTTTTATAGTTTATTTAGTAAAACTCTTGTACTATAAGGATCTTTAGTGTTAGTGGAATAATTTATGGGTTTCCTGTCTGTACAGATATTTGAAATATAGTCATAAACTAGAATTGTATATTTTAACCTTCATAGTAATGTTTCATTCACAAGTGTTATGATGACATGGCAGGATAAGGAGTTTATAGCCTGCAGTGCAGTATATGTAATCTATACATTCTTCCTTAAAATCTGAAAAGATGGTTTGTCATTATCCTTTGTGATTTCCATGACAGGCACAATCTTTAGCTTCCTCATTATCAACAAGACAGCTACTTCGCATCTGTAGACGGTTATCTCAGTATCCAGAGGAGAGTCTTCATCATGCTGTTAATAAGGCGTGCCTCTCAAGGTGCGTATTGTGGCCCCATCATACCTTATACCTTGACAAAGTGGGTGTGACCCGCGAAATGTCGCGGTGGGTGCTGCATGGTACTTTAAAGCTTGTGGACTATGCTCATGAAAAAGATGCCAGCCGAGTGCACAGGAAGCTGGAGCATATTGAATGCATAATAACCCACTTGGTCTTTAAAGAAGTATGAATGAAGACATAATAACGTGAATGTAAGGTTTTTATAACTTTTCTATTGTGAATCCTATTTTGCATATCAAAAATAGATAGCACATGGTGAATGGTATATTGTAAAATGTCGCCAGAAAACCGGCGCACGTTATACCTGAAATCCACTCCAGCTCCTGGCTGGAGTAGATTTTATTTCTGGTATATCGGTGGCCTGGAATGTGCCACAATTATTAAAAGGCATGCTCCAGCGCCGAGCAAATTTAGGCCGTCATTATGTTCATAAATATCCTGCTATGTTTTTCCAGTTTTAGCTTATCTGTACATTTATAATGCATCATATCCACCTACAGCAACCACATTGGCACTGCTTCAACTTAAAGGGGTTCTCCAGGAATTTAGAAAATTAAAATACTTAAATATTACTTTATTGTAAATATATTCCCCAATACCTTTCATTATTTATAATGGCTCATTTTGTTTAGGGAGCAATCATTAGGAGAAACAAAATGTCTGCCGTCCTGTTAGTACACACAAAATCTGTCCTAATCCCACAGCAGGACAAGTTTCTTCACATCACTGAGTTAAAGAGCTGCCTCATCCTCCTCTCCACTCTACTTGTCAGGGATTATCATCCTGAATACAGATTATACTAACTTTAACTGAATCTCTGTAGGAATGGAGTTCATGAGGTGACATGAAGTACAGAGAGGACAGACTGTGATAATGGAGGCTGCATACAAGTGCTACTGCTCATTACTACATCCCCTTCTCCACCTCTCTGTACTTCATGCCTCCTCATGAGCTCCATTTCTACAGAGATTTAGCTGAAGATCATATTAAACTGTATTCAGGATCATAGAAGAAGATGAGGCAGCTCTTTGGCTCACTGCTCTGAAATAACTTGTCCTCCTTTAATTGCCGGAGAACCCCTTTAAGGATCCACAGCTGCTAGCATATGCAATCACCAACGGGTGGTAGAAGTTCAATCCAAAGTTTATTTTAGCATTGCCATGCAAGTAGCAAACCCGCGACCGAGGCCTTCATAGCGGTTACTGCTGTTTCACTTCAGACCTGTATAATATGATGCTTATGATGCTTCTTTGTTGCCTTCACAATTTGCATCTCATCTTGAATTAATCATTTTAATATTTTCAAAGGTTTTTACCCAGTCTGGCTAGATCATCTCTACACAAAGCTTTGATGGATTCAGGGATAGAGGAAACTAGTGCAGAAATGGAAGCCCTTCAAGCCAAAGATTACAGCTGTAAGTTTATTTTTATTATTTCGTTAGGGGCCTCACATTAGTAAAACCATTAAAAAGGTAGTTTAGAAAGAAAGAAATTGTAAAGCATATGCCCAAAACCCTTCATATTTCAAGTGCTATTGTCAGCGTCGTTTAAAACTTTAAGGTTTATAGGGCCATAGGCAACATTCCTGAATGAAGAACATTGACCCAAATTTACGGAGGAGAAAAGGACATCTTTTAGACAAAACCAAGCTGCCCTTTTAGGTCCTTTTACACAGACTGACATGTCAGGCAGTTATCGTGAATGAACCAGACATTCTCGATAATTGCCTGATCGTTAGCAGAGACGAGGGCTGGTTTACATCCAGCAATCACCTCCACTGTATCAGGACAGGAGATCTCTAGAGCAGTCACTTGTCCTCATAGAAAATCATTTTTCCTGTGCAGGAGATCTCTTTAGACTGCACGACCTGCTGCATTGGAACAACGATTTTCTGTGCCGGCAGAAGGACAGGATCACCTGAGTGTTTTCTTTTACACAGGGAATCGAGCCTTTCTACATAAGCTCATCCCCAATAATCAGCCTTATTATCGGTCTGTGTAAAAGGACCTTTAGGCTCGAGGCAACAGAGTATACAGTTTATTTGGCTGACGACCTAGGAAGAGTGTGCTGATACTGCAAAACAAAAAACCTCTACAGAATTTTGGTAAAATTCATGTTTGAAAGTCACAGCCCTTCTCAAAATATCTCTTTTGGGGTTTTTGGTAAATCACTGACTTCATGTTCACTGAAAATAAAGCTTTTCAAATGCATTAGGGTAGCTCTGCTGCCTCTGACACTGTCTTCATAGGTTCTGTGAAAGAGTTAAAGGGAGTCTGTCATCTAATCTGAGCGTTTTAGACAGCTCAGATCAGGTTATAGACTCCTTTGCCCACATTACAATGTTACCTTTATTTGTGCAGTCCCTCGCCGAGATCTTCCAAAAAAGACTTTTAAAACTTATGCTAATGAGGTCCGGCAAGTGCACAGGGGCGGCGTTACTGCAGCAAGTGCCCAGGCCCCTCGGCGATGTGCCCAGAAAAAACACACATCTTTCACCCTCTGGCCCGCCCTTGTTTCCTATTATTACCTCCTCCTCTCCCTCACAATCTCGTGCCTGCGCCGCTTCACACTTTCCCTGCACCTGCACACTGCTGTGCCCATTATGAACAGAGGAACAGGGAGTTGCACTGCGCATGCGCCCAGTCTGTACCTCGAAATCCAGCCGGTGGAAGTCACGAGCAGCACCAGAGGCCGGTAAGTCTCAACGCAGATGTCTCTAGTTGGCCGGCGCATGCGCAATTTAAAAAGCTGTTCCACTGCCCATAATGGGCATAGCAGGCTCGCAGGTGCGGGCCAACTGTGGAGCGGTGCACGCGTGAGATCTAAAACGCTCAGATTGGGTGACAGACTCCTTTAATGAAATTAATATGCTATTGAATGGTTTTGTAGCAAATAGCTGATACAGGTTCTGGGTTCACATGCAGGATAATGACCTAAAATATTCCTAACATAGCCCCCAGGTATCTGTAAGAAGAAAACACTACCATCTGGCAGCATCTTCCCAGAACTGTGAACGGCATTTGGATATATGTTTTACAGCAGCCACCATGGGCCATAGGCAATAGACTGAAGAGGTTCCTAGGTATGCTCTGTGACCTGTGCAGAGGTCATTGTTAGAAGGAAGTAGTAGACACTTAGTGACTAGGGATGAGTGAATTGACTTTGGATGCTTCATCCGAAGTCGATTCGCATAAAACTCTGTTGTAACACTGTATGGAGCGGGCAGCTCCTTACAGTATTAGAATATATTGGCTCTGATGAGCCGAAGTATTACTTTGCGAAGTCTCGTGAGACTTTGTTGTAATAACTTTGTGAATTAATTACTGTAGAAAACCTTGATACCGACTGCATCTCACTAGCATGCAGCTCTCGCCATTAAAAGCTGTGGAAAGAGCCGAATGCTGCTTGATGTGTCTTTCCATTGCAGTTTATGGGGGGACTCTGAATCCATGAACTGGACAATGGGGCTTACAAAACCACTGTTCCCTCAATGACCGAAACTGCTTTTGCCTATATCAACCAGCATAATTACTTACTTTTTTTGCGCACTATAAATATGACAAAATCTGGCAGTGGGATTGCACTGTTGGACGGGTAGTGTTATAATTGGTACTATTCTTCTAGGTGAAATGAGATCGGGAATCCTAAGACTTGGCAGTGTTACTGTACCAGTGTTTAATCCTGGTGAGAAGATGAAGGTCGCCAGATGTCTTGTTCTACGAAAATGAACAGGTAAAGTAAATGAATGTATGTATATGATAAGTGAAATGCTATGTTATTCTACTGACCGGTTAGGATTTTCCCTAAAGATAAATCTACCACAAGGAAAAAGTGGAGCAGTGGCTCAGCTGCCAATCAAGGTTAGTGCTTCATGTCAAAAGCAGTAGACTTTGAATAGTGAGAGCTGGAGTCAGATGGCTATTGAGGGCTTCAATCTCTGTGTCCTTCATTTTTTTCCGCCAAATTGATTTGTCTTTGCTAATTTACAAGAGGTAGAAAAAGGCAGAACTAGTACTGATAAGAGGGGGGCTATGAGTGACAGTTTATTGACTGCGCTGAGTGATGTGAGGTTGTATTATACCGGGGGTTGGCTGAGCCTTGTCTATACTAACAAGTCATATTTTTCTAAGGACTTTGGCTGACCTACTTCCAGATGACCTGTTTCTTGTTTCTCAACTGAAAGCATCACTTGGCTTGAGAAAAAGCAAGAGGGGTGGGAGGCAAGCCGAAAATCATTGCGTTCTGATACATCAGTCAGAGAGACTTATTTTGGAATATGTATGCATGCAGCTAAGCCGACTAATTTGCTTAATCTGAGCGTGGGATTGTCCTCTAGGTAAAACAACCATCAGCATCGAGAGGGAAGTGGGTCAGCTCACATTTTGGCAGCAATCTTGTTGCTGTAATTAGTGACACATTTTTACAGTAGTTTAGGGGATCAGAATAATCCATTGCAGGATGTTTTACCGAAAATTTATTTTGTATGCTTTCAGGGCAGATAATGTGATAAGGTGCTTAGGGAAGTTATTATGTCCTTCATTAGTTTTCATTATAATAAAAAAAATAATAATAAAAGCATTGGCAGAAAACTTTGAATTGGTGATTTGGTCCATCACACAAAAACTTGCAGTAGACCTAAATAGGGGTGGGACCCCGGTCCATAACAGCGCTGTTCTTATTCTCTATGCAAAACATTGCACTAACATTAAAGGGTTTGTGCTATGATTGAAGAAAATCAGACATCATATAAGACATGACAGTCTCTTTATAACAAAGCTAGAACCAGCCCTGTGCCTCACAAGGATCCAGAGATCTCCACATTCATTGCACCAATTGTTCTGCTAGATTTACTTTAGGCTGGCAGCTCAGGGTGTGTGTCCTTTCTTCTGCTCCTCTCTCCCTATAACAGCTCAGGGGGTGTGTCCTTTCTTCTGCTCCTCTCTCCCTATCACAGCTCAGGGGGTGTGTCCTTTCTTCTGCTCCTCTCTCCCTATCACAGCTCGGGGGGTGTCCTTTCTTCTGCTCCTCTCTCCCTATCACAGCTCAGGGGGGGTGTCCTTTCTTCTGCTCCTCTCTCCCTATCACAGCTCAGGGGGTGTGTCCTTTCTTCTGCTCCTCTCTCCCTATCACAGCTCAGGGGGTGTGTCCTTTCTTCTGCTCCTCTCTCCCTATCACAGCTCGGGGGTGTCCTTTCTTCTGCTCCTCTCTCCCTATCACAGCTCAGGGGTGTGTCCTTTTTGCTAAAGCTCTTTCCCTGTAACCGCCACAGCTTCTAACTGAAGACATGAGTAGTGGCAGTTGGAGATTTAAACTGAGCATGTGCGACCACCTCAATGAGGTGGACAAGAAATAAGAAAAAGAACAAACAGTAGGTGGCGGTATACCAATAGGTTTTATTGAATAGCTCAGTGGCTATACTACATGGTGATGTGAGCACAGTACAATTGACCTGTGATCAGATATACAGTCATACCCTTTAACTGTATGCAGATTGACATACAGTTAAAGGGATATTCCGGTTAGAGAAAGTTATTCCCTATCCATAGAATACACGATAACTATTAGATCGGTGGGACTCTCAGCAGTAGGACCCCGTACCTTGTGGAACCCCCTTGAAATGGACAGAGCAGCTGGTCCGAAATACCCACCACCGCTCCATTCATTTCTATGGGAGCATCAGAGATAGCCGAGCTCTTTGCATAGGGGATAAGTTTCTCTTACCGGAATACCCCATTAATGCTCACTCAGCCAACAAGTGGATGAGGCGGTTCACCATTGCAGCTAATGATTTGCTACGTGAGCATTTCCTGTATGTCGAAAAGGGTAGTTAGAGCTGGACCATTCCTCCTGGTCTGCCAATTTGTAAGCCTTTACTGCACCTATTGACGCTGTTTGTGTGCAGCAAAGGGACCATGAAGAACACCTAAGAGTGTAGATGGTATGCAGTACCTCTGCTGTGAGATTTGTCTGTATGTGCAGATTAACCTGAAGAGAAGACTGGTTCAAGTAGATACAAAAATAAGACCCTCCGTCTACAGACAGTACAGTCCTAGTAGTCTGCTGCTTGAAGTTATCTATGAATACATAGGAGCTCTGACACAGCTGTGTGTTTGTGTTTGCAGCACTTGAGGGTCATGGAAGACATGCTGAAGGACTTCCTGCTTGGAGAACACCTCCTGCTTGTTGGAAATCAGGTACAATCTGTTATTTTCAACATGTGTATTTTTTTAAACAGGCCAGCATTCTTGCAAGGTCTGCAGTGATTTGATGTTACACCGTTTCTGCAGTATCGTCTTTTCATTCTAGTGTTGACAGCTGTCATAGTGATAATATTATCTATATACATAAACGTCTGACAGTAGAGTCTAATGCCCTTTTCCCTATCCTGATATGAGCCCCCAATTCAGAGATACAAGCTTTTTAATGAAATGCAAATTAACTCCTTGGGTGCAGGGCGTTGCCATTGCACCCAAGGCTCCACTCATTTTCTTTCCAGGCTGCTTCCCCACTGCTTTGACTGACAGGGCCAGGCCCTAAAGTCTCACGACAGTTCGTTCAGCGCTTGCGCTGTACATGGCCGGAGATCACCAGGCAGATTTAGTCTACAATCTCTAGCTCTGTACTGCATGTGCTGCAAGACTTCAGGGCCAGTCGTGGGTATGTCTACACTGCCTGGCCCTGTCGGTCAAAGCGGCGGAAAAAAAATGCCTATTGAATTCATCTGTTTAATGACTGCTTTTAACAGATGCAAAACGGATATTAAAAACGGACAGACGGCCAAAAAAATGTATCTACAAATGACAGTGTGTCCATTTTTAACGGCCTTGTGTATATAGCTTTAGTAACTACTTGTATTCCCCATATTATAATAAATCTATTCTTATGACTCTTTGTTATGCCATATTCTGTTATTCCTTCAAGAAGTTCTGAATGAATTGCTAGCAGTTTACCATAAAGGTTGATCTGAGTGTTACCAGTTGAGGGCATGTCCTTGCACAGTCTGACACTATCCATTCAGGATATAGGGAGTTAGTCCTCATGCACACGGCCGTTGTGCAGTTTGCGGTCCCCAATGCAAGGGCAACATCCGTGCAGCGGCCGGGACGGATCGAGACCCATTCAACTTGAATGGGTCCGTGATCCGTCCGCCCCGTAAAAAAATAGAACATGTTCTATTTTTTTGCGGTGCGGAGGCACGGACAGAAACACCACAGAAGCACTCCATAGTGCTTCTGTGGGCTTCCAATCCGTGCTTCTGTTCCGCACTGCATCTCCCGGATTGCATTCAAGTGAATGGGTCCGCATCCGTGATGCGGGGAGCACACGGCTGGTGCCCGTGTATTGCGGACCCACTGTATGCGGGCCGCAATACGGCCACGGCCGGGCAACGGCTGTGTGCATGAGGCCTTAAAGGGGTTGTCTCACTTCAGTAAGTGGCATTTATCATGTAGAGAAAGTTAATACAAGGCACTTACTAATATATTGTTATTCTCCATATTGCTCCATCACATTGTAAACAGCTCGTTTGCATGGTTACAGACCACCCTGCAATCTATCATTGGTGGCCGTACTTGCACAGTATAGGAAAAAGCACTAGCCTATGTGAGCTCCCATGGTCCCGGCCACCAGAGAGGCTGACGCTTTTTCCTCTAGTGTGCAAGCACGACCACCACTGATGGATTTGAGGGTGGTCGTAAACCATGGAAACATGCAGTGTATATTGTGATGGAAAAATGAATCCAGCCAGCAAAGGAAGCAATATGGAAAATAAACAATACATTAGTAAGTGGCTTTGTATTAACTTTCTCTACATGTAAATGCCACTTGCTGAAGTGAGACAACCCTTTAACCCCTTAAGGACATGCCATATTCACCTTAAGGACCAGGCCATTTTTTGCAAATCTGACCAGTGTCACTTTACGGTGGTGATAACTTCAAACACTTTGACTTATCCAGGCCATTCTGAGATTGTTTTATTCGGCACATATTGTACATCATGACACTGGTAAAATGGAGTAAAAAAAAAAAATTATTTTTATTTATAAAAAAAAATACCAAATTTACCCTAAATTTGAAAATTAGCAAATTTTTAAGTTTAATTTTCTCTACTTCTATAATACATAGTAATACCTACAAAAATAGTTATTACTTTACATTCCCCATATGTCTACTTCATGTTTGGATCATTTTGGGAGGACATTTTATTTTTTGGGGTTGTTACAGGGATTACAAGCAAATCTTGAAATTTCAGAAATTTCAAAAACCCACTTTTTAAGGACCAGTTCAGGTCTGAAGTCACTTTGTGAGGCTTACATAATAGAAACCACCCAAAAATTATCCCATTCTACAAACTACACCCCTCCAGGTATTCAAAACTGATTTTACAAACTTTGTTAACCCTTTAGATGTTCTACAAGAATTAATGGAAAATAGAGATACAATTTCAAAATTTCCCTTTTTTGGCAGATTTTCCATTTTAATAATTTTTTTCCAGTTGCAAAGCAAGGGTTAACAGCCAAACAAAACTCAATATTTATGGCCCTGATTCTGTAGTTTACAGAAACACCCCCATATGTGGTCGTAAACTGCTTTACGGGCACACGGCAGGGCACAGAAGGAAAGGAATGCCATATGGTTATTGGAAGGCAGATTTGGTTAGACTGTTTTTTTTTTTTTACACCATGTCCCATTTGAAGCCCCCCTGATGCACCCCTAGAGTAGAAACTCCAAAAAAGTGACCCCATTTTAGAAACTACGGGATAGGGTGGCAGTTTTGTTGGTACTAGTCTAGGGTACATATGATTTTTGGTTGCTCTATATTACACTTTTTGTGAGGCAAGGTAATTTACACAATTGCTTTTGTAAAACAAAAAAATTATGTTTTAGTGTCTCCATATTCAGAGCCATAGTTTTTTAATTTTTTGGGCGATTGTCTTAGGTAGGGGCTCATTTTTTGCAGGATGAGGTGAAGGTTAGATTGGTACTATTTTGGTGGGCATACACCTTTTTGATCGCTTGCTGTACTTTTTGTGATGTAAGGTGATATAAAAATGGTTTATGTAGCACAGTTTTTATTTTTAATTTTTTACGGTGCTCATCTGAGGGGTTAGGTCATGTGATATGTTTATAGAGCCGGTCGATACGGACGCGGTGATACCTAATACCTAACCTAATGCCGCCGCAACTCCCGTAAACGATCACCGATACGGGGGGGGGGGGTCATGGGACACTTTTGGTCACTTGTTAAGGGACCAAAAGTAATGGGACAGAATAATAATCATAAATCAAAGTTTCACTTTTTAATACTTGGTTGCAAATCGTTTGCAGTCAATTACAGCCTGAAGTCTGGAACGCATAGACATCAACCAGACGCTGGGTTTCATCCCTGGTGAGGCTCTGCCAGGCCTCTACTGCAACTGTCTTCAGTTCCTGCTTCTGCTTGGGGCATTTCCCCTTCAGTTTTGTCTTCAGCAAGTGAAATGCATGCTCAATTTAAGGTCAGATTGACTTGGCCATTGCATAACATTCCACTTCTTTCCCTTAAAAAACTCTTTGGTTGCTTTTGCAGTATGCTTTGGGTCATTGTCCATCTGCACTGTGAAGCGCTGTCCAATGAGTTCTGAAGCATTTGGCTGAATATGAGCAGATAATATTGCCCGAAACACTTCAGAATTCATAGTGCTGCTTTTGTCAGCAGTCACATCATCAATAAATACAAGAGAACCAGTTCCATTGGCAGCCATACATGCCCACGCCATGACACTACCACCACCATGCTTCACTGATGAGGTGGTATGCTTAGGATCATGAGCAGTTCCTTTCCTTCTCCATACTCTTCTCTTCCCATCACTCTGGTACAAGTTGATCTTGGTCTCATCAGGCTTTTTTAGATGTCGTTTGGCAAACTCTAATCTGGCCTTCCTGTTTTTGAGGCTCACCAATGCTTTACCTCTTGTGGTGAACCCTCTGTATTCACTCTGGTGAAGTCTTCTCTTGATTGTTTACTTTGACACACATACACCTACCTCCTGGAGAGTGTTCTTGATCTGGCCAACTGTTGTGAAGGGCGTTTTCTTCACCAGGGAAAGAATTCTTCGGTCATCCACCACAGTTGTTTTCCATGGTCTTCCGGGTCTTTTGGTGTTGCTGAGCTCACCTGTGCGTTCCTTCTTTTTTAGAATGTTCCAAACAGTTGTTTTGGCCACGCCTAATGTTTTTGCTATCTCTCTGATGGGTTTGTTTTGTTTTTTTCAGCCTAATCATGGCTTGCTTCACTGATAGTGACAGCTCTTTGGATCTCATCTTGAGAGTTGACAGCAACAGATTCCAAATGCAAATAGCACACTTGAAATGAACTCTGGACCTTTTATCTGCTCATTGTAATTGGGATAATGAGGGAATAACACACACCTGGCCGTGGAACAGCTGAGAAGCCAATTGTCCCATTACTTTTGGTCCCTTAACAAGTGAGAGGCACATATGCAAACTGTTATAATTCCTGCACCGTTCACCTGATTTGGATGTAAATACCCGCAAATTAAAGCTGACAGTCAGCAGTTAAAGCACATCTTGTTCGTTTTATTTCAAATCCATTGTGGTGGTGTATAGAGCCAAAAATGTTAGAATTGTGTTGATGTCCTAATATTTATGGACCTGTATTACATGGAAAATGGAAGTAGGTACTAAACCAGACATATACAGCATATATTTTCAGTCAATAAAGCTTGGGACAATTAGAACGATTTCAGTAATGGTTCTTACATTACAAAACTGGACCTTCCTTTGCACCATGTCAGCTATAACATTGATATCCTGTTATTTGCTTTTTCTATTACATTATTTATTGTTTTGTCTTCTTAACTAGTGTCTTATGAATCATGACTATTACTTCTGACGTAAACATTTTGGGGGAAAGTAGTGAGTCCGTGCCCCAGTACTTAAATCTACTCCAGGAAAACCGCTATAAATTATAATAAATGTGCCAGCCACCTAGGCCCTGCCCACTCCCCGCCCTACTGTCTACTTTTTGGAAAAGTTGCAAGCTGGGTGTAGAACCCTCAAAAGGTCACAGGTTTATGTGTAAGCTACACGTGCACCCACATCTGCAACTTTTTGATACCAGTTTCCTGGTTTACAGGAGTTGATAAATGTGGGCCTTTGAGGTTTATTTCCAAAATCCACTTCACACACTCCCACAAACCACCATCATAGATTTCAGAGTGAATTCTGAAGGCCAGTTCACACAGCCGTGGCTTTTTTGCTGCAGATTTAAAATCCATGTTGCAGAAAGAAAAAGATCTCAAAAGTCACTTAATGCAATTTGGGTGCGGACTCCACAGCAAGTAGCTGCACATGGATTAGACCCATTGAATGGAGCTAATTCATGTATGAATCCATGGCAAATGAGGCTCCAAATCCGTGGTAGAAATCCAAGGTTTAGCCTCCGATTTCTTGCAAATCAGCGCAGATTTTTCCGTCTGAAGAATACCTTGTGTGAGCGCGCCTTAATGCACATGTTTATATCCCTCTATTTCTCTGCTTACAGGGGGTTGGCAAGAACAAGATAGTCGATAGATTTTTGCATTTACTAAACCGACCACGGGAATATTTGCAATTACACAGGTAAGAATACAGTAACATTATGTAACGGCCATACCAAATTCATTTATCAATGTAACTACATGGATTTTTCACGTCTCTCATGAAGCGGTAAAGAAGTTTTGCATAAAAGTAAAGGACGTGTCATGCCAGTAGGAAATGGGTTATTGTGCTGAGGGAAGAAAACAAAGATTTGGCCTACAGACTATGAATGCTCCGTCATGACCCAGCTCCTAGGGGTTTAGTATTACTAGGCCACTGGTATTGCTATGCAAGCCCAAAATTTAGTTACACGCTTCTCCCATTCTTTAGCATATAGGCTGGAAGACCGTCAGGGAACTGACTATCTTTTTATGACGTGGCAGAAATATAGCTGGTCCGTTATGTTCATAGTGATTGTATAGTCTCTATAAATGAAGCCCTTTCATGTAATTTGCTGAAGGGTTGTTAACACTTAAAGGAACACTGAACCTAGCAATTCTAAAGGTAAGCTGAAGATAAGCAGATCACCAGTATTTTCCAGTCTGCAGGATTTACTTCATGTTCCTGAAATAGTCTTGTAGAAATCCTGGACGGGGGTTACTTTTCTTTTGATTTCAGCTGAGAAATGGCCAAGGGAGAAGACATAGGCTGGGTTGCATCAAAAGGGGCATAGATGCCTGTGATGAGAACATAGTCCTACCACTTTACAAATCACTAGTCAGACCACACATGGAGTACTGTGTACAGTTCTGGGCTCCTGTGAACAAGGCAGACATAGCAGAGCTGGAGAGGGTCCAGAGGAGGGCAACTAAAGTAATAACTGGAATGGGTGAACTACAGTACCCTGAAAGATTATCAAAATTGGGGTTATTCACTTTAGAAAAAAGACAACTGAGGGGAGATCTAATAACTATGTATAAATATATCAGGGGTCAGTACAGAGATCTCTCCCATACCTGTGATGCCTTTATACCTGTGATTGTGAAGAGGGGACAGAAAGAACTTTTTGTACACAAACATAGAAGAGGATTCTTTACGGTAAGAGCAGTGAGACTATGGAACACTCTGCCTTAGGAGGTGGTGATGGTGAATTCACTAAAATAGTTCAAGAGCGGCCTGGATGTATTTCTGGAGTGCAATAATATTACTGCAAGCAGCGGTTTTTGTCCGGCCGAATCCCGGGTCCTATTATAGTCAATGGGTTCCGTCAGGTAGTATTCGGCTATGCCAGGTACGATGAACAGTTTAGCACTAGTGTGAATCTAACCTTAGAACCAGGACGCTCTTGCTTTTGCCAGTTGTGTTAGGCCTCTTACACACAAATGATACAGATTGTCTCAGGATCTGTTCAGGATAAAACTGATGGTTTTGCACGCAAGTTGAATCAGTTTAGTGTGCGATTACCTTCAGTGTTTTTCTGATTGCATTTTTCACACAGCCCCATTAATTTTTATGTGGCCAGTTCTGCGTGAAAATCGGACAATATAGAACATGCTACGATTATTCCTGAACAGAAAGATGATGCATGTGCACAGACCCATTGAAATGAATGGGTCAGGATTTAGTCCAGATGTGATGCGTTTGCTACACTCATCGCATCCAGACGGAAATCTCACTTGTGTGAAAGAGCCCTTACAGTCAGACATAGGAAACTGAGGAGGGGAGGTTGATCTCCTGAGACATACATTCACTTTTTTAAATGTATTTCACAGTTTTAATTGTAATGTGAGACAAAATAGGATCAAAGGAAAGGAGGAGATTCAGTGAGGAAATGCTGGGATTTGTTTTTATTTTCGTTCATTTTCTATGTTTAGTTTTAGGATGTTTATATCCTGGTCAGTGTTGCTCATCAGCACAAACAAGTCTATGGCTGAGTTTCCTGATTATTATTTTTTTGGTGCAGTTTTTGAAGCCACATATAAAGGAAAGGTTGAGTCTTCTCTTTTTGAATGTCTCCCTGGCTTGGCCTTCAACAACTGCATAAAAAATCCTGAATGTGGAAACATCCTAACTGATGATGCCACAGATAGGAACACTCGCGTTTGGTGCAGATCTGTCTTGTATCTGCACAGACGGGTCTGCACGAATAATGCAAACGCTTGTATCCATTAATAACGGATCAGTTTGCATTATTAATCCAAAAACAAAGTCCAAGTCAAAACTGATCCGTCTTGACATACATTGAAAGTCAATGGGGGACGGATCCGTTTTCAACACTGAGAGGCATTGACAATTTGCAAAAGAGTTTGCTTCTCACCGAGCAAGCACTCTTCGGGGTAGATGAGGGGGAGGGTGACAGAGAGGAGGCTGAGGAAAGTGAGGTAGTTAGCTGGGTAACAGTTAGAAAGCGGGGTAGAGGGAAGAGTGCCAGGGAGGCTAGCCCTGATCTGACACACCCCAACAAGTTTGCATGTTTGTCAGATGAGGGGGATGTCAGTCCAGGGACGGCACTGCTGCAGCCGGACACTTCCTCTGCCAGTCAGGGGAATGTCAGCTCCAGTAAGCAGGGAACCAGGAGAGCAGGGCAGGCCAGACAGGTGCTGGTAGTGGGAGACTCCATTATTACGGGAACAGATAGGGAAATCTGTCACAAAGACCATGATCGCCGAACAGTGTGCTGTCTTCCTGGCGCTAGAGTTCGACACATCGCGGATCGGGTTGACAGATTACTGGGAGGGGCTGGAGAAGATCCAGCGGTCATGGTCCATATCGGAACCAATGACAAAGTTAGAGGTAGGTGGAGAGTCCTTAAAAATTATTTCAGGGATTTAGGTCAAAAGCTTAGGGCAAGTACCTCAAAGGTAGTATTTTCCGAAATACTGCCTGTACCACGAGCCACACAAGAAAGGTAGTGGGAGATTAACAAGTGGCTCAAGAACTGGTGTAGGAAGGAGGGGTTTGGGTTCCTAGAGAACTGGGCCGACTTCTACTATCGGCTACAGGCTCTATCGTAGGGACGGGCTGCACCTCAATGGGGAAGGGGCAGCTGTACTGGGGAGAAAGATGGCTAGAAGGTTGGAGGAGTGTTTAAACTAGGGAAAGGGGGGGGAGGGAAATTACATTATAGGAGGGGAAGATAGTGCAGATAGAGACCGGAGGCAAGGTAGTGGGACTGGGGGAGGAATGGAAGGATGGACTAGAACAGTTCAGAAGGAAAGGTGTAGGGTAAAAAATATACATAAACCTCTCAAATGTATGTATACTAATGCCAGAAGCCTGACTAATAAAACTGGGGAACTGGAATTAGTGATGTGTGAGGAGGACTATGACATAGTGGGAATAACTGAGACATGGCTGGATGATAGCTATGACTGGGCAGTTAATGTACAAGGTTACAGTCTGTTTAGAAAGGATCGTCAAAACCGGAGAGGGGGAGGGGTTTGCCTCTATGTAAAGTCTTGTCTAAAGCCCACAGTCCGTGAAGATATAAGTGAGGGACATGAACATGTGGAGTCACTGTGGGTAGAGATACATGGAGCTAAAAACAACATAAATTACTAATAGGAGTTTACTATAAACCACCTAATATACCAGAGTCCACAGAAAATCTACTACTAAACGAGATGGACAAGGCGCAAATCATAATGAGGTGGTTATTATGGGGGACTTCAACTACCCAGATATAGACTGTGAAACTGAATCTTGTATATCTCATAAGGGAAACAGGTTCTTGGCAATAACCAAAGACAATTACCTCTCCCAACTGGTTCAGGACCCGACTAGAGGGACGGCCATACTGGACTTAGTATTAACCAATAGGCCTGACAGAACAACAGATGTGCAGGATGGTGGACACCTGGGAAATAGTGACCATAAAGTAATAACCTTCCAATTATCATTCAAAAGAGCGTTTCTACAGGGAGGAACAAAAATACCAAACTTCAAAAAAGCGAAATTTAGCCAACTAAGAGAGGCCATAGGCCTAACTAACTGGGACAAAGTCCTCAAAAATAAAAATACAGCCACAAAATGGGATATCTTTAAAAACATCCTAAAATCTCATTGTGAGAGGTACATACCGTATGGGAATAAAAGGTTAAGGAACAAAAAGAAACCAATGTGGATAAATAGAACTGTAAAGAAAGCAATAAATGACAAAAAGAAAGCATATAAATCACTAAAACAGAAGGGTAGCACGGAAGCACTGAAAAACTATAAGGAAAAAAATAGAACATGTAAAAAACAAATGAAAGAGACTGAGAGATTAATTGCCAAAGAGAGTAAAACTAACCCTAAAATGTTCTTCAATTATATAAATGTTAAAAAGTATAAATCTGAAGGTTTCGGCCCTTTAAAGAGTAATGAGGGGGGAGTCGCAGAGAGCGACGAGGAGAAAGCAAAACTGTTAAATATTTTTTTCTCCAGTGTATTCAGATGACATGCAGAATGTAAAAATAAATTCCCCATTAAAAGTGTCCTGTCTGACCCAGGAAGAAGTACATCAGCGACTTAAAAAGATTAAAATAGACAAATCGCCAGGACTTGATGGCATACACCCCCGTATCCTAAGGGAATTAAGTAATGTCCTAGCCAGACCCTTATTTCTGATATTTGCGGACTCTATACTGACAGGGAATGTTCCACAGAATTGGCGCATGGCAAATGTGGTGCCAATATTCAAAAAGGGTCCAAAAACAGAGCCTGGAAACTATAGGCCGGTAAGTTTAACATCTGGTTGTGGTAACTGTTTGAAGGTTTTCTGAGAGATGCGATCTTAGAGCATCTCCCAGTCGAGCATTCTCATATTATATACTAACCTTTTATGTGGTACTGTGTAAAATGCTTTGGAGAAGTCCAGATATACGACATCCATTGATTCGCAGCTGCAAGCTGCGTTTTAGTGACCGTCTAAAAAACGCAATGGAGACCAAACGCAGCCAAATTGATGCATTCTGAACGGATCCTTATCCATTCAGAATCCCCTGGGGCTTAACTGATCCGTTTTGGGCCGCTTGTGAGAGTCCTGAAGCGGATCTCACAAGCGGACCCAGAAACGCTACTGTGAAAGTAGCCTTACTCTCCAGTAAAGTCATTTTTGTTATGCAGTAATATTTTTCCTTTGGAATTGATTTTAACCCCTTAGTGACCACCCATACGTGTTTTTACAGCGGTCACTAAGGGGCCTTAGGCTGGGCCGCCGCGTTTTTACGGCGGCCCAGTTTAAAGCGCTGCACGGCTCCCCCGTGCAGCGGGGGAGCGCGGACCTGGCTCTCATATGAGAGCCGGGTCCCTGCTCTAACAGCCCAGAACGGCAGGAGTGCCGATCCGGGCTGTTTAACCCTTTACATGCCGGGCGCAATGGCGCCCGCTGCATGTAAAGTGGTGACAGAGGGAGCGGACTCCCTCTGTCTGCCATCAGCACCCCGAAAATGCGATCGCGGGGTGCTGATGTGCTGGGAAGCTTACCTTGCTTCCGATCAGGGCCCGAGCCTGTCTTCAGTTACTTCCAGCAGGCTGTGCCTCTCTGGCGCATCCTGCTGGTCAATGTTCGAATAGCATTGCTATTAAAATGCAATGCATTATAGAGATAATGCATTACATTTTAAAAGCAATCAAAATACTGTATATTATAGTCCCCTTGTGGGACTATTAAGTAGTAAAAAAAATAGAAAAAAAATACACATTTATTAAATTTTAAAAAATCCATAAAATAAAAAAATATGCCTTTTTTTCCATTGAAAATACGCTTTTCAATGAAAAAAATTGCAAAAAGAAAATATCCCCCATATGTTTGGTATTGCCGCATCCGTAACGACCGGGACTACATAAATATTACATAAATTATCCCTATGGTGAACGCCGTAAAAAATAAAAAATAAAAAAGACAGAATTTCGAATTTATTCTTAGTTCCACCGAAAAAAAAACGTAATAACAAGCGATCAAAAAGCGGCATTTACTCCAAAATCACTACCCATGAAAAATACAAGTCGTCTTTCAAAAATCAAGCCCTCACACAATTCCATATAAAAAATTTAAAAAAGTTATGGGTCTTGTGAAGTGGCAATGCAAAATAATTTTTTGGGTTAATAAAATGTGTTTTATTGCAAAAAAAGTAGTAAAACGTAAACAAAATTATAAGTATTTAGTATCACTGTAATCGTACTGACCCAGAGAATAAAGATATTATGTTATTTGTACCGAAAAATGAACGCCAAAAAATGTATAATGTCAAAAACGCAGTGGCAGTATTGCTATTTTTCCCCATCTCCCTCCCAGAAAGAGTTAATAAAAGTTAATCAGAAAGTTATGTGTACCCCAAAATGGCGCCTTTAAAAACTACAACTTGTCCCGTAAAAAACAAGCCCTCATAAAGCTATATAGATGAAAAAATAAAAAAGTTATAGCTCTTGGAACGAGACCATAAAAAAAGGAAGAAAAACGCTTGGTCATAAAGGCCCAAACAGGCTTGGTCACTAAGGGGTTAAAGTATCAGAAAACTACTCCAGTAATTTCTACAAAACAAATGTAGTACTCACTAATATAATTTGAATCTATAAACGTTCATTTACTCCTGTCTCACGGATCCTCAGCTGTGTTTAGCTTTATTTTTATATAAATTTTAAAATGTGTATTTTTAGTTTAGATTCATATAAAAAGATACGTGGGATTACCTAAATCTCCTCATTCAGCTCAGCAGGGAAATGTAAGCAAACGAAAATAGATTGGTATCTTGGAGGCTAAGCACTTCTCAGTCTAAGCTCATAATAATTTGTTTATTGGTTATTGTGCTGCTACTTTTGAAAGAAAGAATGAGGACTATTTCTTAGATTTACATAAGCTTTCACAATGGAAACAATCATTTTCTGGAATTAAAGTATTTTCAGCATATTAATTCTATATGAAAAGTGTGGGCATGCTGTGGTTGTAAGCCTTAAATTAATCTTAAGTTATCATTTTCATCACATAAAATATATTTTTATTATCTCAACACTCCTGAATGTATAACTTTGTCGACACAGCTGTATTAGGTTGTTTTCTAGGACAAGTTGTATATAAGAAAATATTTGCATTATGCTAGGGAACATATACGCTAGCGTTTAATTTTGGGGGAACAAGCAGGAACCACCGTTTATGATTATTTTTTATTTTGTTTACCTGAAATGAGAATTTATACAGTACTTGTTGTTGCCCTTATGGTTTGTATTGCATTAAAATACATGTGAGGGCATGTTATTTATTTGCCCAAACAGGAATTTGCCCAGGATCCATTGTAAGGGGCCAGAGTGTCTTCATAGTGATGCCAGCCACAGCTTGTTAAGTGCTGAGGGCAGCACACTGAAGAGGTTTCCTCAAATTTTCTCAAGTACAGCTAGTAATAGTCCTTGTTGCAAGTAAGACTCATTGTGGTAATAGCTCTTCACCGGGAGCTGTAAATATAGGGCTCCTGCTTCTGGCTTTACGCACTGCTCCCTGGTTTTCTGCTAGTTCTCTAGTTCCGGCTGTGCTGTGTCCCGACTGCGTACAGCGTAAGGACGTAGTGTGCGATTTCAGGTCACAGTGAAAGACCATGCTGGATCTCCAAGTGGTGGTGTCTTCCTGAGCAGGAGAGGTAACTTATTGTATTGATTTTATGTGTGATCTGAGGTCTGATAAGGATTGGGGGTTTGATTTAGGGGTCTGATGAGGATTGTGGGTCTGATATGAGGTCTGAGGATTGGAGGTATGATTTGGGGCTCTGATCTGAGCTCTGATGAAGACTGAGAGTCTGATTTGGGAATCTGATCTAGGGTCTGTTAAGGATTGGGGGGTTTGATTTGGGGGTCTGATCTGAGGTCTAATGAGGATTGGGGTCCGATTGGGGGTCTGATCTTAGTTTTGATGAAGATTGCTGGTCTGATGAAGATTGGGGATCTGATTCGAGGTCTCATGAGGATGGGGCTTTTGATTTGGGTGTATGAGCTGAGATCTGATGAGGATTGGGGGTCTAATCGGAGGTCTGCTGAAAAATATTTTTTTCCCTCTAAAACCTAGATGCCTCTTATGGTCAGGTGCGTCTTATAGAGGAAAAAATACTAGTGAGGGGTTGTCTGGCAAGGCAGGTATTTTCCTCCCAGCATGTGCGGCTGGGCTGATTTCCAGCCAAGTGAAGTCAAATACCGGACCAGAGTTTAAGTGCCGGTCCGGGTTTTGGCAGCACCTGGCTGTCCTTAAATAGGCAGCTAGGCTCAGCAGAGATGTCTCTGTTTTTGGGATCTGAGGCTTTGTGCCGTGCTGGAGGGCTGAGAGCCACACGCTGGGGAAACAGGGCCCCCTAAATCCTTCTGTGTACTACTGGAGGCAGAACTGCCGGCAAGGTGACTTGTGTTATATGAACTTTCCATTGTGTGTGAATTAACACCAAGACTGCAAAGTTACGTGCTGTTTTCTGCAATTGCCTAAAGGTTGAATAAATACTGACGTTTTGAGTTAAGAACTCTGTACTGCGCCCTCTTACCCTATCTATCAGAGCGAAACCCCACGATATATATATATATATATATATATATATATATACACTCACCTAAAGAATTATTAGGAACACCTGTTCTATTTCTCATTAATGCAATTATCTAGTCAACCAATCACATGGCAGTTGCTTCAATGCATTTTAGGGGTGTGGTCCTGGTCAAGACAATCTCCTGAACTCCAAACTGAATGTCAGAATGGGAAAGAAAGGTGATTTAAGCAATTTTGAGCGTGGCATGGTTGTTGGTGCCAGACGGGCCAGTCTAAGTATTTCACAATCTGCTCAGTTACTGGGATTTTCACGCACAACCATTTCTAGGGTTTACAAAGAATTGTGTGAAAAGGGAAAAACATCCAATATGCGGCAGTCCTGTGGGCAAAAATGCCTTGTGGATGCTAGAGGTCAGAGGAGAATGGGCCGACTGATTCAAGCTGATAGAAGAGCAACGTTGACTGAAATAACCACTCGTTACAACCGAGGTATGCAGCAAAGCATTTGTGAAGCCACAACACGCACAACCTTGAGGCGGATGGGCTAGAACAGCAGAAGACCCCACCGGGTACCACTCATCTCCACTACAAATAGGAAAAAGAGGCTACAATTTGCACGAGCTCACCAAAATTGGACGGTTGAAGACTGGAAAAATGTTGCCTGGTCTGATGAGTCTCGATTTCTGTTGAGACATTCAAATGGTAGAGTCCGAATTTGGCGTAAACAGAATGAGAACATGTATCCATCCTCTGATGGCTACTTCCAGCAGGATAATGCACCATGTCACAAAGCTCCAATCATTTCAAATTGGTTTCTTGAAAATGACAATGAGTTCACTATACTAAAATGGCCCCCACAGTCACCAGATCTCAACCCAATAGAGCATCTTTGGGATGTGGTGGAACGGGAGTTTCGTGCCCTGGATGTGCATCCCTCAAATCTCCATCAACTGCAAGATGCTATCCTATCAATATGGGCCAACATTTCTAAAGAATGCTATCAGCACCTTGTTGAATCAATTCCACGTATTATTAAGGCAGTTCTGAAGGCAAAAGGGGGTCCAACACCATATTACTATGGTGTACCTAATTATTCTTTAGGTAAGTGTATATATATACACTCATTGTCGGATTGCTGCATAACTCTGCATACAGATATTTCACAGGCATAGTTACATAGTTGATACGGTTGAAAAAAGACATACGTCCATGAAGTTCAACCAAGGGATAGGTGGGGACGCAAATCCCAGAAGGAAGTAAGACTCAGATTTCCACAAATTTTCATATGCATTAATGTTGTTTACTTTTAAGAATTCATCTAAACCCTTTTTAAAACTGTCCACTGTTCCTGCTGTGACCACGTTCTGAGGAAACTATTCCACAGATTCACAGTTCTTACAGTAAAGAAGCTTTGACGCTTCTGGAGACTGAACTTTTTCTTCTCCAGTCGGAGGCAGTGCCCCCTTGTCTTTTAAAGGCATTTTACATGGAACAGTTTTTCGCTGTATTTTTTGTATGGACCATTTACCCCTCTTAGACGTCTTTTCTCAAGGCTAAATAAATTTAAATTATTTTAATCTTTCTTCATAACTAAGACCCTCCATGCCCCTTATTAGTCTGTACTTTTTCCAACTCCAGTGCGTCCTTTCTATGTATGAGTATACAAAAGGGAGGCTCAACACCTAGATCGATGGGTAACGGTGGATTCACTGCTCACTGGGTCACCCACGCAGTGTAAAGTGAAAGTGATGAACAAGCAAGAGAGCAGGCACACCACCTTCTGTAATAAAAATGTGAAGACAATTTATTCAAATACAATAATAGTCCATAAAATGGGATCATTCGTTTGATAAAATGTGAGCAGAAACATACATCCAATAAATAAAATAAACAATAAAATCAATTATATATAAATCTACAGATTGAGGAGGTATAAAAATGTATTATATAAATCCACTGATCGAGTAGGTATAAAAAATTAATTGTTGTCTCTGGATAGAGAGTAATAAAGTTCATAAATACATCAAAGGCCCATTTCACTCATCCAAACTCGATATCCAATGTAAAAAGTTTCAATGTTGGAGACACAGCGATATGTGTGTAAAGGAAGTCTCAGTATTGAATACACAGCAATGTATAAAGGAACACAACCGAATGGATCTGATCACAGCCAAGTGTAAATAAGCGCACAGTGTAAATAAGCGCACAGTAATTCAGCGATTCAGAGTTGCCTCACTGAGGCTCTTACCGCTCTGTTGGTGATACAGTGTCTGTTCTATGTAATGGCATAAGAGCCAACTCACGTGTGTATTCGGGCACTGGTTCCAGGAAACGGAGGGTAGTGAAACTCTGTGAAGACGATTCGCCCAGGACGCTGACTCCACGTGGTGAGGGCGCTTAGCTCCAATACTTGGTAGGCGTGTGCAACTGTTGTGGAAGTTAGATGATCCAGTCGGAAAGGTCAGGTGATCCAATCAGCTGGTTTGTTCGTCGGTCAGCTGCTATGGTCATGTGACTCGCAGGTCGTGTCAGTCACAGGTCCTATATGGCAATACTAAAATGCTGTGTTTCGATGAGGATAAAAGTAATTCTTTGCAGGCAAAAGGGATTCTTTTTGCTTCTGGTCCGGACCAGCAGAGAGTGAAAGGAAAACACAGATTGCCAGACACGTTTCGAGGCGACTTGCCTCTTTCTCAGTGGCTAGTTGCATCAGTATGTCCGTTCCGTTGCCCCGCAAAAAAAATAGAACTGTTTTAGGCATTGTTACAATAGATCCGCAAAAAAATCAAAACTTTGACATACGGTGGTGTGCATGTAGCCTATAAGTGACTCTCCCAGTGTTACTTCCCCTAGGATAGATGAGGATAAAAGTAATTCTTTGCAGGCAAAAGGGATTCTTTTTGCTTCTGGTCCGGACCAGCAGAGAGTGAAAGAAAAACACAGATTGCCAGACACGTTTCGAGGCGACTTGCCTCTTTCTCAGTGGCTAGTTGCATCAGTATGTCCGTTCCGTTGCCCCGCAAAAAAAATAGAACTGTTTTAGGCATTGTTACAATAGATCCGCAAAAAAATCAAAACTTTGACATACGGTGGTGTGCATGTAGCCTATAAGTGACTCTCCCAGTGTTACTTCCCCTAGGACATATGAAGCACAGAGATTATTACTACCAAGATGCATAACTTTACATTTATCCATATTGAACCTCATTTGCCAAGTTGATGCCCAATCACTCAAGTCAGCTTGTATTTTATGGACATCTTCCATAGACTAGGGTTGTTTCGGGTATTGAATTTTCGATACCCAATCGATACCGGGATTTGCCTTTTTTTGATACTAGGCTTCGCTATTGCGCAGTCTAGTATCAGAGAACATGGAGCACGCTGCTATCAGCGCACTTCGTATTCTCAGCAGCACAGGGGAGAAGGAAGCACTCTCTCCCTCCCCCACTGCGCCACCAATGAAAGTAAACGTTTAATACAAATCCAGGAGGCGGGTGCTGGCTGGGAGCTGCGATCAGCGTCAGTTAACCCCTCAGGTGCTGCACTCTCCTCCTGTATTAAATGTTAATTATCATAGGTGGCGCAGTGCGCCCTCCTCCCGAGCTTTAAAATCATTGGAGGCGCTGTGCGCCGCCTCCCGTCAACCCCCCAGTATTAAAATAATTGTTGGCGCAGTGCGCCCCCACCCCCACCCCCCAGTATTAAAATCATTGGTGACAGATGCTACAGGGTCCCCTCCCCTCCTCCACATGGTAGTGGTGCAGTGGCAGCTTCTGATCGGAGCCCCAGAAATGTAATCCTGGGGCTCCGATCGTTTACCATGGCAGCCAGGACGCTACTGAAGCCCTAGCTGCCATGGTAAGCTTCCTGCTGCCATGTGCACAAAGCACAAGGAAGCATGGAGAGTATGAGATCCTATTCACCCTAATAGAGATCTATTAGGGTGAATAGGACAAGGGATTTAAAGATCCCAGGTTCTAGCCCCTAAGGTGAGAAATAGTTATTAAATAAAAAGTTAAAAAAAAAACACCAAAATACACTGCCTGTCCAAAAAAAAACTTGCCACCAAAAAAAAGCCTTTAGCTTTGATTACGGCACGCATTTGCTGTGGCATTGTTTCGATAAGCTTCTGCAATGTCACAAGATTTATTTCCATCCAGTGTTGCATACATTTTTTACCAAGATCTTGCATTGATGATGGTAGAGTCTGACAGCTGCGCAAAGCTTTCTTCAGCACATCCCAAAGATTCTCAATGGGGTTAAGGTCTGGACTCTGTGGTAGCCAATCCATGTGTTAAAATGTTGTCTCATGCTCCCTGAACTCTTTCACAATTTGAGCCCAATGAATCCTGGCATTGTCATCTCGGAATACGCCCGTTCCATCAAGGAACAAAAAAATCTATTAATGGAATAACCTGGTCATTCAGTATGTTCAGGTAGTCAGCTGACCTCATTCTTGGAGCACATACTGTTGCTGAACCTAGATCTGACCAACTGCAGCAACCCCAGATCCTAGCACTGCCCCCACAGGCTTGTACAGTACGCACTAGGCATGATGGGTGCATCACTTCATCTGCCTCTCTTCTTACCCTGATGCGCATCACTCTGGAACAGGGTAAATCTGGACTCATCAGACCACATGACCTTCTTCTATTGCTCCAGAGTCCAATCTTTATGCTCCCTAGCAAATTGAAGCCTTTTTTTCTGGTTTGCCTCACTGATTAGTGGTTTTCTTACGGCTACACAGCTGTTCAGTCCCAATGCTTTGAGTTCCCTTCGCATTGTGCGTGTGAAAATGCTCTTACTTTCACTATTAAACATAGCCCTGAGCTCTACTGTTGTTTTTCTTTGATTTGATTTCACCAAACGTTTAAGTGAACGCCGATCACGATCATTCAGGATTTTTCCCGCCACATTTCTTCCTCGAATACGATGGGCCCCCCCTATCCTTCCAGTTTTTAATAATACGTTGGACAGTTCTTAACCCAATTTTAGTCGTTTCTGCAATCTCCTTAGATGTTTTCTCTGCTTGATGCATGCCAATGATTTGACCTTTCTCAAACAGACTAACATCTTTTCCACGACCATGAGATGTGTCTTTTGACATGGTTGTTTAAGAAATGAGAAGCAACTCATTGTACCAGTTGGGGTTAAATAACTTGCTGCCAGCTGAAAGATAATCGCCCATGCAGTAATTATCCAATAGGAGGCTCATAACTATTTGCTTAGTTAAATCCAGGTGGCGACTATTTTTTTGGGCAGTCAGTGTATTAAGTATAAATCACCCCCTTTGCTAATTTGACTTTTAAAATATATAAACAATAAATAAACATATTACATATCGCCACTTCCGAAAAGTCCAAATTATTAAAAAATAAAAATGTCCTATGCGGTGAACACCGTAACAGAAAAAAATAAAATAAAAACTGCGCGATTCGCCATTTATTTTTTTTGAGTCGCCTTGTTCCCGCAAAAAATAGGATCGGACTGTTATATTATAGGCCAGGCGTTCCATAAAATGCAGAATGCACGCAGCTTTTTTTGGTGTTTTTTTTTCTTCGTGGTATCGAATGGTATCGAGTATCGCAATACTTTTTTATGGTATCGAAACCGAATCAAAATTTTGGTATCGAAACAACCCTACCTTAGACTGTACAGTACTACATAGCTTAGTGTCATTGCAAAAATGGAAATGGTGCTATTAATTCCGTCCTCGATATTATTAATACATTTATTAAATAATATAGGGCCTAGCACTGAACCTTGGGGTACTCCACTTATAACCCGGGACCATTCTGAATAGGAATCATTGACCACAACTCTTTGGACACGGTCCTTCAGCCAGTTTTCAATCAAATTACAAACTACACTTTTCAAGCCTATAGACCTTACTTTACCTATGAAAGGTCTATGAGGGACAGAATCAAAAGCCTTTGCAAAATTCAGCAACACTATATCTACAATTGCCCCTCTGTCCAGGCTACTACTCATCTCCTCATAAAAACAAATCAGGTTAGTCTGACAACTTCTGTCCTTGGTAAACCCATGTTGGCTATCACTTATAATATTATTTACAGTCACATACTCCTGTATATAGTCCCTTAAGAGTCCTTCAAACATTTTTCCCACAACAGAAGTTAAACTAACTGGTCTATAATTACCTGTGAAGGACCTAGATCCTTTTTTGAATATGGACACCACGTTTGCCTTGCGGCAATCACTTGGCACTGTACCAGTACCTAGAGAATCTTTAAAAATTATAAACAGGGGCACAGCAATGACCACCACCACCCCTTTACCATTATTTAGTGGACCTACCTGCTCAGACCTTGGTTTTTTAGCATTTATATATTTAAATAATTTTTTGGGATTTGTTTTGCTCTCTTTTGCTACCTTCTGAGCGTTTTGTATTTTTGCTAATTTTATCTCCTTTTTACAGATTTTATAAACTTCAAATGCTACAGTTGACCCGTCAGATTTGTACTTTTTAAATGCCCTTTTTTGTCTTTTATTGTCCTTTTTACAGTAGCTGTCAGCTATGGGGGGCTTAATTTTAGCCGTTTATACTAGTTAAATAAAGGAATACGTTTTGCAGTGTAATTACTCAATGTGGATTTAAAGCATTATTATTATGTGACAGTAGCTGCTCCCAGTCTATGCCCTGAAATGCTGCCCTCAACTCAGGGAAATTGGCCTTTTTAAAATTCAGTGTTTTTGCTCTGCCTGACAGACTTGGCTTCTTATAGTTTAGGGGGAATATAATTATATTGTAGTCACTATTACTGAGTGTTTCTCGAGCAGTAACATTACCAACAAGCTCTGCATCATTAGAAATTACCAGATCCAACAGAACATCGCCCCTAGTGGGAGCTTCTACAAACTGGCCCATAAAGTGGTCCTGCAGCAAGTTGAGGAATCTTCTCCCCTTTGTGGTTGAGGCAGAATCATGACACCAGTCAATGTCTGGGAAGTTAAAATCTCCCATTATGACCACTGTGCAAATGATTGCAGGTGTGGTCTGACTGATTAGACATTGAGTTTTGCCACAAGAGGGCTTCCCCTGCTCCCCTATAAAAGTACTATTTTGTTGTCCACCATCCAGACACAGGTGGCACCTTCATTACACACCCCTGTCTCTGCCCAGACCATTGCAGTTGCTGAGCAGGAGGAAATTGTGTTACAGTGCCCATTACATGTCCTACCAATGAGTCGGCCACCATAGCCTTTGTTTGCAGTGGTGTTGTGAATAAGAAACCTGGAATTCTACAGACTGAAGCCTAGACCGGACTTAGTTTCTGCATTGTGTGCACAAAACCTTCACAAAAGAGTCAGGCAAGAAGCACATTCCAGTCAGTTTTATGGACCCTTAACAAAATTCATTGTGTGGTTTTTGACTCCTTGAGGAAACCGTAGAAACACATGTGACATTTCACTGAAGATCTCCTCAGGAAAACCTGTTAGCCTCATCACTACGGGTAAAAGCTAAGACATCACGTTCTGCATACTGGAGACTGCCGAATAAGCTGTATATAGGATTACCGTACATTAGCAACAAGTCAATTGTCCAGCCTATCTGAATCAAGTGAAGAGCCTTCTTATCCGGTACTATTGTCATTTTAGTATCCTATGAATATGTAGATACGGACCCGCCGTTGCAGTGCGAGTGTTCAACCCAGTAATTAGGTCAGCGCGGGTATATAATATAGTAATTCTAAGCGGGCTTTTCATTTTGGGTAACAGGCAGATACCCTATTTTAATACCCAGCAGCGACCATTATTAGTCCGTCTATGTTTTATTCTTCCTCTTCTGTCTTTACCACATTAAGAGTAAGCGCAGGTGTATTTGTATTACTAACTATTAAAAAATTATTATTATTTTTTTACAAATATAAAAAAAAATCCTTATCACCCCCCTTTTCCTCAAAATAAAAATACCTAAATGATTTTAAAAAATAATCATCATGGGCATCGCCGTATGCGAAAATGCTCGCATTATTAAAATATAAAATATTTGTCCCATACGGCTAACAGCGAAATGGAAAAAAAAGTCAAATAGTCAATTTTCCGTTTTTTGGTCGCTTTATCTCCCCCAAATTTTTTTTATTAAAAGTGATCTCCAGTATGGTTTAATTGAATATTACAGATCGTCCTGCAAAAAGAGTCCGCACACAGCTCCATACACATAAAAATAAAAAATGTATGCGAGCCAGAATATGGCAATGCAAAGAAAAAATATTTAATATGCAAGAGAAACTATACATGTGGAGTATTGTTGTAATTGTATTGATACGGAGAATGAAAGTAACTGCTCAGTTTTCCTCATATGGAACAGTGTAAAAAAAATAGCCCATAAAACTGGCAGAATGTTTTTTTTTTTTAAACTTCCACCCCATTTGGTAATTTTTTCCTGCTTCCCACCACATTGTATGCAATCGTAAATGTTGCATTTAGAAAGTACAACTTGTCCTACAAAAAACAAGCCTGCATACTGCTATGTGAATGAAAAAAAAGTTATGGCTTTGGGAGGGCTGGGTGTAAAAAATTAAAACCACCTGGTCATGAAAGGGATAATACATTACCACTGTCCGTAACATCTGCTTTTTAAAGGATCCTTGTAAATGGTCATTTCCAGATCTTTTGAAATGAAATGATAAGCTAATTAGCTTTTTATCTTCCTACAATTCACTTTGTAAGCAAATTATATTTATTCTTGAGATGTAAATGTTATTTTCTTTCAGAGGAGCATCATTACCAAATTTATTTAATTAAGTTATAAAGTAGACCATTTAAAAATAACCCTTTGAGCTTAATGTGTTTTTACAACAATTACCTTTAATCAATGTGTCATGTTAGCGTATTAGAGCTGGTTATTCAGAACGATAGCTTTAGTTGTCTTTTTCTCTGCAGCTCTTATTGACATCTGACACAGCGTATAGGAAATTTTGCTTGTACAGTAGCTTTACAGTGAGCTGCATTTATTAGCATTAGATACAGGGGTTCAGGTGTAATTGTTACATGTGAATGTGTGTATATCATTTGTGGAAGGGTCTATCACAGGGGGTTTATATTTAAAATGGTTTTATGGTTAATATACTGCGTATATATCTCAACAGTGCTAGAATTGACAATTGCTATAGCTAGACGCCCTATTGTGGACTATTTCCAAAAATGATATTTGATAGACTGACTTATAAAATATGCATAGCAGAAATTTTGCACTTAAAAAGGAATGGTATAATAGAGGATGAATATGAATTTTCTGTTTGAAATATTATCCTATAGCAGTTTAGGGGAGGCAGTGAATGAATGAACAGGTACTATTTCCCATAACTAGTGTAATGTTCAGACTTTAAAACCAACTAGATGATACGCCTGGAAAAAAGGAATGGAAATGGCAGTGACATCCAGACCATATATTGAGGTTCATAAATTAGTTTGGTCTAGAAAGCAGAGCCGGTGACGTCACCGAACACACTGCCGGGCGGAAGCTTCCACCCAGCAGTGTGTTAGGGCAAGGCAGCGCATTGGAGCATGAGATGCTCTGATGCTAGCCTCAGGGAGGCTGCCTGGGTGAAAATAAGGGTATGTCCGGGTTCAGCTCTGAACCCGGACAACCCCTTTAATGTAATACACTGCACTAGGACGCTCCACTGTGTGCTTTTATTCTTTGCAGGATCCACCGTTCACAACAGAATATTATCACAGCTTATCTACTCCCCCTACCTGCACAATTACCTCTTCAAAGGTCACAGGGCATGCCTAAGACTCTTTCCCATAGAAATCCCCTTTGAGTCATCATCAGTCTACAGATTTCTACGATCCATGTGGCTCCTGTAAAAGCATATCTCTAAATGTTGTTAACCACAGCTCAGGCAAATTGGCTGCCCCCATAATCATGTACAGAAATTACAATAAAAAAAATCTAGTATGGGGGGCCTGGCCAGCAACCAAGATGGCTGGAAGCAGATTAAGGGAGCTCCGTGGCCAAAGCTATATATCGGGACAAATCCTGAAGATATCACCACCATTTATGTTTCAAAAGGTATTTATTGAGTTTTGCATAGAAAAAAGCAATATGACAATGATGAATGAAAATAATTATCACATGAAAACAAAACATCTCTTGGAGACAAGTATACCACATCACTACCATTTAACAGGCAATAGTCTCCTCAGCAAGCCCCACTAGCAGAGGTTAATACCTGAAGCTGGTGAGGTCCACCTGACAGAGCGCATGCTGTGGCTGCACCGCACGCCGCCCCGGGAGTCCAGAGGAAGGAGAAGCGCGATCCACCTGCGCAGTGGAACGGAGCAGTACAGGAGCGCTCCGTAGCTGGTGAGAGGTGAAGGGGAGCATAAGGAGGCAGCGGGCGAAGGAATAAGGGACGGCCACAATTCCAGGCACCTCCGTTTTCCCGCCAGTCAGCCATCTTGGCTGCGCGCATGCAGCACGCTGTGAAGGCACGAAAATACTGCACTACAGGCCTTTAAGTCAGTGGAGGGCACAACAACCCTCTTCCATATTTCTGTGCAAAATATTCAATAGAATTGCAGACCGCCAGATAACTAACACAGCTTATTGCCTGCTTACTGAAATCTAAAACGAACCCAGAGGGACAAAGATCTTTCAGACATACTGTACTAAGAAATACAGTGCTTCCCAGACCCTACATCTCATATTGCCAGTCCACAGATATTTCGATAAAACAATGGGGCCGCAAAAATAACAGAGCACTGCCAGACAACCTGATGAAGGAACACAATCACCATTACCGCAGAGAAATGTACAGCATCGAATTTAACAATGCCCACAGCGCCCACTGAGGAGGACCAAGAAGAACCCACGCTCAAAAAAGTAACCACTCAAGTCCTGAAGGCTATAACGGCGTGTAAGACATCTCTCACAGGGAAAATAGATTAAGTAAAAATTGACCTGGGGTTATTACGCCAAGACTTGCATAACCTGCGGGAGCGAGTTCAGTATGCGGAAGAGCGTATATCAGGCATAGAAGATGTTACTGCTACAGTTCCACGGTCCATATCTGATCTGAATACCAAAGCGGAGACTTGGGGAAAAAAAGCAGACGACTTAGAAAACAGGCTCCGCATAAATAACATCAGAATAATCTGATTGCCAGAAAGAGCTGAAGTTCGCACACCTGACGAGTTCATAGAAAAATGGATAAAGGAGCTCTTTCCAGATGCAGAGTTCTCCTCAGCCTACGCTGTAGAACGGGCACAAAGAGTACCGCCAAAACCCCCACCGGGCCCCACCTTGTTCCATGCTTGCCAGGTTCCTCAATTGTAAAGACAGAGACAGGATACTTGCTCTGGCTAGAAGACGGCAAGAAATCAAGTATGATGGTGCCAGAGTATCCATCTTTCCAGACTTTTCCATTGAACTGCAGAAACAACGTGCCACATTTATGGATGTAAAGAGGCGCCTGAGAGAAGTAAACATCCCGTACTCCATGGGCTATCCAGCAAGGCTCAGAGTGGTGGACGGAGACAGAGTCTTCTTTACTTCTCCTGAAGAAGTCACCGAATGGCTGGCATTAAGGAGAAGATCCCTCAGACGCTAAGACTCCCGCAATTCCTAGGGACTAGTCACCAACTGATGGCAACGAATTGGTTCGGTTTACTTAAAGGGAACCTGTCACCTGGATTTTGGGTATAGAGCTGAGGACATGGGTTGCTAGATGGCCGCTAGCACATCCGCAATACCCAGTCCACATAGCTGTGTGTGCTTTTATTGTGTAAAAAAAACGATTTGATACATATGCAAATGAACCTGAGATGAGTCAGAGTTTAAAAATATGACTCCTCTCTGGTCACACAAGTAAGATATGACTCTTTTATGTTAATTTGCATAAAAGGCAGGAAGTACGAAAATGCATTATCCAGGGTGGGCCATTTATATGGATACACCTTAATAAAATGGGAATGGTTGGTGATAGTAACTTCCTGTTTGTGGCACATTAGTATATGTGAGGGGGGAAACTTTTCAAGATGGGTGGTGACCATGGCGGCCATTTTGAAGTCAGCCATTTTGAATCCAACTTTTTCAATAGGAAGAGGGTCATGTGACACATCAAACTTATTGGGAATTTCACACGAAAAACAATGGTGTGCTTGGTTTTAATGTAACTTTATTCTTTCATGAGTTATTTACAAGTTTCTCTTTGTTTACAGCCATTGACATGTCGCCGAGGTTAACACGTGAGGAGCTGATAGAAATTGTGTTGATGTCTGGTGAACGCAGTAACCGGGTCATTGCAGCAGATTTCAATGCAAGATACCCTACGAGACCACCCATCTCCCATGCTACAGTTAGCAAACTGCTTGCTAAGTTTCGTGAAACTGGTTCAGTGTTGGATTTGCCAAAATGTGGACGCATGAAATCTGTCTCTAATGAAGAAACATCAGTGGCTGTACTAGCTTCATTCAGCAAGAGCCCACAGCGTAGCACTCGCCGCATGTCACTGGTGAGTGGCATTAGTCGAACATCCCTTCGGCGGATATTAGCTACTCACAAATGGCACCCTTACCAACTCCAGCTACTGCAGCATCTCAACGAGGATGACCCAGATCGGCGCACTGAATTTGCAGACTGGGCAAAACAAAAATTGGAACAGGACCCTCAGTTTACGCAGAAGATTTTGTTCAGTGATGAGGCAAACTTTTATGTGAATGGTGAAGTTAAGAAACAAAACCACCGCTATTGATCATTTCTAGATGAAGAGTTTCCTGGAAAGTGGATTGGTCGTCGTGGGCCGGTTGAATGGCCCCCAAGGTCTCCCGATCTGACCCCCTTAGACTTTTATCTTTGGGGTCATCTGAAGGCAATTATCTATGCTGTGAAGATACGAGATGTGCAGCACCTGAAACTACGGATACTGGAAGCCTGTGCTAGCATTTCTCCTGCGGTGTTGCTATCAGTGTGTGAAGAGTGGGAGAAGAGGGTTGCATTGACAATCCAACACAATGGGCAGCACATTGAACACATTTTATAAGTGGTCAGAAACTTGTAAATAACTCATGAAAGAATAAAGTTACGTTAAAACCAAGCACACCATTGTTTTTCTTGTGAAATTCCCAATAAGTTTGATGTGTCACATGACCCTCTTCCTATTGAAAAAAACAAAAGTTGGATTCAAAATGTCCGACTTCAAAATGGCCACCATGGTCCCCACCCATCTTGAAAAGTTTCCCCCCTCACATATACTAATGTGCCACAAACAGGAAGTTAATATCACAACCATTTCCATTTTTATTAAGGTGTATCCATATAAATGGCCCACCCTGTACTTACTGAATTCGTCTGCAAATTAAATAAAAAGTGTAATTTATATGTTTAGGGTAACACAATGAACATTTAGAAACGCTCAGTGAGGGTAGCATAGTAGAGGTGACAGGTTCCCTTTAATATATCCTAGATCAGGGGTGGCCAACCCGTGCAGCTCCTCGCACCTTCATTTGCGGCTCGCAGAGGAGCGCACTCTACTCTACATATGCGTCTCGCAGGGGAGCTGGCCAGCTATTCCTGTACTAGGGATGTCGCAGGTATCGAAATATCAGCAGCACAGGGGAGAAAGAAGCACCCCCCCCACACTCTGTGCTGCTGCTGCCACCAATGAGAACACAGAGGGGAAGAGGAGGGGAGGGGCTGTGGCCACTGCCACCAATGAAGTTACCTCACTCATTTATGCAAATACAGGAGGCGGGTGTTGGCTTCAAAATCATATAGCCCGCACCCAACCTCTATGAGAGGTAACTGACATCCACGGCAGTTAACCCCCTAGGTGCCGCACCTGAGGAGTTAACTGCCAGGGATCGCAGCGCCGTCATAGAGGCCAGGTGTCTGCTATGTGATTCTGCCGGCACCTGCCTCCTGTATCTGTATTAAAGGTTAATTGTCATTGGTGGCGCAGTGCCCCCCCCCCCCCTAATACGTAGAGGCCCGCGCTCTGACCCAACGCTGTGCACGTCAGGTCACTGTGGAGTGGACGTCACAGTCCTCAGAGCAGCGGCAGCAGAGGTAGAATAAGCCTCCTAACAGTTTTTTTTTAAATTAAAGTACTGATCATGGGGGTCTTATCTGACATGGGGGAAGTATGAGCTCAGATAAGACCCCCAAATCCTCATCAGACCCACAAAATAAGCCTCCCCAGTGCTCACATAAGACACCAAAAATCAGACACCCCATGTTCACATCTCCCCTATGTCAAACCACCCCCACACACATGATCTCAGAATGGGGTTGGGGGGGTCATCTGAGCATGGGGTGTCATCTGAGCATGGGGTGTCATCTGAGCATGGGGTGTCATCTGAGCATGGGGTGTCATCTGAGCATGGGGTGTCATCTGAGCATGGGGTGTCATCTGAGCATTGGGGTGTCATCTGAGCATTGGGGTGTCATCTGAGCATGGGGTGTCATCTGAGCATAGGGCAGTCATCTGAGCATAGGGCAGTCATCTGCGCATAGGGCAGTCATCTGTGCATGAGGGTGTCATCTGTGCATGGGGTGTCATCTGAGAAATCTTGAAACACATTGTGAAAAACAAAGATTGCCAGAAGTCTCACTAAAGCTGTCTACATTACAGGTAGGAAAGGTGTTTTAAATGCACTTTTAAATGTTTGATAACTCAATTGCAGTAATACTGTCGTGTACACGGATATTTGTGTAAACGTATAGCTTGTGGCTCCTGGCAGTCATACGTTTTTTACGTTCTGGCTCTTTGTGTCTGTAAGGTTGGCCACCCCTGTCCTAGATGGTTACATGAGTATATATTGTTCCATTTTAGATAAAGCTATGGGGCGTTAATTTCTATACTTAATTAGTTACCGTATTTTTCGCCCTATAAGACGCACCTAGGTTTTTGAGGAGGAAAATAAGAAAAGAAAAATTTGAACCAAAAGGTGTGCTTTTGGTGGGTTTTGAACTAATTGTGGTCTGTGGATGGCACACTGTTATGGGGGATCTGTGGGTGACGTACTGTTATGGGGGATCTGTGGGTGACGCACACTTATGGGGGATCTGTGGGTGACACTTATGGGGGATCTGTGGGTGACACTTATGGGGGATCTGTGGGTGACACTTATGGGGGATCTGTGGGTGACACTTATGGGGGATCTGTGGGTGACACTTATGGGGGATCTGTGGGTGACACTTATGGGGGATCTGTGGGTGACACTTATTGGGGTCTCTGGATGGCACTGTTATGGGGATCTGTGTATGACACATATATAGAATCTTATGCTATGTGTCATCCACAGATCCCCTCCATAACAATGTCCCTGTAGTGAATGACCCTCAATACAGGGGTGGGGGTCGCATCTGCTTTTATAATGACAGCGGGGCCCGTGCAGTGACTGTATTCTACTACACGGGCCCCGCTCACTGTATAATCGTATCTGTAATAGTTAATTGTTATGTATATAATCGGGTAATCAGCGCCTGTATATTTACAACTACAAGCGCTCGGTAGCAGAGAGGAGGGAGGAGGCAGGCCGGGAGGACGGGCGCTGGCAGCGTGAATCACTACGTCATGCGCCCACGCCGCCTGCTTCATTCATAAAGTGGGCGGCGCAGGCGCGTGACGTAGTGACTCACGCTGCCAGCGCCCGGCCTGCCTCCTCCCTCCTCTCTGCTACCGAGCGCATATAGTTGTAAGTATACAGGCGCTGATTACCCGAATATATACATAACAATTAACTATTAGAGATACGATTATACAGTGAACGGAGCCCGTGTAGTAGAATACAGTCACTGCACGGGCCCCGCTGTAATTATAAAAGCAGATGCCGGCCCCCAGCCCCTCCTCCCTCACAGCTGATACACCCGCCGCGCGGCATCGCGGCAGTACCTAGATTTCAGAAACCGCTGTTGCCAATACAGAATTTGGGAAGCCAAATCACTAACCCATTTTACAGAAGTAGTTTCCGACATACCTTTGTGGGCTAACCAATCATTACCACAAATACAGATGGAAAATGGCGGGTGTTAAAACCCTAGGAGATGTATATGACCAGGGAGTGTTAATGACATTTGAAGCACTATCCCAGAAACATCAAATCCCCAGAACCCATTTTTTTTTTATATTTGCAGTTGCGATCAGCTATTCAAAGTGTATTCCCAATAGCAAGCAGCACATTCTCCAAATACCCACTAATAGGAGTCATTAAAACCTAGGGACCCAGAGGATTGGTATCAGCAATTTATTCACATCTAGTACAAGCAAAAGTCAGCGCCAACCCCCTTACAATAACAGATAAATGGAAAAGACAGATACCCACGCTTACAGCAGATTCTGTAGCAGATTTATTAGAATCGCATTTAGAGGTGTCACCAGCGGTCAATAATAAAATAATACAATTATACATTATACATCAAGCATATTTAACACCAACTAGGCTGTACAGAATGGGTAGAGCATCATCTACTGCATGGCCAAGGTTCAGGGAATTTGAGGCAGATTTTTGGCACATGATTTGGAGGTGCAGCCAGATTGCCGCATTTTGGGAAGAAGTGACGTCCTTTCTATCACACTTGTTGCCGGTTTCGGTGGCTTGCAACCCTGAAATTTGCCTGTTAGGAATATTAAACGAGGACAATTGGATCATTACATGACAATATTCCTAAAGGAATCTCTATTCATGGCCCGTAAAAGTATTGCTCTGAGATGGTACAATCCCAATACACTGAACTTATCCATGTGGAAACAACAAATAAATAAGATTCTACCGTATATAGCACTGGTGTTCAAACACCGCAATAAACCACAAAAATCTGATAAGGTATGGGGTCGGTGGTGTGAATCCCCACATACACAGTACTCATCCTTGAGAATGAGACAAGCTATAGCAACAGTTCGAGGATCCATGGTTCAATTGGTTTAATGGGAATACCTGAAAGATATATATAATGTAAGAATACTTAGCGGAAAAGGGGACGGCAACGGGTGATTGAGTTTATGGAAATTAGTGAAATAATTTAAATGTAAGATCTGTTAATCCTTATTGTATTACGATGTATATCGGAATGTACAAGTCTATATTCTTTTTTTCTTCTGTCAATAAAAGAGTTTGAAAAAAAATCTAGTATCAGAAAATAAAAGCAGTTAAGAAGATAAGAAAAACAATGTTTATCTGTTTATCTTGTTTTCATTAGTAAAAAAAAATTATATATTTGACTTCGGTGTAGTGAGAGTGAACAAAGACCATCAGGGGTAGCTAGAGCTGAAGGGGATTTGGCAGATGAGTAATGTTTAGATTGTTGTTTGTTTGTTTGTATTTTTTTTAGCTCAGACACCCCCTTTAATTATATTCATTGATTTACGGTATAGAATAAATCCATCCATTTACGGTATTTCAGACGCAGCTTTCTGTGCACTTTTGTTTGTACAGCAGTAGCCATATGACACAATGCTAACAATCATCTATTCTTCTGGATTTCTTCTCATGCCTTCATTTTGTCTTGGTTATATAACAACTCTAATAATTTTCAAACCCTTAATCTGTTTTGACAAAGCTGTATCCTGGAACTAACAAGAAGTCAGATGTGGATACATATTCCTAAAAAGATTCTAGAATCTGATTGGTTGCTGTCAGCAGCGTTTTTCTATGTAGCATCTTACCATTTTGCATTAGTTTTCATATATAATATAGTCATTGCTCTATGACCGTACAAGGCAAGGTGGACAAATAATTAGCATAATGTAAATGCATCAGTTTGCTGTAATATAGTTGTTAAAGTGTCTTTCATGATTTAACATATTGTATACACAATCAGCCACAACATTAAAGGGGTTATCCAATCCTAAAAAAAGCCCTCTCATATGCCGGGCCCCCCCACACTGAATATACTTACCCAGGTCCCCGCGGCCTGCGCTGCCCCTGGTCCCCGCACTTCCGCTGCTGCCTCTCACCGTGCACGGATGAAAACATCCGGGGTCGTGGGGAGCGGCCAATGGCAGACGGGGATGAGCCTCCCAAGCATCATCTGCGATACTAGGGAGGCTTGTCCCCGCCTGCCATTGGCTCCCCCCGACACCAGATGTTTTCATCCGTGCACGGGGAGAAGCAGCAGGGCGCAGGGACCCGGGTAAGTATATTCAGTGTGGGGGGCCTGAAATATGGGGGGGGGGGGGGGGGGAGATTTTTTTTTAGGATTGGATAACCCCTTTAAATCTGTTCCTCTTGTGGCACCAAAACATCTTTGACCCATTGAGGCATGGAGTCCACATCTTTGTCCTTCGATATCTGCTACTAAGAAATTAGCAGTGGATATTTTAAGCCCTGTAAGTAAGTAGGATTAGTCCTCCATAGATTAGACTTGTTTTTCTAGCACATCCCACAGATGAAATCTGGGCAATTTGGAGGCCAAATCAACACCTTGACATCTATCATAATCCTGAAACCATTCATGAACAATTTTTGCAGTGTGACAAGACTCAATATCCTCACCATTACGGTGTACCCTTGCCATGAATGGGGTATACTTGGTCTGCAGCAACATTTAGATTGGTGGTATGTACAAAATTAACATGCACATGAAAGTCAGGACCCAAGCTTTCCCAGCAAAACAGTGGTCAGCTCTTCACACTACTGCCGCCAGATTTCCTTCATCTCATTGTACATTCTGGAGTCATCTCTTTCAGCTGACGCAGACACCTGCCCATGCACTTGATATAAAAAGAGATTTATCAGACCAAGTCACCTTCATCCATTGCAATCACAAATTGTTAGTCTCAGAGCTAAGTAAAATGTCTAGAAGTTTTAACAGATCTGATATTTCACAAGGAGGTGTATTATCACCTCCTTGTGTCTCAAATGCAATCATATATAGAACACAATCACCGTTATGGAGCATTTACCTGAGCAGTTTATTCCCGAACATTGCCTGTTTGTCAGAGGAGGTGAGAACTGCATTTCCATGCAGCATTCACCTCCATTATACAGATGCATTGTTTCTGGACAGCAGACCACCGTTTACACAGCAATGTGCTGCCCAGAAACAATGATTTTGGTGTCAGCATAAACGATTATTTCACCTAATGAATGAGTGTTTGCTTCTTCATTGAGTGATCGGTGACGCCTTTCTATGGTCAGTTATCAGCAATGTGCATTGGTATGAACCTTAGTTCTCAATAATGTGCTTGATAATAGTCCTGTGTAAAGGAACATTTAGCTCAGTGACCACAATCATGTGTCCAGGATTTATTCTATACCTGATACAAGGAGGGCTGTCCATTACTGTGGGTGGGTGGGGTAATCAGGACCCTCATGGTCTCTCTTAGACATCCCATCAGGATTTTCTGCATTTTACTCAGAAATCCTGCACTTTGAATGGAGCTAATAATACAGATTTATTTAAATGGGAGCTGAGATGCAGTAACCAGTCATGGCCTCTACACTGTGAACAGAGCTGTGCTTCCTCTTCCATTCAAAGTGCAAATTCCAGCACTTGTGGGAATTCTGGGTGTCAGACCCCCACCTGAGGATAGGTCATCAATACTAGGGCCCAGTAAACCTCTTTAAGTGGTTAAAGGGGTTGTCCCATCTCACCATTTCTACGGCAAGATGGGACTAAGTGCCGACCACTAGGTGGCCAGGAAACGGCAGAGTGGGCCAGAGCTCCACTGTTTCTGTAGCTTCTATTGCATGAGAGCTATGCAAACAGTGTAGCACAGCAGATATCCTGATAACAGAACCCAGAAAGAGCATAGCTTGCTAGCCTAGGCCATTTGCATAGCTCCCATGCATCACAGTGGAAGCTACAGAAACAGCGGAGGGGAAGCCCACTCTGCTGTTTTCCGGCCACCTGGTGTCACTGTTTAGTCCCATCTTAGAAATTACTAGATTGGACATCCCCTTTAAGGTTATATCCACATGCAGCATATATATCCTCATTTGGCTTATTTGTTGCATAGACAGGACAGTCCCAGTCATCTGTATGGGACCTTCCGAAATCTATGTACATGCTGCAGAAACAGCCCCATTCAGATATATACAACTGTGTATATGCCCTCATAATATGAATTTGTAGACAATTCATAGTATACATTGACTCATTCTTCCCTGAAACAATATAGTATAACCACACAAAATCTTAATATAGTATAACCACATGAAATATTAACTATGAGATGTCCCTGTCTTGTGTTTAATGTGAGACCTTTGCTTCTGCTGTTTAAGAAGTTATTTCCAGCCTGCGTGGGTTGGAATGTTCAGAAGGGGGGGGGGGGGGGGGGGGGCTGCGAGACTGCAAACCTGAGGTATAAAAGCACTAAAATATTTATTAGAGATTACATAATAAACCAGTCAGATTTACTTTTCCTTGCTGGAAGTCAGCATAGAGCAGTCATGTTGTTATTTCTGTAACGTATTTAAAATACAGCAGCCAAGTCTGTATTCCCACATACTTAAATGAAATGTCAAATATAAATACAGATGGACAAGAGGCTCTTTGGAATTAAAACCTAAAATGCTGTGTACGATTATTCCCCATCTGTTTATTGAACAACATGCCAAGAAATAGATTGGAAACATGAAGCATTCAATATTTGTGCTGTATTTTCGGTTTTAGAAGGAAATGCAAAATACTCATTGCTGATTATTATGCACAAGCTGTCCATAGCAACCCACTGCTGAGTTCATGTAAGAGCCTGCATTTACTCAGGCTTTGTTCACATCTGCACTGAAGGAGCATCCGTTGTAGACTCCACAAAAATGCTGGAATAAAACAGGAGCATGTAGCACTTTTTTTTTTCTGTAAAATGACACTCTGTGATGAAAACCTTATGCATTCCATTATAGTCGATAGGATCTGTTGGGCGCACTTGGGGTCAGTCATGTTTTTCTGTTCCTGTAACAGAACACACATCATGAAAATTGACTTACAAAAATTTTGGTGTCCTGTAGTCCATAGGCAGCACAGTACAAATGGGGGCTAAGTTGCCTAGGTCCAATCAGAAGAGACAGGTTATACAGAAGTTGTTTAGCAATTAGTCAGTTAATGCTTCAGTTGAACACACATTGTATTGCTATAATAAATTTATTAAAAGGAGGGAAAGCTGTGGTGCCTGCTACCTGAAGGAAACAAACCCAAAATCCAAACAAAGAAAAAAGAACAATTAATAAAACTTAAGATGATATCCTATGTATCTTGTTATTTGCTCTTGTATAGTCAGATAAGAAAAATAAACTAGAAAAGCAGTGCACTGTTCTCTCTGACTGCAGTTGTGTCTTCTACCCCTCCTTCTCCCCCTCTAATGCTACTTTAGGAGGAGTAGGCTGGGTTTAGTGTGGATAACTTTTGTCTACACAGCAAGTGTGGCCATTTTGTTGGAAGGAATCTCCTAGTTAGTAAAGTAGATAGATAACAGCACCAGCCATAGAACATACATCTGAATAGCGAACCTGCCTAGTTATACAGTGAGAATTCCGCCCTTCTCTGCAGAATTATGCAGCTTTGCCATTCCGCAGCTTTGAAAAGCTGACTAGCATGTGGTGGTATGCTGGAGATCAAACCACTTATATAGGATATGCTCAGGGCCATCCTGATATGATATTTAGGATCTATCTAGTGATAAATCCCTTCATATATATCGAGACCAGCTTGCCGTTCAGGGTCCTGAAAAATCTGGGTGCCAACACTTATCAGCTGCATTGGTGGGGACAGACTGGGGGAAATTTATCAATGTTTTTACGCCACAATAGTAGCGAAAAAAAGTTACAAATTATGGCGCCATAATATGTGAGTTTTTAAGCTTCTCTGTACTTTTCCGAAGTGCTGATAAAGCGGGCGAGGCTTTAGCAGGAGGGGCAGTTCTTCACACCGCCCACCGGATTTACTATAACGTTCGTCAGAGAGCAGCAGAAGTTATAGCTGAAGTCTACGCCAGGCTGTAGCTAATGTAGACTTCAGTTTCTGGTGCACAGCATGGCAGAGATGTGCCTAATTTATCTGCCCATAGATTAGACTCACCTCTCACCATTGCTGGATACAACAATCGTGATAAATGTCTCTCATTATGTTTCCCTGGTACACAAAGCATATTAGGGAGACAGTGTATATTTTATATAACCAATATGGCCCCACAAAGATTGTTACCCAGCTTTCCCAGACTGCAGAAAACCTGAAAAAGAATCCCAGTGGCAATCCTCCAGACTGTAGCTTAGCTAGACATATTTGTCATTCAAGAAAGATGGATAAGAAATGAATGATAATAAAGTTTACCTTTTAGGATCCTGGGAAAACTCGGTTACAACCACGTCTAGCTGTAATAGACTGTAGAATACTAAATCTACCCATATAAATTCCCATTCCTAAAAAGTGCCATAGCTAGGCAGATTTGCTGTTCAGAGTTCTGGGAAAGCTGGGTTACCACCATGTGGAACTGTAATAGAGACTGCAGAATACCCCAAAAGCCCCCTCTTCACTACTACATAGTGCCACAGCTAGGTTGCTTTGCCTTTCACGGTCCTGGGAAAGCTGGGTTACTTTCACAATTTAAGGGTAACAATATATGGTCAGTGTGTACAGCTTCACAAGATTTGTAATCCATGTCTCTAATACTGATGAATGTTGAACTTGCCATGCAAATAGTGAGAAATTCCTCCTGCTATATAGGCAAACTTGAGATTCCGGCAGCTGGGAAAGCTGAGTAGCACTTTATGTAGTGTAAGTGGTCTGGTACAATGTATGGCACTGTGTATAACACCAAAACACATTATTAGAATGAGAGAACAATATTCATGTTCTGCGAACGCTTGTTCCCGACAATCTGCCCATTTAAAGGTGTCTCTGATCACTTGATGAACAAGCGAAACACTCGTTCATCGGGTGAACCTGTGGTTCATGCAGGCACGTAAATTAGCTCCCCCCTCACTATTGTACCATATATTATATTGAGACCAATTCAAGAAGGACAACTGAGCAGCACTGAAATATATACTACATCGGAAGTACTCTGATGAATATACAGTCCTGATCAAAAGTTTAAGACCACTTGAAAAATGGCAAAAAAATCATATTTAGCATGGCTGGATCTTAACAAGGTTCCAAGTAGAGCAGGTATGGCCAACCTGAGGCTCTCCAGCTGTTGCAAAACTACAACTCCCAGCATGCCCAGACTACCTACAGCTATCAGCTTACAGCAGGGCATGGTGGGAGTTGTAGTTTTACAACAGCTGGAGAGCCGCAGGTTGGCCATGCCTGAAGTAGAGCTTCAACATGCAACACGAAGAAATGGGAGTGAGACAAAACATTTTTTGAGCATTCAATTTAATGAAATCAACGAATAAACTGAAACAGGCTGTTTTTCAGCTGATCAAAAGTTTAGGACCACACCTCCAAAAAAAAACTAAACCCCCCCCAAAACAGAAATCCAACTTCCAAACATGAACTCAGTAATGAGTAGCTCCGCCGTTATTGTTTATCACTTCAAAAATTTGTGTCGGCATGCTTGATGCAAGCATTTCCATGAGATGAGTGGGAACATTTCTCCAAGTGGTGAAGACGGCCGCACGAAGGCCATCTACTGTGTAAAACTGTTGTCTATTTTTGTAAACTTCCCTTGCCATCCATCCCCAAAGGTTCTCAATTGGATTTAGATCAGGGGAACACTCATGATGGGCCAGAAGAGTGATGTTATTCTCCTGGAAGAAGTCCCTTGTCCTGCGGGCATTGTGTACAGTAGCGTTGTCCTGTTGAAAAACCCAGTCGTTACCACACAGACGAGGGCCCTCAGTCATGAGGAATGTTCTCTGCAACATCTGGACATAGCCAGCGGCCGTTTGAGGCCCCTGCACTTCCTTAAGCTCCATTGTTCCACTGAAGGTAAAAGCACCCCAGACCATTATGGCGCCCCTCCACTGTGGCGCGTAGAAAACATCTCAGGTGGGATCTGCTTGTCATGCCAGTAACGTTGGAAACCATCAGGACCATCAAGGTTACTTTTTTTTCTCATCAGAGAATAAAACTTTCTTCCACGTTTGAATGTCCCATGTTTGGTGCTCTCTTGCAAAGTCCAAACGAGCAGTTCTGTGGCGTTCAAGGAGACGAGGTCTTTGAAGACGTTTTTTGTTTTTGAAGTCCTTCAGTCTCAGATGCCATCTGATGGTTATGGGGCTGCAGTCATCACCAGTAAGGGCCTTAATTTGGGTCGAGGATCGTCCAGTGTCTTGACGGACAGCCAATTGGATCCTCCTGCTCTGTGCTGATGACATTTTTTTGGGTCTTCCACTTGACTTTTTTGTTCCATAACCCTCAGGATCATTTAAGAAATTCCAAATGACTGTCTTACTGCGTCCCACCTCAGCAGCGATGGCGCGCTGTGAGAGACCCTGCTTATGCAGTTCAACAACCCGACCACGTTCAAAAAGGGAGAGTTTTTTTGCCTTTGCCATCACAACGTGTGACTACCTGACAGAAAATGACAATAAATCCACATCTTTGCACAGATTTGGCCTTTTAACCACCTCCGGACCGCCTAACGCAGGATCGCGTTCCGGAGGTGGCAGCCCTGCGCACAGTCACGCATATATGCGTCATCTCGCGATGGCCGAGATTTCCTGTGAACGCGCGCACACAGGCGCGCGCGCTCACAGGAACGGAAGGTAAGAGAGTTGATCTCCAGCCTGCCAGCGGCGATCGTTCGCTGGCAGGCTGGAGATGTGTTTTTTTTAACCCCTAACAGGTATATTAGACGCTGTTTTGATAACAGCGTCTAATATACCTGCTACCTGGTCCTCTGGTGGTCCCATTTGTTTGGATCGACCACCAGAGGACACAGGTAGCTCAGTAAAGTCCCACCAAGCACCACTACACTACACTACACCCCCCCCCCGTCACTTATTAACCCCTTATTAGCCCCTGATCACCCCTGATCACCCCATATAGACTCCCTGATCACCCCCCTGTCATTGATCACCCCCCTGTCATTGATTACCCCCCTGTAAAGCTCCATTCAGATGTCCGCATGATTTTTACGGATCCACTGATAGATGGATCGGATCCGCAAAACGCATCCGGACGTCTGAATGAAGCCTTACAGGGGCGTGATGAATGACTGTGGTTATCACCCCATATAGACTCCCTGATCACCCCCCCTGTCATTGATTACACCCCTGTCATTGATCAACCCCCTGTAAAGCTCCATTCAGACGTCCGCATGATTTTTACGGATCCACTGATAGATGGATCGGATCCGCAAAACGCATCCGGACGTCTGAATGAAGCCTTACAGGGGCATGATCAATGACTGTGGTGATCACCCCATATAGACTCCCTGATCACCCCCCTGTAAAGCTCCATTCAGATGTCCGCATGATTTTTACGGATGCACTGATAGATGGATCCGATCCGCAAAACGCATCCGGACGTCTGAATGAAGCCTTACAGGGGCATGATCAATGACTGTGGTGATCACCCCATATAGACTCCCTGATCACCCCCCTGTAAAGCTCCATTCAGATGTCCGCATGATTTTTACGGATGCACTGATAGATGGATCCGATCCGCAAAACGCATCCGGACGTCTGAATGAAGCCTTACAGGGGCATGATCAATGACTGTGGTGATCACCCCATATAGACTCCCTGATCACCCCCCTGTCATTGATTACCCCCCTGTAAAGCTCCATTCAGATGTCCGCATGATTTTTACGGATGCACTGATAGATGGATCGGATCCGCAAAACGCATCCGGACGTCTAAATGAAGCCTTACAGGGGCGTGATCAATGACTGTGGTGATCACCCCATATAGACTCCCTGATCACCCCCCTGTCATTGATTACCCCCCTGTCATTGATTACCCCCCTGTAAAGCTCCATTTAGATGTCCGCATGATTTTTACGGATGCACTGATAGATGGATCCGATCCGCAAAACGCATCCGGACGTCTGAATGAAGCCTTACAGGGGCATGATCAATGACTGTGGTGATCACCCCATATAGACTCCCTGATCACCCCCCTGTCATTGATTACCCCCCTGTAAAGCTCCATTCAGATGTCCGCATGATTTTTACGGATGCACTGATAGATGGATCGGATCCGCAAAACGCATCCGGACGTCTAAATGAAGCCTTACAGGGGCGTGATCAATGACTGTGGTGATCACCCCATATAGACTCCCTGATCACCCCCCTGTCATTGATTACCCCCCTGTCATTGATTACCCCCCTGTAAAGCTCCATTCAGACATCCGCATGATTTTTACGGATCCACTGATAGATGGATCGGATCCGCAAAACGCATCCGGACGTCTGAATGAAGCCTTACAGGGGCATGATCAATGACTGTGGTGATCACCCCATATAGACTCCCTGATCACCCCCCTGTCATTGATCAACCCCCCTGTCATTGATCAACCCCCCTTTTTTTTTCTTACAAAGTCTCATATTCCACTAACTTGTGTCAAAAAATAAAATCTCACATGAACTCACCATACCCCTCACGGAATCCAAATGCGTAAAATTTTTTAGACATTTATATTCCAGACTTCTTCTCACGCTTTAGGGCCCCTAGAATGCCAGGGCAGTATAAATACCCCACATTGACCCCATTTCGGAAAGAAGACACCCCCAGGTATTCCGTGAGGGGCATATTGAGTCCATGAAAGATTGAAATTTTTGTCCCAAGTTAGCGGAACGGGAGACTTTGTGAGAAAAAAATTAAAAATATCAATTTCCGCTAACTTGTGCCAAAAAAAAAAAAATTTCTATGAACTCGCCATGCCCCTCATTGAATACCTTGGGGTGTCTTCTTTCCAAAATGGGGTCACATGTGGGGTATTTATACTGCCCTGGCATTCTAGGGGCCCCAAAGCGTGAGAAGAAGTCTGGTATCCAAATGTCTAAAAATGCCCTCCTAAAAGGAATTTGGGCACCTTTGCGCATCTAGGCTGCAAAAAAGTGTCACACATCTGGTATCGCCGTACTCAGGAGAAGTTGGGGAATGTGTTTTGGGGTGTCATTTTACATATACCCATGCTGGGTGAGAGAAATATCTTGGTCAAATGCCAACTTAGTATAAAAAAATGGGAAAAGTTGTCTTTTGCCAAGATATTTCTCTCACCCAGCATGGGTATATGTAAAATGACACCCCAAAACACATTCCCCAACTTCTCCTGAATACGGCGATACCACATGTGTGACACTTTTTTGCAGCCTAGGTGGGCAAAGGGGCCCATATTCCAAAGAGCACCTTTAGGATTTCACAGGTCATTTACCTACTTACCACACATTAGGGCCCCTGGAAAATGCCAGGGCAGTATAACTACCCCACAAGTGACCCCATTTTGGAAAGAAGACACCCCAAGGTATTCCGTGAGGGGCATGGCGAGTTCCTAGAATTTTTTATTTTTTGTCACAAGTTAGTGGAAAATGCTTATTTTTTTTTTTTTTTTTTTCATACAAAGTCTCATATTCCACTAACTTGTGACAAAAAATAAAAAGTTCCATGAACTCACTATGCCCATCAGCGAATACCTTGGGGTCTCTTCTTTCCAAAATGGGGTCACTTGTGGGGTAGTTATACTGCCCTGGCATTCTAGGGGCCCAAATGTGTGGTAAGGAGTTTGAAATCAAATTCTGTAAAAAATGACCTGTGAAATCCGAAAGGTGCTCTTTTGAATATGGGCCCCTTTGCCCACCTAGGCTGCAAAAAAGTGTCACACATCTGGTATCTCCGTAATCGGGAGAAGTTGGGGAATGTGTTTTGGGGTGTCATTTTACATATACCCATGCTGGGTGAGAGAAATATCTTGGCAAAAGACAACTTTTCCCATTTTTTTATACAAAGTTGGCATTTGACCAAGATATTTATCTCACCCAGCATAGGTATATGTAAAAAGACACCCCAAAACACATTCCTCAACTTCTCCTGAATACAGAGATACCAGATGTGTGACACTTTTTTGCAGCCTAGGTGGGCAAAGGGGCCCACATTCCAAAGAGCACCTTTCGGATTTCACAGGTCATTTACCTACTTAACACACATTTGGGCCCCTAGAATGCCAGGGCAGTATAACTACCCCACAAGTGACCCCATTTTGGAAAGAAGAGACCCCAAGGTATTCGCTGATGGGCATAGTGAGTTCATGGAAGTTTTTATTTTTTGTCACAAGTTTGTGGAATATGAGACTTTGTATGAAAAAAAAAAAAAAAAAAAAAATCATCATTTTCCACTAACTTGTGACAAAAAATAAAAAATTCTAGGAACTCGCCATGCCCCTCACGGAATACCTTGGGGTGTCTTCTTTCCAAAATGGGGTCACTTGTGGGGTAGTTATACTGCCCTGGTATTCTAGGGGCCCAAATGTGTGGTAAGGAGTTTGAAATCAAATTCAGGAAAAAATGAGGAGTGAAATCCGAAAGGTGCTCTTTGGAATATGGGCCCCTTTGCCCACCTAGGCTGCAAAAAAGTGTCACACATCTGGTATCCCCGTACTCAGGAGAAGTTGAGGAATGTGTTTTGGGGTGTCTTTTTACATATACCCATGCTGGGTGAGATAAATATCTTGGTCAAATGACAACTTTGTATAAAAAAAATGGGAAAAGTTGTCTTTTGCCAAGATATTTCTCTCACCCAGCATGGGTATATATAAAATGACACCCCAAAACACATTCCCCACCTTCTCCTGAGTACGGAGATACCAGATGTGTGACACTTTTTTGCAGCCTAGGTGGGCAAAGGGGCCCATATTCCAAAGAGCACCTTTCGGATTTCACAGGTAATTTTTTACAGAATTTGATTTCAAACTCCTTACCACACATTTGGGCCCCTAGAATGCCAGGGCAGTATAACTACCCCACAAGTGACCCCATTTTGGAAAAAAGAGACCCCAAGGTATTCGCTGATGGGCATAGTGAGTTCATAGAACTTTTTATTTTTTGTCACAAGTTAGTGGAATATGAGACTTTGTAAGAAAAAAAAATAAAAATAAATAAATCATAATTTTCCGCTAACTTGTGACAAAAAATAAAAAGTTCTATGAACTCACTATGCCCATCAGCGAATACCTTAGGGTGTGTACTTTCAGAAATGGGGTCATTTGTGGGGTGTTTGTACTGTCTGGCCATTGTAGAACCTCAGGAAACATGACAGGTGCTCAGAAAGTCAGAGCTGCTTCAAAAAGCGGAAATTCACATTTTTGTACCATAGTTTGTAAACGCTATAACTTTTACCCAAACCATTTTTTTTTTACCCAAACATTTTTTTTTTATCAAAGACATGAAGAACTATAAATTTAGAGCAAAATTTCTATATGGATGTCGTTTTTTTTGCAAAATTTTACATCTGAAAGTGAAAAATGTCATTTTTTTGCAAAAAAATCGTTAAATTTCGATTAATAACAAAAAAAGTAAAAATGTCAGCAGCAATGAAATACCACCAAATGAAAGCTCTATTAGTGAGAAGAAAAGGAGGTAAAATTCATTTGGGTGGTAAGTTGCATGACCGAGCAATAAACGGTGAAAGTAGTGTAGGTCAGAAGTGTAAAAAGTGGCCTGGTCTTTCAGGGTGTTTAAGCACTGGGGGCTGAGGTGGTTAAAGGCATGTGGTCCTAAAATTGTGATCAGCTGAAAAACAGCCTGTTTCAGTTTAATCGTTATTTTCAATTACTTGAATGCTCAAAAAATGTTTTGTCTCACTCTCATTTCTTCTTGTTGCATGTTGAAGCTCTACTTGGAACCTTGTTAAGATCCAACAATGTAAAATATGATTTTTTGCAATTTTTCAAGTGGTCTTAAACTTTTGACTGTATTTAGATGCCAATGAAACTTACTGTAATGTTTAATAAGATAACAAGCTATCAGTATTAACACTGCAATAGGATCATTTCATACATTGTTCATGTTAAGCCGCTTGCTGATATATTGCTTATATTAAGCTACTTTCTAGCATTATTATTGGGAACTCTTGCTGTTTTGAATTATTTTTTATGTATTTTATATGGATCCATATATGTTTTAGCTGCAAGGCCTGCGGCATTAGAAATTTAGACTGGGTATCTACCTTATATTTTTTATGTTATATTTATTCTTTTGTGCTATATATTTTTGATATGTTATTTAGGGCAATTCAAGTCTTTTATGATTATTTTTTAGGTCATTAAATACTATATATTGAAATAACATATGCCTAGAGCAGTAATGGCTAACCTCCGGTACTCCAGCTGTGGTGAAACTACGACTCCCAGCATGCTCCATTCATTTCTATGGAGTTCTGAGAACAGCCAAGGAAGTGTGCATCTTGGTGGTTGTAGTTTTACCACAGCTGGAGTGCCAGAGGTTAGCCATCACAGGCCTACAGGATCTCATATTTTTATTTTATCATTGGTGTAATGCCAGAAAACAATGGTAATGATGATGTCCAGGTCTCGATGGCAGTTGCCAAATGAAGGACAGAAGCTTGCTGCGTTTGAGTCCCAGTACCAAACACAGTGTTTACTTTGAGCATCTTCCTGTTAAGCTGGATTTTGGGAAAAGGATTTGAACTTTTAATATTCTTGTGTTTTTTAATTTTTATGCATTTCATTTTTTTAATTGTAATTTTTGGTTGCCTTAGGGAACTTGAAAATGATCACTTGTACCAGAGACTGCAATAGAGTACTATTGCAGTCTGTGGAGAATTTTACTGGCTGCATTTCAAGCCGTGCCACATGCATGGCTTAACACGCATCTTACCTGTACTATGACTCTTTGTGCTTACTGCTAAAGAAGGATAATATTCTTTACCCCTTTCTGGCAGAAGTGCCATTTTAAATATAGTGAAATAGAAAAAAAAGTAACACATTTTTTAAGTTGCTTAATGTGAAAACTTGACAGCAGTTTAATTGTCTGATGACACACACTCTTTAATTGAATGTCTGCAAATGAATATCTTCTAAACTAATACTGATCTCAGATATTAATGGCAGGTGCACTGCCAACCTTGTTTTTATGTTCTTCCAACCTTGTTTTTATGTTCAAGGCTTCAGGTAATTCTTAATGATAAGTAATGTAAAGACTATATTCATGTTTTATCCTGCAGGGACACAACTGTGCAGAGTCTCACACTGCAGCCATCTGTGAAAGAAGGGATAATAGTATATGAAGATTCACCGCTGGTAGGTGTCCTTTATTAAAGATGCAACTGTCACACATGTTCTGAAATATGCGGACAAAAAAAGGAATAAAATAGTAAATAGCTTGCACATTTCCACTATGTGACTAGTGGCGTTACTATCACTACATACAGTATAAGTATTTCTTCGATATCCAGTGAATAGCATGCTGCATGCAGGTCAACACATGGTTTGTAAAGCTGGTGCATTAAGACTAAAGGCGCATTCACACTCACCGACCTTGTAGGCAATTTTTGGGAAGGGACTGCTGTTTGTACAGCATGATTTGCAGCCAAGAAATGACAATTTAATGTTCTGTATCGACAATTAATTCACAGCGTGAAACATCGTTTTACTCACTCATCGAGCGATCTGTGGCACCTTCACAGGGGCTGATTCTCTGGACGAGCGTTCATGCTAACACTTGTTCCCGATAATCGGCCCAACAATTGCCCCTCCATAAGGCTGCTTTGACACAGTCTGGTTTTGGCTCAGAATCACTGATGGAAATCACTGTTCAGATACTGACTGTGTAAACGTGCCCTAAATGTATGAATTGTCTTTCTCACTTTGTTTTTGTGTCTAGGTGAAAGCTGTTAAAAAGGGCCATATCCTGGTTATTGATGAGGCAGACAAAGCCCCCACAAATGTCACATGTATTCTAAAAACCTTGGTAGAGAGTGGCGAAATGATTTTATCGGATGGAAGGAGACTTGTGGCGAGTAAGTACATTTTTTTTTTTTCCCGTATAAAATGGTTTGTATCATCACAGACATTAGTGGCACATCGCTGGGAAATGCCACCAATGTCAAATAGGTACGGGTTCCAAAGTGAAGGTGAACGTACATCGAATGTGTGGCGCACTCTTTATTCACTTTTATGGGAGTTCCAATAATAGCTGGGCGAGTGCACTCTGCTATTTTCGGAGCTCCCATAGAAGTAAAGGGAGAGCACACTGCGCATGTATGACCACCTTTCCATTCATCTGTATGGGTGTAGTGGAAATAGCCGAGCCAGCACTCTGCTATAATCGGAATTCCCATAGAAGTGAATGGAGGATGGTCTCACCTGTACGGTGCTCTCTCCTACACTTTGAGGGGCCCATTCTGGAGACAGGAGTGGCTCTCAAAGGTGGGACCCGCACCTTCTGACATTGGTGGCATGTCCTAGAGATATGCCACCAATGTCTGAGATGAGGTAACCTCTTTAATTACAGAATACTTTACTGCAGGTCAACCGTTACTTAATAATAAGTGAATTTGATGAATTTTATCAAATCTGATATAGATTAAAATAAAAATAAAAACCGGGAAAACCAACACTATGCAGTATATATTTGTGAAGTATTAAACAAAAGCTTATAATGGTATTGTGGTTCCATAAAAATTTCAGATTACGGTAATAATTTCATGATGAAAAATTTTACATTTTTCCAATATACTTTCTGTATCCGTTCCTTGCTTTTTTAAGATCTTTACTTGCAATGGGTTGAAATTATTTTGTTTGTTTGCATTTAACTCCTTGACAAGCCTGTTTTAGGCCTTAGTGACCAATCAGTTTTTTTTTTATAGTCTCATTTCAAGAGCTATAACTTTTTTATTTTTACATCGATGTAGCTGTATGAGGGCTTGCTTTTTGTCAGACAAGTTGTAGTTTATAGTGGACTCATTTTGGGGCACACATAACTTATTGACTGACTCCCCAAAAGAGTTTTATTAACATGCACTTCTGCCATTGTCTTTTTTTGTTTTGTTTTGGGAGACTTGTAGTATGGGCTCAAAAGAAAAGGATGAAATCCAGCTTCCCAATAAAACGATATCCTTTATTTTTCAAGCTATAAAAACTCCCTTAATAAAGGTACACTCTCATCTACACGTTTCGGATTAGCACATCCAGATCCTTACTCATTAGTACGGATCTGGATGTGCTGATCCGAAACGCGTAGATGAGAGTGTACCTTTATTAAGGGAGTTTTTATTGCTTGAAAAATAAAGGATATTGTTTTATTGGGAAGCTGGATTTCATCCTTTTCTTTTGAATCTGCACAAACGATGCCGTGTTCCAGGCACTTCCTTGCTTCCTAGGCAGTGGGCAGGAGAGAGCTGTTGTATTACTTTGGATTATAGTATGGACTACTTTTTGATTGCTTGTTAGTCTTTATTTTTTTCAAATTATGATTTTTATTGTAATATAACAAACAGTAAATAAATCGTACTGACCCGGAAATAAAGGTGATATGTCATTTTTACAGCACAGAAATTGCCGTAAAAATGAAATCCACAAAACAATGGTGGAACGGAATTTTTTCCAGCTTCCCTCTACGTCATTTGGAATTTTATATTATATTATTATATAGTTCGTCAGATTGCTTCCTCCATAGACTGCATACATTAACATTGCAATCTTTGGGAGATTTGTTATGTTCCTGTTGAGCCCTGCCACAGTTAGGGCTCCATAGGAAGATCACTTTGGCAGACCTGCAGAATGCCTGAGTCTGCCTAAGCAAACGAACAGCTTCCACGATCATATCATGCAGAAGCCATTCACATTAGGAAGCTGTTTTTATGGTAACTTTGGCCGTTGTACAACTGGTTGCACACATTATATGCCCACCACTGGCATATGTGAACACCTTCCCGATTATTAAGTTGATGGGGGAAAATGATCACAGCTCAGGAGGCAGTTGAAGGATGAAACTGAGCATTATTGGGCGATACATCACAATCACTAAATAGAATCACATACTGATTAAGGCGTGAGGGGCCATGTTTAATTATAATGTGACTTTGTGCATTTATACATTTGTGGTGATGTTTGTATTTTTGGTATGGTGCTAAATGTTGTGTCTTTACCATACTTATTTTTGTTGCCTTAGCAATGCATTCTCTTAGTTTCATTTACTGATCACTGAGCATTGACGGTCTTAAGCATTTTCAGTGTACTTTTTTTTCATTTTTTTTCATGATTTAAAGGGGTTGTGTCACTTCAGCAACTGGCATTTATCATGTAGAGAAAGTTAATACAAGGCACTTACTAATGTATTGTGATTGTCCATATTGCTTCCTTTGCTGGCTGGATTCATTTTTCCATCACATTATACACTGGTCATATCCAGGAGTTATAACCACCCTGTAATTCAGCAGTGTTGGCCGGTACTTGCACACTATAGCAAAAAGCACTGGCCTTTCTGGTGGCCAGGACCATGAGAGCGCACATAGGCTAGTGTTTTCTCCTATAGTGTGCAAGCATGGCCGTCGCTGCTGGATTGCATTGTGCTCATAACCCCCCGAATACGAGCAGTGTATAATGTGATGGAAAAATGAATCAAGCCACCAAAGGAGGCAATATGGACAATCCCAATACATTAGTGCCTTGTATTAAATTCCTCTACAACAGGGGTGTCCAAACTTTTTTCGAAGAGTGCCAGATTTGATGAAGTGAACATGTGCGAGGGCCGACCATTTTGCCTGACATTTTTTGAACCATTAAAATTAAATGCAAATTAACTATTTTATGCAAAGTTTATTGAAAATGGCATACTTTTCATTTTGTGGCTTGGATGACAAATCTAGACAGGTGTTAAATCACTCTGTCTTTAATATATAAAAAAAACATAACACAGGCAGACAATAGCAAGCTGTGCAATAGTAACGCATCAGATAATGGAATTATAGCACAGTCACAGACAGACAGGAGTTAATGAAGGGTATGATAGCTTGCTACCACAGATTCCTATATGCTCCCTTGTCTGCTTTTTACATGTATCCTGAGTGCACAGCCCTGCCTGCGTGTCAGTGTTTTGTCTGTGCAGTTACTGCTCCTTGTTAAGATGTTTGGTAGGCAGAAGTTTTTTTTCTTCTTCGATAGCCCTTAATGGTCGCCCATGTGGCTGTGTGTGGAGGCGCAGGGGGAAGGAAAGCCCAAATCTCGCGAGATCTCGGACGTCGCGAGATTTGGGCTTTCCTTCTCCCTGCGCTGGCTGATGACGTCAAGTCCCGCGGCGGGAGATCCCAGGAGTCCTGAGCAGTGCTCGGGGACTCACTGGGGGGGGGGGGGGGGGGCGTAAGATCTATATTTGGGCAATTTATCTGTGGGGCTTAATCAGTCCGGAACGCAGGCCGTCTTTGGACATGCCTGCTCTACATAATAAGTGCTATTTGCTGAAGTGAGGCAAATAGTACCCATGCTGCCTTCCTGATTCTACTAATCTACTATTTTACTAACAGATAATATCTTTCTTTAGCAGCAGCAGTAAAATAACAATGGGATCCATATCTATGTTGGAATTTGATTGCTGACTGCTAAAGAAGGACATTATTTTGTATTTAATATTTAATGGCATAGTACTGCTGTAATAAAAAGAAAATGAGATAAGCATTCTAAATAAAAATTATTTTCTATGAATATTGAGTTAAAAAAACAACCCTTTCTGATAGATCTCCCTTTAATAGCAGTGCTACTTACTTCCCGATTCTTCTGCCTTATTATTATCAAAGCCAGGGTGTGTTTTACTGCACTTCTTATCCTTCAGGCTTTGGATAGACTTCAACTTTTCTACAGTAATCCTTATGTGGTGCACTGGTTTTAATTAATGTGAAATCCCAGGATTACTGTATAGTAGTAAAAGTACATCTAATGCTGCACGTTTGAGAGTAAACATCAACAATAGCAGATGTAGTGCTCAGAAATGTGCAGGCTAAAACTGGAAACAAGATGGGTTTACTCTGGAGAGCTATTTCTCTGTAATCTCCTTGGAATAATACAAAGTGGTGACAGCGTCGGAGAGGCAGTGAGTTACTGAATAATGTGACATTAGTGCAGAGGAATTAAAAAAGAACACGTAATATAATAGTATATGTCCCCTTTTCGAAACACACACATTTTGAGTAAGTTCAGGATGCAATTTTTCTTTTGCACATTTCTAATTGCAAAGTGTGAGATACAAGGCAGAAATCTCTCAAGCAGAGAGAGAAGGAACCACACTCCAACATTTAGAATACTTTTGTGAAAGTTTTGTAAGATTGGAAATTTTTCTCTTTGTTGACATCAGACCAATTTCAAATACTGTCGTTGGAGGATATGTTTTTCTTATGTGTATGTGACATTAATTAAATTAGCCCTCATATCTTCGACTCCCACACACTCTTTTCCCCCTAAATGTACTCATAATTTGGATGACGTTAGCCAGTTAACTTTACTAGAAACGTTTGTTTCCCTTCTAAAACAGTGTAATTAGTACAGTATATGCCGGTATTTTAGTTGGGTTTATAGTCTTGTTTATTACTTTTTGTTTTCAATCAAAATTTGAATAACAAGAATTATCTCTTTGCCAGATCTTTCAGAGCGCACAAAAATAGATAATGTGATTGCCATTCATCCTGATTTCAGAATGATAGTCTTGGCTAACAGACCTGGGTTTCCATTCTTAGGAAATGATTTCTTTGGTGCATTGGGTAAGTACTAATGGTAAAAAAAAATTATCCTTTCTTGATAAAACTTCCTTTTTTGTTAAATCGCATCAAAAATATTTACTTATAAAAATGTACCCTGATCACCCCACCCTTGGGTTCTTAGTGCTTGTAATAATAGCTGAGGGCTTTCACATAGTCTGCCATGTTAGGGCTCTAGAATGCCATTAAAATCTCCATTCACTGTGATAAGTATTGCAGTGTATGGTAGAAGCAATTGAATGATTGTATGCTCAAATCCCCTTAGGGGGTTTAAAAAAAAAAAAAGACCTGTTTAAAATAAAAACTTAAACCCCGTGAAAATATATAAAAAGAAAATTCAAATGATTGATGAATCAAATTCAAATCCCGAATAATATATACGTGTGTGTGTGTGTGTGTGTGTGTGTATAAATAAATATATATATATATATATATATATATATTACACTACTCACAAAAAGTTAGGGATATTTGGATTTCGGGTAAAATTTATGGAAAACGTAAAAAGTACACGCTACAGTGATATTATATCATAAAAGTAGGGCATTTAAGTAGAAGCAGCAGTGGTGATTTCCTCATCTCAAACAGCTTATTGAAACAAAAGCCAACAACAGTGGTGTGTATGCCCCCACAAAAAATGTCAATTTCTCAAAAACTTGTCATGTGTCTTGTATTGAGCATCAATTACAGCTTGACAACGATGTCTCATGCTGTTCACAAGTCGACATTATTGTCTGCTGAGGCATGGCATCCCACTCTTCTTGAAGGGCAGCTCTCAGGTCATTGAGGTTCTGTGGTACAGAGTTACGAGCCTTTACACGGCGACTCAGCTGATCCCATAGGTTTTCAATGGGATTCAGGTCTGGAGAAAGTGCAGGCCACTCCATTTGAGGTACCTCAGTCTCCAGCAGCCGTTCCCTAATGATGCGACCTCGATGAGCTGGCGCATTGTCGTCCATGAAAATAAAATTAGGCCTGTGTTGTTCATGCAGAGGCACAATGACTGGATTAATGATGTTCAAGTAGTATGGGCTTGTGCCTGTATTATTCACAAAGTGTAGGGCAGTTCTGTATTGACTAGAAATAACCTACCTACACTGTAAAACCACCACCACCAAAGGCTCGTTTAGTGACAACAGTGGCTGATGCATAGTGCTCTCCTCGAAGTATCCAACATCATTGGCCACCATCATTTCTGTTCAGCAGGAATCGACTTTCATCAGTGAACAGCACTGAGGCCCACTGGTCCCTCATCCAGCATAAATGCTCCCTGGTCCATGTAAGATGATGACGCCTGTGCCTGGTGATGTGGTCAGGTACCCTTGCAAGCAGCCAAGCAGCTATTCATTAATTCATTTCAAGTTTAATAGAAATGAATGGGAAGTGTACCACGCAAGCACAGCCACCACTTTATTTGTCTCTTTGGGTCTGATGTAAATAGGCGAGCCAGCACTTGGCTATTTTTGTCAATCCCATAGAAATGAGTGGAGGGCGGCTTCACATTTGCAGGGACTTTGGCCCGCAGGGATATTATTTTTAAAATTATAAAAAAATAATAAAAACTATAAGAATGTGGTATCGCTGTACTCATACTGACCCGCAGAATAAGGTCTCTTTCCCACACTACATAGTGAAGGCTGTAAAAACGAACCCCAAACTACAGTCGCAAAATTGTTGGGGGGTTTTCTCTTTCATCCCACAAATATATTTTTTTACACTTACGGAAAATTAAAAAGTACAGCTCGTCCTGCAAAAAAACAAGCCCACATATGTGAACGGAAACATTTGAAAAGTAATGACCCTTGAAATGTGAGGAGGAAATTTCCAAAATTGGTCTGTCCTGAAGAGGTTAATTTCCAGGAAATGTGACAGGACGATTACCTTTTAAAAGGCTTCTGTCACCAGTTTCATAGCATTAGAAAAGACTGACCTTAGGCCTGTGTGCTGGTCAGCAGAATTGATCTGTCTTGGTCCCATCCCGATACGTGACCTCATTTCAGTGAAAACAGTTTTCATATACTAGAGTCTCTAGTAGCAATGGGACGTAGCCATTACGCCTAGAGGCTCCATTCTCCCTGCTGCTGATGCACCCCCTGCGCTTTGACATGTTCACTGGTCACATTCACGTGAACGGGTCTGAGGTGCGATAACAACACAGCTGCTATATAATGTACGGTTCTGTGGTTGGTAAAGCTACAAGGAGGCCGCAGCTCTCACCAGATCTCTGCAGCCTCCTCAAACAGCTGATCCGTAAGGGTCCATTCAGACGTTCGTAGTGCATTGCGGATCCGCAATACACCCGGCCGGCACCCCCATGATGCATATGATGTTGGAGTCTTCCCCATTAGGTAGATACAAAGGATTGCTGCAAAACTCAGCATTCATTTTTGTCTCGGGGCAATATGTAAATGGTTACAGTTGTGGTCTGATTAGTCATTGGGTTTTGCCACAAGAGGATGTAAATGAGCTTCCACAGCTGCCCTATAAAATGGCTCTCAGAAGCCACTTTTAGGTATTGTACCTATTGCTGAGAGATCATTGACTGCTAGACATGCCTCTACGATGCACCTGAAGACATTGGGAGAGATTTATCAAACTGGTGTAAATTAGAACTGGCTTAGTTGCCCATAGAAACCAATTAGATTCCACATTTTATTTTCACAGCTACTTTGAAAAATGAAAGGTGGAATCTGATTGGTTGCTCTGCGCTACTAAACCAGTTCTAATTTACACCAGTTTGATAAAGCTCCACCGTTCTGCCCAGTTGACAGACTTTGAGAGGGGTACATCAATGGACTGAGAGAAGCGGGAATGTAATTTCAGCAAATTGACCGCCTTGTAGGCCACTCTGACTTAGGTGTGTTGGAGGTGTTGGAAACCGTGGTTACATGAGAGCATGTCCACACACACAGTGAACAGGTTTCGGATCGACCAGGCAAACCACCATTGGAGAGAATTGTTTGATCCGCCAACAATTGATAACATGGCACCTTCATTACACACCCTTGTCTCTGCCTGGACCATTTCCAGGCACTTAGAAGAAGAAACTTTGGTGCCAGGGCGCTATTGCGTGTCCTGGCAATTAACAGCCAGTCGCCTTTGTTTGCAGCGGTGTCATGAACAAGAACCTTGGACTGCTATAAATTGAAACCATATCATCTTTAATGGTGAGTCCAGGTTCTGTTTGGGATCCAACAATGGTTAGGTCATAGTATGGAGACCTCGTGGTCAGCACTTCAATCCTACCTTTGCTATGGAGCTACACACTGCACAGTCAGCCAGCCCTAGTAATGATATGAAGGACTATAACAGCTGAAAGGGGCTGATGTCTGCAACAGGAGAAAATGCTGATTGCAGACATTTAACCCCTCAGATGCCGTAATCAAATGGGACCACAGCATCTAAAGGCTGCTTCATGCTTGTAGCAGCCGCCCCTCGCTGAGATTGTGGAAGCTGTTACGCTGTAGAGGCTCCTATGCCGATCACTGGTATACCCGAATACAGGCCTGCAGGTGGAAGCCCTGCATTGGAATATACTGAAATCTGTCTTCTGTAATGAATATAAATTTGTTGCAGAAGACAAATAGCAATTGAATTATTGCATGCTATAGTCACCTAAAAAAATGTAAAAAAAAAAATGCATTTAAATAATTATTATTTTTTTTTTAAATATATAAGTTTAAATCACCCACTTTCTCCTAAAATAAAGATACAAAATTTGTCATTTTTTCATCACTTCACTTCCCCAAAAATGTATTTATAAAATTTGATTAAAAAGTCATACACATCCCAAAATGTTATCACTGCAAAGTACAGATCGCTCCACAAAAATTGAGCACAGCTTTGTAGACATAACTATAGAAAGGTTATGGGGGTAATAATACTGTGATAAAAAGGAAAAGTTTCTTCTTAGTATTAAAACAAAAGAAAAACTATACCACATATGTGGTATTGTACTTGTCACAAGTCAGTTTAACCGCATAGTGACCATCATAAAAAAAAAAAACATAAAGCTGTGGTGCATTTCCTTTTTTTTCCTAATTCCACTCCATTTGGAATTTTTTTTCCAGCTTTCTAATGGTGCCATTAGAAAGTACAACTTGTCCTGTCAAAAAAAAAAAAAAAAAAAACAAGCCCTCATATGGCTATGTGAATGAAAAAATAAAACGTTATGGCTCCAAGAAGGAGTTAAAAACAAAATCACAAAAATGGAAAATCACCCAGGGTAGAAAGGGTTAATAAAATTGAATATTGAGCAATGTAGCTTAATATAAAAAAAGTGCATAAAAAATCTATTAACTCATTATGGATTACATAAAAATATCCATAGTCTTCCAGCTATGAGTGAGGACCATTTTCTGTTGTATGATTTTGATAAATGGGCCCAGTGTGTGTGTTGTGCAATAGTTTAACAGATCTTCTCTTACAGGTGATATCTTCAGTTGCCATGCAGTGGATAATCCAGTGCCCCAGTCTGAACTTGCTATGCTAAGACAGTATGGACCTAATGTGCCTGATGCCATATTACAAAAACTTGTAGCTGCTTTTGGAGAGCTTAGGGGTATGGCAGACCAAGGAATTATCTCATATCCTTATTCAACCAGAGAAGTAGTTAATATTGTGAAGCATCTGGAGGTATGTGCATGGATTTAAAGATTTACATTTAAAATTGATCTATCTATATACAGTTTCTTTAAAGAGTCACTGTACTTTCACATCATTTAATTTAATAGAGAATGGTGTAAATATCAATTTCTAAGTACCTTGATTTAACAAAAATCTGCCTGCATCAACCTGAAAAAAGCTGTAAAGTCATGGCCCCTAGGGGTCTCAATTCCACCAAAATTGCAATCCTCTGCCTGTTGTCAGACAAGATCCGTCCGTGATAAAATAACGTGCTTCTACACTGCTTCTGAACATCGCAGGAGCCTCCTGCTTTCCTGTAAGCGTGATTTATCCCTCCTTATCAGCTTTCTAAGCTCCCTAGAAGAAAACAAACATACAGGGAAGTGAGGTCACTGCATACTTTTCTGGCACATTCAAGAGAAGGGAGACACCCACTGCTTGTGAGAGAAATGCATCTAGCTGTGCTTCTGAAACAGGGAATAATATAGCTGAAAGAGATTTTAGGGAAGTCCAAACATAACTGTTCCGTCACAGTTATGATTGTACAAAGAAGCACAGCCATTATGCAAACTTTATTTTTATTTTTTTTGAAAACTCCAACTCTTTCTAACTCTCTAACGTTTTAAAACAATTTTTTTTTAAAAAAAACAGAAACAATTATATATATGTATTTTCCCTCCCTGCCTTTCAAGACCCATTACTTTTGAATTCACTATATCTTGTATTGAAAAATCGGAAAAAAATGTCTGTCAGGTGAAATAAAAAAAAAACATCCGCCATGCTTTTTGGGGTTTTGCTTTTATTGTGTTCCTTATATGCTAAGTGGCATGACAAGCTTAGGGCTCATGCACACAAACGTATTTTCTTTTTGTGTCCATTTTGTTTGTTTTTTTGCGGACCTTATACGGAACCTTTCATTTCAATGTGTCCGCAAAAAAAAACGTCGCTTCGTTTGCATTCTGTTTCCATATGTCCGTTCTGCAAAAAAAAAATTCTCATTACGAACAAGGACAGTACTGTTCTATCAGGGGCAAGCTGTTCCTTTCCGCAAAATACGGAATGCACACAGATGTCATTCATATTTTTTGTGGATCAGTTTTTTGCGGACCGCAAAATACATATGGTTGTGTGCATGAGCCCTTATTCTGTAGGTCATTTAGATAATATCAATAACAAATTTATGCAAACATTTTCTTTGCATCACCATATTTGGACTCCTATAACTTTTTGTCTACAGAACTGTGTGAGGGCTTGTTTTTTTGTAGAATGAGATCTAGTTTTTACAGGTACCATTTTGGGGTACATATTAGAGTTGTTGCGATACCAAATTTTTGATTCGGTTTCGATACCATAAAAAAGTATTGCGATACTCGATACCATTTGATACCACACGGAAAAATAAACCAAAATAGCCACGTGCATTCCGCATTTAAAAAAATGGCGAATCGCGCAGTTTTTATTTAATTTTACTGTTCCGCCGTTCACCACATAGATTTTTTTAATATTTTAATAGTTTGGACTTTTCTGACGCGGCAATATGTGATATGTTTATTTATTGTTTATACATTTTATATGTGAAATTGGGAAAGGGGGTGATTCATACTTAATATTTTGGTGGGGTTTTTAAAAAATATATAATAATATATTTTTTTTTACACTTTTTATTTAATAACTATTTCCCCCCTTAGGGGCTAGAACCTGGGATTTTTTTCATCACTTGTTCTAATCACCCTGATAGAGCTCTATCAGGGTGAATAGGACTTCACACTCTCCCTGCTTCCCTGTGCATAGTGCACACAGCATCAGGAATGTTACCATGGCAGCCAGGGCTTCAGTAGCGTCCTGGCTGCCATGGTAACCGATCGGAGCCCCAGGCTTACACTGCTGGGGCTCCGATCAGAAGCTGCCACTGCACCACCAATGAGGGGGAGGGGAGAGGACCCTGTGGCCACTGCCACCAATGATTTTAATACTGGGGGGTGGGGGGAGGAGGCACTGTGGCACCAATGATTTTAATAGGGTGGGGGGTTGAGGGGGGGGGGCGCACTGCGCCACCAATGATAATTACCCCTTAATACAGGAGGCGGGTACTGGCAGATCAGCGGCAGTTAACCCCTCAGGTGCCGCACCTGAGGGATTAACTGCCGCTGATCGCAGCTCCCTGTCAGGGGCAGGGTGCCGGCAATGCGATTCTGCTGCCGGCACCCGCCTCCTGTATTATGTGTTAGTCTGGACCCATATAAAGTATTCTTTAAGTATTAAGCTACACAGAGCTGCGCCCAGAGATGTCCCAGCACTTACTATTATTCCTGGGCGCCGCTCCTTTCGCCCGCTGTGCCCCATTACTGTCTCCTCTCCTGCTCCATATGCCAATTACTATCGGAGCAATGGGGAGGAGACATCAGCTTTTCTAGTGGGCGTTCCTTCTCCCTGGCTGTAGCGCTGTCCAATCGCAGCGAAGGGAGAAGGAACGCCCACTAGGATATTCTAGGTTCTTTAAAGTAGCCACCTTTTGCTTTGATTACTGCTTTGCACACTCTTGGCATTCTCTTGATGAGCTTCAAGAGGTAGTCCCCTGAAATGGTTTTAACTTCACAGGTGTGCCCTGTCAGGTTTAATAAGTGGGATTTCTTGCCTTATAAATGGGGTTGGGACCATCAGTTGCGTTGAGGAGAAGTCAGGTGGATACACAGCTGATAGTCCTACTGAATAGACTGTTAGAATTGGTATTATGGCAAGAAAAAAGCAGCTAAGTAAAGAAAAACAAGTGGCCATCATTAGTTTAGGAAATGAAGGTCAGTCAGTCAGCCGAAAAATTGGGAAAACTTTGAAAGTAAGGGCTATTTGACCATGAAGGAGAGTGATGGGGTGCTGCGCCAGATTACCTGGCCTCCACAGTCACCGGACCTGAACCCAATCGAGATGGTTTGGGGTGAGCTGGACCGCAGAGTGAAGGCAAAAGGGCCAACAAGTGCTAAGCATCTCTGGGAACTCCTTCAAGACTGTTGGAAGACCATTTCAGGGGACTACCTCTTGAAGCTCATCAAGAGAACGCCAAGAGTGTGCAAAGCAGTAATCAAAGCAAAAGGTGGCTACTTTGAAGAACCTAGAATATTACATATTTTCAGTTGTTTCACACTTGTTTGTTATGTATATAATTCCACATGTGTTAATTCATAGTTTTGATGTCTTCATAGTCATGAAAATAAAGAAAACTCTTTGAATGAGACGGTGTCCAAACTTTTGGTCTGTACTGTACCTCTTTCTCCAGCGCCATTCTCTGCACCACCAGTATAGTCCTTTTGCTGTTGCTTGTTTACTGACTGCAAAAGTAACGTTTAGGTATATGGCTGCAGTAGTAATCTGCTGTATACATGCAAATCACTGCTGTAGTTTGGGGGGAGGGTATGTCCCAGATTTAGAGCGCATTCACATGACCGTGCCATGTTTTGTGGTTCACAAATTGCGGATCAGCAAAACATGGATGCCCCCCGTGTGCTTTCCTCAATTTACGGAAAGGGCAGCCTATTATAGAAATGCCTATTCTTGTCCGCGATTGCGGACAAGAATAGGACATGAACTATATTTTTTGCGGGGCCGCAGAATGGAACAACAGATGCAGAAAAATTGCGAAACAGATGTGGACTCATTCATATGGTTATGTGAATGAGCCCTTAGAATTATATTAAAGATGAAAATTAATTACTTATTTGAAGAACTTTCCCCAGTAGTGAAAAGATGCTGCAAAGCTCAAAACATCAAGATTTTCTAAAGTTGCACCAGATTTATCACAATGGCTGGAGCTGAATGATAAATTTGGTGCACGCCTAGGGTTCTTTGCTTAGCTATATGGCAACTTTGTTGGCTCATTTTGAGGCTGAATTTTACACCAGAATTGTTGTGCAATTTTGGTGCAAAAAAGTCACATTTTAGCCAATAACCCTTTCCCGCACACTAACACCCATTTGCTTTGAAGTCATGCCCCGTCATTAAGCTGGGTTCAGAGGATTTTCCAAAAATTAGATGCGCCAGAATTGCAGAAACATTTTGGCGCAATTTACAACAAGGTCTAGGTGTCTAGGTGCACTTGGATACCCAAATCTGAGCACTTTCTACACACTAGTGGCAGTTATATGTATGGACATGGAGACATCCATGTATTTAAGGATTCTGAAGTGTAAATGCACACTGTCTCAGGACAATTCTACACCAACAACAGATTTTTTTTTTTCATCGCATCGGTACAATCCTTTTTTAATCTAGAAAAAAAAAATAATAGAGTGCAGCTAGTGTCAGTTAAAAATGTGGTTAAAAGAGGGTCTGCCGCAAATTAAGACTGCATATTACAGAGCATGGAAAGCTAAGCAGATTGATACACTGCCTGTCCAAAAAAAAAAGCCTTTAGCTTTGATTACGGCACACATTCGCTCTGGCATTGTTTCGATAAGTTTCTGCAATGTCACAAGATTTATTTCTATCCAGTGTTGCATGAATTTTTCACCAAGATCTTGCATTGATGATGGTAGAGTCTGACTGCTGTGCAAAGCCTTCTCCAGCACATCCCAAAGATTCTCAATGGGGTTAAGGTCTGGACACTGTGGTGGCCAATCCATGTGTGAAAATGATGTCTCATGCTCCCTGAACCTCTCTTTCACAATTTGAGCCCGATGAATCCTGGCATTGTCATCTTGGAATATGCCCGTGCCATCAGGGAAGAAAAAATCCATTGATGGAATAACCTGGTCATTCAGTATGTTCAGGTAGTCAGCTGACCTCATTCTTGGAGCACATACTGTTGCTGAAGCTAGAGCTGAACAACTGCAGCAACCCCAGATCATAGCACTGCCCCCACAGGCTTGTACAGTAGGCACTAGCCATGATGGGTGCATCACTTCATCTTCCTCTCTTCTTACCCTGATGCACCCACCACTCTGAAACAGTGTAAATCTGGACTCATCAGACCACATGACCTTCTTCCATTGCTCCAGACTCCAATCTTTATGCTCCCTAGCAAATTGAAGCCTTTTTTTCTGGTTTGCCTCACTGATTAGTGGTTTTCTTACGGCTACACAGCTGTTCCGTCCCAATCCCTTGAGTTCCCTTCGCATTGTGTGTGTGGAAATGCTCTTACTTTCACTATTAAACATAGCCCTGAGTTCTACTGTTGTTTTTCTTTGATTTTATTTCACCAAACGTTTAAGTGATTGGCGATCACGATCATTCAGGATTTTTTTCCCACCACATTTCTTCCTCGAATACGATGGGTCCCCACTATCCTTCCAGTTTTTAATAATGTGTTGGACAGTTCTTAACCCAATTTTAGTAGTTTCTGCAATCTCCTTAGATGTTTTCTCTGCTTAATGCATGCCAATGATTTGACCTTTCTCAAACAGACTAACATCTTTTCCACGACCACAAGATGTGTCTTTCGACATGGTTGTTTGAGAAATGAGAAGCAACTCATTGCACCAGTTGGGGTTAAATAACTTGTTGCCAGCTGAAAGATAATCGCCCATGCAGTAATTATCCAATAGGAGGCTCATAACTATTTGCTTAGTTAAATCGAGGTGGCGACTTTTTTTTGGACAGGCAGTGTATATAGTTTTGTGGCAAAAGATTCCGCAAAACGTGTAATTTACACATTTAAATTTCTGCTACTTCTCATTTCATTACTCACATTTTAGGACTTATCACTAATTGATAGCATTCTCGGTGTAAGTGTGTATACAGAGGTAGCTGTCAGTCACTGATAGCTGTGCACAGTGGTGTACACAGGGGTGGTCATATGTATAGAAAGAGCAGAAGTTTAAATGTATAAGTTACAAGTTTCTCTGAGTCTTTTCCCACAAAACTATATATCAATCTGCTTAGCTCTTCTAGTCTTCTCTATATCGTGCTGCCTGTAGATTGCCCTCCATTTTGTGGTGACAGGTCCTCTTTAACCCCTTGCTGCAAATGGACCTATCTGTATGTCCAGATTGCATGTAACTTGCTGCAATCAGACGTACAGCTACTTCCGATTTGTTAACCGGGACTGTGACACTATGATGCTAATCCCTTGCCGGCGATCGCTGTTTGGTTAGTCTGTGCCCCGATGCCCCTTCTGCAGCCTCGTGCCCCTGATGCCCCCCCATGTGGTTTTGCAATATGTGATGGAGGCGGCTCATGAACAGAGCCGCTGCTGTAGGCAGTGTCAGTTGTGAAATACATCTGACACTTTGGCAGCGGCAAAAGCATCTAGGCTTGCCGTTTGTCTAAGCCTGACAGACTCCATCAGTGTAAAACTGACAGTACTATGCCATAGAAGAGTTCAGCAGAGTATAGTACAGACATCAGCCCCACTGATGTCTGTTCAAGGTCCAAGTGGGACTTTAAAAAAAAAGTGAATAATAAAAATTTAAAAAAAATTAATAAAAATGTAAATAAAAAATAAATTGCCTTCTCCCATATCCGCTCATTTATAATTGATAAAAAAAAATAAAAATATACATACAGGGAGTGCAGAATTATTAGGCAACTTCCTTTCCTTTGGCAAAATGGGTTAAAAGAAGGACTTGACAGGCTCAGAAAAGTCAAAAATAGTGAGATATCTTGCAGAGGGATGCAGCACTCTTAAAATTGCAAAGCTTCTGAAGCGTGATCATCGAACAATCAAGCGTTTCATTCAAAATAGTCAACAGGGTCGCAAGAAGCGTGTGGAAAAACCAAGGCGCAAAATAACTGCCCATGAACTGAGAAAAGTCAAGCGTGCAGCTGCCAAGATGCCACTTGCCACCAGTTTGGCCATATTTCAGAGCTGCAACATCACTGGAGTGCCCAAAAGCACAAGGTGTGCAATACTCAGAGACATGGCCAAGGTAAGAAAGGCTGAAAGACGACCACCACTGAACAAGACACACAAGCTGAAACGTCAAGACTGGGCCAAGAAATATCTCAAGACTGATTTTTCTAAGGTTTTATGGACTGATGAAATGAGAGTGAGTCTTGATGGGCCAGATGGATGGGCCCGTGGCTGGATTGGTAAAGGGCAGAGAGCTCCAGTCCGACTCAGACGCCAGCAAGGTGGAGGTGGAGTACTGGTTTGGGCTGGTATCATCAAAGATGAGCTTGTGGGGCCTTTTCGGGTTGAGGATGGAGTCAAGCTCAACTCCCAGTCCTACTGCCAGTTTCTGGAAGACACCTTCTTCAAGCAGTGGTACAGGAAGAAGTCTGCATCCTTCAAGAAAAACATGATTTTCATGCAGGACAATGCTCCATCACACGCGTCCAAGTACTCCACAGCGTGGCTGGCAAGAAAGGGTATCAAAGAAGAAAATCTAATGACATGGCCTCCTTGTTCACCTGATCTGAACCCCATTGAGAACCTGTGGTCCATCATCAAATGTGAGATTTACAAGGAGGGAAAACAGTACACCTCTCTGAACAGTGTCTGGGAGGCTGTGGTTGCTGCTGCACGCAATGTTGATGGTGAACAGATCAAAACACTGACAGAATCCATGGATGGCAGGCTTTTGAGTATCCTTGCAAAGAAAGGTGGCTATATTGGTCACTGATTTGTTTTTGTTTTGTTTTTGAATGTCAGAAATGTATATTTGTGAATGTTGAGATGTTATATTGGTTTCACTGGTAAAAATAAATAATTGAAATGGGTATATATTTGTTTTTTGTTAAGTTGCCTAATAATTATGAACAGTAATAGTCACCTGCACACACAGATATCCCCCTAAAATAGCTAAAACTAAAAACTACTTCCAAAAATATTCAGCTTTGATATTAATGAGTTTTTTGGGTTCATTGAGAACATGGTTGTTGTTCAATAATAAAATTAATCCTCAAAAATACAACTTGCCTAATAATTCTGCACTCCCTGTAATTCATATCGCTGCGTCAGTAACAACCTGATCTATAAAAGAATCATGTTACTAATCCCACGTGGTGAACGCCATAAACCTTTTTCAAAAATGACAGAATTGCAGTTTTTGCACCCATCACCTCCAAAAAAATGGCATAAAAAGCTATCAAAATGTCATATTTACCCCAAAATGGTACCAATAAAAACGACATCTTGTCCCACAAAAAACAAGCCCTCACACTGTTACATTGGTGAAAAAATTAAAATGTTATATATGTTAAATATATATATATGTAATTTTATGCTGCAAAAGTAGTAAAACATACAAAAAAAACTATACAAATTTGATATAGCCATAACTATATCAACCTACAGAACAAAGTTATCATATCATATATACTGCATCTAGAACTAGAGTTGAGCGAACACCTGGATGTTCGGGTTCGAGAAGTTCGGCCGAACTTCCCGGAAATGTTCGGGTTCGGGATCCGAACCCGATCCGAACTTCGTCCCGAACCCGAACCCCATTGAAGTCAATGGGGACCCCAACTTTTGGGCACTAAAAAGGCTGTAAAACAGCCCAGGAAAGAGCTAGAGGGCTGCAAAAGGCAGCAACATGTAGGTAAATCCCCTGCAAACAAATGTGGATAGGGAAATGAATTAAAATTAAAAAAATAAAAATGAACCAATATCAATTGGACAGAGGTCCCATAGCAGAGAATCTGGCTTCACATCAGCAGAGAATCAGTCTCTTCATGCCATAGCAAAGAATCTGGCTTCATGTCAGCAGAGAATCAGTCTCTTCATGCCATAGCAGAGAATCTGGCTTCATGTCAGCGCAGAATCAGTCCTCATGTCATAGCAGAGAATCAGGCTTCACGTCACCCACCACTGGAACAGGCCACTGTCACACATTTAGGCCCAGGCACCCAGGCAGAGGAGAGCGGTCCCGTAACAGAGAATCTGGCCTTATGTCAGCGCAGAATCTTTATTCATGTCATAGCAGAGACTCAGGCTTCACGTCAGCCACCACTGGAACAGGCCACTGTCACACATTTAGGCCCAGGCACCCAGGCAGAGGAGAGCGGTCCCGTAACAGAGAATCTGGCCTTATGTCAGCGCAGAATCTGTCTTCATGTCATAGCAGAGAATCAGGCATCACGTCACCCACCACTGGAACAGGCCACTGTCACACATTTAGGCCCAGGCAGAGGAGAGAGGTCCCGTAACAGAGAATCTGGCCTTATGTCAGCGCAGAATCTGTATTCATGTCTTAGCAGAGAATCAGGCTTCACGTCACCCACCACTGGAACAGGCCACTGTCACACATTTAGGCCCCGGCACCCAGACAGAGGAGAGCGGTCCCGTAACAGAGAATCTGGCCTTATGTCAGCGCAGAATCTGTATTCATGTCATAGCAGAGAATCAGGCATCACGTCACCCACCACGGGAACAGGCCACTGTCACACATTTAGGCCCCGGCACCCAGACAGAGGAGAGCGGTCCCGTAACAGAGAATCTGGCCTTATGTCAGCGCAGAATCTGTCTTCATGTCATAGCAGAGAATCAGGCTTCACGTCACCCACCACTGGAACAGGCCACTGTCACACATTTAGGCCCAGGCACCCAGGCAGAGGAGAGAGGTCCTGTAACAGAGAATCTGGCCTTATGTCAGCGCAGAATCTGTATTCATGTCATAGCAGAGAATCAGGCTTCACGTCACCCACCACTGGAACAGGCCACTGTCACACATTTAGGCCCCGGCACCCAGACAGAGGAGAGCGGTCCCGTAACAGAGAATCTGGCCTTATGTCAGCGCAGAATCTGTATTCATGTCATAGCAGAGAATCAGGCTTCACGTCACCCACCACTGGAACAGGCCACTGTCACACATTTAGGCCCAGGCACCCAGGCAGAGGAGAGAGGTCCCGTAACAGAGAATCTGGCCTTATGTCAGCGCAGAATCTGTATTCATGTCATAGCAGAGAATCAGGCTTCACGTCACCCACCACTGGAACAGGCCACTGTCACACATTTAGGCCCCGGCACCCAGACAGAGGAGAGCCGTCCCGTAACAGAGAATCTGGCCTTATGTCAGCGCAGAATCTGTATTCATGTCATAGCAGAGAATCAGGCTTCACGTCACCCACCACTGGAACAGGCCACTGTCACACATTTAGGCCCCGGCACCCAGACAGAGGAGAGGTTCATTCAACTTTGGGTTGCCCCGCAATATAATGGTAAAATGAATTTAAAAATATTATTGAATGAGGAAGTGCCCTGGAGTAAAATAATATACAGTGGGATGCGAAAGTTTGGGCAACCTTGTTAATTGTCATGATTTTCCTGTATAAATCGTTGGTTATTACAATAAAAAATGTCAGTTAAATATATCATATAGGAGACACACACAGGGATATTTGAGAAGTGAAATGAAGTTTATTGGATTTACAGAAAGTGTGCTATAATTGTTTAAACAAAATTAGGCAGTTGCATAAATTTGGGCACCACAAAAAAGAAATGAAATCAATATTTAGTAGATCCTCCTTTTGCAGAAATTACAGCCTCTAAACGCTTCCTGTAGGTTCCAATGAGAGTCTGGATTCTGGTTGAAGGTATTTTGGACCATTCCTCTTTACAAAACATCTTTAGTTCATTCAGGTTTGATGGCTTCCGAGCATGGACAGCTCTCTTTAAGTCAAGCCACAGATTTTCTATTATATTCAGGTCTGGGGACTGAGATGGCCATTCCAGAACGTTGTACTTGTTCCTCTGCATAAATGCCTTAGTGGATTTTGAGCAATGTTTAGGGTCGTTGTCTTGTTGAAAGATCCAGCCCCGGCGCAGCTTCAGCTTTGTCACTGATTCCTGGACATTGGTCTCCAGAATCTGCTGACACTGAGTGGAATCCATGCGTCCCTCAACTTTGACAAGATTCCCAGTCCCTGCACTGGCCACACAGCCCCACAGCATGATGGAACCACCACCATATTTTGCTGTAGGTAGCAGGTGTTTTTCTTGGAATGCTGTGTTCTTTTTCCTCCATGCATAACGCCCCTTGTTATGGCCAAATAACTCAATTTTAGTTTCATCAGTCCACAGTACCTTATTCCAAAATGAAGCTGGCTTGTCCAAATGTGCTTTAGCCCACCTCAAGCTGCACTTTATGTGCTGTGGGCGGAGAAAAGGCTTCCTCTGCATCACTCTCGCATACAGCATCTCCTTGTGTAAAGTGCGCCGAATGGTTGAACGATGCACAGTGACTCCATCTGCAGCAAGATGATGTTGTAGGTCTTTGGTGCTGGTCTGTGGGTTGACTCTGACTGTTCTCACCATTCGTCGCTTCTGTCTATCCGAGATTTTTCTTGGTCTGCCACTTCGAGCCTTAACTTGAACTGAGCCTGTGGTCTTCCATTTCCTCAATATGTTCCTAACTGTGGAAACAGACAGCTGAAATCTCTGAGACAGCTTTCTGTATCCTTCCCCTAAACCATGATGGTGAACAATCTTTGTCTGCAGGTCATTTGAGAGTTGTTTTGAGACCCCCATGTTGCTACTCTTCAGAGAAAATTAAAAGAGGAGGGAAACTTACAATTGACCCCCTTAAATACTCTTTCTCATAATTGGAATCACCTGTGTATGTAGGTCAGGGGTCACTGAGCTTACCAAGTCAATTTGAGTTCCAATAATTAGTTCTAAAGGTTTTGGAATCAATAAAATGACAACAGTGCCCAAATTTATGCACCTGCCTTATTTTGTTTAAACAATTATAGCACACTTTCTGTAAATCCAATAAACTTCATTTCACTTCTCAAATATCACTGTGTGTGTCTCCTATATGATATATTTAACTGACATTTTTTATCGTAACAAACAACGATTTATACAGGAAAATCATGACAATTAACAAGGTTGCCCAAACTTTCGCATCCCACTGTATTGTTAAGGGGAGGTAGTTAATATCTAATCTGCACAAGGGATGGACAGGTCCTGTGGGATCCATGCCTGGTTCATTTTTATGAACGTCAGCTTGTCCACATTGGCTGTAGACAGGCGGCTGCGTTTGTCTGTAATGACGCCCCCTGCCGTGCTGAATACACGTTCAGACAAAACGCTGGCCGCCGGGCAGGCCAGCGCCTCCAAGGCATAAAAGGCTAGCTCTGGCCACGTGGACAATTTGGAGACCCAGAAGTTGAATGGGGCCGAACCATCAGTCAGTACGTGGAGGGGTGTGCACAGGTACTGTTCCACCATGTTAATGAAATGTTGCCTCCTGCTAACACGTTCCGTATCAGGTGGTGGTGCACTTAGCTGTGGCGTGTTGACAAAACTTTTCCACATCTCTGCCATGCTAACCCTGCCTCAGAGGAGCTGGGCGTGACACCGCTGCGTTGGCGACCTCTTGCTCCTCCTCTGCCTTCGCCTTAGGCTTCCACTGGTTCCCCTGTGACATTTGGGAATGCTCTCAGTAGCGCGTCTACCAACGTGCGCTTGTACTCGCGCATCTTCCTATCATGCTCCAGTGTAGGAAGTAAGGTGGGCACATTGTCTTTGTACCGGGGATCCAGCAGGGTGGCAACCCAGTAGTCCGCACACGTTAAAATGTGGGCAACTCTGCTGTCGTTGCGCAGGCACTGCAGCATATAGTCGCTCATGTGTGCCAGGCTGCCCAGAGGTAAGGACAAGCTGTCCTCTGTGGGAGGCGTATCGTCATCGTCCTGAGTTTCCCCCCAGCCACGCACCAGTGATGGGCCCGAGCTGCTTTGGGTGCCACCCCGCTGTGAACATGCTTCATCCTCATCCTCCTCCACCTCATCCTCGTCCTCCTCGTCCTCCAGTAGTGGGCCCTGTCTGGCCACATTTGTACCTGGCCTCTGGTGTTGCAAAAAACCTCCCTCTGAGTCACATCGAAGAGACTGGCCTGAAAGTGCTAAAAATGACCCCTCTTCCTCCTGGGCCACCTCCTCTTCCATCATCGCCCTAAGTGTTTTCTCAAGGAGACACAGAAGTGGTATTGTAACGCTGATAACGGCGTCATCGCCACTGGCCATGTTGGTGGAGTACTCGAAACAACGCAACAGGGCACACAGGTCTCGCATGGAGGCCCAGTCATTGGTGGTGAAGTGTGTCTGATCCGCAGTGCGACTGACCCGTGCGTGCTGCAGCTGAAACTCCACTATGGCCTGCTGCTGCTCACACAGTCTGTCCAGCATATGCAAGGTGGAGTTCCACCTGGTGGGTACATCGCATATGAGGCGGTGAGCGGGAAGGCCGAAGTTACGCTGTAGCGCAGACAGGCAGGCAGCGGCAGGGTGTGAACGCCGGAAGCGCGAACAGACGGCCCGCACTGACATGTCGGGGTAGTTGCGAATGAACTTCTGCACCACCAAATTCAGCACATGCGCCAGGCAAGGGATGTGCGTCAAACCGGCTAGTCCCAGAGCTGCAACGAGATTTCGCCCATTATCGCACACCACCAGGCCGGGCTTGAGGCTCACCGGCAGCAACCACTCGTCGGTCTGTTGTTCTATACCCCGCCACAACTCCTGTGCGGTGTGGGGCCTGTCCCCCAAACATATGAGTTTCAGAATGGCCTGCTGACGTTTACCCCGTGCTGTGCTGAAGTTGGTGGTGAAGGTGTGTGGCTGACTGGATGAGCAGGTGGAAGAAGAGGAGGAGGAAGCTGAGTAGGAGGAGGAGGAGACAGGAGGCAAAGAATGTTGCCCTGCGATCCTTGGCGGCGGAAGGACGTGCGCCAAACAGCTCTCCGCCTGGGGCCCAGCCGCCACTACATTTACCCAGTGTGCAGTTAGGGAGATATAGCGTCCCTGGCCGTGCTTACTGGTCCACGTATCTGTGGTTAGGTGCCTTGCCACAGATGGCGTTGCGCAGTGCACACTTGATTTTATCGGACACTTGTTTGTGCAGGGAAGGCACGGCTCTCTTGGAGAAGTAGTGGCGGCTGGGAACAACATACTGTGGGACAGCAAGTGACATGAGCTGTTTGAAGCTGTGTGTGTCCACCAGCCTAAATGACAGCATTTCATAGGCCAGTAGTTTAGAAATGCTGGCATTCAGGGCCAGGGATCGAGGGTGGCTAGGTGGGAATTTACGCTTTCTCTCAAATGTTTGTGAGATGGAGAGCTGAACGCTGCCGTGTGACATGGTTGAGATGCTTGGTGACGCAGGTGGTGGTGTTGGTGGTACATCCCATGTTTGCTGGGCGGCAGGTGCCAACGTTCCTCCAGAGGCAGAGGAAGAGGCCGAGGCGGCGGTAGCAGCAGCAGAAGAGGCCGAGGCGACGGCAGCAGCAGAAGAGGCCGAGGCAGCAGCAGAAGAGGTAGCAGGGGGAGCCTCAGTGACTTCCTTGTTTTTAAGGTGTTTACTCCACTGCAGTTCATGCTTTGCATGCAGGTGCCTGGTCATGCAGGTTGTGCTAACGTTCAGAACGTTAATGCCTCGCTTCAGGCTCTGATGGCACAGCGTGCAAACCACTTCATTCCATGTGGGGTCTAGGACCTCATCGTCCCCTGCATCGTCTTCCACCCAGTCTTGATCCCTGACCTCCTGTTCAGTCTGCACACTGCAGAAAGACGCAGCAGTTGGCACCTGTGTTTCGTCATCATCAGAGACGTGCTGAGGTGGTATTCCCATGTCCTCATCATCAGGAAAAATAAGTGGTTGTGCGTTAGTGCATTCTATCTCTTCCACCCCTGGGGAAGGGCTAGGTGGATGCCCTTGGGAAACCCTGGCAGCAGAGTCTTCAAAGAGACTGCTGCATAACTTGAGGCTCAGACAGTTTCCCTGATATGCATGGGGGTGATGTGACAGACCGATGGGCTTGGTTTTCATGTGCCATCTGTGCGCTTTCTGCAGAAGACTGGGTGGGAGATAATGTGAACGTGCTGGATCCACTGTCGGCCACCCAATTGACTAATGCCTGTATCTGCTCAGGCCTTACCATCCTTAGAACGGCATTGGGCCCCACCAAATATCGCTGTAAATTCTGCTGGCTACTGGGACCTGAGGTAGTTGGTTCACTAGGACGTGTGGCTGTGGCAGAACGGCCACGTCCTCTCCCAGCACCAGAGGGTCCACTAACACGACCATGTCCACGTCCACGTCCGCGTCCCTTATTAGATGTTTTCCTCATTGTTCCCGTTCACCACAATTTTGAGAATGGCAAATTTGGGAATGCTTTTTCAACCCAGAAAAAAAAGTGTGCTTTTACGGTCACTACAAATAACTTGACCAGCTAAAACAGTGCAGATTTGGTTGAATAGAGATGTGAGACCTGTTTTTTTTTGCGCTGTGTGACAGTTATAGGTTTAATCACAGAATGACACTTCTATCAGCACGCTAGCGTGTGTCTTAGGTTTTTCTGAATGACACTATCAATAACTTCAATGTAAGATTTTCTTTTTGGGATAGATTTCAAGTAGGCCTGAAATACCACAAACTACACTGCTCAAAAAAACAAAGGGAACACAAAAATAACACATCCTAGATCTGAGTTAATTAAATATTCTTCTGAAATACTTTGTTCTTTACATAGTTGAATGTGCTGACAACAAAATCACACAAAAATAAAAAAATGGAAATCAAATTTTTTAACCCATGGAGGTCTGGATTTGGAGTCACACTCAAAATTAAAGTGGAAAAACACACTACAGGCTGATCCAACTTTGATGTAATGTCCTTAAAACAAGTCAAAATAAGGCTCAGTAGTGTGTGTGGCCTCCACGTGCCTGTATGACCTCCCTACAACGCCTGTGCATGCTCCTGATGAGGTGGCGGACGGTCTCCTGAGGGATCTCCTCCCAGACCTGGACTAAAGCATCTGCCAACTCCTGGACAGTCTGTGGTGCAACGTGACGTTGGTGGATAGAGCGAGACATGATGTCCCAGATGTGCTCAATTGGATTCAGGTCTGGGGAATGGGCAGGCCAGTCCATAGCATCAATGCCTTCATCTTACAGGAACTGCTGACACACTCCAGCCACATGAGGTCTAGCATTGTCTTGCATTAGGAGGAACCCAGGGCCAACCGCACCAGCATATGGTCTCACAAGGGGTCTGAGGATCTCATCTCGGTACCTAATGGCAGTCAGGCTACCTCTGGCGAGCACATGGAGGGCTGTGCGGCCCTCCAAAGAAATGCCACTCCACACCATTACTGACCCAATGCCAAAACGGTCATGCTGGCATTGCTGGAGGATGTTGCAGGCAGCAGAATGTTCTCCACGGCATCTCCAGACTCTGTCACGTCTGTCACATGTGCTCAGTGTGAACCTGCTTTCATCTGTGAAGAGCACAGGGCGCCAGTGGCGAATTTGCCAATCTTGGTGTTCTCTGGCAAATGCCAAACGTCCTGCACGGTGTTGGGCTGTAAGCACAACCCCCACCTGTGGACGTCGGGCCCTCATATCACCCTCATGGAGTCTGTTTCTGACCGTTTGAGCAGACACATGCACATTTGTGGCCTGCTGGAGGTCATTTTGTAGGGCTCTGGCAGTGCTCCTCCTGTTCCTCCTTGCACAAAGGCGGAGGTAGCGGTCCTGCTGCTGGGTTGTTGCCCTCCTACGGCCTCCTCCACGTCTCCTGATGTACTGGCCTGTCTCCTGATAGCGCCTCCATGCTCTGGACACTACGCTGACAGACACAGCAAACCTTCTTGCCACAGCTCGCATTGTTGTGCCATCCTGGATAAGCTGCACTACTTAAGCCACTTGTGTGGGTTGTAGACTCCGTCTCATGCTACCACTAGAGTGAAAGCACCGCCAGCATTCAAAAGTGACCAAAACATCAGCCAGGAAGCATAGGAACTGAGAAGTGGTCTGTGATCACCACCTGCAGAACCATTCCTTTATTGGGGGTGTCTTGCTAATTGCCTATAATTTCCACCTGTTGTCTATCCTATTTGCACAACAGCATGTGAAATTGATTGTCACTCAGTGTTGCTTCCTAAGTGGACAGTTTGATTTCACAGAAGTGTGATTGACTTGGAGTTACATTGTGTTGTTTAAGTGTTCCCTTTATTTTTTTGAGCAGTGTAGTTATTTTCAGAATGGCAAATTTGGGAATGCTTTTTCAACCCAGAACAAGAAGTCTGCTTTGACGGTCACTACAAATAACTTGACCAGCTAAAACTGTGCAGATTTGGTTGAATAGAGATGTGAGACCTGTTTTTTTTTGCGCTGTGTGACAGTTATAGGTTTAATCACAGAATGACACTTCTATCAGCACGCTAGCATGTGTCTTAGGTTTTTCTGAATGACACTATCAATAACTTCGATGTAAGATTTTCTTTTTGGGATAGATTTCAAGTAGGCCTCAAATACCACAAACTAGTTATTTTCAGAATGGCAAATTTGGGAATGCTTTTTCAACCCAGAACAAATAGTCTGCTTTGACGGTCACTACAAATAACTTGACCAGCTAAAACTGTGCAGATTTGGTTGAATAGAGATGTGAGACCTGGTTTTTTTTTGCGCTGTGTGACAGTTATAGGTTTAATCACAGAATGACACTTCTATCAGCACGCTAGCGTGTGTCTTAGGTTTTTCTGAAAGACACTATCAATAACTTCAATGTAAGATTTTCTTTTTGGGATAGATTTCAAGTAGGCCTGAAATACCACAAACTAGTTATTTTCAGAATGGCAAATTTGGGAATGCTTTTTCAACCCAGAACAAAAAGTCTGCTTTGACGGTCACTACAAATAACTTGACCAGCTAAAACTGTGCAGATTTGGTTGAATAGAAATGTCAGGTCTATTTTTTAGGCGCTGGGTGACAGGCTCAACTTGCCCCTGATGTAATATATGGCCAAAAAATAACCACACTGTTGATGGTTAAATGCACTTGGGTGAAACAGGCTCAGCCTGCAGCTGATGTAGTATATGGCCAAAAAATAACCAGACTGTTGATGGTTAAATGCACTTCGGTGACACAGGCTCAGCCTGCAGCTGATGTAGGATATAGCACAAAATAACCACACTATCGATGGTTAAATACACTTGGTGATAGCTCGTGCTGGCGCACCACAAGTCACAAAATGGCCGCCGATCACCCCAGAAAAAAAGTGATCTAAAAACGCTCTGGGCAGCCTCAAAAAAGTGAGCAAGTCAATAATAGCACTTCAATGATCCACAGCTGCAGATCGATCACAGAATGAAGTCTTTTGGAGGAGTTAATCTGCCTAATCTCGCCCTAACGTCGCAGCTGCAACCTCTCCCTATGCTTGAATCAGCAGAGTGACGTGCAGCGCTACGTGACCCAAGCTTATATAGAGGCTGGGTCACATGCTGCACTGGCCAATCACAGCCATGCCAATAGTAGCCAAGGCTGTGATGGCCTCTTGGGGCAAGTAGTATGACGCTTGTTGATTGGCTGCTTTGCAGCCTTTCAAAAAGCGCCAAGAAAGCGCTGAACACCGAACCCGGACTTTTACGAAAATGTTCGGGTTCGGGTCCGTGTCACTATACAGTTCGGGTTCACTCATCCCTATCTAGAACCTCATAAATAATACACTGACAGAATTTCCATTTTTGCACACATCACCTTCCAAAAAAGTGGCATAAAAAGTCATATGTACCCCAAAATTGTATCAATAAAAACTACATCTTGTCCTGTAAAAAACAAGCCCTCACAAAGCTCAGTCAACAAAAAAGTAAAAAAAAAAGTTATGAACTTTAAAAAGATTAAAGAAAATTCCATGTTAGAAAATCCGGGTTCAACTCCTTCTCTTCTGAATACTGCCATGTCCCCAGACAGCAGTTTATGACCACATATGGGGTGTTGCTGTATTTAACAAAAATTGTGGGGTGCATTTTCTCCTATTAATCCTTGTGAAAATGAAACATTTGGTGCTAAAGCAATGTTTTATTGTAAAAAAAAGAAATGAAATTTTTCATCTTCACAGCCATGTGTTTCTAAATTCTTTGAAATGCTTGCCGAGTCATATTGCTCACTGCACCCCTCAATAAATTCCTTGAGGGGTGTAGTTTCCAAAATGGAGTCACCGTTTGGGAATTTCTACTGTTGGGGTATCTCAAGATCTCACCCAATATAATATGGTGCCCGAAAACTATTCTAGCAAAACTTGCTCTCCAAGAACAATATTGTGCGCCTTCTCTTCTGCGTCCTGCAGTGTGTCTATACAGCAGTTTACAACCACATATGGGGTGTTTCTGTAAACTGCAGAATCAGGGTAATCAATATTGAGGTTTGTTTTGCCCATTAACCCTTGCTGTGCTACCGGAAAAAATGGATTATAATGAAAAATCTGCACAAAAAAGGACATTTTTATACTTTAGAAACATAAGAGTAGATAATCAAAACTGTGGGTCATGCAAAAATCTAAATCATATCACAGAAGGCATAGACCAATTAAGACTTAAATTTTCATACAGATTATATAAAAGAAGCCCAGTTCGGGCTAACAATATAAACCCCAATGTAACACTGCTAAGATAATAATAAATAACCAAGGAACCCCAGTGGCTAAATCGGGACTTGGTATTGGTAAGTCTGACCCTATTGGGTCCCTGAATAATTGCTCAGCCCAGAGGCACACCCTAATGGTGGATGCCCTTTGTCCTCGTACCTAGGCCTAATATGCCCCTAGAAGCCCTACCAAAATAAACAACAACAAAAGAAAACTTACCCTAGATCTCAACGCATTTCCCCCAATAGATAAATCAAAGGTACATCAGGGGATTAAAAAAAAGGGCAATACATTAACAAAAAACAGACAATCAAAAAGATAGTTATCTGATAATGGAGACCCTTCTGAGTAATGCCTGAGTAAAAAACTAATGAATAAGCACCATGCTACGTGATACGATTCATATGGGCTACACAGGGTGCCACAATAAGCAGTAAACAAAAACGGCGTAAGCATGTAAGATGATATAATAAGATAAGGTCCAGGTGGACCACTCACGTGCGTAAACTTCCTTAGGGTATGGGGGGGTCTCCATTGAGCAGGATAGCAGCCTTTAAACTTAACCTCCATTTTCCTTTAATTCCTGTTGAACACCTAAAGGTTTAACAAAGTTTTTCAGAAATCAGTTTTGAATGGTCTGGCTTCTAAAATGGGTCATTTATAGGTAGTTTCTATTATGTAAGCCACAATTAAGAAGCATTGACTGAAAGCAAATTCTTACATTGATTGCCTTTAAAAATAGTCTAACATGAGCATGTAAATGAAGGACAGATACAGCCATGTGACCTTTCATCAATAAAATGGACTAACTGGTGTTTTTATGGATTAATGTCTACAGCGATAATGTAATTCTTTCAATCAATGAGCTATTACCTACGTGGACACATTTGGGGAATTTATCATGAGGGGAATATTTGAAGTCCGTTATGCTTGAGTCTGTGTTGGCGTACTTTATGCCATGTTTATCAGATGTCGCAGATTGTTTGATAAATTTGTCATATCCTTAAACCTAACACTTTTGTCTAAAACTCCAGTTTTTCTACTCTACCCTCCTACTGGAATGAGATTGCGGCCTTTTTTCGACTCATATAAAAAGTCTCAGTGATAAATCTGGAGAGGAACTCGTTAATATAGCTAACTACACCAACTGCCCCACCCATATTTCAAACTGAAGAGGTGTAAATATGCAACAAGTCACAATTATTATTATTTTTTTGGCAAGTGAGCTCAAAAAGTTGCACAGATTCTATTTTGTGACTTTTTTTAACTTCAATCTCTTTATTGATATACAAAATGAATACACACAAGATATTCAAACTTAATATAATTAATGCCATTTTACCCCCAACACCTCCCCCCCCCCCACCCCCCCTAAAGGGCAGAGAAGGAAGGGGAGAAGGAAGGAAGGAAGGAAGAAAGGGAAGAGAAAAAAAAAAAAAATATATATATATATATATATATATATATATATATATACAGATACAAATGCAGTTAAGTCAACACTTCCAGTCCTCCCATATCTTAGTCCATTTCTCTAGTGCATCTCTCTGCTTATAGAGAATCCGTTCGTAGTTTTTAACCTTATTAACCAAGTTTATCCAGTTGTTTACCTCTGGAGTATGGATGTGACTTTTTGAAGCCAGAATTCCGGAGTGAATTCATGACTGAATTCATGATTGAGTATTTTTTTATGAAAGAAAAGAACAGTGTGTTCAGAAAGTCTTTTAACTTTTTTCACATTTTGTTTGTGGCCTTGTATTAAAAAAATAAATAAAAATATATAATATATATATACACACATTTTCCCCCATCAATCTGCACTTAGTACCTCATGAAGACAAATTCAGAACAGAATTTTAGAAATATTTGCAAATATATTAATACGGACAAACTAAAATTTCACATTGAAATAAATATTCAGACCCTTTGTGTTCTGCTTCGCGTTATTGACTTTTGTATAACACTAGTCAGACAGCTTAACAATAATACAGAAGTCAAGAAATGTGAGACATCAGATTTGTATGTATTCTCTTTTCTAAATAACTTTGTAAAACTACAACAGAAACATACACAAAACATGTGTCAGTACATTAAACATAATACAGCAGCCTCACTCCATCAGTGAGAGTACTCACAGACAATTCCATCATAAGTCCAGGAATAGATCAAGAGCTCCTCTGCATGCAGTCTGCTAGATCCAGGAGCAGTCATGAAATGGAGGAAATACAGTTCCAGGTTAAAGGTTACTGCCTCTGACTCTGAGAAAAATACACTTCCTGTAACGTTCTGGCAAAGTACTAACTAACTTTGACCACTAGATGGCAGCAACGTCAAACATAACATTGCGTACATTTACTATGCACAAAATGGGCAGAACACTTTGTCTTTGCTATGACACATGAAATTTAGCTCTGGGGGCCTCCCATTTCTCTTGATCATCTTTAAGATATTTCTATACCTTGATTGGAGTCCACTTGTGGTAATTTCAGTTGATTGGACATTATTTGGAAAGACATACCCCTGTCTATATAAGGTCTCACAGCTGACTGCATATCAGGGCAAAAACAAGCCATGAGGATGAAAGAACTACCTGTAGAGTTATTTCTATTGAACATCTTTGAGATATTTCTATACCTTGATTGGAGTCCACTTGTGGTAATTTCCGTTGATTGGACATGATTTGGAAAGACATACCCCTGTCTCACAGCTGACTGCATATCAGGGCAAAAACAAGCCATGAGGATGAAAGAACTGCCTGTAGAGTTCAGCGACAGTATTATGTGGAGGCCCACATCTGGAGAAGGGTAAAAATAAAAGATCTGCTGCACTGAATGTTCCCAAGATTAATAATACTTAAATGGAATAACTTTGGAACAACCTCTTCCTAGAGCTGAACGCCCAATCAAACTAAGTAATCGGGGGAGAAGGGCCTTGGTAAGAGTGTTGACCAAGAACCTCTGGCTGAGCTCCAAAGATCCTGTGTGAAGATGGGGAAAAACTTCCAGAAGGTCAAACATCACTGCAGCACTCCACCAGTCTGGGCTTTATGGCAGAGTGACCAGCAAAAAGCCTCTCCTCAGTATTAGTAAAATATACATGAAAGCCCACTTGGAGTTTGCAAAAAAACATCTAAAGGACTCTCAGACAGAAACACGATTCTATGGTCTTATGAAACCAGGGGGTGAACTTTCTGGCGTCAATTCTAAGCATCTTGTCTAGTGGAAACTGGGCACTGCTCATCATCTACCCAATACCATCCCTACAGTGAAGTACTGTGGTGGCAGCATCATGCTGTGGCGTTTTATTTTGTGGCTGATACAGAAAGACTGGTTAGGATTGAGGGAAAGCTAAATGGAGCAAAGTACAGAGATATTCATAATGAAAACCTGATTCAGAAATCTCTGGATGTCACTGGACTGAAGGTTCACCTTCCAAAAAGACAATGACCCTAGTCACACAGCCAAGACAACAACCTCTGTGAATGTTGTCTTGGCTGTGAATGTGAAGCCGGAGCCCTCACTTGAACCCAATCAAACATCTCCCAAAAGACCTGAAAATTCACTAAGGGTCCCCTTCCAACTTAGCAGAGCTTAAGAGTATGTGCAGAGAAGAATGGCAGAATATCCCCAAATCCCAGGGGCGCGTTGGCTATAGACCTTACAGGAAAATTTCCTGGTGGGCCGATGCCCATGGGGCCACCCAAGCCCTCTGAATTCAACTGCTGTGGCCCACATCTCACCTCTTAAGCCCCTTCTCCATATCTTAATCAGAGACAAAAATGTCATCTACTGATGGCCAAATCCTGATGTGCAAATCTTGTGGCATCATACCCAAGAATACTGTGGAGGCTCAGCGAAAGGTGCTGCAATTAAGTACTGAGTAAAAAGTTTGAATACTTAAGTCAATGCTATGTTTTAGTTTTTCCTTTTCAGTAAATTAGCAAAGATTTCTAACATTCTGTTTTCACTTTGTCAGGGGCTCAGAAAAGCCGAGCGCCTGACAGTGGTTTAACTTTCATCTGTGTCTGCATCTTCAGGATGCAGATACAGTGGAAAACTATGGTATAGGCCCATATGAGTATGACTTACTCTCCACCGCCAACTGGCTGCTGCTCCTTACATGATGTCACTCGTCAGTGGCACATTGCTCCTTCTCCTCTCTAGCCAGCATCAAGATGTTCTGTGCAAGTGGGGCTTGTCTATTACATATTTCCAAATTGGCTTCTTTTTGTGGTGGATGTAACAGGACACCAAGGAGTTGCTGCACATTAGACTACTGCTTGGCCTGCCGCCCCATTCCCTCTGGCTAGCTATTCAGCAAGACTAGCAGTGAGTGGGGGTGGAGTGTTTTGCCTAGGGCCCCAAATGTAACTTTGCTCGGGTCCGCAGAAACGCCAAATCTTCTGCTGTATCTACAGCATTAGCAGCTCCCATTCTACTGCAAATAAACTGCCATAGATTTGGTGCATAATTATGCTGCGCTACTGTACTCCTCAGGCATTGTATCACATAGCACACTATGATTTGCCCAAATTGTTCTTTTAAAGGCTATACCTTTGCACTGTCCTTTTCATTGTTCATCTGCTTTCTAAATGCAAAATAAAGCAACTTTCTAAATAGTGTTTATTTTATCAGAAGTTTGCTTCTGCAGAGTGTCTTTCATTTTTTGCATGCAGTTCAACATGTCCGTAAAAATAAACTGATTGCATTCCGTATTTTTGTGTACCCATAGACTTCAATGGGGCCACGTCCTGATTTTCACTGACAAGTATATCTGTAAAGAATAAATCAAGGCAACTGGACTTACTGTAGATTTCTTGAAAACGTTTCACTCGTACTTCCAACGAGCTTTCTCAATTCTGAGTGACTGTACAAGAATTCTCTGGGAATAAATATGTAACTGAATCAACATCTGGTAATTATATACCCAGCATGGGGTCAAAAGTGTTGATTCCATTATCCTAATTGGAGTCAGTAGGTGATAATGACCTCCCAGAAAAAGGTGTCAAGACAGCATTGTATGTGGCAGACAATAGAGATGTCTAACCCCCCCGCCTCTATTACATCTAAAAGAAACAGGTCACACCTTTGAAGACAGTCAAGTACGTGTTTTGTATAAGGAGGCCGATTGGTACAAACGAGGTGTGAAGGAGGCCATCTACGTAAAAATGGAGAAGCTAAGCTTGAATAGAGGCAGGGGGGGTTAGACATCTATTGTCTGCCACATACAATGCTGTCTTGACACCTTTTTCTGGGAGGTCATTATCACCTACTGACTTCAATTAGGATAATGGAATCAACACCTTTGACCCCATGCTGGGTATAATGACCTCTGACCCCATGATGGGTATAATTACCAGATGTTGATTCAGTTACATATTTATTCCCAGAAAATTCTTGTACAGTCACTCAGAATTGAGAAAGCTCGTTGGAAGAACGAGTGAAACGTTTTCAAGAAATCTACAGTAAGTCCAGTTGCCTTGATTTATTCTTTACAGATATACCATGACCTGGATAAATGAGAACCTTCACAGACACTGACAAGTATAGGACATGTTTCATTTGTTTTGCCATGGAATGGAAGAAAAGGGCCCCATTGAAGTTAATGGGTCAGCATCTAATTCGCATAAAAACGGATCCGCATTTTTGAGGACAGTATGCAGCCGTCTGAATGAACCCTAACCTGACAAAGACTCTAAGCTTCTTCCTTTGTTTTTCTGTACTCATACAATGTACTGTAAACATACTTGCGTGATATGTATATATTAAGCATATTTTCGGATACTTCCTAACATATATTGTGTTTTGATTTTTGTCTCTAACCAGAAATTTCCCAATGAGGGGCTGGCAAATGTTGTCCGCAATGTCTTTGACTTTGATTCCTACAACCAAGAAATGCGTGAAATCTTGATCAACTCTTTACATAAGCATGGGATCCCAATAGGAGCCAAGCCATCCAGCATCCAGCTTGCTAAGGAGTAAGAATGAATTATGTTTTATAAACACTGATTATTTGTGACATTTTGTCCCTGGTCATGAAATATAAAATATTAACGAAGAATACGGAAGGACAGTTTACTGACCATTTTGTAAATGTTAGTAACTATTCCTAATAAAACAAAGCTGTTCCATTTCTTAATGTGTTCTTTTGTGCTTCTTCATTTCTGAAGGAAAAGTCACTGAAATAAAAACTTTCCGTACATTGTTGTTCTTTACCACGTCAGACTTTGGTTGTGTCTCTGCCTTGCAGGACAGTAAACAAGATTTAAGGGGTTATCCCATGATTAATGTAAAAATAAAAATAAAATAATCAGACATCATGTAGTACATGGCAGCCTCTTTCTAACAAAGCTAGAACCACTTGTTCCTCATATGGATCCAGAGATCTCCAATTGCTTTGCTAGATTTATACCAAGCTGCCAGCTCAGAGGATGTGTCCTTTTTCTGCAGCTCTCTGTCTATCACAGCTTCATGCATTTAAAGGATGAAACTGAGCATGTGCATCCACCTCAACGAGATGGACAGATATAAGAAAAAGAACAAACAGCAGGTGGTGCCATAAATAAAGATAGAGAGTTACATTTTATTGAATAACTCAGTGGCTATACAAATTTTTTAATTACATGCAATTACAAAAGTAGAGGGGTATGTCACCCTGTAGGTGATACAGGACAGATAGCGCTGGAGTGTACGGTCAAGACAGCTAGTCCCATAAGTGGTAATGTCAGTGCTGGCCTAATGCAGTGCTGGAAATGTCAGCGTTGGCCTGTTGCAGTATTTATATTAATATATTAGTGTATATTAGTTATCCTTTGGGCAAAAAGCAAAACAAAACTGAAAACTGGCATGAGTAATAATAGCAGTGTCGCTACCTTATTATTCATCCGATGTTGGTCCTTCAGTTGGTGGTTCGATGTGGTGGTCAATATGAATTGGTTGCTGTAAGATTCTTCTAGTGGTCCTGTTCCTTTAAATCGCGGCGTCCTCCTGGCTCACCTCCTAGCAGCAGCGCGGCCCCGGCCGGAAGCACGCGCAGCGCGAGGGAGCTTGTTCGTCTGTTGCCCGGGAAACCGCTGGTGGTGACGTCACCGCTTTGAGTACAGGAGCCTCCGTAGGACAAAAAACTACCACTAGACAGTAAGCAGCGGGATCTCCCTATCCAGGTAGATCTGCCCGGTCAAACAACAGGAGCGCAGGGGGGGCATTTTTTCCTTTTTCCCAATTACAAAAGTATTCTGATCCAGGTGCTGGTTTGAAAACAACAGAATATTTTTTGTGAGACAACCCCTTTTAATATTTTCACTTCATTTATTGTCATTCTGGCATAATTTTCTTGTACTGTACATTTGTCATTTATTCAGGCTATGTTGTGATTGGTGTTACATGTCACTGTAATACTTTGTCAGGTGCTTTGTATTATGTATACAATATCTGTTACATGTTATTTTCATTGTATTGTTGCTACACTTTAAAGGCTACACCCTTGGTTGGCAATTTTTTTAATTATTGAATTATGCTCATTTTGAGCTAAAAATAATTTTTTTAATTGGTCTTTATTACAAATATGGAACTCTTTTTTTCTGTACAGGGCTGAGATGCTCTAATAGAGGAATTAGAATTTTCTCTTTGCTCCGTCAGTCAGCTAATGTGATGGGCTCCTTATCTCTGCTCTCTGACATTACAGCTCAGTTATTATCTTACTGAGGAGAATGTGGGATAAAGGCAACATGTAACCACTCCTGACATGCCTTTTTTAATAGCTACATGCATTCTCTGTGTAATAACAATTCTAGAGCATCTATTCTTATGGCTCTATGTTGGGCCATTTCTGTATTATTTCTGCTAGAAGTTATGAATGAATTGCTAGCAGTCTACAGTAAGGATACAGAGGGGTGGTAACTAGGTGGAGGTGTGTACCTGCACAGACTTACAATGGCAGCACTGACTGGTTAGAGTCTCTGTGCAGGGACACACTTCCAACTGGTTACCACCCATCTGTACCCTTACTGCAGACTGCTAGCAATTCATTCAGAACTTCTAGTAGAAATAAAGAAATGGCACAACATACAGCAATAAGAACAGATGTTCTGGAATTGTTGTTACATGGGGAACGCATGTAGCTATTAAAACAGGTTTGTCAGGAGTGATGAATGGTCCTCTTTAAATAACTGTTTATTACCTCTTAGTAAATTCGAGATAAGGTTTATTAGATGACCGGCACAAAGTCAAAAGTAAAAAGTACCAGTCACACAGCTAGGCAAACAGTTAACCCTTTGTGACAGAATGGCTCAATATTTTTAATAAAGACCAATGGAAAAAAATATTTTTAGCCCAATATGAGTAAAATGCAATCATAAAACATGTACCTCCAAAGGTCTACATAGCCTTTAAATACTTGCACACATGATTCCATAGAAATAGAATTGTTCATCGCTGCTTTTTATGCATCCAGCCATCTCTACCTCATAATCCTTTACTTTTGCTATGATGGCATCTTATACTTCATTAAAGGGAATGTGTCCTCAGACATTAGCCTATTGGTTAAATCTCTTTTTTTTTTTAAATGTTATTTTTTTTTATTGTTTGGTGATTTTTGTTTTAATTTTTTCATATCACTATCTGTATTTAAAAATAATACCTAAAATATTGCAGTTTTCCCACTGGCCACTAGGCTTAAAATTATGTTGAGACTTCCTGTTTCCTATAGTTAACTTCAGTAGTCATTGCATTATCATCACAGGCAGAATTACAATGACATATGTCACCTTGGTATAGATAACACAGGATTCCCCATTTAGAATATCATACTTTTATGTAGTCCCTCCTCCTGTTCTCTTCACAGGTCTCAGAACATGCCTGGAAAACTCTCCCAAAGAAGTCATTGAGGTCATCTCCAGTCTATTGTGTCTTTGGCCAATGTGACTGCTTTCAAGAAACAAGAAGTTATAAATACTTTAGGCCTAGTGGCCAGTGTGAAAACTGCTTGTTTTAGGAGTTCTTTTCAAATATCCACTCCTTAACATTGAAATTGCAACACCAAGAAGGAAAAGTTGGGGCATTATGGAAATCACAGGATTGATAGACATTGTAATTAGGGATGAGCAAATTGACTTAGGATGAAACATCCAAAATCGATTCGCATAAATCTTCGTTCTAATACTGTACTGAGCAGGAGCTCCATACAGTATTAGAATGTATTCGCTTCTATGATTAGCTCCTTGGAACCGAACCCGAGTTCGGGAAATGTTTTTTTACAGTACAAATTCATTTATGAAGTTATTACGCGAAGTCTCGCAAGACTTTGCGAAGCAATAACTGCGGCTCATCGGAGCCAATACATTCTAATACTGTACGGAGCAGGAGCTTTTATGCAAATCAACTTCGGATGTTTCATCCGAAGTCGAATCGCTCATCCCTAATTGTAATGATAAAATGGAAACAAAAAATGCCAAAGATCTTTTTTTAGTATGGAGTATGAGCACCAGGTGCAGTAATACAAACACTTACACGCCTTGGCATGCTGTCAGTGAGGTTATTAATGGTTGTCTAAGGAATCTACTGCCATGCTGAATGTACTTGGGAACACAAATTATCAAGATCCATTGGCAGCTCCCTTTGCAATTGCCAACCAATGGCATCCCAGATGTGCCTAATGGGGGACAATTCTGAAGATGCTGCAGGCCATGGAAGCATGTTTAGCAACGCACACTGCTCACAGTAGCATGAACAATATGCAGCCTGGGACACTTTGGAGAAATTACTCTACCCCTGGTTCCACAAACAAATCAATGTAACACAGAGTTGCTAGTGTACCTGAAATGAGTGGTCTGGCTACCGTACTTTATGCCACCCCACACCATAATACCAGTAGAAGGACCGGTGTGATGTTCTCTTGTGAAGGCCTCTTCATGGCATTGCCCACGTGGTCTCCAGACCAATGTCCAGCTATCATTGCACTTGAGACAAAAGCTGGCCTCATCAATGAAGAGCAAAGACCTCCATTTCAACCTCTATTGTTGTCTTGTGCACCATGATAACCTTTAAGAGCAGTAGCGTCCGGTAAATGGGGCTCTGGTAGCTGAACTTCTGGCTTGTAGCCCAGGGTCATGCAAACACCTTCTTGATTTGTCTTCCTTGGTGTTGCAATTTCAGTGTTGAGGAGTGTAGATAGGGACATGGGAAATTTAGCAAAAAAATTACCAAAAATTCTAAAAAAAAATAAACTAATGTAAGCAATAGGCCATTTTCTGATAATACATTCCAGACATAGCTGTTTCGTTTTTGGACCACAATGCCTCTAACCAGCCTCTGTGCTTTAATTATCCTACCACTTTTCTTTATGGTGGTGCCTAATCAAGAGGCCAACAAATGTCACAAGGCTATATCCAAGTACCATCCTGCTTTTTCTTAAATCATTGGCTTTTAGGTATTTGTTGAAAAATGGTTGACATCTACAGCAATACTGGTTTGGGGTTTATCATTTCACATAAAACTCTATAATTGTTGCTTGTGGCACTACTCTCCAATGTGCATTGGAAAATTAAATAGATCACGTAATTCTCAGTAGATTAAAGTCGGCTACCTAAAAATTTAGAATGCAGGGGCCGACTACAGGGATTGCAGCTTATGTGGGTCAAACACATTACTTTGGAAAGGAAATATACTGTATATTAGAGATGGGACGGGGGATTCGTCGAATCCACGAATCCGACGTAATTTACCGGATACGAATCCCGGTGGGGCCCAGACTGGTGGTGGCGGCGGCAGGGCACAGCAGAAGATGAGCGCTTCGCTGCTGCGACAGGGGAGGGAAAGGCGTTTCCTTTCCCTGTTCCTCTGATAGGCTGCCAGCACAAGGCCCGCAGTCTATCAGAGGCCGGTGCAGGGCGGCGCGATGATGTCATCGCGCCGCCTGAGCCGTACAGCGCGGGACACAAGCCAGAAGAGGCCTGCATCGCAGCGGAGGTAAGTAAAAGTGTTTTTTTTATTTTGTTATCTGTTACTGGCACATTGGCGAGGGGGAGAGGTGAGAGGCATTATGATACTACTGGCACATTGGGGGGGGGAGGCACTATGATACTGGCACATTATGGGGGAAGATGGCACTATAATACTGGCACATTGGGGGGGAGATGGCACTATGATACTGGCACATTATGGGGGAGATGGCACTATGATACTGGCACATTATGGGGGAGATGGCACTATGATACTGGCACATTATGGGGGGAGGTGGCACTATAATACTGGCACATTATGGGGGAAGATGGCACTATGATACTGGCACATTATGGGGGGAGGTGGCACTATTATACTGGCACATTATGGGGGGAGGTGGCACCATAATACTGCCACATTATGGGGGGAGGTGGCACTATGATACTGGCACATTGGGGGGAGATGGCACTATGATACTGGCACATTATGGGGGGAGATGGCACTATGATACTGGCACATTATGGGGGGAGATGGCACTATGATACTGGCACATTATGGGGGGAGATGGCACTATGATACTGGCACATTATGGGGGGAGATGGCACTATGATACTGGCACATTATGGGGGGAGATGGCACTATGATACTGGCACATTATGGGGGGAGATGGAACTATGATACTGGCACATTGGGGGGAGATGGCACTATTATACTGGCACATTGGGGGGGGAGATGGCACTATGATACTGGCACATTGGGGGGGGGAGATGGCACTATGATACTGGCACATTGGGGGGAGATGGCACTATGATACGGGCACATTGGGGGGGGAGATGGCACTATGATACTGGCACATTGGGGGGGGAGATGGCACTATGATACCGGCACATGGGGGGAGGAGAGAGGCACTCCGCACTTGATACTGGCACATAGGGGGGGGAGGAGAGAGGCACTTGATATTGGCACATGATTAGGGGGGCATCTATGGGGACACTTACTGGCACATTATTGGGTGGCACTGTGGGGCCACTTCTTATTAGCACATTATTGGGGGGCACTATGGGGGCATCTACTGAGGCCACAAAGAAGTTTTTTTTTATATGGGGGGCTCTGTGTGGTACTAGTATTATCAGGGGTATTATCTGTTTCTGCAGTATAGTATTGGGGAGCACAGCAGCCCAGTATTGGGGGTGGTAGGATGATTTGTACAGAAGATGCGAGGATCATGGAAAAGTAGTAAACTAAGATTTTTATTTTTGTCAAACTACAGAGACGAAAAATGGTGATCTGGTCTGAAAGGAGAAGATAAGGAAAGAGAACATCTACATCAAAGGAGATGTCACTGGATGTAAGAGGTATGTGGCGCTGTATTACCCTGTATGTTCTGTAGTGATAGGAGCAGGGGCGTAACGATCGCGGTCATAGAGTGTGCGACCGTGACTGGGGGGTGGAGGTGAAGGTTCAGACAAACTGACGCGGTCTGACTTTGTTTCTTACACCGTTCACACAATTATGTACAGGATTCGAGATTCGAAAGATTCGAGAACCTTTTCGGATTCGGATTTGAAATAAATTGGATTCGTCCCACCTCTACTGTATGTAGAGATGATTATGTACAATTAGAGCAACCTGTATGGATGAGCAGAACTCCATTAGAATTATTATAGGTGGACACACAGAAGGTAAATTACAGTCTTGGTTATTTTTAAACTTTAAGAGGTTGTCCAGACAGGAAAACATATTTAGAAAACAACTCAGAATGTTCCGAAGTCATAATCACTGATCCCCCCATTAGGCTTCTTGCACACGAACATTTTTTTCCCCCCCGTCTACGTTCTGTTTTTTGCGTTCCGTATAAAGAACCATTCATTTCAATGGATCCGCAAAAATAATGGAAGGTACTCCGTATGCGTTCCATTTCCGTTCCGTTTAAAGATAGAACATGTCCTATTGTCCGCATAACGAACAGGGATAGTACTGTTCTATTAGGGGCCAGATGTTCCGTTACGCAAAAAATTGAATGCACACGGATGTCATCCATATTTTTTGCGGATCCGTTTTTTGTAGACCGCAAAATGCAGCAAATTACATACGGTCGTGTGCAAGAGCCCTAGTCTAATGCCAATGATTCCCGAGCCCTTCACTGGTCTCTTTCATCTCTCTCTCAACGCTAACATGTGGCCTTTATAGGGAGTCACTGCTGCAGCCAGTGATTGGCTACAGTAGTCACATGTCCTTGAGAGAGTGCAGCAAATAGAGACTGACAGGGGACCTGGAAAACATCGGAACAAGAATGGAGAAGATCGGTACACTTTTCTTTTTCAATTTTTTTTGTCTACTTTCACAGGAACCTATATATTCTTAGTTAAATATTTTATTATAGTAGCTCCCTCTGATGTGTTTCTAGTCCTTATTTTTACCAGATTGTCTCTACTGGTATTAGTGGCCTTGCTTATTTTAACGGGGTTGTGCTGTAGTTTGCAATTTGTATTGCTAATCCTTAATCTGTTCTAATATAAATTCTTAAAAATGTTGCTGCTCTGAGCAGCTCTAAATGCCAGGGTCTGAGGGGAAAAAAATGGTTCCTTGGGTCATGTAGGGAGCATCTCCAGGGTCACAGCGGCAGGCACAGAGCAGCTTAGTTTATGTAGAGGTGTCGACTCTGGTCTATCTGCAGTCCTGTAAGTTAGTCCTAGTTCACACTTAAGTTATTTGGTCACTTATTTGCATCAGTTTTTTTGCTTGTCGGATGCAGACCCATTTACTTGAATTGGGCTGCATAAAATGCAGACAGCAGACCATGTGCTCTCAGCATCCGTATGTCCGTTCTGTGCCATCTGCAAAAATATTCTATTCTTAAAAAAGCTTTCATTTTCTGGGGGTCTTTTGTCATATTCCCCCACATGGCACTACCTGTTGAGAAAAGCATTCTTACCTGCTTCCCTCCGCTGTGTCTTGGCTCCTTCGCTCCAGCACTGTAGCACCAAGGTTCCCAGACATTGGCTACAGCAACGTCAAACCAGATTTTAACAGCATGGGACTCAAGCTCTTCAGCAGTAGAAGGGGTACAAAGCAGTGGGGAGTGAAAGTATGCGTCCCTCCACAGGTCCGGCCACTTGGGGGGTGGAGGGAGTCTGCCAAGAGATCGCCAGAAGATGAACAACTCCTTAGGATACCAGAGGTTTTTTCCCCTATATTCCTTGAGCCATAACTTTTTTATTTTTCTGTTCATACATCTATATGAGGGCTTATTTTTTGCGGGACAAGTTGTACTTTCTAATGCCACTATTTAATATGGCATACAATGTAGTGGGAAGCAGGAATTTTTTTTTTAAAATAGGGTGGAACTGGGGAAAAAAAATAAAATAATAATTCCTCCATCGTTTTACGTTTTTTCCCCCTACATCACCATATTCTGATCACCATTATCTGAGCTGTGTAGGGTCACATGTTTTGCGGAACAATGTGTAGTTTTTATTGATACTATTTTGGAGTGTGTGTGACTTTTTGATCACATTTTATAAAAAAAATTGTGTAAGAGAAACAATGAGAAAATGGCGGACCAGCCAGTAAGAAGCCCAGAAGTGTGCTTCCGGGTTTCTGAGCCTTTAGATGCAGTGATCACTGCATCTAAATGCTTTAATAACCACGATCGGCATTATTGCCAGTCGTGGTCATTAGCTGTTTGACACAGTGGAGACCCGCCGGCCATGGCACTCGCTGCAGGCGCCATGTTTACCCATCGCTCTGGCGCTGGTAGCGAAAGGGTTAATATATGCTCCAGATAACAAAAACATATGCATAGGGTATATAAAGGGCTGTTTATCACTGGGGATACAATGTAAACATCCAACTTGTCTATCTATCTATCTATGGGTACTTTCACACTAGCGGCAGGACGGATCCGACAGGCTGTTCACCCTGTCGGATCCGTCCTGCCGCCATTTCACTGTGCCGCTGGACTGCCGCTCCGTCCCCATTGACTTTAATGGGGACAAGGGCGGAGCTCCGGCGCAGCACGGCAGTGCGCGGTGAGAGGTCGCCGGACTAAAAAGTCGGACATGCAGTACTTTTAGTCCGGCATCCTCTCGCCGTGCTGCATCGGAGCTCCGCCCCCCATCCCCATTATAGTCAATGGGGACAGAGCGGCAGTCCGGCGGCACGGTGAAATAGCGGCAGGACGGATCCGACAGGGTGAACAGCCTGTCGGATCCGTCTTGCCGCTAGTGTGAAAGTAGCCTATCTATCTATCCATCCGCCTATCTATATCTTTTGTGGCTTTTGAAGTGTGCTGCATTTCCTGAGATCCTTTCAGCCTTTATATAATGTAATCTGTGAGTGTTATAGAAATGCCATTTTGTTGTTGAGCTGCATGTATTACTCATAAATGGCCGCCTGGCGTTTCCAAATGTTAATTCAAAATGAGCTATTCCCTTGTGTTTCTTGCCTTGTATTCTTCCAGAAAGGTTATCAAATAATGAATTCAGCGATTTTCAAATGGCTTGTCATACCTTTCAATGTTAAAATTCTAAGTAATATTCAGTTTTCCGGAGAACATATTTATAAACCTGGAATATAGAGAGAGTAAGGACAGGAGGATAACAGTAGGAAGCAAACAACCATTATTTCAAACCATCCATGATCAGTTTGTTGAATATTAGCAGCAATGCTGGATAAAAAATGTCGAGGGCAAACTGACTCTGTGATTATAATCCGTGAAATGACATTACTTTTTACATAAAATCTGAAGGAAGGCGCTTCAATTATTCATTGATAAATCTGAACTATTGTTGCCAGCCTTGTAATGAACATCGTTTTTCTTAAAGCACAGTTCAAAATCCAAAAGGATATTTTCATTATGATTAGGCTTATTGGATATATTGTAATCGCTTTTATTATCAAATAAGTCTGTATATCAAGGTGTAGTAAGAGACTAGGCTCAGGAAATTGTATTATTGTCCTCACATGCAATTTCCATATGCAAATAACAGAGATAAAAGAAACCGTAACACAATAAATCATCCTGAAGAAATGGTTATTGGACATCAAATCCTTGAAGAATCTTAATGTAGTCTAGAAAAGAAAACGAGATTCTATGTGATCAATATTGTTTAGTGGAAAATCTAATTTATTAGAGCTGTTTTTGTTATTGAAGATTAATACATTTGTTAATTGTAATTACTGCTTTAGAATAATGATTTTATGTCTCTCTTTATCCTGCCGTTCTCTGATGTCTCTGTTGCTTTCGTCAACCAAAATAGCTAAAGGTGCTCCATTATGTAATCCAATTAAAAAAAGGAAATGTAAAGGGTCCCAGACTTTTTCATTGATGGCCTATCCTTAGAATGGTCCTTCACTAGCTGATCCCTGCCGATCAGCTGTTCTATGGAGCTACAGAGCACTGCTAACATTATAGTGGACAGTGCAGCTCTGCTCCTGTTGACTTCAGACTATGGAAACCTAATTAATAAGAACTATTACAAGCTTGCACAGAACCTCAAGGAACAGTTATAACTTATTAATAATAATACAGTAATATACGTTATTATAAAATAATAAAGGCTCCAGAAAAGTTTACTTTAAAGGCTAGCGACACCTTTGGGGGCACCTTTGCTGTGACGTAGCGTTCAAGCTGCTGTGACCGATGAGGCCTGTGATTGACTGCAGTGGTCATAGGACAAAGCTGCTTCTGCCAGAAAGCAGTGGTGGGACGGTGGACAGGTGAGTGGGATTTTTTATTTTCAGGGGCAAAAGTTAGGACCCAAGGCATTGTCGGCTCCAATGCCATTATTTACTTTACAAGTGTTTATTGTCTTACCCTTACATGAGAACATTTTAGGGGGAAGAATTGAGATAAATTTTTGGCAAATTTAAAAGAATAACAAGCAAATCTATTCTGCCATTATATTGTATGGACTGGAGAATCTCCCAACACAAGTTGCTCATCTCTACTTGTTACTTATGACTCGGTTGCATACTTTCAAATCTTAGATAACAGATTTATTAGGGGTCATTTAAAATGCTGATCTTTGATATTCTTTGCTCTGCCAGAGGATCACTTAAGACACAGGCCTCATCATAAAGTAGGCCTTTCCTCTGACAGTCCTTGAGCCTAGATTGAAATCTACTCTCCCTAGCAGGAGTAGATTGTAATCTTCATTTATGCCCCAAACCTGCTCTGCCAGTCTCCAGTGGCAGTATTTGAATTCTGATAAAGGAGTTTGCAGAGTTTTGAATTCTAGAAACGCCACATGTGCCTACATTTAGGTGCACGGGCATTCAAAAAGTTGCAAACGGGGGGCTTTCAACTTGTTTGTAATGGGGTGTCATAATAAATGATCCTTTTTGTGTGATGTTATCAACCCCGTTGCATCATTATACATGCAGCTACTTTACATTAGCTTATTCCAGAAGGTCTTTATTCAAGTGCCATGTCCATGGACAGACCCTTTATAATGAGTGTGCCCCCCCCCCCCACCCTAAACTTATTTCATGTGTTTGTTTCTGTATTCCACAGATTGCCACTTCCAGATGTTCGATTTGTTGGCCATTGGACCGTGAACCAGGCTGCAAATGCCCGCCGGAAGCTTTTGTGTCCAACAGAAACGCATCAGCTTTCTATAAAGGTTATATTGCTTTTTAAACTCTTCTTTGTTTCCCTCATAAAACAAAATAACCAGAGAGACGTGATCTTGAGCTCCGGATTGAGTTGTTTTTCTCCTGTTATTAGAACCATTGAGGCTTATGTCAGCAACAGGAAATCTTTCCACTTTATATTAATGTACAGAGAACAGATAAAAATATCAAAATCTGTTATCAAGAGCAAATATTGAATTTCCAGCTTTATTAGATCCCTTGTGGAAGCACAAACCTGATAATTATTCCGTTGTAACACAGTGTTCACAATTATATAAATGCTGCTTATATTTATCACTTTAAGGCTCCATTAACACAACCATGTTTTCGGGTCGTATTCGATCCACAGTTTTTGCAGATCGGGTGCAGACCCATTCATTTCAGTGGGGTTGCAAAAGATGCAGACAGCACACCATGTCCGTTCTGCGGCCCTGCAACAAAATAGAACATGTCCTATTCTTGTTCATTTTGCAGACAATAGGCATTTCTAACCAAAGGCAGGACGTGCTGATCTGCAGAATGCAGAAAGCAAAACATATGCAGTCATGTGTATGCCTCCTAACCCCTTTTTGCCCAACCTTAGTTATATACACTATATGAGTTTGGTGGGGCAGCCAACCATCTTCACAGTGTGTATTGAGGCATCCTAACTCTCAGTTGGATTTCTACATGTACAATGCTTTTTTTTTTCTCAAAGGAGATAAGCAGGTACCAGAAGACTTGGCAGTGACTTACTCCCCCCTCCCTATTGAAAACTGAGCCGTGCATGCATGTGTATGAGCAAAGAGCTGCTGGAATAAGTGGCAAGCACAAGTTGTCTAGTTATAAAAATGCCTCTAAAGGATACAGTCTATCATGACAATAACTTTGTGATGCAAGGAGCCAGGGTTGTACAAGTAATGACCTATCTGATTGGCCTACAAGTCCGCTCTTGAAAAACTAAAGAGCTCCATCCACTACACAACTAGTTACTGCAGCGCTGTTTGTATTCACTTTGATGGATGGAGCTGTGTAATTCTGGCTCTGACTTCCAGTGCAGAAACCACAGCTGATCAGATAGTGAATATCCTGAGGACTTGTAACTAAATTAACATCTCCTAAACTATCAGCAATGCAAATTCCTGACACAGATTTCCAATAATTTCCATCCCTGAGTAGTGCTTAATAGGTTTGAAGGACCTTGGGAGCATGGTAGCCCACTCATTCTGGAAAGCAATATTGGTCCGAGGTCAAAGATGACATTAAAACAGACTGTATTTTGCTATAGTCTTACATATCTGTGACTTCTTAGAAGATCAATTTTACATGCATTTTCCCTTCAAATCAAAAATTATCTTGATAGATTAATAAAGTGTCCAGCATTTATATACAACATAAGTATAGGTAGGGGGAAAATGAGTATCTCTTTTTAGCACATTTGGACAGGCTGCCTGAGGTTTTATTGAACTCAGACAGCGCTTTTAACCTTTAGTGACTGCCAATATGCCTTTTTACAACAGTCACACTAATGGGCCTTTAAGCTAGGCCACTGGCTTTTTATGCTAGCCTAGTCTAAGTGCTGCATGGGTCTTCTGTGCAGTTCAGGGTCTCTGCTCTCGCATGATAGATCTAAGTATGAAAACTGCAAAAATGAATCCCTCACCCAGCTCTGTAGAGCAAAAAATATAAAAATGTTATGGGTCTTGGGAGGGAAAGCAAAAATGTAAAAAGAAAATATATATATATATAGCAAATAAAGAAGTTCAGGGCAGCACACCTTGTAAAACAACCTGTAGAAGCGGGTGTCGGCGGTATTGCACTTTACCAAAGTGATGTTCAATAGAAATAAATACACCGCAGCACTTCCTGTAGGTGAAAATAGTGGGATCCTTTTATTCACCCATGCAGCGTTTCGATCCACTTGCTGGGTATTGGTATTGCTCTAATCTTATTGACCCAAAGACTAATGCTGTCATGTTATTTATGCCCAAAAAATTAACGCCATTACATTTATAATGTAAAAACTCAGTGGCAGTATTGCTGTTTTTCCCATCCCCCCAAAAAAGAGTTGTTAAAAGTTAATCAGTAAGTTATGTGTACCCTAAAATTGTGGCATTAAAAACTCCCGCATGAGACAAGTTTGTGTGAAAGAGCTCTTATACGGCTACATTGAATGAAAAATAAAAAGTTATAGCTCTTGGAATGCGGCAATGAAAGAATTGTTTGACGTTGAAATCAGTATGTCTGTCACTACTTTCTGCTTCCCCTCATTGAGTGCAGCACACAATTTGCAGGTTCCCATCAATACTTAAATGATTTGTGCTGATAATTTCTCTTCTTGTAGGGTCCAGTGTATATAAATGTGCAGGGTTATTCATTGGATCGTTATGAGTCACGATCACTGAGTTTCACTGAAGAAATGGCTCATTGGAACATTCCTATCAATGAAGTGAATATTGTGTGTGATGTCACTGGCTCTTCAGGTATGTTCAATCCTCAGAAATAACAGCAAAGCATATCAGACCTAGGGATTATCATAAATCAGTTTATTTCAGCTACTATCATTTTTTCTGTCATATTTATTTACATTATTTGTTTGACTTTTTTGCATTGTTTTCATTGCTAAGTTTCTATGTTTCTATTTCTCGCCAGCAATTTCTAATTCCCTTTAATATCGTCTTTGACTATATGAAGATATAGTAAAAGATATTTATATTAAGGAAATCTAGAACCTGTGAAACATACTTTGAGGTCTGAGAGCAACAGGTGTCAAAGTCCAACAATGTTAAATATTTTGTGATTATTGCAGATCACATGCAATTTCCCCATAGGGTTCTATTCATATTAAATGCAATTGCAATTAAATGCAGTAACGTAATAAGAAGAGTCCTCCCCAAAATTGCAGGAAATTGTGTGTCATTTCTGTCAATTGAGATTGCATGAAATCACGGTGTAGTGTTTTGGTTGTGGTTTTGCAATGCAATTTTGATCAGATCAAATCACACAACATCTCATGCAATAAGTCTCCATATCAGCTTTAAAGGTGATGTCACTTTTTTTTTTATATTGATGACTTATCTTTAGGATAGGTCATCAATATCAGATAAACCGGCAACCCCACCGATCAACTGTTTGAAGAGAACGCAGTGCTCATACGAGCACTACCTTCTCTTCAGTGTTTACCCGCATGCCATTGCAATTGCAGCAGTGAGCACTGTAATTACAGCTCATCTGTCCCCATTCATTTCAATGGGACGGCTTCAATAGAAATTGATAGATGAATGAACAGAGTATTTAATCTAAAATGTGTTTTTTCCAGATAATGATGCAGACACTACAGTGTACGTGGTTACTTGCAATCCAGTATCATTGTATTTTATGAAGACTAATGACGATAAAGGATACTACGTGGATTTGTACGATGTTTTCCCTAGAACTGTGGGAAGCGTATGGCAACCATTTGTGAGTGTAGCACCTCTGGGTCATCCACTGACTGGACAGGTTATTCTGCATGAAGAACAGGTAACTATTTATTGTCTATTTCTTTTCTTCAAAGCCAAATTTTCAGCATCTGTTTCTAAAGTTTCCATTAGGGTCCATTTACACGTCCGTGTCGTTTTTGTGGATTCGCAAAACATGGATACCGGCCATATGCACGCTGCATCACAGTGCGGACCCATTGACGTCATATCTTATCTTTTGCGGCTCGACTGCACAGACCCGGAAGCACATGGAAGGGGCTTGCACAGTATCCTTGTTTTGCGGATCCGCTGTTTGCTGTCTGTAAAATGGACATGGTTGTGTGAATGGATCATTACTATAATTATACCACCACTGATCACTCTTCTTCTTCCTTGTCTCTTTTAAAAAAATTCTTATGGCCTCGTTCACAAAATATTTATGAGTTTACAAAAAAAAATAACCTGTGACAGAAACTCCATGGAATAATCAATGTATTTAGTTATTCGGTCACCAAGTTGTCACCAAGAGTTGTCTGGGATTGCAGTGTATAATACTGCAATATCACATGACCCGGCAAATAATGTTCGTTCCACTGTACATGGTTCATATTCTTCGGAATCTCGTTTGTGTCTTTAATTTAGCTGTGCATCTTAAGGACCAATAGCTCTAGATGTTTATCCAGCCAAACCAAAAACCTTTCAGTAAGTGATCCAATCCCTGAAATTATGGGATTGAAAGCAAAAGGAAAGGAAATACCAGTTCAGGTAACGTGAGCAAAATTGGATTTTCCCAGGACACCATAGGCATATAGGGGCACATTTATTAAGACCAGCATTTTAGATGCCGATTTCAATAAACCCCTAAGCTGGCAGTGGTTCCGCCGAAGTTATGTAGAGGCGCCGGCTCATTCATAACTTTGGTGGATCCTCCACCAGTTCAAAATGTAAGACAGCTTCCGAGCTGTCTTACATTTAGAACTTTTTTACGCCTGAAACAGGCATAGAAAATAGTAAATGAGACAGGCCTGACAGCCTGTCCCCTTCCCTGCCCACGCCACTCCCACTTTTTTAGACCTGGCATGAGTGGGGGAAAGTTGCAGATTGCAAAAGACCATAGACAGCAGCAGCGGACAGGAAGAGAGAAGGGAGACGGCATGTGCACACTGCGAGTGCCGTCTCCTCATACAGCCTGGTGTCAGAACCCCGCCAATCTGATATTGATGGCCAGTTTGCAGTGTTCGCCCGCGAACACATGCTATCTGCCATGTTAACTAACAAGTCCGGCGAGGCACTTGTAAGTCCTTACCTGTGCCTGTGCGCGAGACGGTCTGAAATGAAATTCGGTCTCCGGTAGCAGGCCGTTCCGAGAACACTGCGAACTGGCCATCTCTATTGATGACCTATCCTGATGATAGGTCTTCAATAGTAAAAGCCTGGACAACCCCTTTAAGGTACTGTACCATTTGGATACAGCAGGTGAATACACCATATTCCCAGTTGCACCCTAGTGGGAAAATCCCTCGAACCTAAAAAGCTCAGACAGTGTACACTGGTCCAGTGTACAGCAATTTAACCTATTTCGAAAAGATTGGGTCAAATTCCATTTTATTCATCACAGCCCACAAGTACTCCCGCTCTATGCTATCACACACCTTAGCCTCATCAAGTGAGAGTATAGAACCACATCCACTATCACCCATATCCATCTGGAGATTAAGAAATAGGCATTGGAAGTTTAGGGATGTAGACTTCTCAGGTATGAAACCTGACTGGTCCTTGTGAATGATGGTGGATATAACTTGCAGCAACCTATTAATAAGGACTTTGGCAAGTATTTTAATATCCACTGGCAAAAGTGAGATTGGCCTATAGGGTCTACCTGGGACAGGTCCTTGCCCGATTTCTCTCATGGAGCTGGGCAGATCACCAGTAAGAAATGCGTCCCTCAAGAAGTTAAGGGAGCAACATTTCTTTTCTTTTTTTTTTTTTTTATATATCTTCCCCTGGTGCTTTTACATTGGGGAAAGATCACAATGCCACCTCTAGCTCCTCCAAAGTCTCCTCTACATCAAGAAGTTATCTTTGGTCTGGTGACAAAGTAGGCAAGGGTATGTCAGACTAATAGGCATCTCTTTCCTCTGGCGCCACTAGCAACTTGGATTTATAGACTTCTCTAAAATGGGCATGAACTAGTTCCATAATATTAGTGTCCCCAGTGACTAGGTCCCCATTTGTGTCCCATATTGATGTCACACAGGAAGATCCAGTCTGTGTTTTTATAACTGTGGCTAATAGATGGCCAGCACTTTCGCCTTCAGCAAAATGCCTTTGGGTTTGGAAGAATTATCTCCTGCCCTAGCCAATAAATGTTTCTTTAATAGCTCTTGTGCTTCCTTCCAGTTATTTTCATTTTCCATACTCGGGAACTCCACATACTTTTGCTCTGTGTTAGATTTGATAAGCTCAGTCGTTAACTCTTTACTTTTACTTTTGTGTATACTAATGTTGTTAAAATATATATACCCTTTACATATGCTTTCATGGCATCCCACACCACTAACCCAGATGCAGATTCTGTTTTGTGGTGAAAGAACTGCACAATAGCAGTAGAAATGTCATTATCCGTATCTACCAGGGTGATCCAAAATGGATTCAGGCACGACATCTGCTGCCTCCTTCCTCACCCATCTCCCACCGGCATTTGCAACAGGATTGGTGAATAGACAGAGATACTATCAGGTACATAACTTAAATCTTGCATTATATACATTAAGTATGGGTACCCTACCGCCAGGTTGATTATAGAAAGGAAGTTATGGGAAGAAGAATAGCATGAGTATCTCTGCTCATCTCGGTATTTAATTTGCCAAAAATTAACCAGCGGGCGCAGGTGCTTTACTGAATTCAACTGTATTGCCATCCTGAGGACAATCATACATTTTCATACTGTGGCGTGGGCAGCAGTATTTTGTGCTGCACTGTGATATTTAGCTCTGCTAGGGCAGTATTCTGTGCTGCATTATGGTATTGATGGCCCTGCCTACTTGTGTTGTCCCGCCTTCTGTCAGTTTGGGCCCACCTACAACAGCCACTGTTAGTTTTTTTCCAGGGCCATGCTTAGTTCCTAGTCCGCCCCTGCTCTTAGCATGTTATTAATCTCTCTTTCATACAAGCCAGTGTCTAATTCAACAATGGACCCTTATCCTTGTCCGCTGCACATACCGCTTTATAGCGATTGTCATCTAATTCTTTCAGTACTGCATTCCCTTTCCTGGTTAGATTATATTTGTTCTCAAATGGGGCTTCATATTTTTTCTCCCCAAATGTGGATATGAATATAAGTAATAATGGGAGGCTGCAGATGGTGGGAAGAGCTGGAAGTCAATGTGATACAACTTCAGCCAATAGCTGCAAAGCAGGAAGTGATGTCAGGGATGGAGGACATTTTTGGCAACTTCGCTTGTAAAGTCCAGCAACATTTTATTATTTTATGTGATATAAAGGTTAGCTTGGAAGCTTGCACTTAGGGGACTTGAGTGACTGTAGCAATCTTGTTAAAGTGGTTTTCTGAGATAGTTTAACTGATGACCTATGCTCTGGATAGGTCATCAGTGTCTGATTGGTGGGGGTCTGACACTTGGGACCCCTGCCGATCAGCTGTTTGAGTAGTAGCAGTAGTGCTGCGGCCTTCTTGCAGCTTCGCCTAGACCGTGTAACGTCACATTCATCTGTCACATGGCCTAGGCGCATCTCAGCACCATTGCAGTGAATAGGACTGAGCTGCGATAACTAGCACAGCTGCCAGGGCCGGCTCCAGGTTCATGTGGGCCCTTGGGCGATAAATCCCAGTGGGCCCCCATGAGGCATTTTTTTACATTGACATGTCCCCCTGTGGCTCCTACACGGTATAATGACCCCCAGTGGCCCCTATACAGTATAATGACTACTAGTGGCCCTTCACACAGTATAATGAACCCCCAATTCCCCCCCCACTGTATAATGACCACCTGTGGCCCTGCATTCAGAATAATAACCCCCAGTCGCCCCCATTTAGAATAATGACCCCCAGTAGCCCCCACACTGGGGGAATACTGTATGGAGGGGGCTCTGGGGGTATTTATACTGAATGGAGGGTCATTGGTGATCATTACTAAATGGGGGACACTGGGGGTCATTATACTATGTAAAGGGCCCTCACAGTATAATGACCCCACAGTGGCCTTCATTCAGAATAATGACCCCCAGTCGCCCCCACACTGGGGGTTATACTGTATGGAGGGGGCACGAGGGGTTATTATATTTAATGGGGGCTCTGGTGGTCATTATGCTAAATGGAGGGTCAATGGGGATCATTATACTAAATGGGGGGCACTGGGAGTCATTATACTGTGTAAGGGACCCTCACAGTGTGATGAATGACCCCCCAGTGGCCCCCTCACATACCTATCATTGCAGGGGAGCTGGTGGTCCTGTCATTCACTAACCGCAGCTCCCTGCGCTCCTTCTCTCCTCCGGCCCGCTGCAGCAGTGAGCCAGGCCTGGAGGAGAGAAGGAGATGTGCAGTGATGGAGCTAGAACTGACTGGGCCCCACAGCGAAATTTAGTACGCCCCCCTCCCCCCAATGTGTGTTCACATTAAGTTTTTCCTATCGGTTTGATGTATACACATGTGCTGCACTCCACGTTTTTGTATCCTGCAGAGTCAAGTAAAAAATGCATACGTTAACGTATATGTTTTTTTACCATGGAACTGTATGGTGAACGGACGCCACTGTACGGCATCAGTCTGAGGCATCTGTTAACGCATACATTTTCAGTATGCATTAAATGGATGGCAAAAATGTGATGTGAACCCAGCCCTAGTGTCAGAATAAGCACCAGTACACAGCGGAGCAGCGTGGCGGAGAGGGGAGGCCGCCATGTACTGACAGAGCGCTACCTGGTCCTGGTGGTCAGGGATGAGGACTGTGCTTCCCAAGGATCATTTTCTACTGGGAAATACAGGACACAGTATAGTACACTAGAATCTATATAATATAAAGATATTAGCCCCACCCCCCGAATAATCATACGATTAGGGGGTCATTTATTATATAGAAATACGTCTATATTAGGCGTATTTCTGACACAGATGTGGCGCAAAGGTCCTTAACACCGCAATCTGTATCTTTTCCCGCTCATGCCAGGTCTAAAAAAAGTGGTGTGGGCAGAAAGGGATACAGTTATGGCCATGCAGTTATTGGATACCACCGCCATATAGTGATAACACCGCCATACAATGATAAAACCACCATACAGTGACCGGATAAAAGGGTATAAGAGGGCACAGTACAGGGAATGACTATGGGCACTGCACAGAGTGTGGTAAGAGGGCACAATGCAGGGTATAAAGGGGCACAGTACGGGGTGGGGGGCACAGTCACATGACCCTGTGATGTTAGAAGGTCCTTATGGTGAATGCGGTTCAGATGCCACCATAATGAGAGGCAGAGGAGTGAGACAGGGGCCCTGGATGGACAGGAGGGGTGGACACAGCAAGTAGGTTGAAGAGGCTCTGAGGGGGATTCATACAAGTAGTGGCAGGAGGTCTGTGCAGGGCAGCAATAGGAGATAGGAGGGTGGGACAGGAGCTCTGGATACATGAGGGAGGAAAGGAGACAGCAGGGGCTACATGAGGATGATATAGGACAGGATATGGGGGGGGGGGGGCAGGTGTCATGGAGACAATCAGCTTAATAAAACAGTAACACAACTAAATAGAATGAAGCAGCAGTGTCCCCCCCTTTCCTTCTGTCCCACAGAGAAGAGACAGTCACAGTGCAGACTCACTCACAGACTGTGTTCACACTTCTCTGCTCCAGCTCCAGCCGTGCGGTCTCTCTCCAGTCTCCTCAGGCAGCATGTGTCCTGTGTAGAGGGGGCGTGTCCTGTGTAGAGGGGGCGTGTCCTGTGTAGAGGGGGCGTGTCCTGAGTCTCTGCAGCTCAGAGGGCCCACCAGAGGGGTACTGCGTATGTGAAATGACAGCAGTGAGAGCTCCCATCTGTATTGATGGAAGTGCTCATAGCAGCTCAGTGGGCCCCCCCAGGAGCATTGGGCCCCGGCACTTGCCCGGGGATGCCGGGTTATGACGCCGGCCCTGACAGCTGCTATACTATGTACGGAGCTGCGCTTAGTGAGCTGAGAGAAGGCTGCAGCGTTTCTATATGGGGGATAACTTGAATATTCCTTTAAATACTCTCATGAGAATAAAAACAAGCATGTGTGTTTCTCTCATTATTCCAGCATTTTGTAAAGCTTTGTATGGTGTGTTCTACAGATTTGGAAAGTGTTTTGTATTTTATGCCAACATTTCATATAGTAAATCTTCCTCTGTGATTACAGATTGAAAGTACACCAAATTATGTATCTCTGTTTCCATTTTAGGTGCTGGAAAATATAGAGGTTTTAACAGAAGACTATAAAATAGACTTTAGTGGATAAAACATGGCAGCTTGTTGATAACTATTGATTTGTATATTTGCATCTCATCCAAATTCTTTATAGTGCATCTCTCACTGTAATGAACTTTAAAGTTCTCACACATTTTCTTATTACAAGGGGTTGTCTGAGATTAGGTCATCAGTATCTGATCAGTGTGGGTCGGACACCCAACACCCTTGCCCATTAGCTGTTTGAGCACTGTAGCCTCATCCTAGGCCAATGACCTCACATTCATCTGTCACATTGCCTAAGTGAATGGGCCTGAGCTGCATTATACAATGTACAGTGCTGTGTTTAGAGCGGTGTGGAGACCGCCATGCTCACCGGAGCCCCGTGGCCTCTTCAAACATTTGATCAGAAAGGAAGCTGAGAGATGGACCCTCACCAATCACATATTAATGACTTGTTCTGAGCATAGGCATTCAACTCCTGGACAACTCTTTTAGAATCTCAATGGCTACTAATGCCATATCATATGGTTCATTTTCGAGATGATAGATGTTTACTACTACATTTCAATTTGACCCATTAGTGGTGGAAGTAGCTGCCAAGCAGGGGTGTAGCTAAAGGCTCATGGGCCCTGTAGCAAGAGTTCAGCTTGGGCCGCCATTCGCTCAGTTCTTTGTGGTCAGGGGTTGGAAGGCACATTGCCTTTTGTGCGGCCTGAGGCAAAAATTGAAACGGACCCCCACCCATGCCAAATACCCCCACCCATGCCAAATACTTTCTGATGAGGCCTGCCCAGGCCATTTCTTGTAGGGGTTTTATTTTGAGGGCATGCTATTAGACTGGGCATAGGCTCACAAATCACACACCACATGCTATAAGATCTTGAAGCATTAAATGGCTTTTTCTTCCGGTGCAATGTTTATGGTGCATTTGCAAAATTGTATTCTTTTAAAGTATTAATTTGAAAAATGATTAATTTATCAATTAAGTTCTGGCTTAAAAACCACATTTTGTTTAATGCTGTTTTAAGGACTTCTTAAAATGTTCTGCTTTCCTTTTTCCACATCTTGCAGGGCATATCTGATAATAAAAGTCTAGGTGGAAATGTGTATTGATTGTGTGATGGTTCTGTTGGATTGAAAAGCATTTTTAATACATATTTCAGTTTTAATGTATTATTAAAACTAGTAAAAAGTAAATGTTATTGAAGTGGGAAGAACTGTAGGAAATTATGTTTGTAGTTATGGTTCATGTGTTTACCTGTAAATCCATCAGATATTTCCATGTTTAATGCTCTTCAGTTAGGCAGACTGGAACTTTAAAGGCTATGGACACCTTAGCGGAATTTTTTTGTATCATTGCATCACTCATTGTGGCCTAAATATCATTTTTTCAGTTGGTCTTTATTAAAAAATTTCTGCCGTTTTTGAGATATAGGGGTTTAAAATAAGTCTGTTTGAAGAGTATCACTTCTCATTCCCTTCAGCTGATAGCTGATGTGAAGCCTTATATCTGATCTCCTGACCGCACACTCATTAAAACATATTCTTCTCCGTTTGATATTATAGCTAAATTAATAAGTGTTTATGAGATCAGGAGATCTGAGGAGAGCCATCATCTGACAGGACTGAGAAGTGATACTCTGCAAACAGACTGATTTTTTAATCCCTGTATCTCCAAAACAGCTGTAAATGTTTAATAAAGGCCAATTGAAAAAATGATATTTAAAAAAATGATATTTAGCCCAAAATGTGTAAAATGCTGTCCGTAGCCTTTAACTTTCACATCATGAAAAGACTCTGTAGGTTCCTACTTATAAAGAATTTTAAAATGCAACCAAGAGACTGAACATGATAATTACGATTCTACTAGCAACACATTTAGCACCCATTTATTTATATACCAAAAGCTAGTCCACGGCACTGTCCACAGAAGGTATCCACAGACATTGATTACTGAACTTAGTGAGTTTTGCAGTAGTTCTAACCATTAAGTTACAGTTTTAAAATAGTTCCTATCTACTATTATTTTATACCAAAAACTATTACCTGTGCCAACTACCTGAGAATATCTGATGGAGGAATGAAGCATGAAAAGGTACCTAGCAAAATTAATGTACAGAGGAGATGTGTCTGCATCTTGTCATTTCTCAATATTTCATTTTGTGGATGCCTTCATGTTTCTTTACAGAGCAATGTCATTCTTTTGCTGGACACCAGAAGTGGAGAACTTCGTCGTATCTTGTTCTCAGAGCAAGATGCAGAATCGCCAAGAAAATCGTCCTGGTGGGGTAGTAAAGAGGCACAGGTAAGCATGTTTAGTAGTATTGGTACCACTTTCTGAAAGATAACTTTTGTGCTCCTTACAGTTTTAACAACAGTCTAGTTGGAGGATCATCTTAAAAGTCTGATCTATTTCAGGAAAGCTACAGAATGTGTAGAGAATTCTCACACAAGAATTGGCTGCTGTTCTTTAAGGAAAACGGGTGGGTGTACAACATAAAGCTCAAGTCTTATATTTATGTACTGCAATAACTCACAGCAGAATTATGATTTCTTTTTGCTTTACAGTAACTCCATCAGTGTACTGGATGCTCTGGAAGGCACTACACATGCAATCTCTTTACCTATCAATCTCAAGTCTGTGTTCTTAGTGGCAGAAGATAAGTGGCTCTTAGTTGAGAATAAGACCAATAAGTAAGTGTGTGTTGTCTGAGCCAACTGGATATAAGTAGTTAATAAACATGGAAAAAAATAACTTGTATTGATAGGATTTTCTTGATTACTTTGTCTTTGTCATCTATATAACTCATATTTCCTATCAAAAACGTGAATGGAAGTCCATGTCTGAAAATAACATAATGCCTACTTTATTCTCAACATGATCCCCCAATCCAATATAGGATCTGTCATATGTATAGTATATATTTAAAAATACTGTCAATAGTGTAACAGTATTTGCCCCTGTGCATATGAACCACAAGCTATAAAGAATGGCTTCTTGACTCCTGTTCCTCACGAAGCTTGATGTCCTTAAAAAATATACGTCACACATATGCTGTGCATGTAGGTCCCTTGAAGCCCCTTAACACTGCTAGTCATGATTCCCCACAGTGCCACCAGTTTAATTGCAAGATAAATCCCACCCTTTCCCTTCGCCAGAGAAGACTTTGGTGATTATGGTGCCCCCTAATTGTGATCGTAAGGAGCAGAAGTTATGTAGCTGAAACAAAGCTTGTAATTATGTGAACTGCTAAGTAAACCTCTTGCTTTCACATAACCGTTTCTGATACTCAATGTGCGGTTCTTTTTCTGAAATCTACAGGAAATTTCTTCTGACGACACCTTTGCATATGGACGCTGAGGACACTGGAGTTTGCCAATTGCATGCACTCGAGGAGGAAGCAGCAAGTGCTGGTTTTGAAGTGACAACAGGTATCTAATATATATATAATGTATCAAAATTATATTGGATCATATATGAAAACTAGTCGAAAACGCTCAATCAGCTGACCAGTCTGCTTCCCGGAGATACCAGCCAGATTCCACCTCCTATTTTGTTTTGGAGAGTTTCACAAAAGTCAGTATATGACAACTGTAGGATTCTCATGGCACAAGCAGTTTTCTGTACTTGGATGTTGCCACATTTAGTGTATTGGGTTTTCGAGCTTATAGGCATTGGCTTATATTTAATAATGGAATATTATTTAGCACGTAATCAGGGAGCAGAGGTTAACCATCGGTTTTTCTGTTCAGGTTTGGAGTCCAGCAATCTGCAAGTCATTTCCAGTGATCAGCTGCCCCCTGAGAACCTGAGTGCCGCGCTTGACCAGAAGATCACCTCTCCTAATAGGATCTTTTCAGATGAAAATACCTATGCCTCAATAGTAGTAGGGTTTCCTGACCTAATGGTAAGGGCTATGAAAAATCAATATGCTTGACTTTTGAATTTGCTTGGTTCCCAGGTAGAGCTTTCTGAATATCAAACTAAACACCATAATTGGGTCACTTTCTGTTATGGACAAAATTCACAGAATACTACAGAAAAAAAAAATACTGGAGCCCCATTTTTCTGTAGATGTATGTTCATTCATGTATGTTCTATACAGTATATTCAATGAGCACATATAATCCATGTATACCTTAAAGGAACCTGTAATGTTAAATTCAGCATGTTAAAAAGTGATTCCAGCTCTGCTGTTCTTTCTGTAACGTTCATGCACAAGTGCAGCCACATCTCTATTACATAGCATACACACTATATAGCTAATAGACATGCTATAAATGTCTACGATGGGAATACCCCTCCAATTACTTCATAGCTGTCGACGTATTTAGTAGTTAATACAAAATCGGCCTTAGGCTACTTTTACACTCGCGTTTGGTGCGGATCCGTCTTGTATGTGCACAGACGGATCCGCACCAATAATGCAAACGCTTGTATCCGTTAATAACGGATCCGTTTGCATTATTCATTCAAAAAAAGTCTAAGTCAAAATGGATCCATCTTGACTTACATTGAAAGTCAATGGGGGACGTATCCGTTTTCAATTGCATCATATTTTGTCAGTGAAAAACGGATCTGTCGCCATTGACTTACATTGTAAGTCTAGATGGATACGTTTGGCTCCACATCGTCACACGGTCACCAAAACGCTGCAAGCTGCATTTTAGTGACCATCTAAAAAACGCAACGGAGACCAAACGCAGCTAAATTGATGCAACGGATCCTTATCCATTCAGAATGCAGTGGGGCTGAACTGATCCGTTTTGGGCCGCTTGTGAGAGCCCTGAAACGAATCTCGCAAGCGGACCCAGAAACGCCAGTGTGAAAGTAGCCTTATTTAATATAAAAAAATATTTTGTCTTCCAGTTCCTAATTATTAGGAAAGGGTAATTATTGCCACTTTATGAATATTAGCATGCTCACTGTAAGGCCTTGTTCACATGGCAGATTTTGTGTGCAGATTTCCTTCCGCCCATTGTTGTCAGTAGGAAGCCATGCTGCCGTCCATACCGCCACAGGTTATTTCGAAATGAATTTCCATACCACACTAAGAAAGAACATGTCCTTTCTCGGCATGGTTTTTGGGCAGACTCCACTGAAAACCACAGCAGGTAACTGCTTGTGGATTCGTTCCGTTGAGTGGAGCTAAAGCTGTGGGCAGACTCACCACATTCAAAAATATAAAGCTGATACCGAACCCCAAAGACCAGCCTGGGCTTTCTGCTGCGGATTCTTTCACAGATTTATATGGTGGAAAAATCTGCCATGTGAACTTACCCTAAATGGCCATATTCCTATTGATGCGTCAATTGTTCCAATTCCTGTACATGTCTGATCAGTGCCAGCAATTATTGTCACTTTATTCTGGCCCTTTGACATTGGGAATAATAAAACGTTTTCACGTATTGCAGTCTCCTAGTGAAGTGTACAACTGGAAGAGGAGACATCCTCTGGGCAATCAAGCAAGTTCCCCGGGTGATCAGTTTTTCCAACCAACCAAATTTGCAAACATGAAGAGATCCAATTGTGTGACTCTACTAGGAGCTAACCAAGTGGTCAGAGCTGTGTCTCCTGCAGATGTGCCATTAAAAGAAATCTATCCCAAGGGTAAGGCTTTCATTATTTCCAGTAGATTATTTCTTCTTTAACATCGTAGCGTACTTGGTAAAGCGGAAAAAAGACATATGTCCTGTTCAGCCTTCTTTATTACCATGCGACAAATAGACTAAAATAAAAGGTTATATAATCTTGTGAGAAGTTAGAATGAATGTTCTAAAGTGTCTTCACATGTGGCAGAAAAATACGCTATCAAATGTGCAGCGTAATTCTTCACCATGTTATTCTATTTGGTTGAAAAGTGTCAATCGCTGCCCTGTATTTTGCTGCGGAATGACATTCTGCTCTGTAATTTGCAGCTTTTCTAAAGCCAAATGTCTCCATTCTTTGCAGTGGGGCATGTAATCTGCACAGAAATGTGCACCAAAATCCACTCCTTAGTAAAGAGCTGCACCTGCATATTCCACCACGTGTGAACGCACCCTTAAAGAAAGCTAACACAGTGTTCTAAAGAATATTTAACTAGTAATCTAAAAAATAATCTGTAAGGGTTCTTTCACACTTGCGTTGTCCGGATCCGTCGTGTACTCCATTTGCCGGAAGTGCCCGCCGGATCCGTAACACCGCAAGTGAACTGAAAGCATTTGAAGACGGATCCGTCTTCAAAATGCGTTCAGTGTTACTATGGCACCCAGGGCGCTATTAAAGTCCTGGTTGCCATAGTAGTAGTGGGGAGCGGGGGAGCAGTATACTTACCGTCCGTGCGGCTCCCGGGGCGCTCCAGAATGACGTCAGGGCGCCCCATGCGCATGGATGACGTGATTCATGCGCGTGGGGCGCCCTGACGTCACTCTAAAGCGCCCCGGGAGCCGTACGGACGGTAAGTATACTGCTCCCTCGCTCCCCACTACTCTTTACCGTGGCAAACAGGACTTTAGCGTCCTGGCAGCCATGGTAACCATTCAGAAAAAGCTAAACGTCGGATCCGGTAATGCGCCGAAACGACGTTTAGCTTAAGGCCGGATCCGGATTAATGTCTTTCAATGGGCAAGTGTTCAGGATTTTTGACCGCAGCAAAAAGTGCAGCATGCTGCGGTATTTTCTCCGGCCAAAAAACGTTCCGTTCCGGAACTGGATTTCTCTCCATTCAGAATGCATGGGGATAATCCTGATCAGGATTCTTCCGGCATAGAGCCCCGACGACGGAACTCTTTGCCGGAACAGAACAACGCAAGTGTGAAAGAGCCCTAAGCCTGTTACTACTAAAGGGGTTGTGCAGTGGCATAACATTGTCGTCAGTCTCAGATCAGCAGGGGATGCTGATTTCCTGTGCCCATGCCAATCAGCTGTTTGAAGGGGACGCAGCGCTCACACAGCTGATCCTGGGGGTTCTGGGAGTCAGACCCCCACAATCTGATATTGTTGAGCTATCCTGAGGATAATGTTTTTTGTATGGAAATAAAATAATAGACTTGGAAATGTCACAAGTCTGTAATTGATAAATGTGACCATTTGGATGTTGCTTTTTAAACAGTATGCACTTCCAGCAGGGAAGCTTGCTTTATTAAACCTGCATGAGGTTTGCTGATGAAAACGGAGCACAGTACAGTGACAAGCTGGGTGATTTCACTGTCATGCTAATCTAATATCAGATGAGCACGTGACAAGCGCCTGACAGCTTGATCAGAGATCAGAAAAGCTTGTCGTGCTGGAGAAGCTCATCTCATCTGATCCCTCCTAAAGCCGGGGTGTGCTGAGCAGCTATTCCCAGGACAGGGAGAATTGATCTCACAAACAAAGATGTATTAGCGGCGGTGGTCTCGTCAGAACGTACAGGTCTTTGCTGGTCCTTCCCTCACTGGTATTATTTAATAAATCTTTACATGAAGATACTGAAAATCCAATGCACAAAAAGGATTGTTAAACAAAATCGAGTTCTGCTTCCAGTGTCCTCAGTCTTACAAATGTCATATCTTGTTAGGCATTAGGTGGAATGTAGAGGAGATATGGAAAGTCTATATAATGAAAGTAAGAAAGTCAATGCGGTTCACCTAGATCAGGCATGCTCAACCTGCGGCCCTCCAGCTGTTGCAAAACTACAACTCCCAGCATGCCTGAATAGCCTACAGCTATCAGCCTACAGCAGGGCATTGTGGGAGTTAAGCTGGAGGGCCGCAGGTTGAGCATCCCTGACCTAGATGAATGCCCTCATCATGTGCATCGACTTCCATGCAGGTGAAGGAGGGTGCACAGACAACTTGGTGGACTGCAAGTCTCAGATGCTTCTAACATATTGTAGAAAATGTCAGGATGACCTCAAATAGTAGAATTCTGTGTATTAATTTACTCCTGCAAGTTTTTATTTTTACCTGTATAGTGCAACAAGCTTTTGTAAGTCCTTTGTGATACCGGTTTTGGTTAATGTGCCATTTATGGGTTTCTTCTTGCCTGATATGGTTCCCCTAGTGCAGCCTACTGTTCCCATTATGCCTATGGCTCTTCAGCGACTCAGGGGGCAAAGTCTCATCACATTGCACTTGCTCTCCTCTAAGGGCAGCCAGTGATAGACAGGACTACTGTCCCCTAAATCACACTGCTGAGTCTCAGTGTATTCTACATATTGCAGCTACAGCCTATCTCCCCTGTCTCCTGCTTGTGATTGATAGGTTCCTCTCTGTTAGCATTTACAAACGGGAGGCAGGGGAATATTGCTGGTGATTTGGCATTATATGTCCAAAAAAATGCTTCTTTTAAATCTGATTGTCATATTAGAAAAGCACTTAAAGCCTTTGACCTTTGATGCATAATAATGTTTCTATTGTTTCCATCAGATTTTAAATGAAGAAATAAATGCAAAATTTATTTGAGGTGCTGCTCGATTTTTTCTATAATACTATGGAAAAAAGGCTTGGTACTATGTTCTTATGGTAGAATATGGCATTTGCTTATGCTAGGCTTATAGAGTCCCATATAGAGCACTTGGAAATGGATTGACGAGCACTTTTATCATAGATGTTTCAGGCTTGCTACACATAGTTCCTGTATTTTCCATTATATTTCATATTGTAGATTCATAAACACGGACTGTAGCTAAGACTGGAGAGGTCAACAATCATTTCGATGTTCTATATAATCTAAATTTGTAACCCTGATGCAGTTTTGGCAGCCTCCCCGCTTAGGTTTACCATTGTTAGCATGGTTGTTATGCCGTACTTCAGGGGCAGCAAGTGTGCATTTATGTTCTTTCCATATTTGAATTGCTTCATAGGCGTGCATACAGGGTGTGCCGGGTGTGCCTGGGCATACCCTTATCAAGCCTGCTGGCCGGTGAATACTAATGTACCGGAGGACCAGGAAGCGGTGAACGCTATGTACTTACCGCTTCCTGGTCCTTGGCTGTCGGCTGTGCAGGGATGCGCACAGCGTGAGGCGCTTTGTGACGTCACGCTGTGCGCGCCAGTTCAGAGCAAAGCCGACAGCAGCAGGAAGAGGATCACGGGCGGCGGCATCCAGGAGCAGAGAGGTAAGTGATTTTTATTTTATGAAAATGAGGCTGCTGGGGGCATAATAAATGCATAATGGGGGCTAATGAGGCATAATGGGGGCTAATGAGGCATATAGGGGGCTATGAGAGGCATAATGGGGGCTAATGAGGCATAAGGGCTGATAATGGGGGCTAATGGCATAAAGGCTATATATATATGTATGCATACATACATACATACATACATACATACACATGCACGCGCAGTGTGTGTGTTTGTGCTTTAGGGTGCACGCCTATGAATTGCTTTACCCATATGTACTAGATTTACTGTGGGTATCTATGTACGGCAGTACGGAATAGGTTAGAAAGCAAATGCATTCTGATTGTATTTGTTGTTTCCTAAATCAAATAGTAAAAAAAGGAGCCAGCGTGATGCTGCACAGATGTAGTCCAGGTCAGTGTTGCTGGTAATATCGTATGTAAATGGGCCGTCTCTTTCGTCATCTGAATAGGGCTATTGAAACAAGAAGGCGATGTCAGGTAGTGTTTCCTAATTTAGTATGTTCATGAACAGTGTGAGTGCGAGGTGACAAATCCATTTCACATAGCGTGTGTGTGTGATGAATGCGAGAAGAAGGAGGCTTATATTTGGTTTTTGCTGCAACCACATTATTCCTTATAACACATATGCAACTAGTTTATTTATAGTAACTTATATTTTAAAAAAATCCCAGATGAAAGTTTTGCTTTTTGGTTTTACCAAATTTTTTCTTATAGTTTGAGATTGTTTTTTTTTCATACGAGGGGTGAACTTTGGAGATGGCCTAGAGCTGCCCATTTATCCAGTGCACTACCAATGGCCTTTCTACTTAGGGCTGTTTCACACGAGCGAGTCCATTGCAAGAATCACGCTTTGTGTGTGAGTGTGATCCTCCGCTCTGGACTCGCAGGAGCGCACGGCGTTATCATGATTTATAATGCTATGTGCCTCTGCTTGACCTTATTTCTACAGAATCATACTGACCGCTTTATATCACTATGATTCTGTGGAAAAAAGGCCATGCAGAGACACACAGCATTATAAATCATAGTACATAAGGCCGAAAAAATACATTTGTCCATCCAGTTCAGCCTGTTATCCTGCAAGTTGATCCAGAGGAAGGCAAAAAAAAAAAACTGTGAGGTAGAAGCCAATTTTCCCCACTTTAGGGGAATAAAAAATTCCTTCCCGACTCCAATCAGGCAATCAGAATAACTCCCTGGATCAACGACCCCTCTCTAGTAGCTATAGCCTGTAATATTATTACGCTCCAGAAATACATCCAGGCCCCTCTTGAATTCCTTTATTGTACTCACCATCACCACCTCCTCAGGCAGAGAGTTCCATAGTCTCACTGCTCTTACCGTAAAGAATCCTTTTCTATGTTTGTGTACAAACCTTCTTTCCTCCAGACGCAGAGGATGTCCCCTCGTCACAATATACGTAAAAGATAAAAGAAAAAATTGGAGTGGATGTGTGGAAAGGGGGATTGGGACAGGGAAAGGAGAATAGGAGGGGTGAAGCGCCTCGTCACAATCACAGTCCTGGGGATAAATAGATGATGGGATAGATCCCTATACTGACCCCTGATATATTTATACATATTAATTAGATCTCCCCTCAGTCGTCTTTTTTCTAAAGTGAATAACCCTAATTTTGATAATCTTTCAGGGTACTGTAGTTGCCCCATTCCAGTTATTACTTTAGTTGCCCTCCTCTGGACCTTCTCCAGCTCTGCTATGTCTGCCTTGTTTACAGGAGCTCAGAACTGTACACAGTACTCTGTGTGGTCTGACTAGCGACATGATAACGCCGTGCGCTCCTGGAAGTCCAGAGCGGAGGATCACGCTCACACACGGAGCGCGATTCCCGCAATGTACTCGCTCGTGTGAAACAGCCCTAATACAGAGCTAATGTTCTGCAGCAACAGGAACACAAAGATGAAGACTGCTTCAAGATTTCTTTACGACAAACGTGTAGTTATAACATGCATTTCTTTATGCAGAAAAACCCATTCACCTGTACATGTCTAGCCACTCCAGAATCTAGATAAGGAGAATGATGGTGGGATAAGGTCCCTTATGTCTTTTCTTGTTTTGCTCTGACAATGCATATTTGCAGTGGTCCATCTTAAATTGCTGAAGAGAGATGTCGTGCTGCTTGGCTATATTTGCTGCACACAAGCCTTTGCTGATTGACACATTTATGAATATTTTTTTTGTTTCATGGGCATTAAATCTCAGCTTCAATATCAGGAGGTAATTACTTTTTAATATCTACTGAGATGTTTCCTCTATGACAGCTCAGAGCTGTCGGTGATCAGCAGTATTTGACAATATTGGACGAAATTTTTAGTTTTTTTTAGGCTTTGAGATTCAGACATAGAAAATCCAGCCCTGTCTACCGCTATAAACTTAGTTTTGATTTATTATTATAATTTTTTATATATACATGTTCTGTCACTTACAAACATGACTCCTTGATGTTCTCCAGGTGACAGTGCCTGGAAAATCTTTCTTTGTATCTGTATAGTTGCTGTAAAACCTATCACTCTCAGAGTTCTGAATGTATAACTTTAACTGCCTTTATAAAGTTATTTATTTCCTTTGATTATATTGAAAAGTTCAATGTGACATTTTCCTTTTTCCTTGATTTAATGGGTCATTCATAGTGTAACAGCAGTGTATAAATAAATCATTGTACGTCAGGACGACTTAAAGGGAACCTGTCATGTGGATATTTGATTATAATCTAACTAATTATATACAATCATTAACTACTAAAAAGTACCTTAGATGTATTCACTTACTGGTGTGACAGATGGTTACCTCATAATATACACACAAAGATGCCGCATGATAATGAGCTGATTTGAGTCCAGCGTGATGTCATTGAGTCCAGCGTATATTTAATTCAGAGCTATAGCCACTCCCCTGCCCACCTGCTGCTGATTCATATGGAAAATAACTGTCATTCAGCAGCAGGTGGGCGGGGAGAGTCAGGAGCTCATGAATATTCATGACTCATCATTATGAGCTGGAGCTTTTCAAAACAAGATGTTGGCAGATTGACTGGGTCAATTAAAGAAAGTGACCCAGCATTTTGCTAAGAGAATCAGTCAATTATTTATGTTGCCCTTAGTTAGGACACCATAAAACTGGTGACAGGTTCCATTTAAGGAATGTTAGACATTATATACATTGTGCTCTTATTATAAGCGTCTCAGCTTGTAGCATGCAAACATCCTTTTGCACTTTATAATCCTATTCATTTTTTCCCACTTAACCTCCTCAGGACCGCCGTACGCAGGATTGCGTCCTGGCGGCGGCCCTGCTCTTCTGGGTGGACGCATATACGCGTCCTCTCGCGATAGCCGAGATTTCCTGTGAACGCGCGCACACAGGCCCGCGCGCTCACAGGAACGGAACGTAAGCGAGTAGATCTCCAGCCTGCCAGCGGCGATCGTTCGCTGGCAGGCTGGAGATGTGATTTTTTTAACCCCTAACAGGTATATTAGACGCTGTTTTGATAACAGCGTCTAATATACCTGCTACCTGGTCCTCTGGTGGTCCCCTTTGTTTGGATCGACCACCAGAGGACACAGGCAGCTCAGTAAAGTAGCACCAAACTACACTACACTACACCCCCCCCTGTCACTTATTAACCCCTTATCAACCACTGATCACCCCTGATCACCCCATATAGACTCCCTGATCACCCCCCTGTCATTGATCACCCCCCTGTCATTCATCACCCCCCTGTAAGGCTCCATTCAGAGGTCCGTATGATTTTTACGGATCCACTGATAGATGGATCGCATCCGCAAAACACGTACGGACGTCTGAATGGAGCCTTACAGTGGGGTGATCACTGACGGGGGTGATCACCCCATATAGACTCCCTGATCACCCCCCTGTCATTGATCACCCCCCTGTCATTGATCACTCCCCTGTAAGGCTCCATTCAGACGTCCGTATGTTTTTTACGGATCCACGGATACATGGATCGGATCCACAAAACACATACAGACGTCTGAATGGAGCCTTACAGGGGGGTGATCACCCCATATAGACTCCCTGATCACCCCCCTGTCATTGATCACCCCCCTGTAAGGCTGCATTCAGATGTCCGTATGTTTTTTACGGATCCACGGATACATGGATCGGATCCGCAAAACACATACGGATATCTGAATGGAGCCTTATAGGGGGGTGATCAATGACAGGGGGGTGATCACCCCATATAGACTCCTTGATCACCCCCCTGTCATTTTTCACCCCCCTGTCATTGATCACCCCCCTGTAAGGCTGCATTCAGATGTCCGTATGTTTTTTACGGATCCACGGATACATGGATCGGATCCGCAAAACACATACGGATATCTGAATAGAGCCTTATAGGGGGGTGATCAATGACAGGGGGGTGATCACCCCATATAGACTCCCTGATCACCCCCCTGTCATTTTTCACCCCCCTGTAAGGCTGCATTCAGATGTCCGTATGTTTTTTACGGATCCACGGATACATGGATCGGATCCGCAAAACACATACGGATATCTGAATGGAGCCTTATAGGGGGGTGATCAATGACAGGGGGGTGATCACCCCATATAGACTCCCTGATCACCCCCCTGTCATTTTTCACCCCCCTGTCATTGATCACCCCCCTGTCATTGATCACCCCTTTGTAAGGCTCCATTCAGACATTTTTTTGGCCCAAGTTAGCGGAAATTATTATTTTTTTTTCTTACAAAGTCTCATATTCCACTAACTTGTGTCAAAAAATAAAATCTCACATGAACTCGCCATACCCCTCACGGAAACCAAATGCGTAAAAATTTTTAGACATTTATATTCCAGACTTCTTCTCACGCTTTAGGGCCCCTAGAATGCCAGGGCAGTATAAATACCCCACATGTGACCCCATTTCGGAAAGAAGACACCCCAAGGTATTTCGTGAGGGGCATATTGAGTCCATGAAAGATTTAAATTTTTGTCCCAAGTTAGCGGAAAGGGAGACTTTGTGAAAAAAAAGAATAAAAAATACATTTCCGCTAACTTGTGCCAAAAAAAAAAAAATTCTATGAACTCGCCATGCCACTCATTGAATACCTTGGGGTGTCTTCTTTCCAAAATGGGGTCACATGTAGGGTATTTATACTGCCCTGGCATTTTAGGGGCCCTAAAGCGTGAGAAGAAGTCTGGGATCCAAATGTCTAAAAATGCCCTCCTAAAAGGAATTTGGGCCGCTTTGCACATCTAGGCTGCAAAAAAGTGTCACACATCTGGTATCGCCGTACTCAGGAGAAGTTGGGCAATGTGTTTTGGGGTGTCATTTTACATATACCCATGCTGGGTGAGATAAATATCTTGGTCAAATGCCAACTTTGTATAAAAATTGGGAAAAGTTGTCTTTTGCCGAGATATTTCTCTCACCCAGCATGAGTATATGTAAAAAGACACCCTAAAACACATTGCCCAACTTCTCCTGAATACGGTGATACCACATGTGTGACACTTTTTTGCAGCCTAGGTGGGCAAAGGGGCCCACATTCTAAAGAGCACCTTTAGGATTTCACAGGTCATTTACCTACTTACCACACATTAGGGCCCCTAGAATGCCAGGGCAGTATAACTACCCCACAAGTGACTCCCATTTTGGAAAGAAGACCCCAAGGTATTCCGGGAGGGGCATGACGAGTTCCTAGAATTTTTTCTTTTTTGTCACAAGTTAGCGGAAAATGATGATTTTTTTTTCTTTTTTTTTTTTCTTACAAAGTCTCATATTCCACTAACTTGTGACAAAAAAAAACTTCCATGAACTCACTATGCCCATCACAAAATACCTTGGGGTGTCTTCTTTCCAAAATGGGGTCACTTGTGGGGTAGTTATACTGCCCTGGCATTTTAGGGGCCCGAATGCGTGAGAAGTGGTTTGAAATCAAAATCTGTAAAAAATGGCCGGTGAAATCCGAAAGGTGCTCTTTGGAATGTGGGCCCCTTTGCCCACCTAGGCTGCAAAAAAGTGTCACACATCTGGTATCACCGTACTCAGGAGAAGTTGGGCAATGTTTTTTGGGGTGTCATTTTACATATACCCATGCTGGGTGAGATAAATATCTTGGTCAAATGCCAACTTTGTATAAAAAAATGGGAAAAGTTGTCTTTTGCCAAGATATTTCTCTCACCCAGCATAGGTATATGAAAAATTACACCCCAAAACACATTGCCCAACTTCTCCTGAGTACGGAGATACCACATGTGTGACACTTTTTTGCAGCCTAGGTGGGCAAAGGGGCCCACATTCCAAAGAGCACCTTTCGGATTTCACCGGCCATTTTTTACAGATTTTGATTTCAAACTACTTACCACACATTTGGGCCCCTAGAATGCCAGGGCAGTATAACTACCCCACAAGTGACCCCATTTTGGAAAGAAGACACCCCAAGGTATTCGCTGATGGGCATAGTGAGTTCATAGAAGTTTTTATTTTTTGTCACAAGTTAGTGGAATATGAGACTTTGTAAGAAAAAAAAAAAAATCATCATTTTCCGCTAACTTGTGACAAAAATAAAAAGTTCTATGAACTCGCTATGCCCATCAGCGAATACCTTAGGGTGTCTACTTTCCGAAATGGGGTCATTTGTGGGGTGTTTGTACTGTCTGGGCATTGTAGAACCTCAGGAAACATGACAGGTGCTCAGAAAGTCAGAGCTGCTTCAAAAAGCGGAAATTCACATTTTTGTACCATAGTTTGTAAACGCTATAACTTTTACCCAAACCATTTTTTTTTTTATCAAAGACATGTAGAACAATAAATTTTGAGAAAAATTTATATATGGATGTCGTTTTTTTTGCAAAATTTCACAACTGAAAGTGAAAAATGTCATTTTTTTGCCAAAAAATCGTTAAATTTCGATTAATAACAAAAAAAGTAAAAATGTCAGCAGCAATGAAATACCACCAAATGAAAGCTCTATTAGTGAGAAGAAAAGGAGGTAAAATTCATTTGGGTGGTAAGTTGCATGACCGAGCAATAAACGGTCAAAGTAGTGTAGGTCAGAAGTGTAAAAAGTGGCCTGGTCATTAAGGGTGTTTAAGCTAAGGGGGCTGAGGTGGTTAAAGGGGGTTTCCAGTATTTTGATAATAATGGCCTGCCCTGGAGATAGGCTATCAGTATCAGATCAGCTGGAGTCTGACACCCCATACTTCCTTTGCCTATCAGCTGTTCGAGAGTACCTTTGTTGCCCTAAGGACACAGTTACGTCCATTGTGTAATGGAGAGCGGTGGTTACTGCACCTCAACTCCCATTGAAATGAATGTGAGCAGCACTGCAGTAAACAGCTCAGTCCAGTACACAGTGGAAAGAGCTATGTAGTTCTGGTGCTTGCCTCTATCTGCAGAGCTACTCCCTAGCTACTCCCTATCTGATATTGAAGGCTTGTCCGGAGGCTAGGCCATCAGTAGGAAAGTATTAGAAAACCCCTTTAAATGTCCTTCTTTGCTTGGTAAAATGTATTTTTGTGGATAAATAGTGTGCATTTTGTTTTTATGACGTAAAAGTGTCAACTTTACATAGATCAATAGTAAAGGCACATAATAGAAACTTGGTAATATATCTTACCAGACAAAAAGACTCTTTCTCTCTCTAGCAGTTCATTCCTCCTCATCGCTCTTCTCCCCATAGACGTCAATAGGCAACATGTAATCTCATTCCTCAATGCACTGACAGTCCATCTCCTCTTGAGAGAGATGGACTTAAGGTACCTTTACACGAGAAGATAATTGAGCGACGAATGAGTCTTTTCTTGGTGTAGTGAAGGTTTCAACAATGGCCCTTTAGGCCCCTTTCACACGGGTGAGTATTCCGCGCGGATGCGATGCGTGAGTGGGGCTGTTCACATGAGCGGTGATTTTCACGCATCACTTATGCGTTGCGTGAAAATCGCAGCATGCTCTATATTCTGCGTTTTTCACGCAACACAGGCCCCATAGAAGTGAATGGGGTTGCGTGAAAATCGCAGCATGCTCTATATTCAGCGTTTTTCATGCAACGCAGGTCTTATAGAAGTGAATGAAGTTGCGTGAAAATCGCAAGCATCCGCAAGCAAGTGCAGATGCGATGCGATTTTCACTCACTGTTGCTAGGAGACGATCGGGATGGAGACCCGATCATTATTATTTTCTCTTATAACATGGTTATAAGGGAAAATAATAGCATTCTGAATACAGAATGCATAGTAAAATAGCGCTGGAGGGGTTAAAAAAAGAAATAAAAATTATTTAACTCACCTTAGTCCACTTGATCGCGAAGCCCGGCTTCTCGTCTGTCTCCTTTGTTGAACAGGACCTGTGGTGAGCATTAATTACAGGAACAGGACCTGTTATGACGTCACTCCGGTCATCACATGATCCATCACCATGGTGATGGATCATGTGATGACCGGAGTGACGTCATCACAGGTCCTTTTCCTGTAATTAATGCTCACCACAGGTCCTGTTCAACAAAGGAGACAGACGAGAAGCCGGGCTTCGCGATCAAGTGAACTAAGGTGAGTTAAATAATTTATTTATTTATTTTAACCCCTCCAGTGCTATTTTACTATGAATTCTGTATTCAGAATGCTATTATTTTCCCTTATAATCATGTTATAAGGGAAAATAATACAATCTATAGAACACCGATCCCAAGCCCGAACTTCTGTGAAGAAGTTCGGGTTTGGGTACCAAACATGCGCGATTTTTCTCACGCGAGTGCAAAACGCATTACAATGTTTTGCACTCGCGTGGAAAAATCGCAGGTGTTCCTGTAACGCACCCGCACATTTTCCTGCAACGCCCGTGTGAACCCAGCCTTAGATGAGCCGATTTCACAAAATTGTAATTTCGATCACATATACCATCATTTGTAAAGCAGACAGTTGCGCATGCACAAAGCAATAACTTGAATGGCATGCTTAAACACGCCCACGGTGTAATCGCCTGTAATCGTGCGTACAGTGAACGATTTCTGTTTAAACGTATGAAATCGTTAACGTCCAAGGATGATTTTTGTGCCCACACAAACGATAAAACCAACAAGATAATCGCCTCGTGTAAAGGTACGTTTATGGCGCTGTCACATGTTGTAGCCATCACATGACCAAGCTGTGACCAGGAACTGCAGGTCCATAATGATTACCAATGGATGAAGTGCTAAGTCCTATTTGTTAATTGGAGAAAGACCATGTGGCCATTAACAGACAGCAAGGAGTTACCACTTCTTTTATTAGTAACCAATGCCGCAGTACCCAAACCTGCTGGTTTTGGTACCCTTGTGGCCATGGCCCAAATGTGCGACAACCTCTGTGTGTTAGGCTTCGTTCACATCACCGTTCAGCCTTTCCGTTCTCCTGCTCTGTTTAGGAGCAGGAGAACGGAAAGGACGGAAAAGGCACATAACTGACGCCAAACTGAGTCCAACGGAGCCCTTAGGACCCCATAGACTATAATGGGGTCTGTTATGTTTCCGCTCAGAAGATGATTTTTAAGGAGAGACAAAAGTCCTGCATGCACAACTTTTGTCTCCGGTTAAAAATCATCTTCTGAGCGGAAACATAACAGACCCCATTATAGTCTATGGGGTCCTAAGGGCTCCGATTGACTGTTTGGCGTCAGTTATGTGCCTTTTCCGTCCTTTCCGTTCTCCTGCTCCTAAACGGAGCAGGAGAATGGAAAGGCTGAACGGTGATGTGAACGAAGCCTAACCGCACCGTAAGCAGAGAATGTTAGTTTAGAAATTTCTTATATTCACCTTCACTTTTCATTTATTAAAAAATTTTGAGAAGTTAGTGACTATTGAAGGGGTTGTCTTATCTCGGCCTTTCATGGCTGTTTGCGTAGATCCCATACACTGCTATGAGAAACAGCGGAGCGCTGGCTGTTCGCCCGTTTTCGTAACTTCGTCTCCCCTGGCCGGCACTTTAACATTTACCTGCAATATTGAATTTCTTTACTTCTTACCCTATTTATTTTCCATTGTAGATACTCTTCCTCCAAATGCATCTTCATACTTAGAGGTTACAGATCTTAATTCAAAGAAGCTAAAGTATATTCCAGTTCCAAGGTAAGACATTTTAACCTATACTGCATGTGTTCTACTGTATCAATAGATACTATAATGGCAACAAATCTGAGCAGAAAATGACATACTATTTATATCATGGTCTTATTATAAACATGTTTTTAAAATTGTTAGCCTTTTTTTAATTTGTATGTGACTTTCCATGCAAAAATCAGTTTTTCATACTTCTTTGTGTGTTCTGTAGATCATTTGTTATCTTTGCTGTGTAGACTGAGACATTTCAATAGCATAAAAAAATTAATAGGTTAATGACAACCCTATTGTATTGCTGGAGGTTTATCTTCATAAGGCAGCATAGCAACACTATATACTGTACTCACAGATAAGCCCCTGTATACATGCCATCATTTCTAGAAGAGATGGCTTTACATCACTTCTTGCACTCCATCCCTTCTTGTACTCCATCACTTTTTTTATTTTATTTTTTGCATTTCTGACAGTCAGAGAAGGAATAAATTGCACCCCTGTGTTGCCAAAGAGTCTCACTGACTTTAAAAGGGTTCTTCAGGAATGATGAAAAATGGCAGCCAGTAACCTATCCTAGGATATGCTTGGAGCACTTCTTATGGTGGGTGGGGAGGGATTCCCTGCTACACATTGCACCGCAGCACTTGCGTACTGTATACCCCACACCGGTGAGTGTTCCTGTCAGAATTCTCAGCCTGATTGCATACCGCACACAGGATTGCTCCATTATTATTTATTATATGGCAAAGTTTCTTCTCTACAGTAGAAGGTAATGATGCAATCCTGTGTGCGATATGCCATCATGGATGAGCAGCCTGACAGGAATGGGGAGCAGGATCAGCTATGATGGCACATCTCACACAGGATAACATCATCACCCTTTATTGTAAAGTAGAGTTTCTGCTCTACAATAGATACTAATGGGGCACTCCTGTGTGCGGTATGCAGTCAGGCTGAGCATCCCGACAGGAACACCTTTTAATGTGGAGTATATGCAAGTGCTAGAGCACAGTTTGCAGTGAGGCCCTGCACCCTTCCCCACTCCAACCAGTAGCTCTCCAACTGGAGGGAACCCATCCCAGTCACATTCTTCTTAGATGGGTTGTTTGCGGCCATTTATAATTATTCCCGGAGAAGCCCTTTAAGTGTCGCCTAGACATTTTCCAGTTTTTGCCAGCTTTACTTTTTGTACTGACTGTATGTCAAATTGTAGTCAACCTGGTTATCAGAATGATCACACAGTAAAACTTTACAATATTTACTAGTACTATAATATAAGTAAGGATGAGCAAATCGACTTTGGATGAAACATGCGCTCCGTACAGTATTAGAATGTATTGGCTCCGATGAGCCGAAGTTATTGCTTTGCGAAATCTCACGAGACTTCGGGTAATAACTTCAAAAATAAATTTCTGCTGTTAAAAACCTTTTCCCGAACTTGTGTTCGGTTACATGGTATCATTTGCTGCCATGTAGAGAAAACCAGTGAAGAAGCTGCAGCCATAAATGACTGCAACCAGAGCACCAAACATTTCTAATGCATTTTCTTACATTAGGGGCTTAAACAACACGTTCATTCTCACAATTGGTCAGGTTCCCCCAGTTTGCCAGCAGTTTATTAGATCTGAAAACCCCCATAAGTCACAAATACTGTGTTTATCACTCTAAACCTTAACTGTTGTTTTAGTGCATTCTTCAGTCCTGCAACTTATTACACTTTTGCCAAATAGGACCATATTTCCAGTAAAACTAGGTTTGGTAAGTATTTTCGAAAAGTACTCTGGCCAACAGCGCATAACCCATTTAATTGAAAATAAAAGAAGCCAGGTTTTTAGATTATTGACTACCGATCTTCTGGTATTTGTTCACATGAACTTCACAAAGTGTATGAACGAGTAAAAAAAAAGAGGGCAGCATGGTTGCTCAGTGGTTCGCACTGGTGCCTTGCAGCGCTGGCGTCCTAGGTTCAAATCCAACCAAGGACAAGATCTGCATGGGGTTTGTATGTCGTCCCCCCCCCCCGTGTTTAAACCAGGTTTAAACATATAATTTGAAACAATGAAATCATTCTTTATTTTAAGGTTAGTTTATACCAAGATGTGGCATGGGTGGTCACAAGGGGGCAGTATGGGCATGTTAGTGCGTTAGTTAGAGAAAGCCAGAAAACCAATTGCAGGGAAGGCATCAGACAAAAGCCTGTATAAGGTTACTTTTACACTAGCGTTAATATTTTCCGGTATTGAGATCCGTCATAGGGTCTCAATACCGGAAAAAAACACTTTCATTTTGTCCCCATTCATTGTCAATGGGGACAAAACGTAATTGAACAAAAAGTTATACTCCAAAATGCATTCCGTTCTCATACCGGAGAGCAAACCACAGCATGCGGATTCGTCATGACCGACAATGCAAGTCAACGGGGACAGATCCGTTTTCTCTGACACAATTGAAAACAGATTCGTCCTCCATTGACTTTCAATGGTGTTCATGATGGATCCGTCTTGGCTATGTTAAAGATAATACAACCGGATCCATTCATAACGGATGCAGATGGTTGTGTTATCAATAATGGAAGCGTTTTTGCTGAACCCTGCCAGATCCAGCAAAAACGCTAATGTGAAAGTAGCCTTACACTGCCATGAACGCTCATTAGTGATCATCTGGCAGTATAATACTGCCGCTGATTGCCCGATAAACGCGCAAACATTCGATCATCGGGGAATCCAAATCTTTTGACATGTTAAAAAATTATCATTTGCAGGATGCAGATCGTTGTGTCTAATAACGATCTGCCGCTGGCAAACCACTATACAGCATGGGGACAAGCAATGGCATAACGATCAATCCTCTCCATGCTGTGGAGGAGATCACTGCATGTAATAGCTTCCTTCCCGACAATCATCTGCCACATCGGGCTGTATAATACAGCCTTAACACTAAGGCTCTTTCACACGGGCGAGTATTCCGCACGGATGCGTGAGGTGAACGCATTGCACCCGCACTGAATACCGACCCATTCATTTCTATGGGGATGTTCACATGAGCGGTGATTTTCACGCATCACTTGTGCGTTGCGTGAAAATCGCAGCATGCTCTATATTCTGCGTTTTTCACGCAACACAGGCCCCATAGAAGTGAATGGGGTTGCGTGAAAATCGCAAGCATCCACAAGCAAGTGCGGATGCGGTGCGATTTTCACGCATGGTTGCTAGGTGACAGTCTATTCACTGTATTATTTTCCCTTATAACAGTGGTGGCGAACCTATGGCACGGGTGCCAGAGCCGGCACTCAGAGCCCTCTCTGTGGGCACCCGCACCCTGGAAAAAGTCTATGGTGTACCAATATGCCTTAGACTTTTCCTGCCACTCATCAGCGCAGGGCGCACTATGAACGCACAGGCAGGTATTATAGGTAAATAATAAAGTACATGGAAGATATATTATAATGGACTGTAGTTTGCAGGTTAAATTGCTGTGTTGGTACTTTGCCATAAATAAGTGGGTTTTGGGTCGCAGTTTGGGCGCTAGGTCTCTGAAAGGTTCGCCATCGCTGCCTTATAACATGGTTATAAGAGAAAATAATAATATTCTGAATACAGAATGCATAGTACAATAGCGCTGGAGGGGTTAAAAAAATTTTAAAAATTAACTCGCCTTCTCCTCTTGTTTGCGTAGTTCCCGGTCTCTTCTTTACTTCTTTAATGATGAACTACCGGCTAGGACCTGTGGTGACGTCAGATCAGATGCTCCAATCACATGGTCCATCACCACGGTGATGGACCATGTGATTGGAGCATGTGATCTGACGTCACCAAAGGTCCTTTAGCCCACAGCTCATCATTAAAGAAGTAAAGAAGAGACCGGGAACTACGCGAACAAGAGGAGAAGGTGAGTTAATTTTTTTATATTTTTTTAACCCTCAATTGATCACCTACTAAGCATTCTGCCCTCCATTCATTTCTATGGGGCCGCCGAAAATAGCCAAGCGCTGGCTGGGTTATTTCCGTCTGCCCCATAGAAATGAATAGGAGCAGGGGACGTGCGTGCGCGGTGCGCTCCCATTCACTTCTATGGAAGCAGCGCTTGGTGGTGGACGGACCACGGGAAATCCAGGGTCCTCCAGCCACAGCAATCCCCGCTCCGTTCTCGTTATGCCCCAATTATATGTGATGGGATAACCCCTTTAATGCTCACAGCTGTGGCCGTATTTCGGTCCACAAAAAACAGATACTTTCCATGTATATTCTGCATTTTTGTCACTCCCATCAATAGAAAGGACTATTTTTGCAATATGGGCCAGAACAGGACATTCTCTATAATTTGTGGAACAGCCATGGGTATAGGTGCTAAATATACGTATTCTGGTAACCATGGTTTTGTACTGGGTCAGTTTGTGGGTGTTGAAGTTTACACCTGCGAGGTTTGGATGGGGAAACTGTTTCCATAAAATAGATGAAATCTGCTTTAGGACCTTCTGAACTACAACTACATGTCCAGACACTAATTAGAATGCCTCTTGATTTACGTCTTATTCACACATCAGTGTTTGGTCAGTGATTGTGAGCCAAAACCAGGAGTGGAGCCCCCACAGACATAAGGTATAAGGGTAAGATCTGCACCTATTCTGTGTTTAGAGCCGCACCTGGTTTTTGCTCAAAATCACTGATGGAAATCACTGACTGAACACTGAGGTGTGAATAAGGCATTAGTCTTTTTCAGTAGTTGACCCTTTTCCAGCTATTTCTTTTGGGCTCTGACAGTTTGCAGCATATTGAGAAGTGTTGCCTTTCAAACCTGTAGATAAAAATGATAGCGGCAGTCATCAGATTAATATATCAGCCTATTACAGTGAGCATCGTTGAAAAGCTTTCAGGGTGCTATTACATTGTGTGAATGATCAACCTTTCTTTGCCAAGTGTGGATACACAGGTTCGGATCTGTTTTCTCGCCCACGTAGTAATTATCTCAGCCATAGCCTTTGGATTATTACCCTTATGATGAATGCTTCTCTATATCTGTAGCACCAAATTGTATTGTCCTGGAATGACCCACATTTTTGTCTAAACTTCATCTTCCCTGGAGTAAGACAAGTAAACTTGACCGTCTCTTATAAATGTGCTTCCTCTAGTTCACACCCCGAAGCATTGATTTCTTGTCAAGCTTCATCTCCAGCCAGGAGACATGTCATTATGAACAAGAGCAATTGTGTGCACTCCTTCTTATGTCTTGCATCATCATTTAGATCTAAAACCCATCAGGTCTCATTAAACTAATGGAAATAACTGGTTCATTCTCCTATAGCAGGGGTGCACAACCTGCGACCCAGGGGCCACATGCGGCCCTTGATACCATTCTGTGCAGCCCCCAACCATCTGGTAACAGACATGTATGTCTATGTTTCGTGACTGCTCGAATGTATTTTTCATGAATTATCCCATTAGATGTGGGTCCTGGAACTGTAACTAGATATTAATGTTATATACTGTATGTTTAATATGCCATAAATACAGTATTTAAGTTGTTAATACCTTTGAACGTTGGTTCAGTCTGACAATGTGGCCCCCAACCAGAAAACGTTGTGCACACCTGTCCTATAGGGTGCATGTCTGTATGAAGTTTATGTTGATATACAAAACTATTTTATCATATACTGTTCAGCACATGATTTGTTAACATTATATAAAGTTAAATTTCATAAGGTTGGTACCCAGTGGCGCACTGGACCAGGGGCTGCACTTTGCATGGTGTCTCTGTGGTTCTCTATATTGGTGATGGTGGAATCAGCAGCACTAGGGGGACATTTATCAAGACCAGGACTTTCTGCGCTGCTCTCTATCCCCTGAGCTGTCATAAATTAGGCAATCTGTGCTCTTAAGCAGGAATCTTCGACAGCTCGGAGTCATTTGTACCAGAAAACTGGTGTAAATGAAGATAAATTTGTCACGCCCCCGCCCCATCCCTTTTAGGAAAAGTGGCGAGGGCGGTGTAAAAAGTAGGAGATGCAACTTTTTAACATCACTTTTCAGACGCAAGGGAGTTTATAAATCTCCTCCTTTGTCTGTGTACCAACTGTGTCAGCAGCAAGCAGGAGGGGTTACTGGTTTCATTGAAGAAACCCATCAGGTGTGTGGAGACCTCTGTCTGGGCAATGCTCCATGGGAAAAAGGATGCAAATGAGCTCATGTCAGTCATACCAGAGGTTCCTACAAAAGGAAGAATAATCCATCTGTAGACAGCTGGTTTGGGGCCTCTTACAGAGTCTCTTCTAGCATACCAGTACTCTACTGACAAGGGACAAGAACCCCGAAACAATGTCACCACATGGGGTGCACTTCCTTTTGGAGGAGCCTCCAGATTGTTTGACATAGTGCCAGTGAGAAGTGAAAAGCAGTGATAAGTTTATGGCACTGCAGAGCAATAGATAATTAAAGGGGTTATCCAATCCTTAAAAAAGCCACCCTTATGCCGGGGTCCCCCCACGCTGAATATACTTGGTCCCCGAACCGCCACCGCTGCTTCTCCCCATGCGCGGTTGAAAACAATGCCAGGTGGTGACAGGGACTAGCATCGCTGGTGCCCATGTGTGTAGCAAACTATGCAACATGACCCTAGGCATCAAGCTGTGAACATCAGATTTTGGGACAATAAGTGGTGAGTGGATTTGTGGGAAACTACCTAAAAGATTAAATTACTATATATGGCCTACATACTGTCAATTGGAGTGAAGTTTTGTATACTGGATTACCCCTTTAAGCAAACTGAATGTGAAGACTGCTAAGATGTTCTCCATTATAAAGCCCATCTTGTACATACTGTAGCGGTTTATTGTAATGATTTGTCTTTCAGAGCATCATCTGTGTCTCCTTATACATCATGGTTGTCAAAAATCACTGACAGCGACGTTTTGCTGGCAACATTGGGAAACAGAGGAGTTGTTACTGTAGATATGGGAGGCAGCGTTAGACTGTGGGAGACTGGACTGGAAAGTATTCAACGCTCTTTACTTGAGTGGAGAAATATGATTGGACAAGAAGATGGGAGACCAGTGCAGGTAACAGATCTTTGTTCTTGAGTTCATCTGCTCCTAACACCTTTAAAAAAATATAAATAGACTTACATTCTGTATTACATTCTTAATACATCTCTATACTAGCTGGTGTGCTGCGAATCTCCTGCGTAGACATACTGTAGATTTAAATGTTAGTTTGCTGTTTTTTTGCAGCCACCACTAGAGGGAGCTTACTTTTCTACATTGAACTCCGTAATAAGACAGTAAACAATCTTCAGGGATGAGCAGAGTCATAGGGATCTCGTGTTACCTCACCCCTCCTGCTGCATATGTACAGCATGCAGATTTAAAGAGCTGAATAGGCATGTAATTGGGGGCAAAGTTCGGCCACACTATTGTATACATTAGTGCATTTTGTAGCATTAAAACAGCATGGTGAGGGTATACATTTTGGTGGTAGAATAGTATGCACAGTTTAGAACTGTTACGGCATCGATTAGGACTAGCTAATACGTTACCAACACCAAAATGATCAATTACTTATCCAGATTACAATACTCCATTACCACTGTCCACTACAGTGAATTTTTATGTGTGCATAAACTAGCACTAGTGGTACCCCATGTGCGTACCTGCCACATCAGATGTCTAGTAATATTGATTTCCGAATGATTTGCCAATGTAGAATTTCTATATCACCTTCAGAATCAATTCAAAGCGAATATTTTGCGTACATGACGCACCCTGGCAGCAGGATCTACACGAGGATCACTGTTAATTGCCAGTCTGCACCCATACTTGCTGGGCTGTGGCTGTACATGCTAAACGGAAACAGAAAGTATGGGTGCAGGCCAACAGTTTAAAGGGAACCTGTCACCTCCCAAATGCGTGTATACCTGCCAGCAGTACCTCAGAGTAGCCCGCAGTGTGATACTAATCATACTTTTCGTCCTGCAGTCCGATGCTGCATAAGGTCAGAAAACCATCTTTTATCCTCCATCCGCGCTATTTTGCATGTCAGCTTGAAGTCAAGGGGGCAGCGGCCTCCTTGCTTCAAGTCAAGGTAACTGCTCCCCCTCTTGCCTTTGAGTGACAGCCTGCAGTTCAGCTTCGCTTTTCCAAGTCTTGCGCATGCACGGTGCCCTCTGTTTTACTGCGCGATCCCATGTCAGGCAGCCGCTGTTTGCGGAGCAATACGCAGCCTCAAAAGGGTCAGTGCTCTAAGCTGCCTGACTGCGCAGGAGCAGCTGGCCTCTTTAGGGGGGCAGGGTACTATTCTCTGCTCTCGCTGCGCTAGCAAGAGATAATTTCATTCTCACGCATGCGCCGTGTTGATGGAGCGCAAGGGACATGCCATGAACATGTCGTCAGTGGTGACTGACACATTCATTGCGGGTTGTAACCAGGTTAGGATCACATGGATAATGTATGGCATGTGATTCAGGAAGTGCCTACAGTATAGTTTGACCAGGGAGCACAACACTGACCCAGTAGGCTTATTTTAATAACTATCAATGGAAAAGTTGTTTTTCACATCAAGGGGGGAGAACATGAAATAAAAAATCTCAGAATACCCCTTTAAAATGATCACACTTAGGCACTCATCACACTGTGTTAATGGTTTCTGTTGAATATACTGTATGTGCCAGGAAATGCTCCCAACATATACATTTAATGGATGTCATACAATGTCCGTCACTGATAGGGACCCATGTTAAAAAAAATTAAAATACTGTTTGGTATGTGAGTTATGTGCAATATCAGAGTGTACTGCAGTATTCCACACAGTAAAAAATGTATACCACTCGAACGGAGTCCAAAATGGCACTCTTTTTAGGGGCTTATGACGATATATATATATATTGGGACATAGTGATGAGCGAATCGATTTGTTCATCATAAGGATTTCTTTGCCTGTCCCTGCTGATGACGAAGTTCCCGCTGCTGCTTGATTGACTATGCCAGAGATCCCTCTCCTGCGCTGCTGTCCTCTGTTATTATTCAGTTTTACTGAGCACCCTTCAAAAGTTATGGAGGTGGAAATGTTGGGTAAAGAAGTAGAAGTTTCACAACTGCTAAATTATGATGTATACTTACAGTGCCAGGAGTGTCTCCAACAGCAAATGGTGCTGTAAGTTATTGTGACATACCCAGGCATACAGTGTCATTAGCCTAGTACTCTGTACAATTTATTTTATATGTTTTACATGATTGCTTTAAAGGAAATCAGTGGCTAAAACAGAGAACAAATGGTTCTCATATTTCCTGACAATGAGGTCCATTGTGACACACGTTGATGCGCCATATTTGCTGTCTGTACTTTCTTCAGAGAACCATTTAAGGGGTTTTCTGGGATTTTGATATTGCTGACCTATCCTCAGGATAGTTCATCAATATCAGCGGACCCCCGCCGATCAGCTGCTTATAGAAAAGGCAGCACTCGAGAAGTGAATGGGACGGCTTGTAATTATACCTCTTCACTGCTGCCATGTCGATGACGAGCAGAAAAAAAATGAAAGGAAGGCGATGGTCTCACGGAGCGCAGCTTTCTCTTCAACTAATTGATCAGCGGGGGTGCTGGGTGTCGGACCCCCACCGATCTGATATTGATGACCTACCCCAAGGATTGGTCATCAATATTAATATCCTGGAAAATGCCTTTAAGGCTACAACACATGAGTGTAGACAAAAGCCTGTACATTTCCTCAACATAATACCAAAAACTGCATGTGTTAATTGTGTTTTTTGGTGCGAATTTGATGCAGATCTCGCTCTTCCATTGCAAAGGGTGAAATCCGCACCAAAAATCGCACAAACAACTGAAATGCTGCGGATTCCTAAATCGGAAGAAAGAACCAATGTGTACATGGGATTTGCTGGTACTGTATTAGGAAGAAGAAAAAAAAAAAAAGTACAGTATAGTGGCTCACCGGTCTTAGATTCTGGTTGTAGGTGCACTGTTATAGGCCTACCCCACAGCCTTTAATTAAATGAATAACTGTATAGGAATTCTAACAGGCACTCAATCACCCGTTACTGCATTAACAATTCATATTTTAATGTATCAGTAAACAATAGGTTAAAACAATAAAATATATAAAATTAAAGTATAAAAAAAACTCTAGTAAGCTATTATTGTAGCAAAAGAATTGATCAACTATCAATTATATATCTAAACACATTGGTTGTTAGATGGTCCCTAATCAGACACATATAAACATGATTTCTATTTGTGAGATATATAATACAAAAAATAAGATATAAAAAATATCCAAAAATTAGACGTATTCAAAAGTAAATCGATGATATTGTATAGTCCAGATATTAGATGATTAATAATGTTAGACGAGATTAATCATGTTAATTGATCCAAATAATTAATAAATTGTTATTCCTAATTCATCCAATAATCAATGTTCATGACTGAAATAACAATGAGTGGTTAATGCTGTTACTTGATCCGTATTATTTCATTCAGAAATCAATGTTCATGATTATCATTCCCCTATTAAAATATATATATATTTCTCATCTATTTAAATTGTCCTTATATCGTTATGGGTGAAGATTCCTTCAAGATAAATATTATCAATATAATATGATTGTATATATTATATACAACTTTCTTTTGCTGACAGCAGCTTAATTGTACCACATCGGCGTCTCACTAGGACCGGCCTCCTGTGTGAGCGATGCCTCCTGCTCTCAGACGAGTCCCCTGGCTCTCCCCGTATGTCGGCCTGTACAAGTTGCCTTTCCCTGGCGTCCCACGTGTTTTAGTTTCTTCACTTATCTTCTGGTACAGCGCGCTATATATATAATAGTTGATCAATTCTTTTGCTGCGATAATTGCTTATTGGAGTTTTTTTATACATTTACTTTATATTTTAATTTATATATTTTATTGTTTTAACCTATTGTTTATTGATACATTAAAATGTGAATTCTTAAAGGGATTCTGTCATCAGATTTTACCCCTCTAACCTAAACATATGCTCATGTCCGTACTAATAAGAAGAATCCTAAGCTGGCCTTATTAAACCTCACTGTGGCTCTATTTGCCCAAAAAACTGGTTTTTATAACCTGTCAATCACTTACTTAAGGTGCCCAAGGGGAGGTCCGTTAATACAGGGTGCCCGGCCGCACTCTCGCCGTCCAGTGCCCAGCACCGCCTTCCCTGTCTTCAGCGCCCCCTTCTACAGCTCAGCGCCGCCTCTGCAATCCTCCCCGTCCCCCTGCCAGCTCCCGCGCCTGCACACTAGGCTCAGCCTGATGCGCCCGTGCGGACTCCCGGCAGTGGCTTCGTTGAGCGAAGTGTGCATGCGCCGGCCTGATGCAGAGGGACAGGGAGGATTGCGGAGGCGGCGCTGAGCTGTAGAAGACAGGGAAGGCGGCGCTGGGCACCGGACGGCGAGGGGTGCTGCCGGGCATCCTGTATTAACGGACCTCCCCTTGGGCACCTTAAGTAAGTGATTGACAGGTTATAAAAACCTGTTTTTTGGGCAAATAGAGCCACAGTGAGGTTTAATAAGGCCAGCTTAGGATTCTTCTTATTAGTCTGGACATGAGCATATGTTTAGGTTAGAGGGGTTAAATCTGATGACAGAATCCCTTTAATGCAGGGTGATTGAGTGCCTTTTAGTATTCCCTATACTGTTACTATATTCTGCATTTTTTCTGCACAAGAATCTGTGTGGAAAAAACGTGTGTAATCTGTAACGTGTGCAGGTGGTCTAATGGTACTTTCACACTTGCGGCAGAGGATCCATCAAAACGCATGCAAACTAATGGCATTTGTCAGACTGATCTGGATCCTGATTCGTATGACAAATGCATTGAAATGCCGGATCCGTCTCTCCAGCGTCATCCGGAAAAACTGATCCGGCGTTTATTTTTTTTCACATTTTTGCGGTCTGAGCATGCGCAGACCACAATGCCGGGTCTGTTTTGCCGGAACACTAGGAGCCGGAAACGGCATTAATGCATTTCAACGGGATCCGGCATTCCAGGGATTTTGGACAGAGATAAAACCGCAGCATGCCGCGGTATTATCTCCGTCCTGAAAAGGCAAAAAGACTGAACTGAAGACATCCTGAGGCATCCTGAATGGATTGCTCTCCATTCAGAATGCATTAGGATAAAACTGATCAGTTCTTTTCCGGTATTGAGCCCCTAGGACGGAACTCAGTGCCGGAAAAGAATAACGATAGTGTGAAAGTACCCTTACACAGCCATATGTGATCAGGAATACTACATACAGCAATACTAAGTATTCTGTATTCCAGGTGAAATGTGAGGTCTTTACTAATAACAATAGCACCATCTAGTGGCCAATATTTGAATATCAGAAAAAAAAAAGAAAATCTTCAGACTGCTGTAACATGCTCAGGAAAGGTGGTTACATGATATTATGAAAGTGGAGCAGATAGAGAATAGATTAGAAAGTGAAATACGGTATTTTGAATGTGTTCTAAAGTGTTGCGTGTCTTATTAGTTAACAGGGTTGTCTCATGAAGAATATTATACAGTTTTCACACCTGCATCTGAATACTTTTGCAATTGCATGTAATTAAAAATTTAGCATAGCCACTGAGTTATTCAATAAAAATGTATCTGTACAGCTCCACCTGCTGTTTGTTTTTTCTTATTTCTTTGACCTGCTCCCTGAGATGGCCGCACATGCTCAGTTTAATCCTTCATCTCCCTCCTGAGCTGTGATAAGGAGAGCATGGACACGCCCCCTTAGCTGCAGCAGAAAAGACACTCCCCTTGAGCTGTCAGCTTGATATAAATCTAGCAGAGCATTGAATGGGGAGATCTCTGGATCCATGTGAGGTGCAGGGCTGGTTCTAGGTTTGTTAGAAAGATATTGTCATGTACTATATGATGCCTGATTTATCTTTTTTTTTTACATTCTTCATGGGATAACCCCTTTAAGGCTGTAAGTAAGCTAAAATGAGTGTTGCTGGTAACAGGCTTGTAGAATATTACTAATGTCATTTGATAATGCTAAAAAGTGAATATATAAATCTAGAATCAGTAACTGAATCCATAATCTAAGTGTGAGAGCATTTTACACCTTCAGTAATTGTCCACTATAGCATACCTTATACCCACTGAATTCATCTCATTCACCTGGTTTAGAAAACGTATTGTCCAATACTCTGTTAGGAAATTTTCAGTAATAGTGGAGAGTCTGTTATCGAGAAACCCACCTCAATCAATCCGAAAAGATACAAAGAGTATCTCCATCAATGGAGGACCCAAAAATGTCAGTGAATTACATGTACAGCCCAATAATTTTAATGGGAACCCTGTAATGCTGTTTCTTCCTGTGGTAGTACTGCAGGGAGACTGGACATGTTACTGTTATGGACAACCTGTGACAACCTGTATTTTCATGGTGATTGACTGCCAACTACTGCCAGAAACCTCTGATCCTGGCCGCTTAACCACTTAGATGTTGTGACCACTGCTGCTAAGGAGGGCGTTCTCTCTGTCCATAGGCACCATGCAACGCAGTCATGGGGGAGGGCGGGGCCATGGGTTACCACGACATCTGGGGGCTAACAAGCATGTCTGGGTCTGCCATAGGTATCAACCTGTTTGCACGTACCAGTGGTGTGGCCTAATTGGTTGCCTGTCAGTATTACACTGACAAGCTGCAATGCTTTGGAATGCTAAATATTCCTAAATCATTGTGTGAGATCAAATGATTGCAGTTTCAAAGCCCCAATAGAGGCCTAATCAATGGAACAAAGCCTAAAGGGGTTGTCTCACTTCCGCAATTATCATTTATTATGTAGAGAAAGTTAATACAATCTACTTAATAATGTATTGTGATTGTCTATATTGCTTCGTTGGCTGTCTGGATTCATTTTTCCATCACATTATACACTGCTCGTTTCCATGGTTACTACCACCCTGCAATTCAGCAGCAGTGGTCGTGCTTGCACACTATAGGAAACACCCATGGTCCCGGCCAGCAGAGAGGCCAGCGCTTTTTGCTATAGTGTGCACGCACGGCCAATGCTGATGGATTGCAGGGTGGTCATATCCCCTAGAAAGGAGCAGTGTATAATGTGATGGGGAAATGAATCTAGCCAGAAAAGGAGGCAATATGGATAATAATGCATTAGTAAGTGGCTTGTATTAACTTTCTATTCAAGATAAAGGCCATTTGCAGATGTGAAAAATGGCTTTGCCTTTTTTCCTTCTGTCCTCCCCATCAAAAAATTCACTCAATAAATGATTTGCACTCCAATATCGCACCAATAAAAACTACCAAGAAAGAAAGAAACAATCACATGTTTCAGTTGAAAAATTAAAAAAACTATAGCTCTCAGAATAAAGGTAACTTGTTATTTTTATTACACGATAAACTGCAAATAAATGTTTTCATTCTTCTCAAAAAATTACTAAAAGCAAGTCAATAGATTTTATGTACCCTAAAATCCAAGATGATACTATTGGGAAATACAACACATCTTGTGAAAACACAAGCCCTCATATAACTATGGACAGAAAAATTAAAAAGTTATGACTCTTGGTCCATGTAGTCCAAAACGGGCAAGATGGACAATGGTGGCTGATTGTTGAAGTTGGTTGGACAATTAGAAATGTCTGACAGTCTAATAGCTGTTTCAGGGGATAGGAGGATCTGGCATTTTAGATCTTATCGTGCATTTTTCAGCTGAAGCAGGAGAGATTGCATCAGCCGCCCGGCCAGTTTAGGATATAACATCAACGTTTCATCGGTGAAAGTGCAACCACTTCGACCCCCACTGAACCGAAGAATAAATAAGATAAGCAACTCTTACAGTGACCTGGCTGTGTTTTGGTGCTGCTACACAGATCTGTTCAAGTGACTTGGGCCTATATAACAGTTTCTACAATGTGTCTAGAATGGTGCTGTATAGGAAAAAGCCTCATGTACTCTGGATCAACTTGTAGGATGACAGGCCGAACTGGATGGACAAATGTCTTTTTCGGCCTTATGTACTATGTTACTTAAAAGGAAGATAGTCCTCCTCCTGGAGGAAGCTTCCCCTGGTTCCCCTGCATGCACTAAATTTTTGTGGTGCAGAGGCTTGTGTGTACACAGTTGGCACCTGTATATTGCGGACCAAAATACGGGCTTGGCCGAGTGCATGAGCCCTTAGAAAGGCAAATGATACTGAGAATGTGGAGAACAGATGCTGCAAGATGGTCTGATCATTAAAGGGGTTCTCCAGGAATTAAGAAAATGATAATACATTAATATTAGTTTATTATAAATATATTCCCAAATACATTTCACTAGTTATAATGGCTCGTTTTGTCTGGGGAACAATCATCCGGGGAAATAAAAATGGCCGCTGTCCTATAAGTGCACACAAAGCCTATCCTAATCACACAGCAGGACAAGTTACTTCACAACACTGAGCTAAATAGCTGCCTCATCCTCCTCTCTGCTCTACTTGCCAGGGATTATCATCCTGAATACAGCTGATAATATCTTCAGCTGAATCTCTGTGGGAATGGAGTTCATGAGGAGACATGAAGTACAGAGAGGATGGACAGGACAGACTGTGGTAATGTGGGGTTGTGGTAATTGAGATTGCATACATCTGCCTATGAACTCAATTCCTACAGAGATTCAGCTAAAGTTCTTATCAGCTGTATTCAGGATCATAATCCCTGACAAGCAGAGCAGAGAGGAGGATAAGACAGCTCTTTACCTCAGTGTTGTGAAGTAACTTGTCCTCCTGTGTGATTAGGACAGATTTTGTGTGCACTAATAGGACAGCGGCAATTTTGTTTCTCCTAATCATTGTTCCTTAGACAAAATGAGCCATTATAACTAATGAAAGGTATTTGAGAATATATTTATAATGAAGTTATATTTAAGTATTTTCATTTTCTTAATTCCTGGAGAACCCTGTTAAGTAGTTAACTGCTTAGGTCTCTCTATGTGGTAAGACCGTCTCCATGGTTTTGTAAATGTGTAGAATGTCATTCTCATGAATAGAGGCCCATGCAGGGTCACAGTCACCAATAAATAGCAGAGCAGAATTGCACTGTGCATCTTCACATGAATGATTAACCAGCCCGGTATTGTAGAGGGCACACAGCTTTGCACCCTTATCCTGCACAATCCACCCTATAACTACATAGTGGTGCCACCATACAGAATAGTCCTATAGAAGGGCTGCACAGAACATCTAAGGATTGTTACTCTCCATGTCTCATGCTGGCTTCTTACTGTGCTGTAACATCTCGTTCATGCAGGCACTACCACTGAAGAATTGACCTACATGCGAACATGGATTGTTTTGTCTGTATTTGTGGCCATATATTTGTACAGATTACTGCAGCAGATATTTTTTTAACCTCCTTGTTATTTTACTGTTGAAAAATACTCTATAATATAGCTCCAAGCTAATTTAAGAACAGAAGATCCACATTGATAACCAGAATTTTTTTCAGCCAGTGTTTTATGAACAGATTGGAAAACCATAATGTTATGCATTTCTGAAGCTCAGAAAACGAATCAGATTTTTGGGATGACTGTGATTATCCCCTTTAAAGAGTTGTCTGGGAATACAGTTGCCAGCAGCCTGTCTCCCCTACTGAAAGGATCATACACAGGGGCGTAGCTATAGGGCAACCAGGGGAAGCTTCCTCCAGGAGGAGGACTAAAAGATTTTATTGTCAGAGCTCCCTCAACAGTATTATACAGTGACAGTATATACAATGACATGACAGAGTATACACATTTAGGAAGAGGATGGAGCGGATGCTGGGCCTCGTCTGAGAGAGAGATCTTGACTAGCCACAAGAGTGGGGTTTGCACAGGAGTCGCGTCGGTAACAAAGAAGTTGCTGGGGGCCCCAGTCATTTCTAGTTACGCCACTGATCATACATATCTGCTCTCCACCACTCCAGTCCTCTGTATCTTCTGGTCCAGGGTTTGTTTTCTTTCCCCGGAAAGGGCATGGTCACCAGATCCTGTTCAGCCAACTGCTGGCTTAAGCGGTGGCATGTCTCTTTTGTACACAAAGCTGTCAGTATAGTTCTGTACAAGCAAGGTCATGCAGAGAAACACAGCATTATAAATCATTATAATGCCGTGCGCCCCTGTGAAACAAGCAGTGTCCATAACTTGAGATCACACTCACACACAGAGTGTAATTTCCTCACAGGGCACGCTCATCAGGAAGAGGCCTTATATCTCTGCCTTTTCTGACTTCAGTTGTACACAGGAGTGGCGTAATCAGTAATTGATAGTATTTCCAGTATGTATACAGAGATAGCTGTCATTCGCAAAGTGCAACTGTTTCTCAATTTTTCCAAAATTGTTGAGTCAGGGAACAGCCCCAGAAGCCATGGAAAAGATCTGCATCTGACTGTGCACATCTAAGGTGGTTGGAGGTGTGCTTTTTCCTCAAGAGATAATTCCTCAGCGTATGACCTGTGAGCAATGTCCAAATAAAAATCTGATGGCAGGTATTTAGACGCTTTGAATAAATTGTCCACTATTTCCTTGAAAGATAAATCTGGGAACTGTCGTGACCATTTGGTTAAGACAGTAGGGGATGTTGATTAGTTTGAGATGGGCCAAAGGAAATTATAATACCATGCTATTTTTCAGGTGTATCTCGCATTGTCAAGAGTAGGTTAGCAACAAGATTTTGGGCCAAAGTGTAAACTGCAGGATTTTAGGATTTTTTTTCAATATATATATAGCAACATTTAAAAAAAAAAAAATTATAAACATTTGTTTACCATAGCAATATGGTTTAAACAATAGGTCACCAGTTACAATAAATCTGACATGATGCCTGACATGGGCATCCATACATGACAAGCCCGGAGGCCATTGTTTATTCCTTGACCTTGATTTGTGGCAACTGCCTTTGGCAACATCACTAGAAGCTGTATTCAATGGACCAGGACCAAGCAGGGCATGCAAAAGTGGTTAAAAAGTCACAGATGTCACAATAGACTAGTTGCCGTTTTAAGTTCCCTACCAAGAACTCTTAGTCATTTGATTCTTCTCTCTTTCATTCTTCATTATTCACCAGACTCCTTTTAATAGGGTTTTCTCCCATTAAACACTTTTCTGAAATTTGAAAGATAACTATGTTACAAAGGAGGTGTCCAGTTCCATGCCCCATTGAAATGACTACCCATGTGCGGCCACTTTGTCTCCTAAATGTGTATTGGTCACCATTGCTTTTGGAACTCTTGGGGTCCCAGCTGTTGGACCAAATCGACCACATCTTCCATAAAAACTGTATTGATTAGAATTATTTTGATAGCTAAAATTCACTCATCTGATGTACAGTATATATAAATATACCGTATGTGCGTATATACCATATACATATATTGTAAGGGATTGCTCTCTCAAGCAGGGCGGTGATGACAGATTCCTTCGCAGACAACAGGATTAAAGTCCAAATGATGCTTTATTTTATGGCACTTCGGCAATTACAGGTAAACCCAGTTATAACTCAATGGGTAAGGTGAGGTTCCAGCATCACCAAAACATACTGTAAACCAAACAAAATAAACTCCTGCCCGTCTGGGTTCTAGCTAATACAAATTTGTTTTTAGCTAACCTATTGAGCGCAGGTCACACGTGGGAAATCAGGCTTCACTAACCAGCAAGGCAGCCAGCTTCCAAGGCTTTTCCAGGCATAACTCCTTCCCAGACTGACAGCCTGGAATGTGCTTTTATTTCCTCCTAACGATCGCAGCTGGACTACACCTGGGGAACCCTCAGGCTTGGGGAAAACATGCCCTGGAAGGGGGGTGGACTGGGGAGGTCCCACTACCAAACCTACCTTCCCAGTCCAAATAAAATCCAGCCCTTTAACTTTAACAAAAAATAGCTCCAGCAACTACGTTTGCTGAAGCCAGCGCCATCTTCCTGGATTTTACTTACCTCACCCAGTTGAGGAACCTGGATGGGATATACACCCCTTCAAGGACTTTATCGTACACTTTACCACTATATATATATATTTATATTTTGCCTGTCCAAAAAAAAAGTTGCCATGAAAAAAAAAAAAAAGATTCTCAATGGGGTTATGGTCTGGACTCTGGTGACCAATCCATGTGTGAAAATGATGTCTCATGCTCCCTGAACCACTCTTTCACAATTTGAGCCCGATGAATCCTGGCATTGTCATCTTGGAATATGCCCGTGCCATCAGGGAAGATAAAATCCATTGATGGAATAACCTGGTCATTCAGTATGTTCAGGTAGTCAGCTGACCTCATTCTTGGAGCACATACTGTTGCTGAAGCTAGATCTGACCAACTGCAGCAACCCCAGATCATAGCACTGCCCCCACAGGCTTGTACAGTAGGCATCACTTCATCTGCCTCTCTTCTTACCCTGATGCGCCCATCACTCTGGAACAGGGTAAATCTGGACTCATCAGACCACATGACCTTCTTCCATTGCTCCAGAGTCTTTATGCTCCCTAGCAAATTGAAGCCTTTTTTTCTGGTTTGCCTCACTGATTAGTGGTTTTCTTACGGCTACACAGCTGTTCAGTCCCAATCCCTTGAGTTCCCTTTGCATTGTGCGTGTGGAAATGCTCTTACTTAAACTATTAAACATAGCCCTGAGTTCTACTGTTGTTTTTCTTCGATTTGATTTCACCAAACGTTTAAGTGATTGCCGATCACAATCATTCAGTATTTTTTTCCTGCCACATTTCTTCCTCGAATACGATGGGTCTCCACTATCCTTCCAGTTTTCAATAATGCGTTGCACAGTTCTTAACCCAATTTTAGTAGTTTCTGCAATTTCCTTAGATGTTTTCTCTGCTTGATGCATGCCAATGATTTGACCCTTCTCAAACAGACTAACATCTTTTCCACGACCACGACATGTGTCTTTCGACATGGTTGTTAAAGAAATGAGAAGCAACTCATTGCACCAGTTGGGGTTAAATAACTTATTGCCAGCTGAAAGATAATCGCCCATGCAGTAATCATCCAATAGGAGGCTCATAACTATTTGCTTAGTTAAATCCAAGTGGCGACTTTTTTTTTGGACAGGCAGTATATATATATATATATATATATATATATATACACACACACACACACACACACACACACACACACACACACACACACATTCTGAAAGAACTTGTTTTACTCTGAAGTTTTTGGACTTACTCGGTGAGGCTGCTATCACGATTTCTACCGCATGGAGGCATCATTGAGCTGCAGTTGAAGTTACAATGTATATAGCTAGTGAACGATTGTACTGAAAACACATTCATCGTTTGTAAAATCTTTTATGCAAACTAATAAGTTAGCGTTTGTCATTATTGAATTTTGGTAATGTAAACTAACATGGTGTGATCTTTCAGCGATGTGATTGATATAAAACAGTTGTGTTTTATATTAATCATTGCTGTCTAAATACAGTGAACGCTCCTTGATTTCATGTGAATTAATTTCTACACAACAATCTTTGCATGGAAGCGCTTTTGTCTGTTATCGGCTTTAAGTCACTAAATGTGACCGTGTCGTTAATCGCGAAAACGATTTTCTACTCGCCTGAACCTACCATACCTTTGATTGTCTATTTATCTCATCAGTGTGACATTAAATGAGAAACGTGAAAGGTTTTGGATTATTATATGTTTCTATCATTTAAAAAAACAAAAACTTTTGACATAAGAAGACATGTTATGTTGTGATGAAGTTACTCAGACTCCCAGTGATTACTAGCAGCCTGTACATACCTCTCAACCGTTCCAGATCCGACGGGACAGTCCCTTATTTTGGTGGCTATTCCACGGTTTTAGCAGGGCTGAGATATGCCCGCTTGGAAGCAGGGAGCCGTTAGCGCCGTCATCGTGCCTGCTGGGATGGATAAGAGAGCGTACAGGCTGGGGATGATGATCAGCTCAGCAGCTGCAATGGTGTTACTTCATCTCTCCTACTGTGGGATGTGCTCCAATCACCGGGGGAACGAAGCTATGTGAATCTTATTATTATTATTATTATTATTATTATTATTATTATTAACACTACAGGCTTCACTGTTGAAAAGGAGACTACACTACTACACAGGAGGAACTAAAGGTGCAGCAGCACTATTGTGAGGGGGCAGTCTGCAGTGTATGGGGGGCACTAAGGGAGCATTCTACTGTGTGGGGACGGGGGCAAAAAAGCGAACATATCTACTGTTTGGACTTACTAAGGGGGAATAGCTACTGTATGGGGACACTAAGAGGGCATAACTACCATGTGGGGCAAAAAGGAGGCATAACTACTATGTTTTGACACTAAGGCATAACTACCATGTGGGGGCACTAAGGGGGCATAACTATTGTGTAGGGTCATAAAGGGGACTGGGTGGGATTGGGCATGTATAGACAGGCATTGGAGAGAGGCATGGCTTAATGGCAAAAAATTGTAAATAATATCCCTCTTTGGCCTTTTTAAAAGTTAGGAGGTATGTCGGTATACAGTGGGTAGGCTGTATACAGGCTTTCCATCTTAACAACATTACAGAACCTCTCTGAAGGCCCCATGGATCAAATTCCAATATAAAATATTAATATTTTTAAGAACGACATTAGATTGATGCAGATCTGAATTCTCTAACCCTCTGTAATTGCTGGGGGATGTCACCCATGACTGCACATCTCCTTACATTCTGGCTCACAGACGGGGTCCCATATACTAGATCCTCTTCCCCATGCTTTCTATGTGCCCTATGTATTTGGCATAAAGATTCTTTGCAAATGCCGTAGTTCTTACTTGCTTCCACCTTCTTTGTATGCTCACACTGAAGAGCATCAAAGCGTCTCAGACTTGGTAATATCAGGCTTCGCAATCACAAATTCTGTCAAAAATGGATCACCTGAGGATATGTGCGCTGTAGCTTGTGACTTACCTACATGAAGTGCTCAGTAAAATGACACAGCAGTAAATGGCAATGTATTTTTCAGCCATTGCTCCATAGGAAAAGTATGCAGATTAGGTTATACCAGCCAAACCAGAGCTGTGTTTTTGAGAATGAGAAACCGTACACGCCCCCCCCCCTTCTCGAACTGCATCTCATCTAGCAAATTAGTACCCTGCTCTCTACTGATAAGGGGTAAGAACCCTCAAATAGTGCTATCAACAGGTAAGTGTCTCTAGTTTGGCTGGCATGAGCAAATTTGCATACCACATGAAGTATGGAAATGTAACATTTTGGTGGTTCTGCTGGACTGTTTCCCAAGATGATGACATTCAGGGGCTCATTGTGTGCTTCAGTTTCTGTTTGAATGATTAAGGTTGCGTTACACTGCCCGATTGTCGGGAAGATTATCGTGAACAAATGTTCCTGTGAACGCTTGTTCCCAACGTGTCTAAATGTGCCGCCGATCACCCAATAAACGAGCGAAACACGCCTGCGCAACAGATCGTGCATTCTAAACAGCAATCTGCTGCCCAGAAACAAGGATTCTGTATGGGGACGAGCGGTCGCAATATCGACTGAAGGAGATCGCTGCATGTAAAGGAACGAGCAGCCGACTGGTCGGCTTTCTGATCGCTGCATGTAAACTCGCCTTTACTCTTTACCTGACATATTGTAAGTTTCATCAGGGGCACAATTTAATTTTGGTTCCTCACTTTCCATGAAAGTGACAAAAAAGAACAACCTCTTGTATCTCTGTATAAGTGGATTTTTATATTTTGGGATTGAGAAATCAGCCTAGGTAAAAACGCATTTGTTTAATAGTGTTCTGGTAAATGATGATAGTGTACAGTAACAATGCATTAGTATTTTCCTGCTCCCACACAAGCTATATACATTTGTTTTACACATGGCTAGCTTTTCCTGATCTTTGTCATCTTCGCAGTGGCAGCCTACCAAATGACTGCATTAATAGCATTATTCTTTGCTTTTGCATGCTCTAGTTAGCAGAGATTATTACTGCTTCCCCTCTTACACTTTGAAGTTTACAAACAACTTGAAATAGTGAATCTTCCATCTCCCACCCAGGATACATTGCATCGTGTATTGAAGCACACACCTCTGCATCCTCTGTAACATGGAAACATGCTTCACATGGCTTCACTACAGTAATGGGATCCCATATAACAAATATAGCAGTATTGAAAGCAGAGCTAGATGAAGTCTGTGCAATTATGCCCATCAAAGCAGGTTGTAAGACAGTGGACCCTATAAATTACAGCATCTGATGCCCATAAAGGGTTAAAGCAGCATCTGCTTTACAATGCCCAGGATACCTGGGTGCCATACTCTAATGCCAGGGTACTTGACAACGGTGGCTGGGGGCGAGTTGTTGATTGACAGGCCTATCCACACCTATGTTCCTTGCAAAAGTAGTGTACAGCATCTCCCAGCAGTCCAGGTTTTTTCGCCTGTTGGAATAAAGTTTGAGACATCTACACTTCAGATATTCCTGTTACCCCATACCTGAGTCTTACTATAGTCGTGCTTTTTATGCCAAATAATATTGAAGACCTGCCCTTCAAGTGAATGGGGCTTCCTGTTCACTACACATGGTAGAAAGTTGTGTTATTTCCTATGAATCGTGGCTTCTGCTAACAGCTGAATGGCGGGGGTGCTGGGAATAAAACCTCTGCCGATCTGCATCTGATGACCTACACGTAATATTGGTAATCAATATTAAAGTCCTGGAATACGCTTTAAGGTCCCCTCATACCTAATTTTAGGTGTATATTTTTAGGGTTTACATATACATTTATTCAACATAAAGGCCTAGATTTAGACCTGCCCCAGATTTATAACAGAGGCTTAGGCTGGATAATAAATCTGTTCTAGGGATAGACTCTCTTCTGTGACTCTATACCAACTATTTTTACCCCAGAATTCTAGAACCATTTTAGTGCAAATTGGTGTATCTTAGACCCACCCCTTTCTTGTAAAGCACAGCCTATTTCCACTAAGCCCCACCTCCTTTTCAAGCATGTTGGAAAAAAGTGTAGAATCCCTAGATGCACCAACTTGCATCACTTTTTAGACAGATTTTATTTTATTTTTTAAATATAATGTCTGCGTTATAGCTGGTAATGTAGTCTACAGCTAAATAGTTTTCACATATGTCGTGTTACCCCGAACATCAGCCCTAGCGCTATTTTGCAGGGTTTTTGGAGTAGGCTTCAAGGGGTTGTGTCACTTCAGTAAGTGGTATTTATCATGTAGAGAAAGTTAATACAAGGCACTTACTAATGTGTTGTGATTGTCCATATTGCTTCCTTTGCTGGCTGGATTCATTTTTCCATCACATTATACACTGCTCGTGTCCATGGTTACAGACCACCCTGCAATCCACTAGTGGTGGTCGTGCTCGCACACTGTAGGAAAATGTGCCAACCTCTCTGCTTGCTAGGCTATGTGCACTTCTATTGTCCCGGCCACTAGAGAGGCTGACTCTTTTTTTCTATAGTGTGCAAGCACGACCACCACTGATGGATTGCAGGGTGGTCTGTAACCATGGAAAGAGCAGTGTGATGGGAAAAAATGAATCCAGCCAGCAAAGAAAGCAATATGGATAATCTAATATATAAAGCGGTGTGACACAAACATTAAATGAAATAGATTAAATATACCCGAGCGAAGCCGGGTCCTTCAGCTAGTCTAATATATAAAGCTAAGTGCATGTATGTGTGTATGTCCGCTAAAGGAATCCGCACTTTCACATTTACAATCACGAAATGTGGCACACAGGTACATCAAGTGTCCAGGAAGGTTTTAGGCTGGGTCTCAGCTCTCTAGCATGTACCATTCCTGAGATATTCCCAAAAAATGCTTTAGCCAATAGAAGCCTGGTCACATGACCCTTATTAGCCAATAGAAGCTTGCAGGCCCTTAGTCTCCACATACACACAGTTTTACACCAGGTTTCCATAACAACCCAGCCATTTTTCTTCACTGCTGTAGGTCAGCTTTAAGGGGGCAGGGCGCTGTGGATGACACAGTTAAGGGAGCAGAGTGCTGTGGAGGTCACAGTTAGGGAGGCAAAAAACAGACTTAAAAACCCTGCCCCCAGGTCATGCTAAGCCACTCCCCTGACACAGGCCATGCCCCCTTCCACTCCACAGCCGACAAGGATTGAAAAAATGAAGGTAAAAATCTACTTCTGTCAGCTGCAGGGGTGGGAGGGAGGATGACTTTCTCCCTGCATCACATGCTCAGACAGCACAGTGCTGCTGTCTTAGAGTGAGCTGTTCAAAAGGACATCCCTTTGTCCGTTCAGGCCCTGCGTCGGACGGAGGACAGGGAGTCTGAAAACCGGACCTCTTTCCATCCTAGGTGCAGGCTGCTGTGGAGGTCACAGTTAAGGGGACGGTCCACTATGGAGGTCAGTGTTAAGGTTCAGATTGCTGTAGAGGCCACTGTTAAAGGGGCGGGGTGTTGTGTCATTTACTGTTAAGGAGACGGGGTACTGTGGAGGTCACTGTTAAAGGGGCGGGTCGCTGTGGAGGCCACTGTTAAGGGGACAGGATGCTGTGGAGGTCTCTGTTAAGGGGGCAGGGAACGTGGAGGTCACAGTTAAGGGGACAGTCCACTATGGAGGTCAGTGTTAAGGGGCCAGGTGCTGTAGAGGTCACTGTTAAGGGAGCAGGGTGTTGTGGAGGTCACATTTTAAGGGAACGGTGCTCTGTGGAGGTCACTGTTAAGAAGCGAGTTATTGTGTAAATCACTGTTAAGGAGATGGGGTACTGTGGAGGTCACTAATAAACGGGCGGCCGCTGTGGAGATCACTGTTAAAGGGGAGGGCGCTGTGGATGTTACTGTTAAGGGGGCAGGCCGCTATGGAGGTCAATGTTAAAGGGGCGGCACTGTGGAGGTCATTGTTAAGGGAGGAGGGGACTGTAGAGGCCACTATTAAAGGGGCAGCGGGGTACTGTGAGGTCACTGTTAAGGCAGTGGGGTACTGTGAGGTCACTATTAAGGGAGTGGGGTACTGTGGCAGTCACTGTTAAAGGGGCAGTCTCTGTGAAGGGGTCTGGGAATAGTGGAGGTCACAGTTAAGGGGACTGTAATCTATGGGCAGTGTTAAGGGGAGGGTGCTGTAGAGGTCACTGTTAAGGTGGCGGGCTCCTGTGGAGGTCACTGTCAAGGGGGTGGGGTGCTGTGGAACGCACTGTTAAAGGGGAAGGCTGCTGTGAAGGTCAAAGTTAAGGGGGTGGGCTGCTTGGACATCCCATTTTAAGGAGACGCAGCACTGGGGGGGGGGGGCAGTGTTAAGGGGTGGGCTCCTGTGGAGGTCACTGTTAAGGGGGTGGGGTACTGTAGATTTCACTGTTATGGTGGATACTGTCTATCTTTTAATAACACACACAAACATTAAATTAAATAGCTGAAATATACCTGTGCGAAGCCGGGTCCTAAAGTTAGTAACCATATATTAGTAAGTGCCTTGTATTAACTTTCTCTACATGATAAATGCCACTTGCTGAAGTGAGACAACCCCTTTAAAATATAAGCCCTACTCCAAAAATAAGCCCTAGATACAGTTAGCTCCTCCAGCGCTAGGTTATGTCACATGAAGTCGGTGACGTCACGAACAAGGAGAATAGGGTTACGGTACTGTAGCTAGCCTTATACAGGACGGTAGCAGGCACGATCCACTCACCCAGTCACTACTGTAGATGCGTCTACTGCCTCCTGAGATACGGTACCATAGAGAGGGCACGGTGCCACTGTCAGAGTGGCTCCAGAGTCCTGCCTCCTCCTCCCACGTGCAGAGAGGAGTACGGTTCCATTGCCTATGAGAGAGAGAGTATCATGGAGCCAAAATAAGCCCTACCCCGATAATAAGCCCTTACCTTTTTCTCGGAGAAAATAAATAATATAAGACCCTGTCCTATTTTCAGAGAAACACGGTAGTAATCTGATACTTGATAAACTGTGCCACTGTTATTAGCCATGACACTAGCACATTTCCATAATCAGAAGATGTACCCTTTTGTTAATATCAGCCTCATGATATGTGGTCGTGGCAGCTCCCAGTCACTCTATGGTTGTCTCATGTTATCAGCCTGATAACATGATGCTATAATCAAAGCACTTGCATGTCTCTCTCCTGAGGAAAGCCTGCTTTTGGTGACTGAGTCTTGGCAGGCATCAGATGTAACTTGAGGGATGTGAGGCAGATGGCCAGGAAATGTCCAAGTGGTTTGAATTGTGGCTAAGATTCATTTTTTCAGCATGAAAACACAGGAAAAGTATTGGCTGACAGATATGATTATGTATCATACAGCATTGGTACACATTCATAGCTTGCCAGCATCTATTTTATTCTAAGAAACCCGGCAACATGAAATAACATGTTATGTCAGCAGTGCTGGTACACCGAGTAGAATATGATGCTCACCAAAGTTGATGCCCTTTATTAAAACAGAAAGGATTCCTTGAAGCTTGAAAACTTTAAAGGAAATATATATTCTGAAAATGATATATAAATTTAAAACCATTTTGTTATACACATTGTTTTAGTCCTTGATGATTTGTTAAAAAAAAAAAAAATCTTTAAACATTCCCATTTTTACACTGGCCAGCAGTGATGGTCAGTTCGCAGTGTTCACCAGCGAACACATGCGGGCTGCCATCTTTGGTAAGGTAGATTCACCCGTCCGGCGATGCACAGGTAAGCCCTTACCTGTGCCTGTGCCGGTAGCCGGTCTGAAATCAAATGCAGTCACTGGGAGCAGGAAGTTTCGAGAACAGCTCGATGAAGGCCCCCGGCGGCTGTTCTCGGAACTGCCTGCTCCCAGTGACCGCATTTGATTTCAGCCTGGCTCTCGACACAGGTAAGGGCTTACCTGTGCTTCGCCGGACGGGTGAATCTACCTTACTAAAGATGGCAGCCCGCATGTGTTCGCTGGTGAACACTGCGAACTGACCATCACTGCTGGCCAGTACTGTGAACGATAGACAGACACATCTTGGTTTCTGCAGCTCACATGTTAGCTTTGCTGTGTAGACTGGGATAGTGTCAGCAGAGGATGAGGGGTTCAGCGACAGATGGCAGTTTTATTGTTCTGCTGGAGGCTTAAATGAGATAGGGCAGCAAAATTATACACATACAGTACAGACCAAAAGTTTGGACACACCTCATTCAAAGAGTTTTCTTTATTTTCATGACTATGAAGGCATCAAAACTATGAATTAACACATGTGGAATTATATACATAACAAACAAGTGTGAAACAACTGAAAATGTCATATTCTAGGTTCTTCAAAGTAGCCACCTTTTGCTTTGATTACTGCTTTGCACACTCTTGGCATTCTCTTGATGAGCTTCAAGAGGTAGTCCCCTGAAATGGTCTTCCAACAGTCTTGAAGGAGTTCCCAGAGATGCTTAGCACTTGTTGGCCCTTTTGCCTTCACTCTGCGGTCCAGCTCACCCCAAACCATCTCAATTGGGTTCAGGTCCGGTGACTGTGGAGGACAGGTCATCTGGCGCAGCACCCCATCCTTCATGGTCAAATAGCCCTTACTTTCAAAGTTTTCCCAATTTTTCGGCTGACTGACTGACCTTCATTTCTTAAAGTAATGATGGCCACTCGTTTTTCTTAGCTGCTTTTTTCTTGCCATAATACAAATTCTAACAGTCTATTCAGTAGGACTATCAGCTGTGTATCCCCCTGACTTCTCCTCAACGCCACTGATGGTCCCAACCCCATTTATAAGGCAAGAAATCCCACTTATTAAACCTGACAGGGCACACCTGTGAAGTGAAAACCATTTCAGGGGACTACCTCTTGAAGCTCATCAAGAGAATGCCAAGAGTGTGCAAAGCAGTAATCAAAGCAAAAGGTGGCTACTTTGAAGAACCTAGAATATGACATATTTTCAGTTGTTTCACACTTGTTGGTTATGTATATAATTCCACATGTGTCAATTCATAGTTTTGATGCCTTCAGTGTGAATCTACAATTTTCATAGTCATGAAAATAAAGAAAACTCTTTGAATGAGAAGGTGTGTCCAAACTTTTGGTCTGTACTGTACATAAGGCGTTGTATACGTCTCCCTGTCACTCAAGAATCTATTAGGAAGGGAACAACATAAATCAAAATCAGCAGTGCAGTATATTTCCCTCCTTGGCAGAGTATTCCTCTCTAGTAATGCAATAGTATGGCCCTCGCAGTGTCAGACTTTGGCCTCCAAATCCCCATTCACATAAATGAAAACTGGAGCACTCTGACTTTTCCAGCAAAACAGTGGTCTGTAGTCACCAAATATCACAGTCAGAGAGTTGTGGTTTTCTGCTGTTATCCCTTTGGAAAGGGGGTTATATCCCATCACTTAAGTTACCTTTACACGAGTAGATGATTGGTACGATTGAGTGACAAATTAGTCATTTCTTGGTGTATTGAACGTTTCAACAATGACCCATTAGACGCGCCGATTATTGTTCACAAAATTGTAATTTCGATGACATATTCCATTATTTGTAAAGCAGACAGTTGCATTTATACAAATGTAATTGTAATCGTGCGTGCAGTGAACGGTTCCTGTTTACATGTATGAAAACGTTAATGTCCAACGAGAAATCTACCTTTTACACTGCTCGATAATCTTGCAGTTTTGCTTCATTTAACGATAAGTTACATGATGATTGCCTCGTGTAAAAGTACCTTTAGGGAAAACTGTAATAGTTGGTGACATTTCTCTGTCAATTAAATCTCATTCATTTTAGCAGCCGTTAAGCACACGCACTCTTCTGGACTCCCTATACAGATAATACAGTAAAGGCCCTTTTAAATGGACCTATCATTGGGACAGTTATTGGGGACAGGCATGCGTAAAAATGGCCATTCCCGATAATCGCCCTGCTCATTCATCTGGTGATTGCACCTTTTATGCGGCACATAAAATCATTGCTTGCTGGCCGCATATCACCCTGTCTAAACACGCATCTGCTGCCGGAAACAATACATGACTGACGTAGCAATCTCTCACCCCCATACATGATTGCTGCATGTAAATGCAGTTATGGCCTCCACTCAGGATCAGCCAGCTATCAGGAAAGTTTATTTTGATAATTTCCTGATTATCAGTCCTTGTAAAAGGAAGTACAGGTGAAACTCGAAAAATTTGAATATCCTGCAAAGTTCATTTATTTCACTAATGCAACTTAAAAGGTGAAACTAACATATGAGTTAGACTCATTACATGCAAAGCGAGATATTTCAAGCCTTTATTTGATATAATTTGGATGATTATGGCTTACAGCTTATGAAACCCCAAAGTCACAATTTTGAGGTACCCTTTGCTCAGGGGGTATGGAATAATTAGCTGACTAGAGTGCGACACTTTGAGCCTAGAATATTGAACCTTTTCACTAAATTCTAATTGTAAGCTGCATTAATGCAATTCCTTTTAATTTGCATTACTGAAATAAATGGACTTTTGCACGATATTCAAATTTTTCGAGTTTCACCTGTATGTGCCTACAGTTGCATCGCAAAGTTTTTAAAGATAAAAAAAAATTTGTATATCTACAGCATTATATATTTTTTTAAACAGACAAACACATTGGGGGTCATTTAGTACGACTCAAACACCAGAAACTGCCATAAAAAAGTCACAAAACATGGGTATACGACTTTGTAAAAGCCATTATGCCTACACTTAGTCCCAACTGCATTTTTTTCATCTCCTTCGCTGCTTTCCAAAAATGGGGTGGAGCCAATGACGTAAATGATGACTGAAATCTATGCCAGCTATGAACTGGCGTAAATTTCATTCTGGGTGCACAGACTTTAGGAGGATGCGCCTAATTTATGATGAGGTGTGCGCCTCGACCTGAATTAGGTGTATCAAGTGTTATCAAGACTGGACCATTACATGCCGCCTTTGATAAATGACTCTTATTATCTCAGTTTTATACATACCTCTAATTAATGAAGCTACCAATAAACACATGAGAATTTAATTGGAGACATTAGATCTAGCACTAGGATCAAACTAAGATACGGGCATTATATGCATGTTGCCATAGTATTAGAATTGCATACATGCACAATATCAGGCTCATTTCCCAATTTTGGCAATATAATATTGTGTCTGGAATTGCCTCTTGGTTTCAGGATACGTGTGAGCCCTAGGCTGGTGCCTATTTTAGAATATTTGATGCAATTCGAGACATTTATCAGCAGATTCAAAACATTTAGGCCTCATGTACACGGCCGTATGTTCAGGCCGCATCTGATCCGCACTTTTTGTGGATCGGATGCGGACCTGTTCGTTTCAATGGTGCCAAAAAAGATGCGACAGCACACCATGTGCCATCCGCATCCATATGTCTGTTCCGCGGCCCCGCAAGAAAGATAGGACATGTCCTATTCTTGTCCGTTTCGTGAACAAGGGTAGGACATTTCACAGGAGTAAAAAAAAAATCTATAATTTGTCGGCATGCACACAGCAGGTATCCGTGTTTTACAGATTTGCTTTACTGAGCTTTATTATTCAGAGAGATAATTGAGAGATTATTCAGATTCATGACCATTTTAACACATTGCCAAAACCTGTCCTTACAACACTGTTCCTACATCTGCCCCTTTGTGTACGCACATCTATTAATCCCATCAACCCTATCAGGTTAATGAATAGCTTACTTTGATCACAGGTTAATTTAATTATTTTCGTGGGGAGGGGAGAAAGTGCCAGCAGCAGTAGATGATCTGATGCTCGCGAATATCAAGAGGAATAAAGGGAAAATCAAACATTTCAAGCATGTAGAGTAATCGTATTATTAACAGTGCACCTAGCAATTGTGCTGCACCTGGCAGATGATGTGTGCGTTTTATAATGAGAGCTGCGCGATCCTCAAAGCAACTCTTCGCTAATCATTTGCCCTCAAATACAATAACATAGTGATCCTATAATCAAATAGCAAATCCTGTGCGGAATGCGCTGGCGGCTTAACACTGTCACTGCCAGAAATGCTTCCTACACAAAACCATAGGTATGTGCTCCAGAGCTCCCCAGCCATGAAAGGACCGTACCCACAACCAAAATAAGCGCGTCATCTCTTTATGAAAGCACAGAATACAAAGGACCCTTTTTCATGGAAAGTAAACAGCTTCAGGGTCTCTCATCCAAAATAATTTTCCACCCCCCCTAGTGCAATTTAATGCAATTAAGTAGTTCATAAAGGAATGCTGCCTTATACTGTAAAGGTAATGGTTGATATTAACCACGTTGATTTATTGCTCTTTTTCCTGTAATACTGATGGCAGCTATAGGACATTCCTTCATGCACATCAGACGGCCGCTGGCAGCTCTGCTCTTGGAAAATCTATTACATTGCAGCTTGGCTTGCTTAAAAATTACTCTATGGACATTCATTTATTTATGATTTTTGCGGCCACCTTAATATTGGTGGCAAGATACATACTCTTATAGCTTGCCAAATTACAAAACTGAAATCCTAAGCCTGAAGACATCAGGACTACAATATGTTTTTTAGTGGAAGGTATCTTAAGATTAACAATGCGGCTATATGGTTGTCTAACCTAGTAAATTGCTAACTGGTCCCCCCTTCGGATCTTTTATGACATGTAATAAACACTTCTGTGCATTGAAAGAAAATGTCTGGGCCGCTGGTAATAAATTTAAAATAGTTCAACGTGAATACCATAGAAAGTAAAAATGTGTGCAGATTTTGTGTCCTATAATTATATGATTGATTTCACAGGGTGAAATGACCCAAATTCACCTAAAGAGAATAATATTTGGTCAAGCTGGCCAAAGATGCAAGGATGTGGCATCTCGATAAACCTTCCATTTATTTTTCATTGGGAAGGGACCACAAATGTGTAGCAGTGTTTCACCTTTTAGGAACAGCACTCAAATATTGTGGGATAACAAACCATTATCTGTACCGCCATCACAAGAGAGACAGCATCTTCCATCATAACCATAACACAAAAAAACACTGGTAGTTAACACAGCGCCATCTACTGTCAAGTGAGCATAGTTCCTCCAGCAGATGAATGGGGCTGAGCTGTGCCAATGGTCGTGACGTCACTGGCCAAGGGTAAGCCGTGAGAAGGCCGTGGTGCTAACAGTAGCGCCGGGGCTTTCTCAAACAGCTGATTGGCGGGGATCCCAGGTGTCAAACCCCCTCTGATAGGTCATCAGTTACAAGGAGTCAGGTAACCCCTTTAAGCTGCAGCTGTTGCTATAGTCCAACAAAAGGAAAAGATATTTCCCATATTACGACTGTTAATGTCTATTACTCCCAGGGGCATAGCTATAGGGGGTGCAGAGGTAGCAGTCGCTACCGGGCCCAGGAGCCTGCGGGGGCCCAAAGACCCCTGTGCCACATAAGACACTGGCATTATAGAAAGTGCATACTGATCAATTTACACCTCTGGCTGGAGGGAAGGGGTTAGGTCAAGAATTTGGCATGTGCCCTTTCAATGTTTGCCTCAGGCAGCAGGAAGGCTATGTGCTCCCCTGCCCCTTGCCAACAAGCACTGAGGGACGGGGGCCCAAGCTGAACTCTTGCACCAGGGCCCATGAGCTTTTAGCTACGCCCCTGATTACTCCTATGCATTTTCTCAGGTTATAGTAAAAGGATTACCCACCGAAGAAAAATAATATAAAAAGTAAGAATGATCAGAGTAATGATTGATCAATTGTGATGTTACAGCATTTTTTCAGAGGAAACCAAATATATTTTAAGCATCTCAGCAGGGTCCAAAAAGTAGTATACTCTCGTTAACAATCCCCTGCATTTTAAGGTCCACTGCTGTTCTCTACTTCCTGATACAATGATGACGTCCTGACACTGGGTCATATGGCCGTTGCATCCAATCAATGATTGTAGCAGTTCAAAAAAGAAAACGGTCAAAGGAATATTCTATGCCTACAGCCATCTTCACAAAACTGTTATCTCTTACACAATATATTATTATCTCTGATCTGTGAGTGTTAGCCAAGTGCATAAATACCTGATACTTCTAGCATTAATTATGTGGCCAGCAGCTGTGAGGAGGGCTCAGGCGGCCCCCTTTAGGATCTATGGCCAGTCCGCCCCTGTATATATTACACCGTTATTTTCACATACCATAATAATATGATTTGCTGATTGTCAAACCAAAAGTGCACATGTTGAAATGTCTATACAAAATAGGAATTCCTGTAGTCAAAGATGGTCATTTACTGAGACCGGTGTTTCACATGCCACCCCGCCAGAGGAAGGTTTAATCAATTTATTAGTCCTTCAACTGCCCGTATACCTGAATTGAAATCTACCCCATCCGGGAGCTGGAGTAGACTTCTGGTGTATTGTGCACCAGTTTGCTGTCCGTGGAGCTATAGCTTCTCCCACCTGCACACAGCTTACTTATTGGAAAAATTGCGAGGGTGACCGAAAAAGCTAAAAAGTTTCAAATTTTGTTGCAAGACAGTAACAAAATTTGTGACTTTTCTACAACCATAAAAGTGGCATACAGCTGTAGTAAATGACCACCAAGCGGTATAATGCTTTCTCCATTGTGCTATATATTTTCTATACATGAGCATTTGGGATATTTTATATTTGTATAAATGCCATAGTTATAGCTATAGGCTCTTGATGCACCCACATGGTAAATAATCCTAGCTCAAGAAGATAACATTTCATGACCTAAACACAGGGATTATTGTGTGGTTACAGTAATTCGTAAACTACATACAGTTGCAAGAAAAAGTATGTGAACCCTTTGGAATGATATGGTTTTTGCACAAATTGGTCATAAAATGTGATCTGATCATCTAAGTCACAACAATAGACAATCACAGTCTGCTTAAGCTAATAACACACACAGAATTAAATGTTACCATGTTTTTATTGAACACACCATGTAAACATTCACAGTGCAGGTGGAAAAAGTATGTGAATCCTTGGATTTAATAACTGGTTGAACCTCCTTTGGCAGCAATAACTTCAACCAAACGTTTCCTGTAGTTGCAGATCAGATGTGCACAACGGTCAGGAGTAATTCTTGACCATTCCTCTTTACAGAACTGTTTCAGTTCAGCAATATTCTTGGGATGTCTGGTGTGAATCGCTTTCTTGAGGTCATGCCACAGCATCTCAATCGGGTTGAGGTCAGGACTCTACTGGGCCACTGCAGAAGACGTATTTTCTTCTGTTTAAGCAATTCTGTTGTTGATTTACTTCTATGCTTTGGGTCGTTGTCCTGTTGCAACACCCATCTTCTGTTGAGCTTCAGCTGGTGGACAGATGGCCTTAAGTTCTCCTGCAAAATGTCTTGATAAACTTGGGAATTCATTTTTCCTTCGATGATAGCAATCCGTCCAGGCTCTGACGCAGCAAAGCAGCCCCAAACCATGATGCCCCCACCACCATACTTCACAGTTGTGAAGAGGTTTTGATGTTGGTGTGCTGTGCCTCTTTTTCTCCACACATAGTGTTGTGTGTTTCTTCCAAACAACTCAACTTTGGCTTCATCTGTCCACAGAATATTTTGCCAGTACAGCTGTGGAACATCCAGGTGCTCTTGTGCAAACTGTAAACATGCAGAAATGTTTCTTTTGGACAGCAGTGGCTTCCTCTGTGGTATCCTCCCATGAAATCCATTCTTGTTTAGTGTTTTACGTATCGTAGATTCGCTAACAGGGATGTTAGCATATGCCAGAGACTTTTGTAAGTCTTTAGCTGACACTCTAGGATTCTTCTTCACCTCATTGAGCAGTCTGCGCTGTGCTCTTGCAGTCATCTTTACAGGATGGCCACTCCTAGGGAGAGAAGCAGCAGTGCTGAACTTTCTCCATTTATAGACAATTTGTCTTACCGTGGACTGATGAACAACAAGGCTTTTGGAGATACTTTTATAACCCTTTCCAGCTTTATGCAAGTCAACAATTCCTAATCGTAGGTCTTAGAGCTCTTTTGTGCGAGGCATCATTCACATCAGGCAATGCTTCTTGTGAAAAGGAAACCCAGAACTGGTGTGTGTTTTTTATAGGGCAGGGCAGCTGTAACCAACACCTCCAATCTCATCTCATTGATTGGACTCCAGATTGGACTTCAGTTGCAACTGTATATGAAATACGTTAAAAATGCTTAGAGATTATGTGAATAGATTAGGGAATTATGTGCAACGCCCCAAAATATTTTATCTAGCCGGCTTGATTAGGAACAATCTGGAGCTAGAGAGCCTGTGCTACAAAGCCAAACTATAAAGCCTGATAACAAGATCCAGAGACAAGTGGGGATATGGTTTTATCTTCTTGAGAATTTCTTTTTCAATAATATATAAAATAACACAATTTTCCTTTAGCAGCTACATATGTGTAGATTTTATTTCAATAAAATGTATTCCCAGACCCTCCAAAAAACACCAAGAGTTAGGCTACTTTCACACTTGCGTTCAGAGCGGATCCGTCTGCTGTCTGCACAGACGCATCCGCTCCTATAATGCAGACGTTTGGATCCGTTCAGAACGGATCCGTCTGCATTATATAGCTTAGAAAAAATTCTAAGTGTGAAAGTAGTTCAGACGGATCCGTCCAGACTTTACATTGAAAGTCAATGGGGACGGATCCGTTTTAAAATTGAGCCATATTGTGTCATCTTCAAACGGATCCGTCCCCATTGACTTACATTGTAAGTCTGGACGGATCCGTTTGCCTCCGCACGGCCAGGCGGACACCCGAACGCTGCAAGCAGCGTTCGGGTGTCCGCTTGCTGAGCGGAGGCTGAACGCTGGCAGACTGATGCATTCTGAGCGGATCCGCATCCACTCAGAATGCATTAGGGCTGGACGGATCCGTTCGGGGCCGCTTGTGAGAGCCTTCAAACGGAGCTCACAAGCGGAGCCCCGAACGCTAGTGTGAAAGTAGCCTTAGTTGAAATCTCCTGCAATGTAAATTAACTGCTGTCAGTGGATGGAGACCTTTTTCGCATCATTGACAGATTTGGATGATCATAGATTTTATAGATATAATCATGGGTGATGGACACTTACTGCATCCAACCTCTAGACTTGATACATGTATTGTCATGGAACTGAGAAAGAGGCGAAGGCAAGAATAAGACAATGGACCCACCCTTGTGCTTCCATTTTCTACCCTTGTGTGGTTCAGGATCCAGGCAATAAACTGCATCTTCTAATGTGGTTTTAGTGAATTCTGTAGTATACAATGTAGGATATGGTTATGTGCACAAACGAAACAAGGCTTATAGTTATATACTATGAAACCTCTCTATTAGGCCACCTCTGATCTTGAGCAGATATTTTTTTCAGTTTCTTGATTCTGTATATCACATGAATATAGCCCTTCTTTATTGAGACGCGCACCCATCTTAGGCTACTTTCATACTTGTGTTGTTAAAGGGGTTATCCAACCCCAAAAATGTCCCCCCAAATGCCCTGGCCCCTTACACAGATTGTACTTACCTTGCTCCCCGACACCCACGTCGGATCCATTTTGATTTTGCACATCAGGATCCGTTCCTTTACGATACGGTTGTGTGAAATTGAAACTGAAAAAAACGGATCCGTCACTAAATACATTGAAAGTCAATGGGTGACGGATACGGTTTTTAAGCTCCTAAAAAACGGACCCGTCACCATTGACTTACATTGTTTTCAGTGCCAGATCTTTTTTTTTTTCTGTTTTTATGAACGGACACAAAACCTGCAGCTTGCAGCGGTTTTGTGTCCGGTCACAAAACAAAATGCTGATGGAACAGAAGACATCCTGATGTATCCTGAATGGATCTCTTTCCATTCAGAATGCATGAGGACTAACCAGAAACGTTTTTTCTGGTATTGAGATCCTCTGCCGGAACTCCAATACCAGAAAACAACACAAGTGTGAAAGTAGCCTTAAGGGGCATCTGTCAGCAGATTTGTACCTGTAAACTGGCTGACCCGTTGTATGTACACTTGGCAACTGACGGTATCTGTGTTGGTCCCATGTTCATATGTGCCTCATTGCTGAGAAAAATGTTGGTTCAATATCTGCAAATGAGCCTTTAGGAGTAACGGGCGTTGCCCTTACACCTAGAGGCGCAGGTGTCTCTGCAACTGCCACACCCTCTCCACTTCGATTGAGAGGGCCAGGCAGTTTAAACGTGATCACACCTGCCTGGCCCAGTTGCAGAGAGAGCTGAACCTCTAGGTGTAACAACAATGCCTCGTTGCTCCTAGAGGCTCATTTTCATTATTATTATATTGCATTCTACTAATTTTGAGCTAAAGTCAATATTTCACTTTGTCTTTATTTATTTTTTTATTCAACAGTTTTTCCTCTACAGTTTTCTCTTTCAGTGTATCTGCAGACTGTTTCTTCTCATTGAATCCATCAGAACGCTGCTCTGATGGCTCGCTATGTTGCCTTTATCTCTGGTTCCCTGACAAGCGCATACATACTCATTTAAAGGTGTTGTGTCACCTCAGTAAGTGGCATTTATTATGAAGACAAATTGAATACAAGGCGCTTACTAATGTATTGTGATTGTCCATATTGCCTCCTTTGCTGGCTGGATTCATTTTTCCATCACATTATACACTGCTCATTTCCATGGTTATGACCACCCTAAATCATCCACACTATAGGAAAAAGTGCTGGTCTCTCTGGTGGCTGGTGCTTTTTTCTATAGTATGCAAGCATGGCCACTGCTGATGGATTGTAGAGTGGTTGTAACCATGGAAAGAGCAGTGTATAATGTGATAGAAAAATGAAGCCAGCAAAGGAGGCAATATGGGTAATAACAATACATTAGTAAGTGCCTTGTATTCACTTTTTCTACATAATAGATGCTATTTGCTGAAGTGAGACAACCCCTTTAAAGAGGACCTTTCACCGATTATTACCCTATGAACTAACTATACAGACATGTGGAGCGCGCCCGGGGATCTCACTGCACTTACTATTATCCCTGGGCGCCGCTCCGTTCGCCTGCTATGTCCTCTGGTATCTCCGTTTCCTAAGTTATGGTAGGCGGAGTCTGCCCTTGTTCTTCTGTAGCCCTGGCCAATTGCATTGCAGAGCTCACAGCCTGGGAGAAAATAACCTCCCAGGCTGTGAGCTCTGCGCTGCGATTGGCCAGGGCTAGAGCAGAACAAGGGCAGACTCCGCCTACCATAACTTAGGGACTGGAATCTCCGCCTACTATAACTTAGTAAGCGGAGATACCGGAGGACATAGCAGGAGAACGGAGCGGCGCCCGGGGATAATAGTAAGTGCAGTGAGATCCCCGAGCACCGCTCCACATGTCTGCATAGTTAGTTCATAGAGTAATAATCGGTGAAAGGTCCTCTTTAAGCTAAATTTTGCTTTCTGATGGATTCACTAAGAAGGTGAATCACTAGTCTGCAGACACCCTGTAACTGAGAAGAAAAAAACTGTTGAAAATGTTTAATACAATTGAAGAATGATTTTAGCAATAACAAAATATTGTCAATAAAAGTGTCCATAACCTTTAAACACCATTTCACTGCAGGTTGAGTAGTTGTCTATGAGGCTATTCTATATAGCTTATTTATACCATACCTAAGTATGTAACAATACATGGACTGGATTCTGAATATCCGTGTCCATTTAAATGGCCTTATATTTACACTACAGCCACATATATATAATAATCACCACCTTTAAAACCTATTGATATGATCACTAGCATAACAAACTTATGGGTTATCATACATGAAACATATTACTAGCCTTAGACACTCTTCAATTAAAACATTAAAAACATAAAAAAAATATATATATTAAAATATATATATACCTGTGTGTGTGTGTGTGTGTGTGTGTATATATATATATATATATATATATATATATACAGTACAGACCAAAAGTTTGGACACACCTTCTTATTCAAAGAGTTTTCTTTATTTTCATGACTATGAAAATTGTAGATTCACACTGAAGGCATCAAAACTATGAATTAACACATGTGGAATTATATACATAACAAACAAGTGTGAAACAACTGAAAATATGTCATATTCTAGGTTCTTCAAAGTAGCCACCTTTTGCTTTGATTACTGCTTTGCACACTCTTGGCATTCTCTTGATGAGCTTCAAGAGGTAGTCCCCTGAAATGGTCTTCACTTCACAGGTGTGCCCAGTCAGGTTTAATAAGTGGGATTTCTTGCCTTATAAATGGGGTTGGGACCATCAGTTGCGTTGAGGAGAAGTCAGGTGGATACACAGCTGATAGTCCTACTGAATAGACTGTTAGAATTTGTATTATGGCAAGAAAAAAGCAGCTAAGTAAAGAAAAACGAGTGGCCATCATTACTTTAAGAAATGAAGGTCAGTCAGTCAGCCGAAAAATTGGGAAAACTTTGAAAGTAAGGGCTATTTGACCATGAAGGAGAGTGATGGGGTGCTGCGCCAGATGACCTGGCCTCCACAGTCACCGGACCTGAACCCAATCGAGATGGTTTGGGGTGAGCTGGACCGCAGATTGAAGGCAAAAGGGCCAACAAGTGCTAAGCATCTCTGGGAACTCCTTCAAGACTGTTGGAAGACCATTTCAGGGGACTGCCTCTTGAAGCTCATCAAGAGAATGCCAAGAGTGTGCAAAGCAGTAATCAAAGAAAAAGGTGGCTACTTTGAAGAACCTAGAATATGACATATTTTCAGTTGTTTCACACTTGTTTGTTATGTATATAATTCCACATGTGTTAATTCATAGTTTTGATGCCTTCATAGTCATGAAATAAAGAAAACTCTTTGAATGAGAAGGTGTGTCCAAACTTTTGGTCTGTACTATATATATATATATATATATATATATATATATATATAAATAAGCATGACCAATAAGTCCCAATCCAGTCATTTACTTTTGACTACTGAGGAAGGAACAAGCATTCCGAAACGCGTCTAGTGTACTGTGTATTGGACTTGACTTCAACCCAGCAGCATTCTTATTGTCTCTTTTATTAAGACTTTATGCACTATTGGGCAATAGTTCACATCTAGCGTTAATACAGCCGGTTACCGGCTGGACTTTGCAACATCTATTGTGTCCTGATTACGGTGTGGCTAGTACTTGTTGCATCTACTCCTGGCATCTTGCTGCGTCTACTCCTGGCTTTGATATCTATGCCTGCCGGATTTCACCGCATTGATTAGCACGTGGGACGCCGTACTGGCCTGCACGTGCATACATCGAGGAGAGGCTTAGTGAAAGAGATGTGCAGACAGAGCGCTTCTAAGGGGGGGGGATCGCGTACTAACAAGTCGGCAGGATTCAGCGCCACCACAGGAACACAACCCTTTGAACCAGGAGGTTTCCAACAATTGGTAACGTAATATTGTGGCCACATTCTAATACTGGTGGTAACTTATTTTACTGAAGGAATTAAAATACTTACTGTCGGGGAGACTATTAGATACAGACACATCTGCACTGCTGTGGGAATATATTAGGCTAGGTCTGCGACAATAAGTGGTGCGACACATAGGGCAGAACTACACAGCAACATTTGTCGCACCATTATAAAAATTGTCGCGCGACAAATGTCGTCATGTAGACCTAGCCTTAGGCCTCATGCACACGGCCGTTGTTTTGATCCGCATCCGAGCCGCAGTTTTTGCGACCTATTCACTTCAATGGGGCCGCAAAAGATGCAGACAGCACACATTCCGTTCCGTTGTCCACAAAAAAATATATAACCTGTCCTATTCTTATCCGCGTTTTGCAGACAAGAATAGTCAGTTATATTAAAGGCTGTCCGTGCTGTTCCGTGTTTTGCGGATCCGCAATTTGCGGACCGCAAAACACACAACAGTCATGTGCATAAGCCCTTACCGTGAGAAGTCATAGTTCACTATTGTAGTACTCCAAGTTTAGCTTTTAATTATATGCGTGAGCTCCGCATTTTTTATATGTCTAATGTTGCTGGAAGGGATTAATGATAACATTATACATGAAATAATATGACTTTTATTTTTTATTAAATGTGTTAGTATAATTGTTATATTAATAAATAGCATTTGTATGCAAAAATACTGTGAGCCAGCCGTTTATTATATTGTTAATTTATATGATTGCGGCCAGCTGGTAACTGGTAGGCTGAGCTCCAGTAGTTTGCTGGTTGAGCTTCTCTAAAGTTCATTAGTATTATATATCTTCTATATAGCACTCTTGCGACCTGTTGTCACAAATTATTAAGCAGGAATCTGCAGTAGATTTGTAGCTTTGAGAAGAGGTGAAGCCAAGTGACCCCCAATTGAGTATGCATCATATTTTGTTAACACCCTTGGTCCAATGCTCACATCAGATTCCGAATGAAATGAAGAAAATTACATTTTTATTCTACCTTGAGCAATGCAATATTGAGTTATTACTCAACTTTGTTTCTATTTTCATGCACTAACACCATCTCCCTCTAGAAAGCTTACAAACCTACTTGAATACCTTTTTGTTATGGCCCAAGGGCTGTGCAGTGTCAGAGAGGGTGTCCATGTGTAGGGTACTTTTCCCAGTGTATTTACAAGCACAGATGGGGATATAGAATTTATGGAATGTGCTCCTTCATAAACACAACTTAAAGAAAGATTATTTTGTTAATAGAGCTGTACTGAATAGGCAGTCTCTGCTTGCAATGGGCAAGAAGCCAAGCTATAATCACAAGGATTCTTCTGAGGAATTTCCTACTTTTGGAATCTATAAGAGCTACAGTATGCTGCCCTCACCCCAGTGGTTGTGATTCTGATGATTTCTGTCCATTGCATTAAAACAAATGTAATTAATAAGAAAACAAGTAATGTTTGATGACCTGGATGAGCAATATCTGATCATTACAGTCTCCTAACATTGCTAACTGTAGAAGAAGTCGAAGAATTAGCATCAAATGCATTTGGTCATTTTTAAATTGAATCATATGCAGATTGCAATTTAAAATGGTTCATGTAAGTGCAGTAAAAGGCATGCACTGATTCTTCCACTTTTTGAAGTACCACATATTTCATTATTTTTTAAATCAGATGAATACACACTTAAATACACAAAATCAATATACCGTAATTCAAACAGGACAACAAAACACATATATAAGTAGCCCTGAGGTACCGTTACTTCTTTATACCTTTCCTAACGCCCCTTATTAACCCTCTTCCTCTATAAGTCTGATCATTTTACTATAAATTCTTTTTTATATATATATATATATATATATATACATTTTCACACAAACTTACAATAATGGGTTGGTGTAAATTAAGCCATACGAATGAGCAAGGTGAAATGAATAGTTACTTTTAGTGTAGTCTAGCTGTATGCACCAATTTCTTCCTCCTAAAATCATTTTTCCTTTTTTTGCCTGTGATTAAAACGTCCATCATTATTTCTGACTTAAACCTAGATGATTGAAAAGTTCCAATTTTGCAATTTGTAACAATTTATTTTGCCTAGGTTCTCCATCAAACCTAGAATTATGTTCAGGTTTCCATAAAGTTAGCCATCATTTACTAAAGTCTTTCCCTTCAGTTCCAGACAAGTGTATTAAGTGCTATGCAACATTTAAATTTATGTTGCGTATTTGTCAAGTCAAAGGGTAGCACGGTGGCTCAGTGGTTAGCATTGGTGCCTAGATTTAAAGGGAACCTGTCACCAGGATTTTGTGTATAGAGCTGAGGACATGGGTTGGTAGATGGCCGCTAGCACATCCGCAATACCCAGTCCCCATAGCTCTCCGTGCTTTTATTGTGTAAAAAAAATGATTTGATACATATGCAAATGAACATAAAAGAGTCATATCTTACTTGTGTGACCAGAGAAGAGTCATATTTTCAAGCTCTGACTTATCTCAGGTTAATTTGCATATGTATCAAATCGTTTTTTTTACACAATAAAAGCACACAGAGCTATGGGGACTGGGTATTGCGGATGTGCTAGCGGCCATCTAGCAACCTATGTCCTCAGCTCTATGCCCAAAATCCCGGTGACAGGTTCCCTTTAAATCTGACCAAGGCAATGTCTGCCTGGAGTTTGTACATTCTTCCTAGGTTTGCGTATGTTATCTCCGGGTACTCTGGTTTCCTTCCACACTACATGGACTTACTGATAGGGACGTTAGACTGTGAGCTCTATTGGGGACAGTGGGTGATGATGATGATGTTTGTAAAGCGCTGTGGAATATGTCAGCACTATACTGGGCCGGAATGCTCCTGCAGGAGGATTGGGGGGGGGGGGGTATTGGGGGGATATCTATGGCCACATTTGGGATCTTACTATATATATATATATATATATATATATATACAGGGTGGGCCATTTATATGGATACACCTTAATAAAATGGGAATGGTTGGTGATATTAACTTCCTGTTTGCGGCACATTAGTATATGTGAGGGGGGAAACTTTTCAAGATGGGTGGTGACCGTGGTGGCCATTTTGAAGTCAGCCATTTTGAATCCAACTTTTGTTTTTTCAATAGGAAGAGGGTCATGTGACACATCAAACTTATTGGTAATTTCACAAGAAAAACAATGGTGTGCTTGGTTTTAATGTAACTTTATTCTTTCATGAGTTATTTACAAGTTTCTGACCACTTATAAAATGTATTCAATGTGCTGCCCATTGTGTTGGATTGTCAATGCAACCCTCTTCTCACACTCTTCACACACTGATAGCAACACCGCAGGAGAAATGCTAGCACAGGCTTCCAGTATCCGTAGTTTCAGGTACTGCACATCTCGTATCTTCACAGCATAAGACAATTGCCTTCAGATGACCCCAAAGATAAAAGTCTAAGGGGGTCAGATCGGGAGACCTTGGGGGCCATTCAACTGGCCCACGACAACCAATCCACTTTCCAGGAAACTGTTCATCTAGGAATGCTCGGACCTGACACCCATAATGTGGTGGTGGGTGCACCCATCTTGCTGGAAAAACTCAGGGAACGTGCCAGCTTCAGTGCATAAAGAGGGAAACGCATCATCATGTAGCAATCTCGCATATCCAGTGACCCCCTTAGACTTGTCTATGCTGTGAAGATACGAGATGTGCAGCACCTGAAACTACGGATACTGGAAGCCTGTGCTAGCATTTCTCCTGCGGTGTTGCTATCAGTGTGTGAAGAGTGTGAGAAGAGGGTTGCATTGACAATCCAACACAATGGGCAGCACATTAAATACATTTTATAAGTGGTCAGAAACTTGTAAATAACTAATGAAAGAATAAAGTTACATTAAAACCAAGCACACCATTGTTTTTCTTGGGAAATTCCCAATAAGTTTGATGTGTCACATGACCCTCTTCCTATTGAAAAAAAAAAGTTGGATTCAAAATGGCCGACTTCAAAATGGCTGCCATGGTCACCACCCATCTTGAAAAGTCCCCCCCCCCCTCACATATACTAATGTGCCACAAACAGGAAGTTAATATCACCAACCATTCCCATTTTATTAAGGTGTATCCATATAAATGGCCCACCCTGTATATAATTGGGATATATATATATATATATATATTACATACAGCCTGGGGCATATATAGACTGAGCAAAAATATAAACGCAACACTTTTGGTTTTGCTCCCATTTTGCATGAGCTGAACTCAAAGATCTGAAACATTTTCTACATACACAAAAGACACATTACTCTCAAATATTGTTCACAAATCTCTGTTAGAGAGCACTTCTCCTTTGCTGAGCTAATCCATCCCACCTCACAGGTGTGGCATATCAAGGTGCTGATTAGACTGCATTAATATTGCACAGGTATGCCTTAGACTGCCCACAATAAAAGTCCACTCTGAAATGTGCAGTTTGATCACAGCACAATGCCACAGATGTCGCAACGTTTGAGGGAGCGTGCAATTGGCCAGCCACCCGGACAGCTGCAGCAACAATTGGTTTGCATAACCAAAGAATTTCTGCACAAACTGTCAGAAACCGTCTCAGGGAAGCTCATCTGCATGATCGTCGTCCTCATCGGGATCTGGACTTGACTGCAGTTCATCGTCGTAACCGACTTGAGTGGGCAAATTCTCACATTCAATGGCATCTGGCACGTTGGAGAGGCGTTCTGTTCACGGATGAGTCCCGGTTTTCACTGTTCAGGGCAGATGGCAGACAGCCGATCCAAAGCATCCCAAACATGCTCAATGGGTGACATGTCTGGTGAGTATGCTGGCCATGCAAGACCAGGATCTGTTTTGATCAAAATATATTGGCTAAGTGTCTCAGATTTTATCATATCAGAGTGAGGACTTTGTCTATATACAATGCTTGCATCTACTTTACTAAGTGCATTATTATCTTATTTCTGTGATTTTCTTCATTAATATGGCCAGTGACATCCGCAGATTTGTATATCATACTGTGCAGGATGTTTTTATCTTAGTTTTTTCTGTGATTTTTTTGTTTATGTAGTATTTGCTTGAGGGAGTGGCACCTTCAAGTGTGAATCCGCACCTATTTTATCTTGGGAGTAGCATTCCTTTGCACTTTTGCCCTTCCTATCCAATAGAGCGCCTTGATTAGGTAGTACATATAATGTATGGTAGCTGGATGCTTCTGGTCTTCATTTCAGGTAGACTAACAGCTCAGCGTTATGTTGATTTAGTCATGGAACCAGTGGTACAGCCATTTCTCCAAAGTGTCCCAGAACAATTCCAGGCCACATGTTGCTTATGCTACTGTGAGAAACCTGTGTGGCCTAAACATACTACCATGCAGTGTCTCTGGATTTGTCTCCCATGAAGCACATTTGGGCCATCCTTGCAAAGCAAGCTGCCAGCAGTGTATCTTGATGATTTGCATATGCAAGTGCATTCGGTGTGGCAGAACCTTCCTCAGACATCCATTAATAACTTAGTTGATAGCATGCAAAGTGCATGTATTTCTGTGCCTGGCACTCATACTCGATACTGAGTAATTTGAGATCTTTTGATTATTTTGTTTCCATTTTTTAGCCTTTGCATATCATTAATATGTCTATCGACCCTGTGATTTCTATAATTCCGCGTCTTTTACTTCTTGGTGTTGCAATTTCAATATTGAGAAATGTATCTATCCATCTATATGTCTGTCTTGAGATGTTAACTTGAACACTAGGGAGATCTCATATACTTCTTTCAAAGTTGCACTGACCTTTCTAAATGATCCCTTTCGCATTTATGAGCCATATATTATGGAGCAGAACAATAGTTGTCTGGACATCTGGAGATACACTCCTAAAAAGCCATTATTACAACTGAATGAAATCTTGATTTACAGATATAAGTTGAAAAGGTCACTTTTAAAGCTGAGGTCTTCCACACACAGTAAAGATTAACCATTCTTTCTAGTTAGTTGACTTGACTTGCATGGTTCTGTGTGAGTACATGATCAAAGAGTGGAATAGGGAACAATTTGTTACGAGAAAAGAAAACTTCCACTCAGACCAGTAGTTCCAAAACCTATCACTGATAGTGCTCAGTGAAATAGAACAGCAACTTTCAAACAGTCCATATTGGCCACCCCATGTGTGTCTTCACCTACCCGTGTAAAGCTTCTGTAGAACAAGTCAAGACTGCAATTTCATATACTGTGCCGTGGTTTTTTTCACATATGGACTACGCGTGTTAGGCTACTTTCACACTAGCGTTTTTTGCGGATCTGTCATGGATCTGCAAAAACGCTTCCGTTACAATAATACAACCGCATGCATCCGTCATGAATGGATCCGATTTTACAGTCCTGATCAAAAGTTTAAGACCACTTGAAAAATGGCAAAAAATCATATTTATCATGGCTGGATCTTAACAAGGTTCCAAGTAGAGCTTCAACAAGAAGAAATGGGAGTGAGACCAAACATTTTTTGAGCATTCAATTTAATGAAAACAATAAATAAACTGAAACAGGCTGTTTTTTAGCTGATCAAAAGTTTAGGACCACACCTCCAAAAAAAAACTAAACCCCCCCCGACACAGAAATCCAACTTCCAAACATTAACTCGGTAATGAGTAGCTCCGCCGTTATTGTTGATCACTTCAAAAATTTGTTTCGCCATGCTTGATGCAAGCGTTTCCATGAGGTGAGTGGGAACATTTCTCCAAGTGGTGAAGACAGTCGCACGAAGGCCATCTACTGTCTGGAACTGTTGTCCATTTTTGTAAACTTCCCTTGCCATCCATCCCCAAAGGTTCTCAATTGGATTTAGATCAGAGGAACACGCAGGATAGGCCAAAAGATTGATGTTATTCTCCTGGAAGAAGTCCCTTGTCCTGTGGCCATTGTGTACTGTAGCGTTGTCCTGTTGAAAAACCCAGTCGTTACCACACAGACGAGGACCCTCAGACATGAGGAATGCTCTCTGCAACATCTGGACATAGCCAGCGGCTGTTTGACGCCCCTGCACTTCCTGAAGCTCCATTGTTCCACTGAAGGAAAAAGCACCCCAGACCATTATGGCGCCCCCTCCACTGTGGCGCGTAGAAAACATCTCAGATGGGATCCGCTTGTCATGCCAGTAACGTTGAAAACCATCAGGACCATCAAGGTAAAAAAAATTCTCATCAGAGACTAAAACTTTCTTCCACCTTTGAATGTCCCATGTTTGGTGCTCTCTTGCAAAGTCCAAACGAGCAGTTCTGTGGCATTCAAGTAGACGAGGTCTTTTTGTTTTTGAAGCCCTTCAGTCTCAGATGCCATCTGATGGTTATGGGGCTGCAGTCAGCACCAGTAAGGGCCTTAATTTGAGGATTGTCCAGTGTCTTGACGGACAGCCAATTGGATCCTCCGGCTCAGTGCTGATGAAATTGTTTTGGGTCTTCCACTTGACTTTTTTGTTCCATAACCCTCAGGCAGGGCCGTCTTTGCCGCAGGGCAAAAGGGGCAGCTGCCCCGGGCCCAGTTGCTCCTGGGGGCCCGATGCCCGACTCCGATTCACTATGCAGCAGCGCAGCAGACACTCTTCAGAACAAGTTACAACTGTGCTGCGCTGCTTAGTTAGCAAGCACGTCGGCGCCCCGCCGTCACGTGGTAAAAGGGGTGTGTGATGTGACTCACCGCAGCCGAGTAGAGTGGAGCCACGGCGGAGCAGCCAGCAGCAGGGAATAAGTCTCCGCCTCCGGTCCGGAGCTAAAGGGATTGGGTGGTGAGTCACGGCCTCACGTGACCAGACCAGGCACCAGTGACTCACTCACCTTACCTACAGGCCAGACCAGACCTGCCACTGCCGCGCCAGGAGGGGAGGACTCGGTAGGTAAAGGCTTTAAAGCAAAAATCACGCATATATATTGAATTAATTCTACATTAGAAATTTAGACCGCTCAGGCTGATCACCAAATTAATAATTAACCACCCCAGATCCATTCATAAATTAGTGGGGGATTATAGAGACGGACGGCCCCAGGAGACATAAGGAGTTGGGTTCTGTCTGCTGCTGAACTGGCCTGGGGGCCAATCTTTGCTCAGGGGGGCCCTCATGGTGTCATTTTCACTAAGGAATATAGTTTAACCCTTTATGTGCAAAAGAGAAAAAAAGAAGTCAGCTCCAATCAGATATCTGCACATGGACCAAGACTCTGGTCCATGAGAGCAGATATCTGATTGGAGCTGACTTAGTGACCTCTTTTTTTTTCTCTTTTTCACATAAACGGTTAAACTATATTCCTTAGTAAAAATGACCATTCCACACCACACCATGAGGGCCCCCCTGAGCAAAGATTAGTAAATGTGGCCAGTGGTGGCCCCCAGGCCACAGTTCAGCAGACAGACAGAGAGAATCCCTTATTTCTCTCGTCTGTCGTCTAATAATCGATCAGTAATTTAAATAACCCCATTAGTGGGGGATTATTATAGAGACGGGAGACATAAGGGGTTGGGTTCTCTCTGTCTGCTGAACTGTGGCCTGGGGCGACCACCGGCCACATTTACTAATCTTTGCTCAGGGGGGCCCTCATGGTGTGGACTGGTCATTTTCACTAAGGAATATAGTTTAACCATTTATGTGCAAAAGAGAAAAAAAGAAGTCAGCTCCAATCAGATATCAATCTGCACATAGACCAAGACTCTTGGTCTATGTGCAGATATCTGATTGGAGCTGACATAGTGACTTCTTTTTTTCTCTTTTGCACATAAACGGTTAAACTATATTCATGAGGGCCCCCCTGAGCAAAGGGTGACACCAGCCATAGCAACGCCACTGCCTCTATCTGTAAGTCGCTGGAGTGCACGGCAGGCTCGCTTTTCTGAAGGAAGTGGAACTGTGAAGTGTCTGAACTCTGAACGGCTGTACAGTCAGTAGTGGCATGTGACACATGTGGCAATAATAACGTGTCTGCTGGCCTGCAGCCTGGTAAAGACCTGTGTCATGTCATGTGTGATGTGCATCCCAATTATGCCATACTTACGTGTGCAGATACTGGTCCTGTACTCCTGTGAGGCTGCAAGGCAGGGGTGTGGTGAGGACCACTCCTGAGACTGCATGTGCTTAGGCCTCATGCACACGGCCGTTGTTTGGGTCCGCATCCATTGCTCCGTTACGTGGCCCCGCCAAAAAAATAGAACATGTCCTATTCTTGTCTGTTTTGCGGACAAGAATAGGCATGTCTACAATGGGACGCCCGTTCCGTTACGCAAATTGCAGAAGGCACACGGGCGGCTTCCGTTTTTTGCAGGTTTGCGGACCGCAAAAAACGGCACAGTCGTGTGCATGAGGCCTTACAGTCCCTAAATAAATAATACTGCAGTAGTAGTTCACTACTCTACGAGGTGTGTGGATTTTTTTTTTTGTGTGTGTGTTGTGGTGGAGGGTGTGATTGCATGCTAGGGTGTGGGAAGGCGGGATCCAGGGGGCCCAAGTAAATTTTTGCCCAGGGTCCAATCAATATTAAAGACGGCCCTGCCCTCAGGATCATTTAATATTCCAAATGACTGCGTCCCACCTCAGCAGCAATGGCGCGCTGTGAGAGACCCTGCTTATGCAGTTCAACAACCCGACCACGTTCAAAAAGAGTTTTTTTGCCTTTGCCACCACAACGTGGGACTACCTGACAGAAAATGACAATGAATCCACATCTTTGCACAGATTTGGCCTTTTAAAGGCATGTGGTCCAAATATTTTGATCAGCTGAAAAACAGCCTGTTTAAGTTTAATCGTTATTTTTAATTAATTGAATGCTCAAAAAATGTTTTGTCTCACTCACATTTCTTCTTGTTGCATGTTGAAGCTCTACTTGGAACCTTGTTAAGATCCAGCCATGCTAAATATGATTTTTTGCCATTTTTCAAGTGGTCTTAAACTTTTGGTCAGGACTGTATTATGTCTTCTATAGCCATGACGGATCCGTCCTGAACACCATCGAAAGTCAATGGAGGACGGATCAGTTTTCTACTGTGTCAGAGAAAACTGATCCGTCCCCATTGACTTACATTGTGTGTCAGGACGGATCCGTCTCGCTTAGATGGGATGTCGCAATGTGACATCCCATGTTGCCATGTAGCCCTAGCCTTATTACACTAACAGATTAATTGAGAACGGGAGGTTCTGAGCTGGTGGCACTACATTCTGTAGGCTTTTTAGTTTTAGTATTTACAATGTTAGGGTTTAATCCAATTATTCAACAATTTAAGTGAATAATATGTAAAGCCCTGCTGTATGCCAGGTACAATACTGTATATAGCACCCCAAACCTTGCTTCTGTCAAGTCTGCTCACAAGAGAACAACAATAGAGCCGTTGCCCACTGTCCATTGGCTGTGTACAGTTTGCTGATAGATGCTCTGGAAATTATAATTATTTAAGGTTCCAGAGGTCAGGTTCATAAAAAGCCACCCACAGCAAGCATATGACGCAGGTGGGTTCCTGCTCTCAGATCTAGTAGAGGCATTAGAAAATGCATTGGGTACTGAACATAAATGAATGGACAAACTCTCTTTAGGATCTTAGCCTTCTTGTGCATTCTTTAGTGTCCTTTAACAAATTGTATGGATTTTCAGTACTTCTGTTACATTCTATATGCATTTTATAGTTATTTAAGTAGTAGAATAATAACAACATTGGTTATTGTAGATGAAAGCCAAAATGTCCATCAAATTCCATTGTCAGTAGCTCAAAGTATTTGATTAATTTCCTAAATGCAGTCTGACTTCTATAAAATAAAGTATTTGATGCCTACTTACATGATGATGATGGCTGCCTGACATGAATTGTGCTGTTATGGTGCTGTCTACATGTTATTCGCCCCACATTTGTCTTATACTATCATTAGCCCACTCTGTGGGTGGCCAAGAATCCATTGTGGTCTGCAAATGGAAATCATGAGTGGCTAGCTGGAAAGTGCTGAGTGGTTTATGTATAGTGGAAGTGGCAGCTGAATGTGAATGAGCAGACTTGTCAACTAACTTAGAACGTTCAGTAGTCTGCTAAGGACAATTTGTGTGTAGGTGATAAAGATGCACTTGCTCCTATGGTCACATCATGTTGGCTTTAAGCTTTCTCCAAAGATATCCTACTTGTATACCTGCAAACATCAGGAGAGGAACCAGGCTGACAGCACAGAGAACAGCGCCAGAATTACAGCATTCTGGGGCATTGCTAACATTTCTAATTATCTTGGACTTCCTTTTTAATTGTGCTGAAAACCCAGTTCTACATGTAAACAATATATGCAGTACAATGACAGAACCATTGGTTGATAACGTAACAGTACCCTGTACTAGGGGTGCACCGAAATGAAAATTCTGGTCCGAAACCGAAACCGAAAATTCAGGATGCCCTTGACCGAAAACCGAAACCGAAACTGCCTTTTTGCCCAAATACTTTTAAAATACATTTTTTTTAATGATTTTATTAATAATTCTTTTTCATGAATGAAATTCATCTGTGGGTGGCGCTGTTATGGAGAGGGGGATCTGTGGGTGGCGCTGTTATGGAGAGGGGGATCTGTGGGTGTCGCTGTTATGGAGAGGGGGATCTGTGGGTGGCGCTGTTATGGAGAGGGGGATCTGTGGGTGGCGCTATGGAGAGGGGGATCTGTGGGTGGCGCTGTTATGGAGAGGGGGATCTGTGGGTGGCGCTATGGAGAGGGGGATCTGTGGGTGGCGCTGTTATGGAGAGGGGGATCTGTGGGTGGCGCTGTTATGGAGAGGGGGATCTGTGGGTGGCGCTGTTATGGAGAGGGGGATCTGTGGGTGGCGCTGTTATGGAGAGGGGGATCTGTGGGTGGCGCTGTTATGGAGAGGGGGATCTGTGGGTGGCGCTGTTATGGAGAGGGGGATCTGTGGGTGGCGCTGTTATGGAGAGGGGGATCTGTGCACTGTTATGGAAAGGGGATATGTGCACTGTTATGGGCATAACAGTGCACAGATCCCTTTCCCCATAACAGTGCACAGATCCTCCCTCCCCATAGCAGTGCCATAGACCGATCCCCCTACCCATAACAGCCCCAGCCCTGCTGCTCACAGCATCACTCACTGCATCTTTATTTTACCTTACAATCGTGACGCTATGGTAACAACTCTGCAGGCAGAGCGGAGGGCGGCGTAACGTCACTTACTCACGTGACGCACCTGCTCCGCCCACTTTATGAATGAAGGAGGCGGAGCAGGCGCGTCACGTGAGTAAGTGACGTTACGCCGGCCTCCGCTCTGCCTGCAGAGTTGTTAGTTACTGGAGCGTCACGATTGTAAGGTAAAATAAAGATGCAGTGACAAAGTAAACCGCCCGCCCGGCGCCCGCCCGCAGATGGTGGGTGACAAATCCCACACCCCATATTTTCGGCCGATATGTAACAATATCGGCCGAAGTGGATTAGGTGCATTTTCGGCCGATATTTTCGGCTGCCGGAATTTCGGTGCACCCCTACCCTGTACAACATATTGCTGTGGATGTATAGTTTTTTTTTATTGCCCTAATCCAGGTACGTATACACAGTGTATAGTCAAATGCTGCATCTGCTCATTATGCACTCTGGACAAGTAACAGGAGCCGAGTCATACACCAGTATATTATTTACTGTGTGTTTAGGCACTCTAGTACTAGAGACAGCAGTGGGGATAAGGTCATTCATACAAGTGATAGGAGCTGAAAGATGCACAACAGTGCCAGTGACATCGGTAGAGATATGTCCATCGATACAAGTGGTGGGAGCCATAGAAAACGGTGCATTAACACTAATGGACAGGAACTGAGATACACACCCCTCGAACGTTTCCACATTTTTTTCACATTACATCCACAAACTTACAAGTATGTGTGAAGTGAAAAGAAAATAATGATACATGGTTTTCAAAATTTTTAATACATAAAGATCTGAAAAGTATGGTGTGCATTTCTAATCAGACCCCTGTACTCCGATACCCCTTCATAAAATCCACTTGATTTCAGAAGGCACCTAGTTAGTAAATAGAGTCCACCTGTGTGTAATTTATTCAGAGTATAACTAGGGCTGTTCTGTGAAGGCCTCAGAGGTTTGTTAGAGAACTTTAGTGATATGGTACACTGTTTAATCCATCGTCTGAAAATTGAACGAGAATGGCACAACTGCAAACCTACCAAGACATGGCTGTCCACCTAAACTGACCCAGAGAAAAGCAGCCAAGAGGCCCATGGTAACTCTAGAGGAGCTGCAGAGATCCACAACTCAGGTGGGAGAATCTGTCCACAGGACAACTGTTAGTCACATACTTCACCAATCTGGCCTTTTTGGAAGAGTGACAAGAAAAAAATAATAATTTGAAAGCGAGCCATAAGAAGTCCCTTTTTGCAGTTTGCCACAAGCCATGTAGGGGACATAGCAAACATTGAAAAGAAGGTGTTCTGGTCAGAGGAGACAAAAGTTAAACTGTTTGGCCTAAATGCTTTGTGTTGGTCTGTTACATAAAATCCCTACAAAATACATTTAAAGGGATTCTGTCACCAGGTTTCACCCCTGTCAGCTAAACATATGCTGATGTTCAGGGCCTCATCACGATTCCTAATGTGGGCTTCTAAATGTGATCTGTAGCCTTATTTTGCTAAAAAACAGCTTTTACTAACCTGTCACTCAAAGAAATAAGGTGCCCAAGGGGATGTCAGGGGATGTCAAGGGATGCAAGGTGCCCACCGCTGTTCGTGCCCAGCGCCGCCTTTCCAGACTTCTGCACCGCCTCCTAATCCTCTGTGCCGCCTCTCGCTCTCCCTCCCTCCCCCCTCCTCCTGCTGTAAGATCTTGCGCGTGCGCACAGTGCTCTGAGAGGCTGGCGCCAGAGTGCAGGTCATACAGGGGGTTGAGCGAAGTGCCGGCGCACTTCGCTGTAAGAAGCCAAATGGAGAAGTCCGCACGGGCGCATCAGGCAGAGCCCTGTGCGCACGCGCGAGATCTTACAGCAGGAGGAGGGGGGAGGGAGGGAGAGCGAGAGGCGGCACAGAGGATTAGGAGGCGGCGCAGAAGTCTGGAAAGGCGGCGCTGGGCACGAACGGCGGTGGGTGTGGCCGGCACCTTGCATCCCTTGACATCCCCTTGGGCACCTTATTTCTTTGAGTGACAGGTTAGTAAAAGCTGTTTTTTAGCAAAATAAGGCTACAGATCACATTTAGAAGCCCACATTAGGAATTGTGATGAGGCCCTGAACATCAGCATATGTTTAGCTGACAGGGGTGAAACCTGGTGACAGAATCCCTTTAAGTTTGTTGGTGTAACGTGAAAAAATTTGGAAATGTTCAAGGGGTATGAATACTTTTTCAAGGCACTGTATATTTGTACTACTTCAGTTTAGCATCAAGTATAGGTTAAGGTACAGGTAGTCAGGAACTGGGATAAACTCTCCAGAAACTTTTAGAAATATACACACTTTTCCAAGTATCACTGGTAGGGCCTGCCCCATCGGAAGATCCCCTGATGTGCTCAGGCACTAACACAATAATGGGTTCCAGAGGTCCAGCACAAGAGAAACTGTATTATTTTTTAACAGTTAATCCCCAAATAACCATTTGTACAAATTATTTTCCTCACAGATTATAAACTCCTATGGCAAGGCTCTCTCCTAATGTATGTTTGCATTGGTCTTATGATTTTGAGAAGTAGCTAGGCTTTCCTTTACATGTTTTAAACTTTCAGTTTGCCTTAGTGTGGCTTCTAAAATAACCTGGCAAGACAGAGTAGTAGGAAAATCATACATCATCAAGCCTTGTGCTTTTACAATATTATTCTAACATGGCACAGTAGCCAGAATTTAGTCTTTGCATGTGCTAAACATTATTGAAAATAATGGAGGGCTTCAAATTGGGTGTGATCTGTCCACAAAGCAAAAGAACAGATGAAGGGGATTAGGATCAAAGAAGCAGAGGCAAAGACGTAGGTCTAGATGTTGACAGTGGAGCACAGATCTTTTTGGTTTGTTCACAGGACGATAGAGATGACCAGTCATTGACATGTGTGCCAAGTGAAGTGTGTTGTGATGTGTCATAACCAGAGGTTGTCATTTTAATCCCATAAAATGAGAAATAAGAACCGTTTTTAGCAAGAGACCAGTGCATGGACTTGTCTAAATAATGGAGGTCATGGGCATAGGTTGAATTCTTATGTGCAGTAAGTTTTCTCAATTTCTTCTAAGGTCGGCAGTTTGAGGTATATGTTTGTCCTGTTGTAAGTCACATGGTCTACTCATTCTGTTACCCAGCCACTCCCTATTACAAGACATTTATATCACGTATGAATCATGTTTATTTGTGCATCGGGCATGTGTCAGACACAACAGGTGGCCTGTCCTTATCTAAAGTGTGGTCAGTGGGGGCCAGACTCGGTAGTTGCATGACGTGGCTGCTGTGTTCCCCGTATTACCATTACTCATCATTGTTTATCTTGGCACACCAGCTTGTCGATACATGTGCTAGGCCTGGTAATGCTTCTCAACCCTATTTGAATTGGAATGAGCTGCATTACAAGGCATATTGGCACGCTTATACTGTTGATTGTCCAGGGCCGAAAGGGTGGGACCCTTACAGATCAGACATTAATATATTTTTGTAAGTAAAGACAAAAGTAACTAGTGTCTTCTCTTAATTGGGGATCAATAATGAGAAAGGAATTTTTAAGAACCCTGTTTTGTGAACCCTGAGCCTTATACCCTTACTAGTTTTTGTTCAGATCCCTGATAAAACCCTTAAATTATATTATCCAGTGCTTTACAATAAAATTGTAATTTAAATTGTAAATTTGTTATGAAATAACTAAATGAATACATTGGGGTTGTGATATCATACTTGCCATATTTGTGTTGCAATGTGTTAAGACTCTAGTACATTACACTGGCTTTGATCCTTTGCTCTACTTGGCCAGTAGTGCATCTTGTAGGGTGCATTGCTAAGGGAATACTTACGTATGCATTTGCCTTTTTCAGATCACAATACAGAAAGACAGTGGTTTGGATGTGAGCTCACCAGCACATGGAAAGCTGGATCCAGATAACATGCCTCATGTTGGTGGTAATACATGGGCTGGAGGAACAGGTTAGTAACTATACGTACATCATGTTAATATCACTCACAATATCTCATTATTATTTAGTACTAGCTGAAGGACCCGACTTTGCACGGGTATATTTCAGCTATTTCATTTAATGTTTGTGTGTGTCGTTGAAAGATATCGACAGTATCCACTATAACAGTGACATCTACAGTGCCCTGCCCCCTTAACAGTGACCTCCACAGCCCCCCACCCTTAACACTGACTGCCCCACAGTGCCCCGTCTCCTTAAAATGGGACCTCCAGATCAGCCCACCCCCTTAACTTTGACCTTCACAGCACCCGCCCCTTAACACTAACCATAATTTATAGTCTCCTTAACTGTGACCTCCACCATTCCTGACCCTTAACAGAGACCTCCACAGCAACTGCCCCTTTAGCAGTGACTGCCACAGTACCCCGCTCCCTTAACAGTGACCTCACAGCACCCCGCTCCCTTAACAGTGACCTCACAGTACCCCGCTGCCTTAAAAGTGACCTCACAGTACCCTGCTGCCCCTTTAATAGTGGCCTCCACAGTCCCCTCCTCCCTTAACAGTTACCTCCACAGTGCCCCCCCCCTTTAACAGTGACCTCCACGGCGGACCGTCCCCTTAACTGTGACCTCCACCATTCCCTGCCCCTTTAACAGTGACCTCCACAGCATCCTGCTCCCTTAACAGTGACCTCCACAGCACCCGCCCCTTTTTGTGTGACCTCCACAGTACCCTGTCTCCTTAACAGTGATTTCCACAACACCGCGCCCCCTTAACATTGACCTCTACAGAAATCTGCCTTTTAACACTGACCTCCATAGCGGACCGTCCCCTTAACTGTGACCTCCACAGCAGCCTGCCCCTAGGGTTGCTAGAGGACCGGTTTTAGGGCGGACAGTCCGGCTTTCAGACTATTATCCTTCGTCCGGTGCAGGGCCTGGATGGACACAAGAATGTCCTTTTGATTAGCTCACTCTCAGACAGAAGCACTGTGCTGTCTGAGCGTGAACTGCAGGGAGAAAGTCACCCTCCCTCCCTCCCTCCCACCCCTGCAGCTGACAGAAGTTGATTTTTACCTTTATTTTTTCAATCCTGTCGGCTGCGGAGTGGGTGAGGGCGTGGACTAACTGTGTCGTGGGCGTGGCTTAGAGGGCCCGGGGGCGGGGGTTTTAAGTCTGTCTTTTGAGGGTGTTGCCTGAATGGCCACCCTACCTGCCCCTGTACTGTGACCTCCACAGCACTCCACTCCCTTAACAGTGTCATCCACAGCACCCATAACAGTGATTTCCACAATATCCTGCCCCCGTAACAGTGACCTCCACAGAGCTCCGTTCCCTTAAAATGTGACCTCCACAACACCCCGTCCCCTTAACAGTGACCTCTACAGCACCCCGCCCCTTAACACTGACCTCCATAGCTAACATAGCTATGCCCCTTTAAAGCTGACCTACAGCAGTGAAGAAAAATGGCTGGGTTGTTATGGAAACCTGGTATAAAACTGTGTGTATGTGAAGACTAAGGTCCTGCGAGCTTCTATTGGCTGATAAGGATCATGTGACCAGGCTTCTATTGGCTAATGCATTTTTTGGGAATATCTCAGGAACGGTACGTGCCAGAGAGCTGAGACCCGGTCTAAAACCTTCCGGGACACCTGATGTACCTGTGTGCCAAATTTCGTGATTGTAAATGAGACGGTGTGGATTCTTTTAGCGGACATACATACATATACACACACACACATACATACACTCAGCTTTATATATTAGGCTAGTTTCACACTAGCGGCAAGGAACTAGTGTAGTACTTTTATTCGGCATGTACTGCCGCCGTAACTCTGGCCCGCCCCCATTATAGTCAATGGGGCCGGAGCGGTAGTCCTGGGGCACGCGTGGACTAGCGGCAGCACGGATCCAACAGGCTGTTCATCCGCCGGAACAGCCTGCCAGAGTTTCTTGCCGCTAGTGTGAAACTAGCCTTAGATGGGAGATCTCACTTCTTCCACACTTGGTGCACATAGGAGTCTGGTTATTCCTTCACATTTGTAACATGCCTCTCAGTTGACGTGATGTGGCATTATATTTATCCATACTCAGATTAGAAGAGTATATACCTATATGGCGATTAAAAATTGCCAGACCGCATGAAATTTAAATATATACAGAGTACAGACCAAAAGTTTGGACACACCTTCTCATTCAAAGAGTTTTCTTTATTTTCATGACTATGAAAATTGTAGATTCACACTGAAGGCATCAAATCTATGAATTAACACATGTGGAATTATATACATAACAAATAAGTGTGAAACAACTGAAAATATGTCATATTCTGGGTTCTTCAAAGTAGCCACCTTTTGCTTTGATTACTGCTTTGCACACTCTTGGCATTCTCTTGATGAGCTTCAAGAGGTAGTCCCCTGAAATGGTTTTCACTTCACAGGTGTGCCCTGTCAGGTTTAATAAGTGGGATTTCTTGCCTTATAAATGGGGTTGGGACCATCAGTTGCGTTGAGGAGAAGTCAGGTGGATACACAGCTGATAGTCCTACTGAATAGACTGTTAGAATTTGTATTATGGCAAGAAAAAAGCAGCTAAGTAAAGAAAAACGAGTGGCCATCATTACTTTAAGAAATGAAGGTCAGTCAGTCAGCCGAAAAATTGGGAAAACTTTGAAAGTAAGGGCTATTTGACCATGAAGGAGAGTGATGGGGTTCTGCACCAGATGACCTGGCCTCCACAGTCACCGGACCTGAACCCAATCGAGATGGTTTGGGGTGAGCTGGACCGCAGAGTGAAGGCAAAAGTGCTAAGCATCTCTGGGAACTCCTTCAAGACTGTTGGAAGACCATTTCAGGGGACTACCTCTTGAAGCTCATCAAGAGAATGCGAAGAGTGTGCAAAGCAGTAATCAAAGCAAAAGGTGGCTACTTTGAAGAACCTAGAATATGACATATTTTCAGTTGTTTCACACTTGTTTGTTATGTATATAATTCCACATGTGTTAATTCATAGTTTTGATGCCTTCATAGTCATGAAAATAAAGAAAACTCTTTGAATGAGAAGGTGTGTCCAAACTTTTGGTCTATACTGTATATATAATTTTTTGACACAATTTATAAATGACAATCCATACATAAAAACAAGTACAGGGAAAAAGGTGACCTCCACATCAGGAGACACAAATGGTGACTCAATCCAACATATAAATAATAGTAAAGTGCAAGTGCATAGTACATATAAACATCCATTACATGTAATACACAGAGTCTATTTACCTAGTATGTGTCTCCTCTGGGATGGCGCCAGCCCCGACACACGTTTCGGCGGACCTTCGTCTTGGGGTCCGAAACTTGCATTCGGGCTGGTGCCATCCCAGTGGAGACACATAATGGGTAAATAGACTCTGTGTATTGCATGTATTGGATATTTATATGCACTTTGCACTTGCACTTTACTATTATGTCTCTGTGGGATTGAGTCACCATTTGTGTCTCCTAATATGGATGTCGCCTTTTTCCCTGTACTTGTTTTTATGTATGGATTGTCATTTATAAATTGTGTCAATACATTATTAATATATTTATATTTTTATGTGGTCTGGCAATTTTTAATCGCCATATAGGTATATATTTCTTCGCCACAGGCATGAGTGGATTGTGTTATGCATGGTATTGATATGTATGGTCGGTTGTTCCATTTTTATGATGATTATTGGCTTACATTTTCTTTGGGTGTATCAGATTAGAAGAGGTGGTATAGATAACTACTAGTTCTCGCTGTGAAATGTATGAACAGTCAGATGAGCAGTGGCATCTTTATATACGCAGTTGGGTATAGACTTCAGCGGTTGCATCCAGTATGTGGAGCTGATTGTCATGTTCCAAAATGTAATGAGCCAAGGCATCAAATGCAGATTGGGTCTGGATATGCTCACGCCTCATGTTTGCTTGCTATGTACTGAAAATTACTGAATTGTATGGAAAACCTTTAAAGGAAGTCTGTCACCAGGAAATTCACTAGTAAACCAGGCTCAATGCCTTGTAGGGTTAGCTTAGCTGAAAGTAATGGTACATTTCACTTAGTGATTCATTGCTTCATTTTGGACAAAAAGTACTTTCAACCCATGTGCAAAAGAGCTGTTAAAGGGGTATTCCTATTTCATCATTCCATGGCCAAGATGGGAATAAGCTCAGTAAGTTTTTTGTGCAGCTCTCATTCACTGCTATAGGAGTTAGGGAAACCATGGAGCGCTGGCTACTTCATCATTTGTTAATGTGGTTATTCCCATCTCAGCCATGAAAGGCAGGCGAGGGCAGGCCCAAGCTACACTGTTCACCATTGCACCTCCTGCTTCATCTCCTTCTTGACAAACACAGGCGATATCTACATGAGATTTTGTGGCTCAAATAGTGCACTCAACTATGGGATTGAGGAAAAAAAATAATGCACATGTTTTTCCCAAATCCATTTTTTTTAGAGAAGGAAAATCTGAAACAGTTGTGTGAATAGGCCATTAGGCTGGAGTCACACTTCCAGGTTCCGTCACATTATACATCTATTTCAATGGCATGTGTAACAGTCCGACTGGGGGTTTTAAATGACTCAAGCTCACAGCATCATATAGGAATGTATGGTTCTCTGAGTCCAGGTCCGTTAAACCCGTGGTTGGGCTGTGACTAGGGATGAGTGAATCGACTTCGGATGAAACATCCGAAGTCGATTCATTTAAAACTTCGTTAGAATACTCCCGCTCCATACAGTATTAGAATGTATTGGCTTTGATGAGCTGAAGTTATTACTTCGCGAAGTCTCGCAAGATTTCGGGTAATAACTTAAAAAATTAATTTCTACAGTAAAAAACCTTTTACCGAACTCTGCTTCGGTTCCAAGGTACCACTTGGTACCCATTCCGTACAGTATTCTAGCAAAGATTTATGCGAATCGACACATCCCTAGCTGTGACACATGCAAGTAATACGGATATAATACAACCGGAGCATAAAAGGGTGTTTCCAGCCTAAGGCCTCTTTCATACGGGCGTCATGTTTTTGGCCCGGATAAGATGCGGGTGCGTCGCGGGAAAATCCGTGCGAGTGCAAAACATTGTAATGCGTTTTGCACGCACGTGAGAAAAATCTGCATGTTTGGTACCTAAACCCGAACATCTTCATAGACGTTCAGGTTTGGGTTAGGTGTTGTGTAGATTGTATTATTTTCCCTTATAACATGGTTATAAGGGAAAATAATAGCATTCTTAATACAGAATGCATAGTACAATAGGGCTGGAGGGGTTAAAAATAAATAAATATTTAACTCACCTTAATCCACTTGTTCGCGCAGCCCGGCTTCTTCTTTGAGGAATAGGACCTTTGATGACGTCACTGCGCTCATCACATGGTCTTTTACCATGGTGATGGATCATGTGACGGACCATGTGATGAGCGTAGTGACGTCACCACAGGTCCTTTTCCTACTGCACAGCAAAGATGAAGACAGAAGAGAAGCCGGGCTGCGCGAACAAGTGGATTAAGGTCAGTTAAATTTTTTTTTTTTTTTTTTTTTTTTTTTAACCCCTCCAGCCCTATTGTACTATGCATTCTGTATTAAGAATGCTATTATTTTCCCTTATAACCATGTTATAGGGGAAAATAATAATGATCGGGTCTCCATCCAGTTCGTCTCCTAGCAACCGTGCGTGAAAATCGCACCGCATCCGCACTTGCTTGCGGATGCTTGCGATTTTCACGCAGCCCCATTCACTTTTATGGGGCCTGCGTTGCGTGGAAAACGCACAAAGAGGAGCATGCTGCGATTTTTACGCAACGCACAAGTGATGCGTGAAAATCACCGCTCATGTGCACAGCCCCATAGAAATGAATGGGTCCGGATTCAGTGCGGGTGCAATGCGTTCATCTCACGCATTGCACCCGCGGGGAAATCTCGCCCGTGTGAAAGGGGCCTAACAGTTTAGCAAACACTTCCATAAAATGCTCCTGCTCCTGCATTTGCATCTTGACAAGTGTATGAGTGGGCTCAGGGCGTATTCACACCCACATGTGGCGGCTGTGCTTGTTTAGAATATCCATTGTTTGTGGTCTGCAAAACAGGCATGGCCGTCACACATTTGTGTAAATGCTCCCTCAGTTTGTGTATCAGACACATTTCCAGTTACCTTTCTTCAACCGTGATGAATGTGTACTAAATAGATTTGTGTTGCCTTTTGACCTTTTTTGTTTTTCAGTTTTTGATTTGATGTCCTTTTTCACCACATATCAACTACATGAGATGTATGAACAGCCTGCCACTACCTGGTGAAAAGTTATTTTGACATATAAAAAGTTTTTCCTTTTTCTCTACAGCAGACATTCATATTTCACTGTCCATATAAAGAATACAGGCACATGCGTGTGATAAGCATATTGCTTTGAACACATGTTTCCTGTAGGAATGCTGCCGCTCAATCATATTTGTTTTCTGCTGACAGTTCATTGTAGCTTTTATGCCCCCTCCATTGGTAGCGTCATCTCTGGGTGTTGAGAATTCAGGACCCTCACGCCTGCGAGCCTGCATCATGAGGGAAGCGTATTGGTATGTAGTCGGGAAGCGGTAGCTTAGTGGGTGATCATCTCTATTATGTAAGATGTCACTTCTGGAATTCACTCATCTTAATGAAGCCTCAGAAGGGTAAACTTTTCTCTGGGTCATTGCTTGAATTTTCACTCTTTAGCAGAGAATCCTGACACCTGCAAAGCTGTTATCTGTTCCTGGATAACCATATAAGCCAGTGGATAATCCAATTATTTTATTTTAATTTCTGTTTCTTTATTACTCGTTGAATTACACTTTTTTGGATTTCTGACATCATAACCTGTTTAAAGTGTGTCATTTCATTTCATTTTACTATTGTGTAGGGAAAGGGTTGTTAATTTTTTTTGTAATATACAGGTCAAAATTAGAATATCGTGTAAAAGTAAATTTTTTCAGTAATGCAAATTAAAAGGAGTTGCATTAATGCAGCTTAAAATTAGAATTTTGTGAAAAGGTTCAATATTCTAGGCTCAAAGTGGCACACCCGAGCTAATTAATCCATACGCCCTGAGCAAAGGGTACCTCAAAATTGTGACTTTGGGGTTTCATAAGCTGTAAGCTATAATCATCCAAATTATATCATATAAAGACTTGAAATATCTCGCTTTGCATGTAATGAGTCTAACTCATATGTTAGTTTCACCTTTTAAGTTCCATTACTGAAATAAATGAACTTTGCACGATATTCTAATTTTTCGAGTTTCATCTGTATTTTGTTTGGGAAAGATTTTTAATAGAAATCAGGATATTAAGACTCCTTAGCTCCATCCTTAGCTCTGAAGACGACTATGTGCAACATACAGAGGCAGCCTGCCTCCTAGCCCACTAACCCACCTCTTACCTTACTGTATGTGCCCCTATGTGCTTTGTCTCCCTGCCTATCTGACTTTCTTTCCGTTGGCAGCCCTGCTGGTTTGCTGGCCTCATGTTGTAGGCAGGGTCAGCAAAACCATAGTGCTGCACAAAATATTGCCCCAGCAGAACCGAATACCACAGTGCAGCACAAAATATTGCCACAGCAGAACCAAATATTCTATCCCAGCCAAATAAAAATACCACATTGCAGCACAAAATTCTGCACCAGCAGATCCAAATGCCACAGTGCACAAAACACCTCCCCAGAAACTGCCCTGCTGTGGTGGCCAGCTCCCATGTTCTGCCCTCGTTCTTCTCCAGTTGTCTCTAATTATGATATGGAGGAGAGGACTGAGGAGGTACTGAGCCAGCCCTGACTTTAGCTTCCTGTCTGATCTTTCAGCAATACCAAGCATACAGGAGAATACATCACTATGTGCATTTTACATCCAGTAACGTCTCCCGAGATGTAGACATTTTCTTTCCTCATCATCTTCTCCATTTTGCCCAGACCGACATGCTGATGTCTTTCAGCCACATCTCATGTCTGCAGTGTTTGCCTCACAGAAATCTTAGGTTCTACACTTTTCCATCATCCTCTCCACCTTCTCAACATTAACTTCCCATCCTGCTGCCACCCCAGTACTTTGCCCATTGTTCTGCACAATGCCCCCAAATATTATACTGCAGAAAAAATAGTGCCCCGAGTTTAATTCTACCCCCTATAGTGCTCCCAGTAGTAATACTGCCCCCATAGTAACCCCAGTAGTAATAATTCCCTATATAGTGCCCCCAGTAGCAATATTACCGTAACCTTGTATAGTGCCCCCCCACTAATAATCATGCCAAGTTAATAATAATACCTCTTTAGTATTCCCAATATTAATAATGGCCTTATAGTGCATCCAGCCATTATAGTGCCTCCAGTAATGATAATGCCATCTATTGTGCTCCATTATTAAAAATTCCCCCAATGTGTCCACTGTAATGCCCCTAGTATTCAAAAACTATTCATAGTGTCTTCAGCAATACCCCTATAGTGCACCCTGTACTAAACATACCCCCTGTGCCTTCAGTTATGCCCCCTGTAGTGCCCCAGTACTAAACATTCTCCCAGTGCCTCCAGCAATGCCCCCGGTAGTTCCCCCATGTCCTGCCTCAGTACTCAACTGTATAATCATCCTGAAGACGCCGATACTAAAAGCCCCGTTCTCCTCTCTCTTCTATGCACTCAGTAGCTAACAGGGAAGAGAGAGTTGGTAGTTCCTTTCTTCTCTCTCTTCGCTGCGCACAGTAACTGGGAAGGGCAGGGAAGAGAGGAGTCTACCGAGCTGTCAGTGGTTAGCACTGGCAGCAAGTGAGATAGGCAGGACGACTAGCTGAGAGGACACATACAGAGAGGCAGGGGCTGGATAACGAGCTTAAGAAACTGTCTGGAAACCTCTATATGTTCCACATAGTCGTCTTCAACACTCAGGAGAATGATGAGGATAAACTCTCCATAGCAACAGTGTTGCTGATGAGACTCTTTACACTCTGTTTTCTAGTAAAAAGAAACATCTTTCCCTAAAAGAGTATATTACAAAAAATTATTAACCCTTTCAAGAGTGGGTGATTTTCAATTTTTTTGTTTTCATTTTTTACTTCCAGCCCTCCCAAAGACATAACTTTTTAATTTTTTCATTCACATAGCCGCATTAGGGCTTGTTTTTTGCTTTACAAGATGCACTTTCTAATGGCACTATTTACAGTTGCATGCAATGTGGTGGGAAGCAGGAAAAAAAAATATTAAAAAAAACACCATTCCGCCACAGAGGGTTTTTTTTTACACTGTTTCCTATACGGTAAAACTGACCTGTTATTTTTATTCTCCTGGTCACTAGGATTACAACTAGGGATGAGCAAATCGACTTCGGATGAAACATCCAAAGTCTATTCACATAAAACTTCGTTATAATACTGTACGGCGCAGGAGCGGTACCTTGGAACCGAACCTGAGTTCGGGGAAATGTTTTTTTACAGTACAAAAAAAAATTATGAAGTTATTACGCAAAGTCTCGCGAGACTTCGCTAAGCAATAACTTCAGCTCATCGGAACCAATACATTCTAATACTGTACGGAGCTCCTGCTCCATACAGTATTAGAACAAAGTTTTATGCGAATCGACTTAAGATGTTTCATCCGAATATGCCATATATGTATAGTTTTTCTTGATTTTTAATACTGAAACAAATTACTAGTTTTACTTTGTATTGCCATATTCTGAACTCCATAACTTTTTTATTTTTATCTGTACTGAGCTGTGCGGGGGCTCATTTTCATGTACTTATTATTGATACCATTCTGGGGTGACCACTTTTTATCAGGCATTTTGATTTTTTTTCCGTTTCGCCATTTACTATATGGATAAATATTCTTATATTTTACTAGTACTGGCGTTTTCACATGTGGCGATGTCCATGATGTTAATTTTTTTTAATTATTTTTGTATTTTCATTTTGGGGAAAGGGGGTGATTTGGATTTTTATATTTATTAAAAAAATTTTGTATTTTTTTTTTATTTTAATTTTTTTGTTTTATGCTTTTTAACAGTTTCCCTAGGGAACTATAGCAATCAATCATCAGATTGCTTCTCTAATAGACTACAGTGCACTCCAATGTGGATACTGATAGATCAAGTTCAGAGGAATAATTCTGAAGAGTGAGGGGTGAATGGAGAAGGTTTAGATCAGTGTAGGTTAACCTAAAAAGGAGGGTGCAGCACTATGGAGGGCTTTGTGGGTTAGAATGAGAATTAAATCCTGTACTGTATGGGCAACCAGTAGCCAGAGGCATCGGAGTAGCGGTTAGACAGATAGATGACCCTGGCTGCTGCATTCAGGATAGATTGGAGAGGGGAGAGTCTGGTGAGGAGGAGACCAAATAGTAATAAGTTACAATAATCAAGGCAGGAATGGATCAGGGCAACAATGAGAGTTTTTGTTGTTTCCACAGAAAGAGGTAGATTCTAGAGATGATTGTGAGGTGCAGGTGGCCTGAGCAGCCAAGAGGATTCCTTAGGCCTCATGCACACGACCGTTGTTTGGTTCCGCATCTAAGCCGCATTTTTTTGTGGCTACATGCACACGACCATGCCGTTTTTTGCATTCCACAGATTGCGAATCCGCAAAACACGGATGCCTATTATAGAGATGCCTATTCTTGTCCACAAAACGGACAAGAACAAGGCATGTTCTATCTGTGGCCACAGAACGGAGTAATTGAAGTGAATGGGTCTGCATCCGAGCTGCAAACAATAGTTGTGTGCATATGAGGCCTTGTACTGAAAACCACAATTGTTTCCCTTCTCCTGCCACTGGTTCTCCCACCAAAACCATTCATGCAACATAGGCCCAGCACCTGTTATGAACAGCCCGTTGGGGTGAGGGTTGGAGTAACCTGATATAGGACATCTTTGTAGCAGGCCCTATAGTACCTGCCAAGGCTGTCACTTGTAGAACTTTTGTATGGTCGTCTTGGCGCAATATGCTTCTATCCAGAGTTTTCCAAATACTTTAAATCTGTTTGCTCAGATATGGTATCTCGATGCCAGGAAGTGTAATTTTCCCCAATACGTACCTATATGATAGCTTTACCATACGTATAACTTCATCAGAAATCTTTCCAACAGGTCTTAGCACTTAACTAACAGGTTAAAGAAAAACGATTTCTAAGATAAATTTCTCTAGAGGAAAAGATACAATTTGATGATGGAATATATGCAAAGTCTGCAATTTAATGATGGAATATAAGCAACTCACGGTACTTTTATTTCAGTAAAAATATTTCACCCTCATTTCTAATCCTTTATTCATTAGCTTCCCAATGAGTATTTCAACATTGATGCAATAAACATTTACTGATAAGAGTCATGATTTATTGACAGCCTGAAGCATCACTGCGAGCCGCGGAATCTAGGGCAGATTCTCAGCCCATAATGAGCACCGATTGACAATATTCCCGTCAATTGTTGCTTGCTATTACTTTCATTTAGGCTACTTTCACACGGTCAGTATTTTCCATAAGTATTTGTAAGCCAAAACCAGGAACAGGTCCAAAACATTAAAAGAGGCACAAATATTCCCATTGCACTTTTTCTCTGTAGGTTTCACTGCTGTCTTTGGCTACTAACCATGTGAAAGTGGCCTTAGGATGGGTTTCCATATTCAGGATTATTTTAAATGAAGTTTTTGAAGGATCTTAAATGAAGAGCACGAATAAAGGAAACACCAAGTCTTCTCTTTTTGTTTCCACTCTGGGCATTAGCTTCAAAAGCTGCATAAAAAACAGAACTTGGAAACCCAGCCTTTTAAACTATTCAATGGTTGTGAAGGGGGTGAATGAGTGATCATTAATTGCAGTTTGCATTAAGTTGGCAGCACATCCTCTATTTACACAGGGCAATGTGCTGCCAACAAATGATTTACTGAGTACAACCAATCGGAGCATGTAGTCGTTATAGAGTGGGTTTTCAGCCTCTATAGATTTATATTGTATTACACAGTAAACTAATTTAAACTTAGGTTTGCACTTCATAAAACATGTAAAGGAAACAAAGTTGATGCACATCTTTAAGGTGGCCGCATAAAACTAGAAAAATAATAAATCCCTATTTTCTGCCCTGAGTGTTTCCTTCTAGCTCTCCGGTTAATGATGTTCTACATGCCGAGTATAGTCTTCTGCTTGTACAACGGCTGTCGCTTTGATCAACAAATTAGTGTCAGCTGCAAATGAATGTTAATTCTGTCTGGAATGCATCTTCATGACGGGCGGTGCATTGCTGGTTTAGTGGATAGAAGCATGTGCTGGAACTATATTAAAGAAGTGAACGTTAATATTGTGACATTCTCCAGATCAGATAGTTTGCTAATTACAGTCATTTCATCTGCTTGTCTTGGCTGCTGTTTCAAGATGATTTGATTAAAATGATGTGGATGTCAATAAATATGCGTCTCCATAAAACATCAGTCGAGCTCTGCTCAATGATTCATTAAGTTCTCCAGACAAGATTTGAAGGAAATTTGTTAACAAAAATGTTATCTGTCAGTTAAATCCAGATAGTGACACATCTCCTGTTTTTATTTTCTGATTACAGATTTCTTTATTCTATTTTCTGAACATGATTATGGGGGCGGCCATCTTGTCTGAGCTGTTCTTAACAGCATTTAAAAACATTTAAAAAATTGCCTTACGGCAGCCCCATGGGCCATAGACACAGTGGACAAGACGGGACCTCATTGACTTCTATGGGAGAGTGTTCTAGGCATGCTCTGTGACCTGTGCAGAGGTTATTGCACAAGGCAAGACTATAACTATCACCTGTTGTGAATGGTGGATCCCGTCTTATCTATACAGATAGGTGATATCATTACAGGAAGGATTAGAATGACAGATAAGCCTGTAACTGCAGTAAAGCGATCTATAAACCTATTATTAGGCTTAGCGGCAATGCAAAAACTGCAGGATTTTATGTTTTTTGTTTAAATATAGATATTGACAGGAAAAATTAAAAATAACATCATCAAAAATTCTTTAAAAATATGTTAAACATAAAAATGTGATTTAAACAATACAGTGCCTCGAAAAAGTATTCATACCCTTTGAATTTTTGCACATTGTTTAAAGAGGACCTTTCACCGATTATTACACTATGAACTAAGTATACAGACATGTAGAGCGGCGCCCGGGGATCTCACTGCACTTACTATTATCCCCGGGCGCTGCTCCGTTCTCCTGCTATGTCCTCCAGTATCTCCGCTCACTAAGTTATAGTAGGCGGAGATTTCAGTCCCTAAGTTATGGTAGGCGGAGTCTGCCCTTGTTCTGCTCTAGTGCTGGCCAATCGCAGCGCAGAGCTCACAGCCTGGGAGGTTATTTTCTCCCAGGCTGTGAGCTCTGCAATGCGATTGGCCAGCGCTACAGAAGAACAAGGGCAGACTCCGCCTACCATAACTTAGTGAGCGGAGATACCGGAGGACATAGCAGGAGAACGGAGCGGCGCCCGGGGATAATAGTAAGAGCAGTGAGATCCCCGGGCCCCGCTCTACATGTCTGTATAGTTAGTTCATAGGGTAATAATCGGTGAAAGGTCCTCTTTAACGTTACATCCACAAACGTAAATGTATTTTATCAAGATTTATGTGATAGACCAACACAAAGTAGAAAGTATGTGTGAAGTGAAAATGATACATAGTTTTCAAATTTTTTTATAAATAAAAATCTGGAAAGTGTGGTGTGCATTTGTATTTAGTAAAGTAAAAATTAATAAAAAAAAAACCAACTTGGCGAGTATTCTTGATTAACAATATTCTACCTTTTGTGCATATACAGTGGCGGAAATAATTATTTGACCCCTCACTGATTTTGTAAGTTTGTCCAATGACAAAGAAATGAAAAGTCTCAGAACAGTATCATTTCAATGGTAGGTTTATTGTAACAGTGGCAGATAGCACATCAAAAGGAAAATCGAAAAAATAACTTTAAATAAAAGATAGCAACTGATTTGCATTTCATTGAGTGAAATAAGTATTTGAACCCTCTAACAAAAAAAGACTTAATACTTGGTGGAAAAACCCTTGTTTGCAAGCACAGAGGTCAAACGTTTCTTGTAATTGATGACCAAGTTTGCGCACATTTTAGGAGGAATGTTGGTCCACTCCTCTTTGCAGATCATCTCTAAATCCCTAAGGTTTCGAGGCTGTCTCTGTGCAACTCTGAGCTTGAGCTCCCTCCATAGGTTTTCGATTGGATTAAGGTCCGGAGACTGACTAGGCCACTCCATGACCTTAATGTGCTTCTTCTTGAGCCACTCCTTTGTTGCCTTTGCTGTATGTTTTGGGTCATTGTCGTGCTGGAACACCCATCCACGACCCATTTTCAGTTTCCTGGCAGAGGGAAGGAGGTTGTCGCTCAGGATTTCACGATACATGGCTCCGTCCATTTTCCCGTTTATGCGAATAAGTTGTCCTGTGCCCTTAGCAGAAAAACACCCCCAAAGCAAAATGTTTCCACCCCCATGCTTGACGGTGGGGACGGTGTTTTGGGGGTCATAGGCAGCATTTTTCTTCCTCCAAACACAGCGAGTTGAGTTAATGCCAAAGAGCTCTATTTTGGTCTCATCAGACCACAGCACCTTCTCCCAGTCACTCTCTGAATCATTCAGGTGTTCATTGGCAAACTTCAGACGGGCCTGCACATGTGCCTTCCTGAGCAGGGGGACCTTGCGAGCCCTGCAGGATTTTAATCCATTGCGGTGTAATGTGTTTCCAATGGTTTTCTTGGTGACTGTGGTCCCTGCTAATTTGAGGTCATTAACTAACTCCTCCCGTGTAGTTCTAGGATGCTTTTTCACCTTTCTCAGAACCATTGACACCCCACGAGGTGAGATCTTGCGTGGAGCCCCAGAGCGAGGTCGATTGATGGTCATTTTGTGCTCCTTCCATTTTCGAACAATCGCACCAACAGTTGTCACCTTCTCTCCCAGCTTCTTGCTAATGGTTTTGTAGCCCATTCCAGCCTTGTGCAGGTCTACAATTTTGTCTCTGACATCCTTGGACAGCTCTTTGGTCTTTCCCATGTTGGAGAGTTTGGAGTCTGCTTGATTGATTGATTCTGTGGACAGGTGTCTTTTATACAGGTGACTAGTTAAGACAGGTGTCCTTAATGAGGGTGACTAATTGAGTAGAAGTGTCTAACCACTCTGTGGGAGCCAGAACTCTTAATGGTTGGTAGGGGTTCAAATACTTATTTCACTCAATGAAATGCAAATCAGTTGCTATCTTTTATTTAAAGTTATTTTTTCGATTTTCCTTTTGATGTGCTATCTGCCACTGTTACAATAAACCTACCATTGAAATGATACTGTTCTGAGACTTTTCATTTCTTTGTCATTGGACAAACTTACAAAATCAGTGAGGGGTCAAATAATTATTTCCGCCACTGTAGCTCCTATGGAAACCTTTGCATCTTCATGGATATGAAATCAAACAAACCTTTGCAATCTGTACCACTGCTTTTACTTTACTGTTGGTTAGCAAGAAGAGCAGGCAGATGAAGTGGCACATGACTGTAGGATGTGGTAGTACACTGTCTGTTTCTAGTTTGGAACTACATAGGTCTGTGAAGTGTTGCATACATATAATGGTATCTTTGTAACTGAGACGTTTTGCAAAGTTGCTTCTTTTTTATTTTAGTGTAATTAAAGGGAACCTGTCACCGGGATTTGGGGTATAGAGCTGAGGACATGGGTTGCTAGATCGCCGCTAGCACATCCGCAGTACCCAGTGGCCATCTAGCAACCCATGTCCTCAGCTCTATACAAAAAATCCCGGTGACAGGTTCCCTTTAAAGCAAAAAAATAAATAAAAAATCATCAGTAAAAGTGCGTAGAGTTCTAACATGTACACTCCTCATACATTTACTGTTCAGGAGCTTGTTTTCTTATGTTGTGCTTTTCCTGGAAATGTGTGAAATTGATAACTGGGCATTGCAAATTCCTGTTGTCAATAAGGTATGTCCCTATACAGTGTGCCATACAGCCCTGACTGGACAGTGTCAGAGTAGGGATGCACTATACTGACAAGGGGAGTGGTAACATCCGGTTGTCAGCTTCCTCATATATTCTAATAACAGAGGAAAAGAAGAAAATATGCTCTAGAATTATTTAATACAGAATGAAAGTATTTACGTAACCCCATGCGCTGTAAATGTACAGTGGAAGGAGAAATTTTAAATATGGCGTCCGCTCACCAGTGCAGCGGGCGCCATACATAGCTGCTGGGTCTCTGCTGTTTCAAACGGGCCCTGGGGCTAATGTCTGCGACGGCGATAATGGTGATTGCAGATGATGTCGTCAAATGTGACTACGGCATGTAAATGCTGAGGAACCGGAAGTGGGCATAGCTAGGTCAGGAACAGCTCCTCATGCTTCAATCGGGGGAGCTGTTCCTTCACTCTGATGCACTGGGTCTCTCTGAAAAGTTGTAGTGTCTATGAAGGCCTGCAGGTGGCAGAGCTCCATAGGATAACAGCAAAAGGAATTTACATTGTAATTCTATGGAACTACAGTGTAAGATAAAGGCGGTCTGACGATCGCATAATCTAGCTTCTTAGGGGGAACAAAAAAAAGTTGAAAAATGTTTTAAAAAATATAAAACATATATAAAAATTTTAATCACCTCCCTTTCCCCAGAATTAAAACTAAAATAAGCAAAAAATATAAACTGAAAATGCAAATGTGATCGCACACTACATCCAGCACTCTGCCCTCCATGCTGGACGAGACATTGGTTTATATTTTGGCCAAAGCATAGTAAGCCACTCACCGCGTCAAGGTTGTCTCATGAGTGGTCCCTAACTCTTGTTCCTACCTGTTCATGGGCCATGACAGCCACATAAAATCCAGGGAATGCAGGTCAGCATGCAAGCCAAGTACACTTTGCTTGTAACCCCGTCCGGTGCCATTACAGCTTTCATCGGATCCAGGGATGCAAGTACCAACATGCATGCTGAACCCACCATATACTTCTCCTGGAGCCGGATGGCTAATGGTAGGTTCTATACAAGCAGACTCAGTTTTATACTGACTTTAAAACCAGCCTCAAGGACAGATTAACTGGTCAGGTGTGCAATGACTCCAAGGAGATCGCCACGCCTCCAATATATACTACAAAGAAAAAAATAAGTGGTTGGGTCAGCACAACCTGCCTGTAGGTGCACATCACTATGGCGAAATACATATACAAACGGAAAATGCAAATGTGATCGCACACTACATCCAGCACTCTGCCCTCCATGCTGGACGAGACATTGGTTTATATTTTGGCCAAAGCATAGTAAGCCACTCACCGCGTCAAGGTTGTCTCATGAGTGGTCCCTAACTCTTGTTCCTACCTGTTCATGGGCCATGACAGCCACATAAAATCCAGGGAATGCAGGTCAGCATGCAAGCCAAGTACACTTTGCTTGTAACCCCGTCCGGTGCCATTACAGCTTTCATCGGATCCAGGGATGCAAGTACCAACATGCATGCTGAACCCACCATATACTTCTCCTGGAGCCGGATGGCTAATGGTAGGTTCTATACAAGCAGACTCAGTTTTATACTGACTTTAAAACCAGCCTCAAGGACAGATTAACTGGTCAGGTGTGCAATGACTCCAAGGAGATCGCCACGCCTCCAATATATACTACAAAGAAAAAAATAAGGGGCGATCTCCTTGGAGTCATTGCACACCTGACCAGTTAATCTGTCCTTGAGGCTGGTTTTAAAGTCAGTATAAAACTGAGTCTGCTTGTATAGAACCTACCATTAGCCATCCGGCTCCAGGAGAAGTATATGGTGGGTTCAGCATGCATGTTGGTACTTGCATCCCTGGATCCGATGAAAGCTGTAATGGCACCGGACGGGGTTACAAGCAAAGTGTACTTGGCTTGCATGCTGACCTGCATTCCCTGGATTTTATGTGGCTGTCATGGCCCATGAACAGGTAGGAACAAGAGTTAGGGACCACTCATGAGACAACCTTGACGCGGTGAGTGGCTTACTATGCTTTGGCCAAAATATAAACCAATGTCTCGTCCAGCATGGAGGGCAGAGTGCTGGATGTAGTGTGCGATCACATTTGCATTTTCCGTTTGTATATGTATTTCGCCATAGTGATGTGCACCTACAGGCAGGTTGTGCTGACCCAACCCCTTATTTTTTTCTTTGTAGTATATATTGGAGGCGTGGCGATCTCCTTGGAGTCATTGCACACCTGACCAGTTAATCTGTCCTTGAGGCTGGTTTTAAAGTCAGTATAAAACTGAGTCTGCTTGTATAGAACCTACCATTAGCCATCCGGCTCCAGGAGAAGTATATGGTGGGTTCAGCATGCATGTTGGTACTTGCATCCCTGGATCCGATGAAAGCTGTAATTGCACCGGACGGGGTTACAAGCAAAGTGTACTTGGCTTGCATGCTGACCTGCATTCCCTGGATTTTATGTGGCTGTCATGGCCCATGAACAGGTAGGAACAAGAGTTAGGGACCACTCATGAGACAACCTTGACGCGGTGAGTGGCTTACTATGCTTTGGCCAAAATATAAACCAATGTCTCGTCCAGCATGGAGGGCAGAGTGCTGGATGTAGTGTGCGATCACATTTGCATTTTCCGTTTGTATATGTATTTCGCCATAGTGATGTGCACCTACAGGCAGGTTGTGCTGACCCAACCCCTTATTTTTAAAAAATATAAACTGCCTGAACTATTTAAATATGAAAATATTTATCCCATACGGTGAAAAAAAAAATCTAAATGGCCCATTCGCCATTTTTTCATCACTTCACTTACCCCCCAAAAAACCTGAATAAAATCTTATCAAAACACACTACCATGAAAACTACAGCTCGTCCCTCAAAAAATGAGCCCTCACACAGCTCCATAGACATAACTATAAAAAAGTTATGTGGGGTCAGAATATGGCCATGAAAATACAAAATTACATAGTTTATAAGGCCGAAAAAAGACATTTGTCCATCCAGTTCGGCCTGTTATCCTGCAAGTTTTTTTTATTTTTTCATTATTAAAACACAAGAAAAACTATATAAGTTTCTTTGTAATTGTACTGCCTCAGAGAATGAAGGGCACAGGTCAGTTTTAAAACTTAGGAAACACAATAGAGACAAAACCCATTAAACTGTGGCAGAATTGCATTTTTTTGTAATTCTGCCCCATTTGGAATTTTTTTCCTGCTTCCTACTATATCTTAAAGAATATTAAGTGGTCCTATTAGAAAGTAGAAATTGTCCTGCAAAAGTCAAGCCCTCATATGGCTATATGAACGAAAAAATTAAAGTTATGGCTCCAGGAACGCAGGGAGTTAAAATGAAAGCACAAAAACGAAAAATCCTCCAGGGCTTAAGCAAATAGTCAGGTCCATAAATATTGGGACATCGCCACAATTATAAAATCTTTGGCTCTATACACCACCACAATGGATTTGAAATGAAACAAACAAGATGTGCTTTAACTGCAGACTGTCAGCTTTAATTTGAGGGTATTTACATCCAAATCAGGTGAACTGTGTAGGAATTACAACAGTTTGCATATGTGCCTCCCACTTGTTAAGGAACCAAAAGTAATGGGACAGAATAATAATCATAAATCAAACTTTCACTTTTTAATACTTGGTTGCAAATCCTTTGCAGTCAATTACAGCATGAAGTCTGGAACGCATAGACATCAACCAGACGCTGGGTTTCATCCCTGGTGATGCTCTGCCAGGCCTCTACTGCAACTGTCTTCTGTTCCTGCTTGTTCTTGGGGCATTTTCCCTTCAGTTCTGTCTTCAGCAAGTGAAATGCATGCTCAATCGGATTCAGGTCAGGTGATTGACGTGGCCATTGCATAACATTCCACTTCTTTCCCTTAAAAAAAACTCTTTGGTTGCTTTTGCAGTATGCTTTGGGTCATTGTCCATCTGCACTGTGAAGCACCATCCAATGAGTTCTGAAGCATTTGGCTGAATATGAGCAGATAATATTGCCCGAAACACTTCAGAATTCATCCTGCTGCTTTTGTCAGCAGTCACATCATCAATAAATACAAGAAAACCAGTTCCATTGGCAGCCATACATGCCCACGCCATGACACTACCACCACCATGCTTCACTGATGAGGTGGTATGCTTAGGATCATGAGCAGTTCCTTTCCTTCTCCATACTCTTCTCTTCCTATCACTCTGGTACAAGTTGATCTTGGTCTCATCTGTCCATAGGATGTTGTTCCAGAACTGTGAAGGCTTTTTTAGATGTCGTTTGGCAAACTTTAATCTGGCCTTCCTGTTTTTGAGGCTCACCAATGGTTTACATCTTGTGGTGAACCCTCTGTATTCACTCTGGTGAAGTTTTCTCTTGATTGTTGACTTTGACACACATACACCTACCTCCTGGAGAGTGTTCTTGATCTGGCCAACTGTTGTGAAGGGTGTTTTCTTCACCAGGGAAAGAATTCTTCGGTCATCCACCACAGTTGTTTTCCGTGGTCTTCCTGGTCTTTTGGTGTTGCTGAGCTCATCGGTGCATTCCTTCTTTTTAAGAATGTTTTAAACAGTTGTTTTGGCCACGCCTAATGTTTTTGCTATCTTTCTGATGGGTTTGTTTTATTTTTTCAGCCTAATGATGGCTTGCTTCACTGATAGTGACAGCTCTTTGGATCTCATCTTAAGAGTTGACAGCAACAGATTCCAAATTCAAATAGCACACTTGAAATTAACTCTGGACCTTTTATCTGCTCATTGTAATTGGGATAATGAGGGATTAACACACACCTGGTCATGGAACAGCTGAGAAGCCAATTGTCCCATTACTTTTGGTCCCTTAACAAGTGGGAGGCACATATGCAAACTGTTGTAATTTCTACACCGTTCACCTGATTTGGATGTAAATACCCTCAAATTAAAGCTGACAGTCTGCAGTTAAAGCACATCTTGTTCGTTTCATTTCAAATCCATTGTGGTGGTGTATAGAGCCCAAAATGTTAGAATTGTGTCGATGTCCCAATATTTATGGAACTGACTGTATGTCTGGAGAAGTGACATGTCCTCTTTAAGCCCTCATTTTTTTTCAGGAAAAAGGCCGCCCACTAGGATGGGCAAACTGGACCTAGGATTGTTCAGCCTCTTTCATTTCAGTATTGGCTCTATACATACATTTTTAGTTGCAGCCTTGCTTGGGAGAAATGGATAAATTTAACAGATTGAGAAAAAATCACTATATGAAAGAAATGGAGAGCCTAGAACTTTATTAATGTACAGTGGCCAGAAGTTCTTCAGTTGTCCCCACGTCTCCAGAAATTCCGCTTTGTCAAATTTCTTTTGCAATGTTCCTCTTAACAAGTAGTATGGTCATATCTGTAATATAATCACGTGCAGCAGCAATCCGCTTCCTTCCTTCTGAGTCACATAGTGTAACTATGTGGATAGTGAATTACAGGGTGAGAAATACCATAGCAGACTTCATTGTAGATTACATTCTTTTTTTATTTAAGAATATGGACAGTGTCCTTTTTGGAAGAAATTTTTTATTGCCTGTTGATATTTTGCCATATTTCCGGCCATTTTTTAAGGCAAAATTACTTTTGAACAACATTTTTATTACTTTTTTACAGGACAAATGTGCATCAACCATTACGTATGTGCTCTGCTCTAATTATATTTGAATATTTAGTTTTTAATCTGGCTGTTTTTTTGGTACCCAAGTGTAATGCATTGTGGGAGCTCATAGCTAGCCTACTTGGCTGCATATGACAGATTCTAGTTGACTGTCAGATTCGAAACAGCAATTTTTTTTTACTTCTGGCAGTATGAAAGGATCAAAGATGATAAGTATGAAACAAGTTAAGGCCTTGTTCACATTTTTGTGTTTGTGTTTCATCCGTGAAGTATCCGTGTTTGGTCCGTGTGTTCATTTTTTGCCCTTTATGTGCCATTTATATTAGTACACTGTTGTCTGTGATAAGACAACCCCTTTAAGCAAAGTATGTGTAAGTTTAACCGGCAAATTTCATATGCCCAGTTTGTATAAATGCTGTGCCCATGCTGTCTCCTTTTGGCATCTCTTCCAACCATTTTAATTCAGCAGTATGGGGGAAAGGGTGATTTATCAAGACTGCATCTAATTCTGCACTTGAGTGAGATGTACCATTTATTAATCAGCACAAGCCTCTTAATAGGTTTGGCGCATCTTCAGACCCTCTGTGTCCCCAAAAACTCAAATCTACACTAGCTATGAGCTGAAGTAAATTAGAGCTATAGTTTAGACAAGTTTTTGGCACAAATTATATTAAATTTGCTCGTCTTTGGGAGGCCATGTCACCTTGCACTAAGCACCAACCACAGCATGCCCAAATCTAGCAAATTCTTTCTCAAAATGTCAAATTAGTAACATAGTACATAAGGCCGAAAAAAAGACATTTGTCCATCCAGTTCGGCCTGTTATCCTGCAAGTTGATCCAGAGGAAGGCAAAAAAAAAAACTGTGAGGTAGAAGCCAATTTCCCCCACTTTAGGGGAATAAAAAATTCCTTCCCGACTCCAATCAGGCAATCAGAATAACTCCCTGGATCAACGACCCCTCTCTAGTAGCTATATCCTGTAATATTATTACACTCCAGAAATACATCCAGGCCCCTCTTGAATTCTTTTATTGTACTCACCATCACCACCTCCTCAGGCAGAGAGTTCCATAGTCTCACTACTCTTACCGTAAAGAATCCTCTTCTATGTTTGTGTACAAACCTTCTTTCCTCCAGATGCAGAGGATGTCCCCTCGTCACTGTTACAGTCCTGGGGATAAATAGATGATGGGATAGATCTCTGTTCTGACCCCTGATATATTTATACATAGTAATTAGATCTCCCCTCAGTCGTCTTTTTTGTAAAGTCAATAACCCTAATTTTGATAATCTTTCAGGGTACTGTAGTTGCCCCATTCCAGTTATTACTTTAGTTGCCCTCCTCTGGACCCTCTCCAGCTCTGCTATGTCTGCCTTGTTCACAGGAGCCCAGAACTGTACACAGTACTCCATGTGTGGTCTGACTAATGATTTGTAAAGTGGTAGGACTATGTTCTCATAATGGGCATCTATGCCCCTTTTGATGCAACCCATTATCTTATTGGCCTTAGCAGCAGCTGCCTGACACTGGTTTTTGCAGCTTAGTTTGCTGTTTATTAAAATTCCTAGATCCTTTTCCATGTCAGTGTTACCAAGTGTTTTACCATTTAGTATGTACGGGTGACTTGCATTATTCCTTCCCATGTGCATCACCTTACATTTATCAGTGTTAAACCTCATCTGCCACTTATCTGCCCAAGCCTCCAGTCTATCCAGATCCCTCTGTAGCAGTATACTGTCCTCTTCAGTGTTAATTACTTTACACAGTTTAGTGTCATCTGCGAAAATTTATATTTTACTATGCAAGCCTTCTACAAGATCATTAATGAATATATTGAAGAGAATAGGGCACAATACTGACCCCTGAGGTACTCCACTACTGACAGTGACCCAATCTGAGTGTGTACCACTAATAACCACCCTCTGTTTTCTATCCCTCAGCCAGTCACTTACCCACATACAGACGTTTTCTCCCAGTATGATCATTCTCATCATATATTCTAACCTTTTATGTGGTACAGTGTCAAATGCTTTGGAGAAGTCCAGATATACGACATCCATTGATTCCCCGCTGTCAAGTCTAGAACTTACCTCCTCATAGAAACTGATTAATTAGTTTGGCATGACCGATCCCTCACGAAGCCATGCTGATATGGCGTTATTTGCTTATTTCCGTTGAGATGCTCTAACATAGCATCGCTCAGAAAACCTTCAAACTGTTTACCCACAACAGATGTTAAACTTACCGGCCTATAGTTTCCTGGACTTCTTTTCAAAAATGTATCAAAACCATAAAGCCCCTATCCTTGTAATCTGTTTTTACAAACGTGTTATAGTAAGGGCTTACTGAATACCAGCGTGGTCCTGCAATAGGATGCCACTGTTGCAGCAAGTCAGTTCATGAAATGCCTTCCCTCCTAGATTTTCCATGATCAGCGGTGAGCTGTAATATTGTAAATTGGAAGTGTTTTGGAACCACATCAACTCAGCCTTGAAGTGGAGACCACAGAAAGTTACAGAGCGGGATTGCTGAGTGCAGGGGAGAATAGGAGAGGAATTTATGATTCCCCCCTCGGCACTTTTCTGGAGTAAAAAATTTGAGACTGTGGGCTGGTAAATTTATCTTCATTTATACCAATTTTCTAGCAAAAATGAAGACAGAAATCTACGGCAGCTCTGAGCTGCCCCTTATTTATGACGAGGCCTGCACGTCAGGGGATATCATAGACTGCCGAAAACCCCAGTCTATGATAAATCTCCCCCTCAGTGCATATAAGACATCAACATTCTGCAGCCAAACCTCCTCGGGCATTAACATCAGAGCAAAAAACGTGCACTAGAAGCTTTGTGGCATGGGCTTCCATTGCTGAGCAGCTGCATGAAAGCCTTACATCACCAAGCACAATGCCGGGCGTCAGATAGAGTGTTGCAAAGCACACTTATCACACTTCTCTATCTGGTAGTCTGATGGGAGAGTTTGGGTTTGGTGAATGCCAGGACAATGTTACCAGCTTGATTGCATTGTGCCAACTGTAAAGTTTGGAGGAGAAAAAATGGTATAGGCTTGTTTTCCAGGGGTTGGACTAGGACCCTTTAGTTCCAGTAAAGGGAAAGACATTTTGGGCAAATGTATGCTTACAACTTTCTGTGCAGTAACGTAACTATTGATTGTCTATTGTTGTGACTTAGATGAAGTTTAGATCACATTTTATGACCAATTTGTGCAGAAATCCATATCATTCCAAAGGGTTCACATACTTTTTCTTGCAACTGAATATGGGGGACATTTATCCTTTAGCTGATCGAGGGGGGTGACAGGTGTCAGATCCCTGCCGATCTGATATTAATGACCTATCCTGAGGATAGGTCATGAATAGTAAAAAGCGGACAACCTATTTAAAGGAGCTATGCAGGCTGTATTTATTGATGACCTATCCTCAGCTGTCACCCCGGACGATCAGCTGTTTGAAGAGGAGGCGGCGCTCCATGCATCCACTGCTTCCTGGTCATTACACTGCACTTAATTTCCTTTGCAGCGGCGGTGGAACGATTACTTCCAATTGTGAATGGATGAGTACTTGTAATTTCACTGCGCCTCTGCGATGACAGGCAGGATAATGAAGAGGTAGAAGCGCTCGACATGGAGTGCCTCCTTGTCTTTAAACAGCGCATCACCCGATCAGATATTGTTGAGGATGGGAGGGGCGCCATTTCAGTTTTCACGTCAGGCAGCAAAAAGGCTAGGTGCTGCCCCGCTGTAAGAAGGAAGGGAAGGGGGGCAGTCCGCCCTGTCTAGCTGTCAGGGGGATGCCGGATGCAATGAGCGCTTCCTTCAATACAGATGGAAGTTCTCATTGCTAGAGCGCAGGGGAAATACCGGGCCTTTTTTTAATAACTGCTCAGCTCCCTGAGCTCCTTCCCTCTTCTAGGAGCCATTTGCCCTCTGCTTTACCATTCAGCCTTACAGGCACAGGCTGCCGGACTGTGTAGGAGGATCTGCATGTGCGCTCCTCCCACACAGTGCTGCAGCGTGATCTGTGCCTGCAGGTGAGTGCTGGAGGTTATCTGATCATCAGGAATGGGACAAGGTGAGAGTTCTGTTTTAAAAAAAATATTATTTACACTGAGGGGGCACAGGGAGGGCATTACTACTGTGAAGGGGGCAAAGAGAGGGCATTACTACTGTGAAGGGGCGCAATGAGGGCATAACTACTGTGAGGGGTAAAAATGAAGGCATATCAACTGGGAGGGGCACAATGTTTTAAAGTATGGAAGGTGGGGTGCCAAACAAAAGACTCTCTCCGTGTGCCAAACACCTTATGCACACCACTGCTTTTATTCAAATTCGGCAAGTATGTGCCCTGACCCCTGCCTCAGATCAAAGAATGCCTTTCCTGACCTGGCGATACAAAGACAAATTGGTTTTTTCAAAGGTTTTATATTAAGTAAGTGAGAGGGGGAGGCCATAAAAAAATTGCTGTGGGGCCCAATCAGTTCTAGCTACGCCCCGGTTTCTGTGAACTGTTTGTGGAAGGTCATTTTCTGTTGATGCATGATTGTGTATCCCAGTGCATAAAGCAAGGTCCATAAAGGCATGGACTTTAGACTTTGACTGGCCCGTACAGAGCCCTGACCTCAACCCCATCAAGCTCCTTTGGCATGAACTAGAACTGAGATTGTGAGTCAGGCCCTCTAGTCCAGCATCAGTGTCTTACCTCACAAATGCTCTTCTGGATAAATGGGCAAACATTCACAAAGATACACAGCTAAATCTTGTAGAAAACCTTCCCAGCCTGTGGATTTAGAATGAGATGACATAAAAGCTCCTGTAGGTATAATGCGTAGTGTATATCACTGTATTCTTAAAAGAGATAATAAACCTAAAAAACAACAGTTCTTTGTGGGAAAAAACTCTTAGGACCCGTTCACATGGAGGAATTTGATGAGCCAAAATTCTGCTGGTGGCTACGTGGTGTCTACCTCCATTGTTTTCAGTGGGAGGCAGTGCCACAATTCATCATCTGGCAGTTTAAAGACATGGCCACGCCAAGAAGGTAAATAACCCTTCTTGGTGTGGTGTGCAACCACCGCTTAGAGCTACTCAGGTATCCACTCACTGTTTAGCTGCATTGAATTGTGATAAGCCGCATGCGGGTCAGGGGCATCCGAACTGATCAACTGCAGCAAAAAACGCCGTCGTTTTTGCCATGGTATACTCTGCCAATTTTGAACGGGCCCTTAGTGCTCATGTACAGTCGTGGCCAAAAGTTTTGAGAATTACATAAATATTGGAAATTGGAAAAGTTGCTGCTTAAGTTTTTATAATAGCAATTTGCATATACAGGGAGTGAAGAATTATTAGGCAAGTTGTATTTTTGAGGATTAATTTTATTATTGAACAACAACCATGTTCTCAATGAACCCAAAAAACTCATTTATATCAAAGCTGAATATTTTTGGAAGTAGTTTTTAGTTTGTTTTTAGTTTTAGCTATTTTAGGGGGATATCTGTGTGTGCAGGTGACTATTACTGTGCATAATTATTAGGCAACTTAACAAAAAAACAAATATATACCCATTTCAATTATTTATTTTTACCAGTGAAACCAATATAACATCTCAACATTCACAAATATACATTTCTGACATTCAAAAACAAAACAAAAACAAATCAGTGACCAATATAGCCACCTTTCTTTGCAAGGACACTCAAAAGCCTGCCATCCATGGATTCTGTCAGTGTTTTGATCTGTTCACCATCAACATTGCGTGCAGCAGCAACTACAGCCTCCCAGACACTGTTCAGAGAGGTGTACTGTTTTCCCTCCTTGTAAATCTCACATTTGATGATGGACCACAGGTTCTCAATGTCAATGGGGTTCAGATCAGGTGAACAAGTAGGGCCATGTCATTAGATTTTCTTCTTTTATACCCTTTCTTGCCAGCCACGCTGTGGAGTACTTGGACGCGTGTGATGGAGCATTGTCCTGCATGAAAATCATGTTTTTCTTGAAGGATGCAGACTTCTTCCTGTACCACTGCTTGAAGAAGGTGTCTTCCAGAAACTGGCAGTAGGACTGGGAGTTGAGCTTGACTCCATCCTCAACCCGAAAAGGCCCCACAAGCTCATCTTTGATGATACCAGCCCAAACCAGTACTCCACCTCCACCTTGCTGGCGTCTGAGTCGGACTGGAGCTCTCTGCCCTTTACCAATCCAGCCACGGGCCCATCCATCTGGCCCATCAAGACTCACTCTCATTTCATCAGTCCATAAAACCTTAGAAAAATCAGTCTTGAGATATTTCTTGGCCCAGTCTTGACGTTTCAGCTTGTGTGTCTTGTTCAGTGGTGGTCGTCTTTCAGCCTTTCTTACCTTGGCCATGTCTCTGAGTATTGCACACCTTGTGCTTTTGGGCACTCCAGTGATGTTGCAGCTCTGAAATATGGCCAAACTGGTGGCAAGTGGCATCTTGGCAGCTGCACGCTTGACTTTTCTCAGTTCATGGGCAGTTATTTTGCGCCTTGGTTTTTCCACACGCTTCTTGCGACCCTGTTGACTATTTTGAATGAAACGCTTGATTGTTCGATGATCACGCTTCAGAAGCTTTGCAATTTTAAGAGTGCTGCATCCCTCTGCAAGATATCTCACTATTTTTGACTTTTCTGAGCCTGTCAAGTCCTTCTTTTGACCCATTTTGCCAAAGGAAAGGAAGTTGCCTAATAATTATGCACACCTAATATAGGGTGTTGATGTCATTAGACCACACCCCTTCTCATTACAGAGATGCACATCACCTAATATGCTTAATTGGTAGTAGGCTTTCGAGCCTATACAGCTTGGAGTAAGACAACATGCATAAAGAGGATGATGTGGTCAAAATACTCATTTGCCTAATAATTCTGCACGCAGTGTACTCCAGAATGTTATGAAGAGTCATCAGATGAATTGCATAGTCCTTCTTTGCCATGAAAATTAACTTAATCCCAAAAAAAACTTTCCACTGCATTTCATTGCTGTCATTAAAGGACCTGCTGAGATCATTTCAGTAATCGTTGATGAGCACAAGGCTGGAGATCATTATGTCAGGCTGATTGGGTTAAAATGGCAGACTTGACATGTTAAAAGGAGGGTGATGCTTGAAATCATTGTTCTTCCATTGTTAACCATGGTGACCTGCAAAGAAACGCGTGCAGCCATCATTGCGTTGCATAAAAATGGCTTCACAGGCAAGGATATTGTGGCTACTAAGATTGCACCTCAATCAACAATTTATAGGATCATCAAGAACTTCAAGGAAAGAGGTTCAATTCTTGTTAAGAAGGCTTCAGGGCCTCCAAGAAAGTCCAGCAAGCGGCAGGATCGTCTCCTAAAGAGGATTCAGCTGTGGGATCGGAGTGCCACCAGTGCAGAGCTTGCTCAGGAATGGCAGCAGGCAGGTGTGGGGCGCATCTGCACGCACAATGAGGCGAAGACTTTTGGAAGATGGCCTGGTGTCAAGAAGGGCAGCAAAGAAGCCACTTCTATCCAAAAAAAACATCAGGGACAGATTGATCTTCTGCAGAAAGTATGGTGAATGGACTGCTGAGGACTGGGGCAAAGTCATATTCTCAGATGAAGCCTCTTTCCGATTGTTTGGGGCATCTGGAAAAAGGCTTGTCCGGAGAAGAAAAGGTGAGCGCTACCATCAGTCCTGTGTCATGCCAACATTAAAGCATCCTGAGACCATTCATGTGAGGGGTTGCTTCTCATCCAAGGGAGTGGGCTCACTCACAATTTTGCCCAAAAACACAGCCATGAATAAAGAATGGTACCAAAACACCCTCCAACAGCAACTTCTTCCAACAATAGTTTGGTGAAGAACAATGCATTTTTCAGCACGATGGTGCACCGTGCCATAAGGCAAAAGTGATAACTAAGTGGCTCGGGGACCAAAACGTTGACATTTTGGGTCCATGGCCTGGAAACTCCCCAGATCTTAATCCCATTGAGAACTTGTGGTCAATCCTCAAGAGGCGGGTGGACAAACAAAAACCCACTAATTCTGACAAACTCCAAGAAGTGATTATGAAAGAATGGGTTGCTATCAGTCAGGAATTGGCCCAGAAGTTGATTGAGAGCATGCCCAGTCGAATTGCAGAGGTCCTGAAAAAGAAGGGCCAACACTGCAAATACTGACTCTTTGCATAAATGTCATGTAATTGTCGATAAAAGCCTTTGAAACATATGAAGTGCGTGTAATTATATTTCACTACATCACAGAAACAACTGAAACAAAGATCTAAAAGCAGTTTAGCAGCAAACTTTGTGAAAACTAATATTTGTGTAATTCTCAAAACTTTTGGCCACGACTGTACATGACCGCGATTGGCCTGAGAAACACGGTCTGTGTATTGGCCTCATCTCCCCGGACGACCATGGCTCCCCTGACCCGAAACAACTGTATCATAGTCATTTATGTTGCAGTTTCTGTCTGATCGCGAGGCTATTGCTGTGTCCTCACATGATATAAGTACACTCCAATAACCCCGCGATCAGATACAAACTGACTTTGTTATAAATTACTATGATACATTCAGTTCAGGTCCGAGGAGCCACAGTCAGTCCAGGACATGCGTCCGACATGTGAACCATGTTTCAGGGCTGATCGCAGCATATACAAATATTCTAACATTTGGTAAATGACCTTCCACGGTGGTGAAGTATAACACTAACACATGGTCATAATAAATCCATAATTGATCAGTAATAGTTGTCCTTCTTCAAGGTTTATCCACTGTGTGAGCCAGGGTTGACCAGGGTGACCACCTTTACTCTCACAAATGAAAGTGCTAAATCAAACTTCAAAGGTTTTGTAGTCCTGCTTTAGAACTTGTATAGCCAACATGCCCATGGGCCTCAGAGGTCGGAGAACTAGGACAAGGAGTCAGTCTTCTAATCTCTGTAGAGTTTTTCATTCCAATAGAACCATATATTATGACGCCTAGATGAACTTTTAGGGAAAACAAGACAGTCTTACCCAGCAATTCCTGAGAAGTTGTGTTGACATGTGCTTATTATTAGTGTTCACATTGTAAGGGCAAAAAGAAAGGTCAAGGATTCATTTACTTCAGGGTTTCTCGTGTTTGCCTGCACCAAGGTGCATATAGTGCATAGCCTACACATTTATGTCACGTGGCTGTCAATCATTTACTCTCTATTCACACATGTATACCATGTAGGAGAACCCGCCTGTGCTTATAACATGCTTGTTTGATTTAACTCACGTGACAGGGTAACATGTTGGAGTAGAGCTAATACTTTTCTGTATGTGTACAATACGGGCAGAAAGTAATACTTCTCCATTTTTTTTAATCTGTGACATATTTGGTGCTTGTGTGACTATATCAGAGATATGTTGCATGCTATACAGTAGGACATTATTATTGGGTATGGCGCCCATGCCTGGTGGCTGAGGTGGTTGTGAATACCTGAAATGTATTTCATTGAAAAGTGATGTAAAGTAGTTAACTGTAATCAGAATGGCTAAAATTAATGTCATTTTCCAGGTGGCAGGGACACGGCAGGACTGGGTGGAAAGGGAGGTCCATATCGCCTGGATGCAGGACACAAAGTCTACCAGGTGTCACAAGCGGAAAAAGATGCTGTCCCCGAAGAAGTGAAGAGAGCGGCTAGGGAAATGGCAGAGAAAGCTTTCAAACAGAGGTAACACATCTCACCACTTCTGACACATCTGTCCTGTAAATACCTGTATTCTCCAGGAAATCACAATTCAGAAGCATCATTTCTTAGAAGTCTCTGCAATCTAAAATTCCTCTAGGAAACCTGTGAATAAATTGAAATTGGAAATGTATTAATATTCCCTTTGTCATTTGGATGTGTCTCTATTCTGTGTGTAAATGCCAACAGAATGCATAGAAATTCCTCTGGCAATGCGTGTAAATGGGGTATTTTATGCTGTGGAATTCTGCATCTGTTTGTATTATGAAGTAATTAGTGCTGAGGAATATTTAAAGCCATTTTTTCTATGTGTCCCAAGAGTTCAGCCATTACCCTCCCTCCTCATAATCCTGTGTTTGCAGCGGGATCCTCCCGCCTCTGGCCTCTCTGCAGTAGGACACACAGATTGTGAACGGGAACCTGTTAGATCCTCTCTCTGCAGACAGCATAATGTAGTGACAGACCCTCTGATTTCAGCAGTCTGTCACGTATGTGTTTGTGTAGTAGTTTCAGAGAAGTTACATATTAAATTTATAGTATACGTACAGCAAGGAGTCCGACAATATGTACCTTACCCTCCAGCCACCGACTGACATCTTATGCCTATCAACGGTTAATATCATGAATATTGTTGGACTCATGCTGCACATGTAAATTCTAGAAAATTACTACACAAATGGACATACTGTGATCACTGAGGGGCATTTACGAAAGTGTTTACGCCACCATTGTGAAAAAGGTCGGAAATGATTGCACATGCCGCATTAATTTGCACCTCTTCACTTGCTTTGTGACTTTTTAAGAGTGGCGAGAAATGTGGGTGGGTCTTAATAACAGGAGGGGCGAGGCCTTACACGGCCCACCAGATTTAGGGTCCATTCACACATCCGCAAAATGGGTCCGCATCCGTTCCGCAATTTTGCGGAACAGGTGCTGACCCATTTTTTTCCGATGGGGCCGGAATGTGCTGTCCGCATCTGCACTTCCGTTCCACAAAAAAATCGAACATGTCCTATTCTTGTCTGCAATTGCAGACAAGAAAAGGCATTTTCTATGAGAGTGCCCGGCGATGGGCGGTCTGCAAAATGCGGAAACGCACATTGCCGGTGTCCGTGTTTTGCGGAGTCCGCAAAACACATACGGACGTGTGAATGGACACTTACTATTATTTACGCCAAGAGCTGGGGTAGTTCAAATCTACACCAGCTCATAGCCTGTGTCTCTTAATAAGGTTGGCGCATTCTGTGCTGACGGACTTTATAATAAGACTGGTGTTGGTAATGCTAGTCTTAGTCCATCTCCCCGACTGTGTCTGTTACTACACTACACAAGGGACTTGACAGGTTCCCTTTAAAGGGGTTGCCCTATGAAAAAAAAAAAAATTCAGACCAGCACCTCTATCTGAATACTTGTGTAATTGTATGTAGGTAAAAGTTATTTACTGATATCTATCTGTATAGCTCCACCTGCTGTTTGCTCTCTTTCTAATTTCTCTGTCCTTCTCTCTGAGATGAAAGCACATGCTCAGCTGCAGTACAAAGGACACCCCCTGATACATTGCATGCCCTCTAAACTGCCATCTTGATATAAATCTAGCATAGCAATGAATGGGGAGATCTCTGGATCCATGTGAGGTACAGGGCTGGTTCTAGCTTTGTTAGAAAGAGATTCTCGTGTACTATATGATTTCGGATTATGATTTTTTACATTAATCATAGGATAACCCCTTTAAGGTTTACTCACTAGCTAAGCCCATCCCTTAGCCGTCATTCACCAGCCTACAGTGGAAGACATCAGCAGGAAATTAACCCCGTTTTCTTTGCCAAATTTATACTGGAATGACCGGAATGTGGCAGAAAATTCTATTTCTCTGCTACTGATTTTGTTTACTTTAGTGAATTTGTCATAATTCTGTTCACCAATATACATGTGTAATATTGAATATACAGCAGATGTGTACACAAACTGGCACATTTAATATTTAATTATGCGTCCCCCCCCCCAACAAAAGTTTGTTTGTGTTCCCCCCTCATTTGAAAGTGAGTTGGTATACTTAACCATTTGTTTAACAAGCTTGCATATGGATTAATTGATATATTTTCAGCCTCCATTATATTTGGCAGTCAGTGCCCGTCCATGAGAGTCTCATGGGAAGCATTAGAGAAACTGACTTCCTGTCCACACGGCGGAAGCTGAATCCAGCGAGTCTCTGCAGGGGTCACATGACCTAACTGCCAATAAATATGTTGATAGGTACGTTTGATAAAGGTGACCATGGTGGTGCAGCAGCACTTCTCAGTACGCTATTCACCTTGGAATACAGATCCCATGTGCTTTCTGTGCATTCGTACTCCATGCTGGAAGAGCAGAGCAGGTGAAATGTCATGAAGCACTGCAGCACAATCTCACCACATCAATGCGTATTCTATGACCAGCACATTTACAAACAAGGGGAGTCATTCAGTTCTGGGCGTGCCCCTTTAAGTTTATATTTTGTCTCTGTGTTTCATATTTATATATAATTTTTTTATGGAATAAGCCAATCTATGTGTATGATGTTGTGTTCCTCATAGGTTGAAGGAAATTCAAATGAGTGAATATGATGCTACTACATATGAACGCTTCTCCGGAGCTGTGCGCAGACAAGTTCAGTCTCTGCGGGTTATCCTGGATAGTCTACAGGTAATCCACTGTTTGGAATAGGTCTAACCTGAGTATGATCCTGCAGAAAGGAAATTGCTGAATATTGCCTGTGGTCATATATCTGCTATACGTATGTCAGAAGAATGTGCTATACATAATATATTACCTGATCTGTGCTGTGATGCAGTGCATTTACCAAGAGGCATCAGAATTTATCAGTAATTCTCATTCCCAAAATGTGTTTCAAATTTCAAAAGACGCCTTCACTGTCAATAGATGTCTGTTTAAGATGTCTATGAAAAGTGAATCCAGTCTATGATAAAAGCTACTGCTCCACAGCATTGCCGGGTGATCACATACATACAGGAACTTTTTTTTTTTCTTTTATAATATTATATTCATCATTATATTTCATTTTTCACTATTCATATTGTGTTTATCTGAAGCTGTAGAAAGCAGTGTTGTGTTGGAATAGCTACCACACAGTGCTGCCTTCATAGTTTGCAAGGTGAAGCCTGCCTCAGCAAATCCGTGTTTCTTAAAATGTACACGTGTCATTTCAGATGTCATGTGGCATGTCAAGCTTCGATCGGGGGGATCCAGGTGCGGAGGCTGCCACCAATCACTGATATGAAGGGACAGGAGCTCTCAGCTGAGCGCTGTGCCCCTTTGGCTATGATCAGCTCTGCTCGGCCCTCTATGAGCCCTTGTTAATTCTGCCACTCCATGGAGAGTTGAATAGAGATGATCTGTCTATACTTTGTGGGTTTACGCAGGAGTATTCCCCGACGTATGCCACTGTGTAGCCGTACAGAGGCATACATCAGCTACGGGCCACAGTGGAAAAAAAAATACAATGTGATATATATTTTGTGGTGGCTCATTTTATAGGAAAGCTGCTCATTCTTGCACAGTAAAAAACAAAACTCTTGCCACCTTAAGAGAGTACAAAAGGACATTGTTTTGACCTCCATAAGGTGAATGGGAACCTAAGGCTACATTCAGTGAATGTGGTGTGAACATAGCCTTACTCTTTAAATGTTATTTTCTTAATTACTTGTTTTAGGTAGTATTTGAAGTATTTCAAAACTCTGCCCTTTTTCAGGGGATTACAGAAAGGATACATTCATTCCTATTTAAATCTTCCTCATCCTGAGGCCTCTTGCTTGTGACTGTGTTTTGTGGTCCACAAAACACGGATAGATACCGGACGCGTGCACACTGTGTCGCGGTTCAGACCCATTAACTTCAATGGTTCTGTGGTCTGCATGTTTCAGCATGGTCTTTTTGGTCTTTTTCAACGCAGCCATACAGATGCAGAACAACACAGACCTATTAAAGTCAGTAGGACCGCACGGTAATGCGACGTGCATACAGCCGGTATCTGTTTTGTAGATCCATGGTTTGCGCACTGCAGAGGCCAGATACTTATACACACAACTCTTAGGCAGCTGATGGAGCTGGTCGTATGCAGTTTGAACAGTGGTGAATCGCATTGTGACCATCAGGTCTGTAGGTGTATAATTTATATCAACAAAAAATGTTTACTTTGGATACAAGACCTGTTGGAAAATGTATTTTAGGATTAAAGCCTGAAGCAGTGGTGTGCTTCAAACAAGGCTTCTTGCAACATCTCTAGGTCCCCGGGAAACATTAGTATGTGAATCAGGTCATTTAAAGTCAACCAATATTACTGCAGCATGTCTGCTGTCCAGTCCTCAGGTCCTCAAATTAGGAAGATTTACATAGGAATGATGGTATTCTTTTTGTTAAGACATACTTCGGAAAGTCTTTAGTCCATTTCACTTTTTTCACATTTTGTTATGTTGTGACCTTGTGCTAAAATAACGTTCATGTTTCCCCCCATTAATCTGCACTTACTACCCCATAATAGGGGTAGTAAGTTTCTTGATCATCTTTGAGATGTTTTTACGCCTTGATTGGAGGCCCCTGTGGCAAATTAAATTGATTGGACATGATTTGGGAAGGCAGACCTCTGTGTATATAAGGTAAAACAGCTGATAATGCATATCAGCAAAAAACAAGCCATGAGGAGGAAAGCACTGCCTGTAGAGCCCAGAGAAAGGATTGTGTGGGGATACACAGATCTGGAGAAGGGTACAGAAATATTCTGCTAAATAGATAATTGAAGGAAAAAGGCAGCTCTCACCTGCTTCTCCTGCCAGAGCACGGATAGGAAGCCTGGACGCGGCTGATGCAAAAATCCAGCTCTTGATAGCAGGGAGTCCTTTATTCACAGCAGTATAAAAACTTCCACATACGCAGGACTGTCAAATCTATGCGTTTCGGACCGTTACATGCTGGTCCTTATTCATGATAAGGACCTTAATCATGAGTAAGGACCAGCATGTAAAGGTCCGAAACGCGTAGATTTGACTGCGGTATGTGAAAGTTTTTATACCGCTGTGAATAAAGGATTCCCTGTTATCAAGAGCTGAATTTTCTCTCTTTTCTTCAAAAATATTCTGCTGTACTGAAAGTTTCCAACAACACAGTGACCTCCATAATTCTTAAATGAAAGACGTTTGGAACAACCAGGACCTAGAGCTGACCATCCCTCCAAATGTAGTAGTTGGGAGAAGTTCCTTGGTAAGAAAAGTGACCAATAACCCAATGGTCACTCTGGCTGAGCTCCAAAGATTATATGTGCAGATGGGAGAAAATTTCAGAAGGTCAACTATCACTGCAGCGCTCCACCAGTCTGGGCTTTATGGCAGAGTGGCCAGAAAGAAGCCTCTTCTCTGCAAAAGAGACATGAAAGTCTGTCTGGAGTTTGCACAAAATCACGGACCCTCAAACTGTGAGTAACAATATTCTCTGCTCTGATGAAACCAAGATTCTACTTTTTGGTCTCAGTTCTAAGCGTTATGCCTGGACGAAACAAGGCACTGCATATCACCTGCCCAATACTATCCCGACAGTGAAGCATGGTGAACACAGTATCATGCTGTGAGGGTGTTTTTTTAGCTGCTGGGACAGGGAGACTAGTTTGGGTTGAGGGAAAGCTGATTGGAGCAGAGATATTCTTAATGAAAACCTGAGCTACAGTGTTCTGGACCTCAGACTGGCCCAAAGGTTTACATTCCGATAAGACTTTACGCATACAGCTAAGACAATACAGGAGCTGCCTAGGGACAACTCTGTAAAAGTCTTTGAGTGGCCCAGTCACTGCCGCGACTTGAACTCAATCGAACATCTCTGGAGAGACCGGTGGCTGTCCACCGATGGTCTCTATCCAACCTGACCGAGTTGGATAGGATCTCTAGAGAAGTAGGACAGAAAATCCTCAGATCCAGATGTGCAAACCTTGGGGCATCATACCTAAGTGGAGGCTGTAATAGCTGCCAAAGGTGCTACAACTAAGTACTGAGTAAAGGGTCTGAATGCATATGTCATTGTGATATTTTAGTTTTTACTTTTCAATAAATTGCCAAAGATTTCTAATGTTTTCACTTTGCCATTATGGTGTATTGAGTTCAGAGTGACAGGGAAAACACAAGGCTGCAACATAACAAAATGTGGAAAAAGTGAAAGGGTCTGAAGACTTTCAGAATGCATTGTGTGTTTTGCTGAAACTGCCTGTAGGATTTGCTTTTGCTTATACAGTTGAAACCAGAAGTTTACATACACTATATAAAAAGACACATATGCATGTTTTTCTCAATTTCTGAGAATAACCTTTCCTGTTTTTGGTCAATTAGGATTGTTATAATTATTATTATTTGCCAACTGCCAGAATAATGAAAGAGAGAATGTTTTAAGGCATTTGTATTACTTTCTGCAATGTCAAAAGTTTACATACACTAAGATTACTATGCCTTTAAACAATTCTGGACTGCCCATATGATGATGTCATGTGTTTGGAAGCTCTTAGGTTTGTTGACAACATCTGAGTTAATTAGAGACACACCTGTCGATGTATCTAAATGCACACCTGAAACACACTGCTTCTTTGTGTAGCATCATGGGAAAGTCTAAAGAAATCAGTCAAGATATCGGGAAGAGAATTGTGGACTAGCACAAGTTTGACTCTATTTTGGGTGAAATTTCAAGTTACTTGAAGGTGCCTCATTCATCTGTACAAACAATTATATGCAAGTACAAACAAGATGGGAATGCCCAGCCATCATACCGCTCAGGAAGGAGACGGGTTCTGTGTCCCAGAGATGAATGTGCTTTGGTCCGACATGTGCATATCAACCTAAGAACAAAAGCAAAAGACCTTGTGAAGATGATGGCGGAAGCTGGTAAGATTGTGTCAATATCCACAGTGAAACGAGTACTGTATCAACATGGGCTGAAAGGCCACTCTGCCAGGAAGAAGGCATTACTCCAAAAGAAACATAAAAGCCAGATTAATGTTTGCAAATGCACACAGGAACAAGGACCTATATTTTTGGAGACATGTCTTGTGGTCTGACGAAACTTAAATTGAACTTTTTGGCCATAATGACCATCGTTACGTTTGGAGGAAAAAGGGAGAAGCTAGGAAGCCTAAGAACACCATCCAACTGTGAAACATGGGGTGGCAACATCATGTTGTGGGGTTGTTTTGCTGCAGGAAGGACTGGTGCACTTCACAAAATATATGGCATCATGAGGAAAGAAGATTATGTGGAAATACTGAAGCAACCTCTCAAGACATCAGCCAGGAAGTTAAAGCTTGGGCGGAAATGGGTCTTCCAAATAGACAATGATCCGAAGCATACTGCCAAACTGGTTACAAAGTGGCTGAAGGATAACAAAGTCAATGTTTTGGAGTGGCCATCACAAAGCCCTGATCTCAATCCTATTGAAAATTTATGGGCAAACCTGAAAAGGCAGGTGCCAGCAAGGTGACCAACAAACATGGCTCAGTTATACCAGTTTTATCAGGAGGAATGGGCCCAAATTCCAACCAACTATTGTGAGAAGCTTGTGGAAGGATATCCAAAACATTTGACCCAAGTCATACAGTTTAAGGGCAGTAGTACCAAATATTAATGAAATGTATGTAAACTTTTGACTTTGCAGAAAGTAATAAAAATGCCTTAAAACAGTCTCACTTTCTCATTATTCTGGCATTTGGCAAATAATAATAATTATGGTAATCCTAATTGACCAAAAACAGGAAAAGTTTATTCTGATTTCATGTCGGATATTGAGAAAAACAAACATTTGTGTCTTTTTATATAGTGTATGTATACTTCTAGTTTCAACTGTATATGATAATATTTATATTGGGGAAGAATTATTAACACAGAAATAAATACAACTGCATGAGAGATGATACTAGAGCCACAAATGCAGTATAACTTGTGGTACTCGTTTCTTTTAATCAAGTAGGAAATGAGTACAATAAATCTAGAATGTGAAAAGTCTGAGTTATCGTAATAACTATTATAAAGCAGACGAGGATACATTTTCCTTTCTCCTTTTCCATGATCTCATCTGCATCTTTCATATTGTGGTTATTAGATTGAAAAACTTCAGAGAAATCTCATTTTGCGCCAAAGCAGACGAAATGCTTTAATATTTATGGTTTTATGAAAACAGTGGTTTATTCAGTCAGGGATTTTACATGAACCTTTCAATGTGTGATATAAGGGATCATGAATATTTTTCACATACCCTAAAAATGAAGCCTTGATGACAGATCAAGCCTTAATTACATTACTACTTACAGTAGCACATTTGTTCAAATAACACAACTATAGCCACATATTCAAGAGAAGACAATGTACTAACATTAGTTTCTGCTTATTAGCCTTCTTCAGGATCATGTGAAACCCTATGGATAAACCATGTTATCTTATTAAAATACTTACATTGCAGAAGGTAAGGTTCAAGAAAAAAAATTACATTAACTGGGCAACGAACAGAACACTTACATTGTTCTCACCTTTTCATTTTCAGCAGCAGATCTGCCAATTCCCAGGCTCCTCTTCTACCATCCAAGATGGCCACACTTCTTCTCAGATTACCTGGTACAAACTGTGCATGGATAGTCCAAGACATGTCCTACTGCCCACAAATTGGCCAGGACACCTCTCTTGAGCAGTGCTGACCAATCCAAGAGCAGAGCTTGTACTGGACTACTGATGCACATTATACACAGTGCTACCATGTTGAATGACACAAGAGGATCCTGGGAATCTGCCGATCTACAGATGAAAAAGAGGACACCAGGTAAATGTTTTGTTCGTTCCCCAGTTAATGTGATGTTTTTTTTGTTTGTTTTTTAACAGAAGGATATTTCTTCACAACTATCTAGTGGTATTTTGAACCTTTACCATACTTTCTCAATACATTATTTATGGAGCTCCTTTTTACTTTCATTGTTTAGTCATGCATTTGTAACATGTCTGTATTCAGTAGTGCTCAATAGTGGTGGATAATACAATATCTTAGACTGGTCTCACATTACAGGAATATACACGTTTTACGGATCCTTGCTTTTGCTTTCATAATAAATAATAAATATCACTTGAATGGGAAATTATTTTTTACTGGTGTAAGAATAAAATGTTTCCATTTCTGTCTTGTGTTTCCTGTATTTTAACCTGCTTTAATGAGAACCACCATTTACTCAGATACAGATCCCTTTACAAGGAGAGTTCAGCTCTTTTCATTAGTGATCACTGCCTTCAAAGGACTTCAGCACCTCTTTGTGAGCCGTGCACATGAGCCGCTCATATCCAGCATTGCATGATGTCACTTCCAAGACATGCTTTTCAAGTAATAATTTGTTCAGCTCAGAGCTGGCCAGCAGCATGAAGATGCTAACTCTTGCGAGATTGTATCGTGTCTGTGAAAGGGCAGCCTGCCAGCTTGCTATGAAAGAACTTCTCATACTTGGAGAGCTAGCACACCAGTCGATAAGCAAGGCATCTAACAAAGAGAGTGGACGCGCCATAGGAAGTAGACACATTCATGTATTTGTAAAGCTCTGCTGGAATTTAGCATGCTATTGTCAAATGTAAATAAGGAGCAGTAGAATAAATATTCCCCACCAAACTGATACTCACACATTTAAAGGGGTATTCTGCTTTCATGAAATTGATGACCTATCCTCAGGATAGATCATCAATATCAGGTCGGTGGAGGTCTGACTTTTGGCACCACCGCCAATCATCTGTTTGAAGGGGCTGCCATGCTAATATGGGAGCTGCATCCTCTTTAGTGTTTACCTTCATGCAGAACAATGGAAACTATTAACAGAAGCCTAGTGCTGAACAAGCCCTAACCCCTGTTTCAAATCTGGGAGAGCAAAAGGTCCTGCTCATAGACACACACTGTGCAATTGTGGTGTCGACAGGACAGATTCCATGGTGTAATATCATACCACGGTATAGTAAAAAATTGTGATATGACCCTTCATGTCTTATGTTTTATTACAGGCAAAGGGTAAAGAAAGGCAGTGGCTTAAGCATCAAGCAATGGGAGAGCTGGATGACACCAAAATCATTGATGGTTTGACAGGAGAGAAAGCCATTTACAAAAGACGCGGAGAGCTTGAGCCTGAAGTAAGTACAATGTGTTTCTTGGACATGATGATCTCTGGGTGTGGATATCAAGAAGCTTGACTCATGTCTGACTAATCATATTGGTCAGACAGAGGGTGGACACCAAGACTGTTACAGCAGCCTTTTCCATAAGACATTTAATACTTTTCATGATGATATAGAACAAACTAATTGTAACAACTTGACAGAAAAGTACAAAAACTTATATTTACTGGTCTAGCTATACCAGTATCTATCCAACTGACATAATGATTACTTTACGCCAGGAACGTGTACTATTGTGGAGTGATATACCCGTGGTGCATAAACCTTGATGTACAGTCGTGGCCAAAAGTTTTGAGAATTAGATAAATATTGGAAATTGGAAAAGTTGCTGCTTAAGTTTTTATAATAGCAATTTGCATATACTCCAGAATGTTATGAAGAGTGATCAGATGAATTGCATAGTCCTTCTTTGCCATGAAAATTAACTTAATCCCAAAAAAAACTTTCCACTGCATTTCATTGCTGTCATTAAAGGACCTGCTGAGATCATTTCAGTAATCGTCTTGTTAACTCAGGTGAGAATGTTGACGAGCACAAGGCTGGAGATCATTATGTCAGGCTGATTGGGTTAAAATGGCAGACTTGACATGTTAAAAGGAGGGTGCTTGAAATCATTGTTCTTCCATTGTTAACCATGGTGACCTGCAAAGAAACGCGTGCAGCCATCATTGCGTTGCATAAAAATGGCTTCACAGGCAAGGATATTGTGGCTACTAAAATAAGATTGCACCTCAATCAACAATTTATAGGATCATTAAGAACTTCAAGGAAAGAGGTTCAATTCTTGTTAAGAAGGCTTCAGGGCCTCCAAGAAAGTCCAGCAAGCGCCAGGATCGTCTCCTAAAGAGGATTCAGCTGCGGGATCGGAGTGCCACCAGTGCAGAGCTTGCTCAGGAATGGCAGCAGGCAGGTGTGAGCGCATCTGCACGCCCAGTGAGGCGAAGACTTTTGGAAGATGGCCTGGTGTCAAGAAGGGCAGCAAAGAAGCCACTTCTATCCAAAAAAAACATCAGGGACAGATTGATCTTCTGCAGAAAGTTTGGTGAATGGACTGCTGAGGACTGGGGCAAAGTCATATTCTCCGATGAAGCCTCTTTCCGATTGTTTGGGGCATCTGGAAAAAGGCTTCTCCAGAGAAGAAAAGGTGAGCGCTACCATCAGTCCTGTGTCATGCCAACAGTAAAGCATCCTGAGACCATTCATGTGTGGGGTTGCTTCTCATCCAAGGGAGTGGGCTCACTCACAATTTTGCCCAAAAACACAGCCATGAATAAAGAATGGTACCAAAACACCCTCCAACAGCAACTTCTTCCAACAATCCAACAACAGTTTGGTGAAGAACAATGCATTTTCCAGCATGATGGAGCACCGTGCCATAAGGCAAAAGTGATAACTAAGTGGCTCGGGGACCAAATTGTTGACATTTTGGGTCCATGGCCTGGAAACTCCCCAGATCTTAATCCCATTGAGAACTTGTGGTCAATCCTCAAGAGTCGGGTGGACAAACAAAAACCCACTAATTCTGACAAACTCCAAGAAGTGATTATGAAAGAATGGGTTGCTATCAGTCAGGAATTGGCCCAGAAGTTGATTGAGAGCATGCCTAGTCGAATTGCAGAGGTCCTGAAAAAGAAGGGCCAACACTGCAAATACTGACTCTTTGCATAAATGTCATGTAATTGTCGATAAAAGCCTTTGAAACGTATGAAGTGCGTGTAATTTTATTTCACTACATCACAGAAACAACTGAAACAAAGATCTAAAAGCAGTTTAGCAGCAAACTTTGTGAAAACTAATATTTGTGTCATTCTCAAAACTTTTGGCCACGACTGTACTTACTAGCCATGATTTCAGATGGACGTCTTCTGAATGACTTCTCATTCGTAGTTGGCCTGTGAAGATACCGTATTTGTTCTTGATGGCAATACTGTAGGTTAAAATGACAGATCGCCAGCTGTCTGTGGCCTAGTCTGGATGTCTGATGATGGGGAGCAGATTTGGCATTTAGTACCCTCTGGGTACTTCAGTTACCTGCCACACTCCAAACATATACTGATAGGGAACTTAGACTGTGAACTCTATTGGGGACAGCGCTATATAAGTGAGGAAAATAAATAAATTGGAGACTTTCCAATGACTGCACCTGAAACGGGTAAAAACATAAAAAATCCAAATCTAGCACATTTATTCTGCCAAATCCAGATTGTAGCTATTGTTATAGTGATTTTGTATCATCACATATAACATTCAACATAGTCCAGGGTAATGGACTGCATTCTGTGATGTCACGCAACCGTAAAAAGTGTGCAATTTAAAGTAGATATGTAGTTCATTTTAAGCAATCCTTTTCTGTTGTCCAACCATTTTGTAAAATGTAGCATGAATGACCGCTGTCTCTTATATTCTGCTGATGTGTACAGATTGGAAGCCCACAGCAGAAGCCCAAGAGGTTGCGTCTCCTGGTTGATGTGTCTGGCAGTATGTATCGCTTTAATGGGGTGGATGGCAGGCTGGAGCGCTCCATGGAAGCTACCTGCATGCTGATGGAAGCTTTTGAGAACTACGAGCATAAGTTCAAGGTAATTAAAAATGAGAATGATACATTGATGATGCCCTTGAACACCAGAGAGTGTGCGCATGTGGGGAAATGTGACTTGGGACCTGTGCTCAAACCGTCTGGCCTCAATGATGCCATTTCTTTTGTGCCATATACAGTACAGACCAAAAGTTTGGACACACCTTCTCATTCAAAGAGTTTTCTTTATTTTCATGACTATGAAAATTGTAGATTCACACTGTAGGCATCAAAACTATGAATTAACACATGTGGAATTATATACATAACAAACAAGTGTGAAACAACTGAAAATATGTCATATTCTAGGTTCTTCAAAGTAGCCACCTTTTGCTTTGATTACTGCTTTGCACACTCTTGGCATTCTCTTGATGAGCTTCAAGAGGTAGTCCCCTGAAATGGTTTTCACTTCACAGGTGTGACCTGTCAGGTTTAATAAGTGTGATTTCTTGCCTTATAAATGGGGTTGGGACCATCAGTTGCGTTGAGGAGAAGTCAGGTGGATACACAGCTGATAGTCCTACTGAATAGACTGTTAGAATTTGTATTATGGCAAGAAAAAAGCAGCTAAGTAAAGAAAAACGAGTGGCCATCATTACTTTAAGAAATGAAGGTCAGTCAGTCAGCCGAAAAATTGGGAAAACTTTGAAAGTAAGGGCTATTTGACCATGAAGGAGAGTGATGGGGTGCTGCGCCAGATGACCTGGCCTCCACAGTCACCGGACCTGAACCCAATCAAGATGGTTTGGGGTGAGCTGGACCGCAGAGTGAAGGCAAAAGGGCCAACAAGTGCTAAGCATCTCTGGGAACTCCTTCAAGACTGTTGGAAGACCATTTCAGGGGACTACGTCTTGAAGCTCATCAAGAGAATGCCAAGAGTGTGCAAAGCAGTAATCAAAGCAAAAGGTGGCTTGAAGAACTTAGAATATGACATATTTTCAGTTGTTTCACACTTGTTTGTTATGTATATAATTCCACATGTGTTAATTCATAGTTTTGATGCCTTCATAGTCATGAAAATAAAGAAAACTCTTTGAATGAGAAGGTGTGTCCAAACTTTTGGTCTGTACTGTATATGAATATATACTGGCTTATATATACCTATGTGATTCATGATCGATTCATTAGTGGCATCTCCTGACGTTCCTGGGTTCCCTAGAGTGTTGTGTCATTACTCGTTCTCTGTTTCCTCTATTCTGATCTCATTCCACTGATTATATATAATTTTTAGGTATTGATACCGCGATGGCATGTTCATACAGAGCCGCCGTGAAGTTCTCCTCTCTCACTGCGGCGCTTTGCGCTTTCCCCGGGACCGATGTAGCCGCTGTTCAGCCATTGGTTGATCCTTTACCGAGCCTCCTGGCCGGATTGGCTGTAATGCGGGAGGGGGGGGGTGTCCGGCGGGGCGGGGCGGGGTTTCACCCTTTGAATCTCGGCATTCTGTGAGCCGCTTCGCGGCCATTACAGCACCGATTTGTTTGCACACCAGCACGCTTTCCCTCAATCTAGTGGTGGACGGCTTAGGCAGGACCGTAGGTTCCAGTGATGATACCAATCACACCAGTCAGAGTCAACGGCTCTTACCCTGTCTCTGTTTTGCACCTGTATTGTGTCAGTGCAGTGGATGTCTGCGCGCTGACATTCACTGTTAGTGGTGATATCTGGTGCTACAATTGGTACCAGGTATCCAGCTGTACAGTACTTCACCCAGGTCTCACACCTAGGGCCCTGTGGTGATTTGCCCCCTAGTGTTGGTGGGTTTTAGTTTGTGGGACCCACCGTTCATTCTGCTCCAGTGCAGTTCCACCTTCACCAGTGTGTTTATTATAATGGTGGTCCCATAAATCAGTGACGTTCCAATCAGCTGCTTTGTGCAGTTTGGGTAGACACCCCTATATTTTACTGAGACATTATAATAAAGGTCCAAAAAGTAATTAAAGAAAGGGACCCGCTCACCAATATCCCCTCAGGGTAGGTGCTCTAGCTCAAAAATTGAGTCACCCCTCAAAATAAAGGCTAAATATGTAAAATAATTGAGCTGGCACTCATATAAGGAATAAGAACATGGTTTATTAAAGTAGGGAAAATATCACCTGTCACATATATTTCAAATAAAAGACCATCAGCATATATATTGCAAATACAGACATACTATCCTGTTCTGAAAGTTGCGACAGTGCAAACATCTACTTATTTGAAATTTGCTTACAGGCATCTGTTTGCAACAGTATAACAGCCGGAGTGGATATAGATATATTTCTACTGAAAGTTACCTTATAGAGAATTATAGTCTTCTGTTGATGCGGTACATTTTATTCTGTTGATGCGGGATATTCCCAATATATAGGTCATCTATGGAATCTATTTGATTGTATGTGTAACTATTTATGTACAAGGTAATTACCATTTGCAGCCGCAGAGACCGACAGCACGATTGTCTATATCATTTCATCTAGGACCATATTAGGCCCATGCACATTTGGTGCTGCCGGCTTCAGTATTATTGAATTGATACATATATTTTAATTTATCGGTTTTGTTATTATTTTTTATTTATTTTATATTTTTTATTTTTCATTTTTATTTATTTTTTTATTTATTTTTTATCCTATTGTATTGTAATGAAGATACATATGTGACAGGTGATATTTTCCCTACTTTAATAAACCATGTTCTTATTCCTTATATGAGTGCCAGCTCAATTTTTTACATTATAATAAAGGTTTTGTTATTTTGTTTTAGCGTCCTTCCCCATATATATATTTATTCACCTTAATATCTTAATTTAATCTCTTCTGCTAAAGTAGTTGTAGAAATTCTGGAGTTTAAGCTCCAGTTTACACTGGTAATATGCTCCTGTTTTTGAAAGACCAGTAATGATAATGATGAATCCGTTTTGATGCGTTTGTTTTTTATAGTCTTATAATGGATCCATGAGATTACCACTGTTATATTTACTGGATTGAACAGTGCATAAATCTAGAATAAGTGAGAATGTCATACCTACTTTTTCTTTTAACATAACTCTTAAAGGGGTTGGTCTCTTTCTGGCTAGAGTTGACCAATGTATATGTAAGATTATTATATGGCACTTACTAATATAGCCTTTGTTGATATTTTGTGCTGTCCGCATTGAGGTCCTGTCCATACGATGGCTGCTGTTGGAGGGTCATGACACATCACTTAGCCTTCTCCATCCTAAGGCCTCATGCACACGACCGTTCCGTTTTTTGCGGTCTGCAAACCGCGTATCCGCAAAACACGGATGGCGTTCGTGTGCGTTCCGCAATTTGCGGAACGGCACGGACAGCCTTTAATATAACTGCCTATTCTTGTCCGCAAAGCGCGGACAAGAATAGGACAGGTTCTATCTTTTTTGCGGGGCCACGGAACAGAGCAATGGATGCGGACAGCACACGGAGTGCTGTCCACATCTTTTGCAGCCCCATTAAAGTGAATGGGTCCGCATCCGAGCCGCCAAAACTGCGGCTCGGATGCGGACCAAAACAACGGTCGTGTGCATGAGGCCTAATACGAAGCACCTCCACTAAACTCCCAGATGGCAGGTGTGGTGTATTTGAATGAAGGAGGTTGAGCTATTTGCCTGGTCACATGACCCTCCATCAGCAGCCATTTCACTGGCAGGACCTCCATGTGGACAGCCCCTATTGGCCAACAAGGGGGCATATGAAATATAGAATATGGTGCAAAATATCAACAAAAGCTATATTAGCAAGTGCCATATAGTTATCTTACAAACAGTGATCAACACTAGCCAGAAAGTATCCAACCCCTTTAAGATATGTCAGAAGATAAGGATGGGTTGAACTTCCCTAAATCCAAACATCCATATGCCAGGTAGGACTTGAGTTGCCAAGTGTGTTGCTTCTAGTGTATACATTGCACGGTTTTGAGTACAAACCTTGTCAATGTTAACAAATTATTATTTGTAATGAGCAGATACACAGCTAGTGTGTTTGTCTTCAGTGTGTGAAGGAATGCCATGTGGGTAGTTTCCAATCTGAAGACAGATGAATAAACTTTGAGGTGTGGTCCTCTATCAGTACATGGCTTCATATGGAAGGTGAAGAATGTATGGATATAACATTACAGCCTGAAATGTAGAAAATGCTGGAGTGAAATAGAGCAGTGCAAACTGTATTCCTTTATCAACCAAGTTGCACGTCCAGGTTTTTGTGTGGTATACGGTTTGTGCGTCACACGACTATGCATTGTACGGCCTCGTTAGTTACTATATCCCCATGTTTCATTTAAAAATACTGGACCGAGCACTGTACCTCAAAAATGGAGTTCCTGTTCACCCAGGAGAAGAGAAAGGATATAAAAAAACAACCTAAGGGTCCAGTCACACGTCCGCACTTTGGGTCCGGATCCGTTCCACAATTATGCGGAACGGGGGTGGACCCACTCATTTTCAATAGGGACGGAAAAGATGCGGACAGCACACAGTGTGCTATCCGCATCCACATCTCCGGTCCGTGGCTCCGCAAAAAAGCAGCTGCAGACAAGAATAGGAATCCCCTATATAGTTCCGGCGGTGTCAGTGTTTTGCAGTCCGCAATTTGCGCACCGCAAAACACTTCGGACGTCTTAATGGACCCTAAGGCTGCGTTCAGAGTTGCGTTGGGATTCTGGTAACCTGATCCAACAGTGGATCAGCTTATCTGAGCTTACTGTATCTGGCTTTGCCAGACACGACTATGGACCGCTGTTTCTCCATTGGCTATAATGGGATCCGGCGGTAATCTGGCCGGGGTTTTGGTCGGACAAATACGGCTGCATACAGAGTCTTTTTCTGGCTGACAGCCGGCATTTATACCGAAACAGGATAACGGAATAGCAAACGCAACTGTGAACACAGCCTTATGGCCCATTCACACGACCGTATTTTTCTTTCTGTCTCCGTTCCGCATTTTTGCGGATTAGATGCAGACCTATTCATTTCTATGGGACCGCAAAATCCACTTCCGTATGTCCGCATAAAAGATAGAACATGTCCTATACTTGTTCGCAAAATGCGGTCCATGGTCTTATTCAAGTCTCTGGTTCTGCACAAATGCGTATTGCACACAGAATATGTTCAGTATGGAATCCATGTTTTGCAGATCTGTGTCCGCAAATTTTAATACCCTGTCATGTCACCATTTAATCTTTATTAAAATGATACTTTCCTTTTTTTTGTGGATCCACAAAATACGGAAACATACATTCTGTTTTTATGTGGACATGCAGAAGATTTTGCTGAACAACTGATCCAGATATTTGTGGACCGCGAATAGCATACGGCCGTCTGAATGAGCCCTTAATAATGAACCTATGGATAGGTCCCCTTTACATTAACTCATTGCTAATGATTTTTTCTTTTCTTTTACATCAGTATGATGTATCAGGTCATTCAGGAGATGGCTGGAGCATTGAGCTGATCAGAAGCGAGAAGATCCCCAGGAACAATAAGCAGAGGCTGGAGGTTTTGAAGGTAACTAGGTTGGAGAACTACTCTGACCAGCTAAAAGGGTTGCATTGTTATAGACATGTAATAGCAATTATGGGAAAAAGAACACATTTCTCACCCAACATTGGAGTGGAAATAAACTGAACTGAGACATGTGAACACTCACTCACCTGCTAAATCCATAGGCAAATATTTAGGTTGGCATGGCTTCTTGTTTGTATTTGTATTAGTTGAAGGTCTGGAAGGTCATTTACTTCATGCAGCACAGGCCACAAGAGAAGCCGCTTTTAAAAGTTATTCTCTTGTGTCTAGGGTGGGGTGATGACCCTTCTGTGCCTAGATATGAAGGGTTTATTCTAAAATCCTTAAGTTTCCAACCTTATTTCTTTGGAGTAATTCTTGTTAGTCAGAGACATGGCAAAATTCCGTGACCCAGTCTTCAGGAGTCTGTGAATCCGTGTAATATTTGAAGGTTATCTCGCTTTTAAAACTAACATGTAGCCAATTGTTTTTCAATAGACAATGCATGCGCACTCCCAATTCTGTATGAGTGGAGACCACACACTGGAAGCCACAGAGCACGCTATAAAGGAGATAGCGAAGGAGGATGCCGATGAATATTTTGTCATAGTCTTGAGTGATGCCAACCTAGAACGTTATGGCATACCACCAGCAAGATTTTCTCAGGCCTTGACGATTAATCCTCAGGTTAATGCATTTGCAATTTTCATCGGTTCCTTAGGAGACCAAGCTGAAAGGTAAGGGTTCAAACGAGACACCAAATCAAAGCAAGATTTAACTACTAGCTGTAAAACATTAGTCACACAAATGACTTTGTTTTATCGTTTTCTGAAACAATCCATTTTTCCTATATCTGTGTGATTAAGTGTATGTGAGATTCTGGACAAATTGGCACTCTTTTTTTCAATGAATTTATTGATTAGAAGCCATTGTGCAAATAGTGTGTTGAGCTTTTCCTCTCTCTTCCAAAATATATGGGACATGGAACATTGGGTCCACTAGAAGTAAAAAGAAATGTCACACACCCCAGCTCCCTTACCACCCTATTTGTCACTAATATTTTTGTTGTGATGCTTATGTGATATTGTACATACTTAAAAAATATTATTTCCAAGATGGTTTGAACCAAGAAGTCAAGCATAAGGTGCACTGTGCCAAGTCATTGCATGGCAGAAGGGACTGTATAGCCCAGGCCTAAACTATTCATATATTGTAGAGATTATTGGGGTTATACGGGAGTAGAATATTGATGACCTATCCTCAGGATAGGTCATCAATATCTGATTGGAGGGGGGCTGACTCCTGGCAACGCCACTGATCAGCTGTTTGAAAAGGCAGAGGTGCTCTGGTGAGCGCAGTGCTCCTCACAGCTTACGAAGCACCACACTGTACATTGTGTAGTGGCTGTACTTGGTATTGCAGAGCAGGCTGCAGCTAGGCCTAGACCATGATGTCACTGATCTAGGAAGAGGCCGCAGCCCCCACAGCAATGACGCAACCTCTTCAGACAGCTGATTAGTTGTAGTGCTGGTAGTCAGACCCCACCTATCAGATATTGACCTATCCTGAGGATAGGTCTTCAATATTCTACTCCCGGAAAATCATTTTAATACTTTATATTGATATTATTTCTGGTGAGAAAATAAGTCTGGGAGGATATATGAATGCTATTCACCACCAGAAATACATTTAAAAAAAATTAGCGTTCAGGTTAACATCATATTCGTGAAGCCACTGCGTCACTTTTTCCCTCATTTGCCCTGGTTTTGGAGAAGGGCTGGTCTGGCCCATTTATCAGGATTTTCCATGTCCCGCCTAACATTATTATAGATTATAGATTTCTCAGCAAACTATGTGCCCTCTTGATAAATCTGCACACATTGCATGGGGAAGACACTGGCGCACAGTTTGTAGGATGTACCTGTAATGATAAGTCTGCTAAACTGTGTTTTCTGTCTTATACGACAGTAATGACCTCTATGTGGCAGAAAACTTCAATAATGGTCACCATGGTCTGTAAAACTGATATAGTAGGAATGTATCTTGTGCCCAAGGCTTTTTCAGGCAGAGGGTAAGTTAGCTGAAGGATTGTCAGAAATATTGCAATGAAGAAAATCCTGAAAGCAATTGGTCATTAAGCAAGGTCTGGCCTTGTGGTTCTGTTTCCTTCTTGGCAGCTTGTGTTAGTGTATCCTTCCCGGGTCTATTCAGCAGCATGTATTCACTGGGCAGTTGAATAGCAAGTATCAATTCACTATTCACAATTGAAAGCTTTTTTTTCCCCTCTCATTCTCCATGGTAAAGAGATTTGCATTGCTAATATCCTCTTCTTTTCCCCCTCTAACCCGCAGGCTCCAGAAGACACTTCCAGCGGGGCGATCTTTTGTCGCTATGGATACAGCGCAGATCCCACACATCCTGAAACAGATATTCACATCCACCTTGCTGTCAAGCGCTTAGCTGCAATATTAAAGGGGACGTATCGCCTCGTCTGACATGTATTCGTTAGTAACTGCTTGCATTCCCCACATAATAACAGTTGTGGAGGATCTTTTCATATATAATTCTGTATTGTGCCATTCTTCTATTATTCCTGCTAGAAGATCATGAATGAATTGCCAGTAATCTGCAGTAAAGGTCCCTCTGGGTATTACTGGTTGGGGGAGTGCCCCTGCGTCGTCTGACACTATCCAAACAGAGCTGCCACTGACAGACTGTGCAGGGACACACACCCAGATGGACCTTTATTGCAGACTGCTGGCAATTGATTCATAAACGTCTAGAAGGAATAACAGAGGAATCAGTTACTAATATACATGTCAGGATAAATGGCATGTCCTCTTTAAAGGACTTATCCAAGGCTATAAGAGTGGCCCCGATTTGCGCAACCCATGGTGGGCGGGATGCTCAACTGACCCCCACTGCTGGATCTGGTCTGTTGGGCTCCTTGGCTAGTAGCTCCGCTCACACGTGCGTCAATGACAACATCCATCGACAGGGGCACAAATGACCGCTCCAACCAAACATACGCCGCAGCGATGACCTGCTCCCCCTGCATCACATGTGACGCAAGTGGAGCATGTCACTGTTGCGACCTGTGATTGGCTGCAGTAGTCACATGTGCCCCCGTCGACTGATTATGTCCTCGGCACACGTTGGCGCGGAACTACCAGCCCAACAGACTGGATCCAGTGGCGGGGATCAGGTTAGCATCACCCCCACCCTAGGTCGGGCAGGTCTGGGCCACTGTTTTAATCTTGGGTAACCCCTTTACGTTCTGGTCCTTGTAGAAGATATACAGTAAGCAGAGGAGAACACATGAACAGTTTTTTTTTTAATGAAATGTAGATGATATTGTATTGCCATGTGTAAATATTGTAACCTCATTCATAGACTCCATTCTGATTTTATTTTTTTCAAGATGTCTGTGTTAAATTACAGTTTTTATTATTGCTATTTAATATGCTTAGATTGATCAGTTTAAATCAAATTCTGTTTATTTAACTTTATTAGGGCCAATATATGCAATGGGATTTAAAATGGCTTCTATGTATATTAAAATTAACCATGTCTCCTCATATACAGCCAGTTATGTGTTTCATTGGTTGTCTGGCTCTGAAGGGACCCAACTGAGTATGGGCAGCCAGCAAATCACGATGTTACCCGACAATTTTATACGCCGGGTTACAGATAAGAGCCTACCGCCCTGACATAGAAAGTCGTGCAGCAGTAGGAAAGTGGTTAACTTTAGTTTTAGCAATGAACTATGGGTTATCTCCTATTACTTAAAAGTACATTTTTAATAGAAATACATTAGAAAGTGCCATCACTTTGTGATTAGCGGGGGTCCTGGCCTCCTCAGAGTGAAGGGGCTGCAGCGCTGTATTAGTGATTGGTCCCATCACCCTTCTTCCCCGCACAGTGGTCAGCAATTACAAAGTCAAAGCTTTTCCTAACGACGTTACTTTGTGTGACATCAGCGGGAATCAGTACAGCTCTGATCCGATGGTGATGATTAGATTATGACACCGAATAATGTGAATTCATATTTTCCATTTATTCATTTGTAACATGTTCCAGCTGTGGTAATACATAGACAAAAAATAAATGAAGGCCGCTGCCACACGTTCAAGTTTTTTGATGCAGTTTTAAAGCCAAAATCAGGAGTGGATAGAAAAAAGTGGAGAAGTTGTATCTGCCCTTAATACCTTCTCTCCTGTTCTGAACCACACCTGATTTTGGCTTCAAAAACTGCATGAAAAAGCCTGAACTCGTGATAGAACACAAGGCAGGAGGTTAGCTCAATAATAATATAATAACAATACACTATTGGGTAACAGATACACAAGGCTCACCATACACATTAGATAGCTGTTGGCTGAGTGTGCTTCTGCTGTTTGGCAGAGGGGAGATAGCTGCTGCTAAACATTTCTGGTGGCAATTTATTTCCTTTCGAATAAAGCATTGGACATACGGTATTAATATTTAACAGCTAATCCTTCTTTCCCCTTGACGTTTGCCATCGGAGGAAGTCAGGACACCTCCATAAGCATTAGATCTGTGATGGCTAACCTCTGGCACTCCAGCTGTGGTAAAACTACAACTCCCAAGATGCAAACTTGCTTGGCTGGTCTCAGAACTCCACATAAATGAATGGAGCATGCTGGGCGTTGTAGTTTTACCACAACTGAGTGCCGGAGGTTAGCCATCACTGCATTAGATGGTCGGCCAGTCCTTGTGAATTTGTCACGTTCATTGGACATTAACCCCTTAACGCAGAACGCCGTGCATTGCCAGAATGCATTCCGCTGTACATGCACGGCGGGATGATCGGGAAGTCGCCGGAGCGGTGCACGCCCAATCACTGCAGGGATCCGGCATTCCCTGGTAGCCGGGCCCCTGCTGTATCCGCTGGCATCGCTGTTTGCTGGCGGATTAACCCCTTCTATGCCGCGGTCCGCGCTGACCGCGACATAGAAGTGGTTTGCGGCGGGTGAAGCAGCGCATCGAGTCCCCGCACTGCCAGGACCCAATGCGTGACAAGGCAGCCCAATGCCTTGCACGGCATCGGGACCTGCCTTCTATGGGTGCTGAGGAGATCCAGCCTCAGGCTGGGTCTCCTAGGCAACCTGTTTGTGTACTACTCACTGTAGTACACGAAGAGGCAATGCATTACAATACAGATGTATTGTAATGCATTGCAGAGGGGATCAGAACCCCAAAAGTTGAAGTCCCAGAGTGGGGCAGAAATGAAGTAAAAAAAAGGGTTTTGAATAAAAAAAATTGTTTCAAGTAAAAAATAGAAGAAAAAAAAAAAGAAAAAAACACACATATTGGGTATCGCCGCGTCCGGCTCTATAAATATATCACATGATCCACCCCGTCTGATAGACACCATAAAAAATTAAAGCTGTGTAAAAAAAAAAAGCCATTTTTGTCAACTTACATCACTAAAAGTGAAACACCAAGCGATCAAAAAGGCATATGCCCCCAAAAATAGTACTAATCTAACCGTCACCTCATGCCGCAAAAAAGGAGCCCCTACATAGGACAATCGCCCAAAAAAAAAAAAAAAACGATGGCTCTCAGACTATAGAGACACTAAAACATTATTTTGTTTGTTTCAAAAATGCTTTTATTGTGTTAAATGTAAAAAAAAAAAAAAGTATACATATTAGATATCGCCGCATCCGTAAAAACCTGCTCTATATAAAATACTACATGACCTAACCCCTCAGGTGAACACCGTAAAAAAAAGCTATTTTTTTGTCACCTTACATCACAAAAAGTGTAATAGCAAGCGATCAAAAAATCATACGCACCCCAAAATTGTACCAATCAAACCGTCATCTCATTCCGCCAAAAATGATACCCTACCTAAGAGAATCGCCCAAAAAAAATTAAAAAAACTATGGCTCTCAGACTATGGTGACACTAAAACATGATTCTTTTTTTTGTATAAAACTTAAATAAATAAAAAAAAGTATACATATTAGGTATCAACCTTCTCTATAAAAATATCACATGATTTAACCCCTCAGGTGAACGCCATAAAAAAAAACTGTAAAAAAGCCATTTTGTCACCTTACATCACAAAAAGTGTAATAGCAAGCGATCAAAAAGTCATATGCACCCCAAAATTGTACCAATCAAACAGTCATCTCATACTGAAAAAAATGAGCCCCTACATAAGACATCCGCCCAAAAAAAAAACAACTATGGCTTTCAGAATATGGAGACACAAAAAAATATTTTTTTTCAAAAATGCTTTATTATGTAAAACTGAAACGGTATTGTCGCTTCCGTCACAACCTGCTCTATAAAAATAGCTCATGATCTAACCTGTCAGATGAACGTTGTAAATAACAAAAAATAAAAACAGTGGCAAAACACTAATTTCTTTGTTAGGCTACTTTCACACTAGCGTTTGGGTGTCCGCTCGTGCGCTCCGTTTGAAGGGGCTCACCAGCGGCCCTGAACGCATCCGTCTGGCCCTAATGCATTCTCAGTGGAGGCGGATCCACTGAGAATGCATCCGCCTGCCAGCGCTCAGCCTCCGCTCCGCTCAGTGAGCGGACACCTGAACGCTGCTTGCAGCGTTCGGGTGTCCGCCTGGCCGTGCGGAGGCGAGCGGATCCGTCCACACTTACAATGTAAGTCAATGGGGACGGATCCGCTTGAAGATGACACTATATGGCTCAATCTTCAAGCGGATCCGTTCCCCATTGACTTTCAATGTAAAGTCTGAACGGATCCGCTCAGGCTACTTTCAGACTTAGAAAATTTCCTAAGTAATAATGCAGACGGATCCGTTCTGAACGGATGCAAACGTCTGCATTATCGGAGCGGATCCGTCTGATGAAACATCAGACGGATCCGCTCCGAACGCTAGTGTGAAAGTAGCCTTAGCTTGCCTCACAAAAAGTGTAACATAGAGCAACCAAAAATCATCTGTACCCTAAAATAGTACCAACAAAACTGCCAGCTTATCCAGTAGTTTCCAAACTGGGGTCAGTTTTTTTTGTAGTTTCTACTCTAGGGGTGCATCAGAGGGTCTTCAAATGTGACATGGCAAGTTAAAATTATCCCAGTGAAATCTGCGCTCCAAAAACCATATGGCGTTACTTTCCTTCTGCGCACTGCCGTGTGGCCATAAAGCAGTTTTTGACCACATATGGGGTGTTTCTGTAAACTACAGAATCAGGGCCATAAATATTGAGTTTTGTTTGGCTGTTAACCTTTGCTTTGTTAGCGGAAAAAAATTATTAAAATGGAAATCTGCCAAAAAAGTGAAATTCTGAAATTCCATCTCCATTTTCCATAAATTCTTGTGGAACACCTAAAGGGTTAACAAAGTTTGTAAAATCAGTTTTGAATACCTTGAGGGGTGATGAAGTAGACATATGGGAAATGTAAAGTAATAACAATTCTAGGAGGTATCACTATCTGTTTTAAAAGCAGAGAAATAGAAATTTGGAAAGTTGCGAATTTTTCCAAATTTCTGGTAAATTTGGTATTTATTTATAAATAAAAATGAAATATTTTGATTCAAATTTACCACTGTCAGGAAGTACAATATGTGATGAGAAAACAATCTCAGAATGGCTTGGATAAGTAAAAGCGTTTAAAAGTTATCACCACATAAAGTGACATGTCAGATTTGCAAAAATCTGTCTGGTCCTTAACCCCTTAAGGACCGGGCTCATTTTCACCTTAAGGACCAGGCCATTTTTTGCAAATCTGACCAGTGTCACTTTAAGTGCTCATAACTTTAAAACACTTTGACTTACCCAGGCCGTTCTGAGATTGTTTTTTCGTCACATATTGTACTTCATGACACTGCTAAAATTGGGTCAAAAAAGTTAATTTTTTTGCATAAAAAAATACAATTTTTACCGTAAATTTTGAAAAATTAGCAAATTTCAAATTTTCAGTTTCTCTACCTCTGTAATACATAGTAATACCCCCAAAAATTGTGATGACTTTACATTCCCCATATGTCTACTTCATGCTTGAATTGTTTTGGGAATGATATTTTATTTTTTGGGGATGTTACAAGGCTTAGAAGTTTAGAAGCAAATTTTGAAATTTTCAGAAATCTTCAAAATCCCACTTTTTATGGACCAGTTCAGGTTTGAAGTCATATTGTGAGGCTTAGATAATAGAAACCTCCCAAAAATGACCCCATTCTAGAAACTACACCCCTCAAGGTATTCAAAACTGTTTTTTCAAACTTTGTTAACCCTTTAGGTGTTCCACAAGAGTTAATGGCAGATGGAGAAACAATTTTGAAATTTATATTTTTTGGAAAATTTTCCAATATAATCAATTTTTTCCAGGAGTAAAACAAGGGTTAACTGCCAAACAACACTCAAAATGGGTTGCCCTGATTCTGTAGTTTGCAAAAACACCCCATATGTGGTCGTAAACTACTGTTTGGCCGAACGGTAGCACATAGAAGGAGGGGAACACCATATGGGTTTTGGAAGGCAGATTTGGCAGGACTGGTTTTGTTTATACCATGTCCCATTTGAAGCCCCCTGTTGCACCCCTAGAATAGAAATTTCAAAAAAGTGACTCCATCTAAGAAAGTACACCCCTCAAGGTATTCAAAACTGGGTTTACAAACTTTGTTAACCCTTTAGGTGTTCCACAAGAGTTAATGGCAGATGGAGAAACAATTTTGAAATTTCTATTTTTTGGAAAATTTTCCAATATAATCAATTTTTTCCAGGAGTAAAACAAGGGTTAACTGCCAAACAACACTCAAAATGGGTTGCCCTGATTCTGTAGTTTTCATAAACACCCCATATGTGGTTGTAAACTACTGTTTGGCCGAACGGTAGCACATAGAAGGAGGGGAACACCATATGGGTTTTGGAAGGCAGATTTGGCAGGACTGGTTTTGTTTATACCATGTCCCATTTGAAGCCCCCTGTTGCACCCCTAGAATAGAAATTTCAAAAAAGTGACTCCATCTAAGAAAGTACACCCCTCAAGGTATTCAAAACTGGGTTTACAAACTTTGTTAACCCTTTAGGTGTTCCACAAGAGTTAATGGCAGATGGAGAAACAATTTTGAAATTTATATTTTTTGGAAAATTTTCCAATATAATCAATTTTTTCCAGGAGTAAAACAAGGGTTAACTGCCAAACAACACTCAAAATGGGTTGCCCTGATTCTGTAGTTTGCAAAAACACCCCATATGTGGTCGTAAACTACTATTTGGCTAAACGGCAGGACATAGAAGAAGGGGAACGTCATTTTTGGAAGGCAGATTTTGCTGGACTGGTTTATTGACACCATGTACCCTTTCAAGCCCCCTGATGCACCTCTAGAGTAGAAACTCCATAAAAGTGACCCCATCTAGGAAACTACGGGATAAGGTGGTTGTTGTTTTGGGACTATTTTTGGGGTAAATTTGATTTTTGGTTGCTCTATATTACTCTTTTTTGAGGCAATGTAACAAAAAAATGTAATTCTAAAATTGTTTCTACATTCACTATTTGGTTTTGTGGAACACCTAAAGGGTTAACATAGTTTGTAAAGTAACTTTTGAATACCTTGAGGGGTGTAGTTTCTTAGATGGGGTCACTTTTTTGGAGTTTCTAGTCTAGGCTACATCAGGGGGGGCTTCTAATGGGACATGGTGTCAAAAAAAAAACTGTCCATCAAAATCTGCCTTCCAGAAACCATATGGAGTTCCCTTCGTTCTATGCCCTGCCGTGCGGCTATATAACCATTTACGACCACATATGGGGTGTTTCTGCAAACTACAGAATCGGGGCAATAAATATTTAGTTTTGTTTGGCTGTTAACCCTTGCTTTATTACCGGCAAAATGGATTCAAATTGAAATTTTGCCCAAAAATTGGTGTTTTGGCACAGTTTTTATTTTATATTTTTAACACCGTTCATCCGAGGCGTTTGGTCAAAAGTTATTTTTATAGCGACGACTTTTACGCACGCGACGATGCCCAATATGTATGGCTCTCAGACTTTGGAGACACTAAGCAGGCATCCTAAAACTGCGGCCCTCCAGATATTGTAAAACTACAATTCCCACCATGCCCTGCTGATGGCTGTAGGTTGTCTGGGCATGCTGGGAGTTATAGTTTTACAACATCTGGAGGGCCGCAGTTTGAGGATGCCTGCTCTAAAACTAATATTTTTTGGGGAAAGAAAAATTGTTTCCGTGTCTCCAAAGTCTGAGAGCCATAGTGTTTTATGTTCTCTAGTGGACTGTTGAGGATTATAAAAATTTAGTACTCCATGGAAGTGTGATACTCCCTGAAGCAACCGTCAATGCAGAGGCCCGGATGATCGGGGCAAGTGTCACATTGAGTAGTGGTGTCCTTCCGTATCCCCCTCCTGCGACACACTCTGCACTTTTTTTGGGTTCGTCCCTTCTTTCCAGTATGGGGGACCACACCTGGAAAGTGTTGGCCAGGGACGATCCGGGCGCCTCCAATTCCCGAGGTACTCCGGCCTGCTCTTTCCCGGTCCGAAAAGATCAGGTCTTTGAGGACTGCCTCATAGAACTGGAGGAATGTCCCTGTGCTGCCAGCGCTTCGGGATAGTACAAAAGAGTTGTACATGGCAACCTGTACCAAGTAGACCGCAACTTTTTTGTACCATGCCCGGGTTTTGCGCATGGCGTTATATGGCGTGAGGACTTGATCAGAGAGATCAACTCCTCCCATATACCGATTGTAGTCGACGATACAATCGGGCTTGAGGACCGTTGCCGCGGTACCTCGCACAGGGACAGGGGTGGTGCCGTTACCGTGGATTGTGGACAGCATAAGGACATCCCTCTTGTCCTTATACCTGACCAGCAACAGGTTTCCACTGGTAAGGGCACGGGTCTCACCCCTGGGGATAGGTACCTGGAGGGGGTAGGCAGGGAGGCCGCGTTGATTTTTCCGCACGGTCCCACAAGCGAACGTGGATCTGGCGGCAAGGGACCTGAACAAGGGAATGCTGGTATAAAAGTTATCCACGTACAAGTGGTAACCATTATCCAGCAGTGGGTACATAAGGTCCCACACGAGTTTCCCGCTAACACCCAGAGTGGGGGGACATTCTGGGGGTTGAATACGGGAATCTCGCCCCTCGTACACACGAAATTTGTAAGTGTACCCTGAGGCACTCTCACAAATTTTGTATAGCTTCACGCCATACCTCGCCCGCTTTGTGGGAATGTATTGGCGGAAACTGAGTCTCCCCTTGAACGCAACGAGAGACTCATCAACCGCGACCTCCCTTCCAGGTACGTAGGCCTCCATGAATTTGGCCCCAAAGTGATCGATGACCGGCCGTATCTTATACAGCCGGTCATAGGCAGGATCACCTCGGGGTGGACATGCTGCATTATCGGAATAATGCAGACATTTCCGGATGGCCTCAAACCGTGTACGTGTCATGACCATACTGTACAGTGGGGTCTGGTATAGGACGTCCCCACTCCAGTATTGCCTGACACTGGGTTTTTGGACTAGACCCATATGCAGCACGAGGCCCCAAAATGTCCTCATCTCGGCTGCACTGACCGGCGTCCAGCCACCGGGTCTAGCCAAAACTGAGCCTGGGTTTTGAGCGACGAACTGTTGGGCGTACAGATTCGTCTGCTCCACCATCAAATTCACCAGTGGGTTACTGAAAAAAAAACTAAAATAGTCTATTTCAGTAAACCCCACTGTGGGAATCTGGATTCCAGGATTGCCAGCAAAATCCGGAATCTCAGGCTCAAAGTCCACTGGGGGACACCAGCTAAGTTCATCGGCAGGGGGCTCCGGTGGACTTATTTGGTGGGCCGGGAAACCAGTACGAACCCCAGGGCGGCTCGTACTAGTGTGGGCCACAGGATCCCTAGCATGTGGGGCCCCTGGCTCCGCCTGGTGGCGTCTCCGACGCCTTGGTGGCTCATCGTCATCCGATGATGATGAGGAGGATGCGGATGACAAAAGGAATGTGGGGTCATCCTCATCCTCACTGGGGCTCTCAGAGTCGGAGGCAATCTGGGCGTATGCCTCCTCGGCCGAGAACATCCGGCGGGCCATGGGTGTGTGTGCGTGTAGGTGTGCGTGTGTGGAAACCTTTATTCTATGTGCGTGTGTGTGGGGGCAACGGGTGTTCACGTACTAAAAAAGGCAAAAAAAAAAGGGCAAGTGTTAGGAAAAAAAAAAGTTAAAACTTGCTGATCAGTGGTACAACGCTGATCAGCGGTCGGTGGGGTGGTGGGGCGGGCGATGCGCTAACACTGGACGGACGCAAAAAAGTGCCGGCCAGTCAGCGCACGCAAAAAAAAAAAAAAGTGGTGGTGAGGAAGGGGGGAGGCTGGTGTGGGGTGGGGGAGGGGGGCTGGTGGGGGGTGGTGGGGGGGTGGGGGGGGACAAGTGGCAGGGGGGGTCTGGGTTAGGGTTAGATGGATAGATGGAAGTTTGGAATAAAAGTTTTTTTTTTTTTTTTTTTCCTAACTAACTTTTCCCTTCTTTCCCTGCCTAACGGTGCCTCTCCCTCACTGACCCTAACCTACCTGGGTGGCGATGGGTGCAGGAGGGTGATGGATGGCGATTAGGGGGACACAGGAGCTCGTTCTGGACGGTGCTGCACGGTCAGGGTGCTGGACAGGAAGAGGAGGGGAGAGAGGAGCGCAGGAAGTTTGAATCTCGCGCCTCTCTCCCCTGCACCAATCAGCACCCTGGACAGCGGCGTTCAGCACCAGGGCCAGCACCGCCTCTCCAAATCCTCGGACTGCGATAGGTGGTGTAAAATTACGCCACCGATCGCAGTCTTTTTCCGGTTCATCGGGTCACAGGACACCCGAATGGACCGGAAACGCAGAAAACCGCAGGTCTGAATTGACCTGCGGTTTTCTGCGATCGCCGATACGGGGGGGTCAAATGACCCCCCCCTGCGTTGTTACGGGATGCCGGCTGAATGATTTCAGCCGGCGTCCCGTTCCGATTAACCCCTGCGGCGCCGGAATTTCGAATTTAAGTCAGGACGTACCTGTACGCCCTTGGTCCTTAAGGACTCGGGAAATAGGGCGTACCGGTACGCCCTGCGTCCTTAAGGGGTTAAAGAGGACCTTTCACCTGGAAAAACATTGTGAACGAAGTATGCTGCCATGTAGAGCGGCGCCCGGGGATCTCACTGCACTTACTATTATCCCCGGGCGCCGCTCCGTTCTCCCGTTATGCCCTCCGGTATCTTCTCTCACTAAGTTATAGTAGGCGGTGTCTGCCCTTGTCCTGTGGGCGTCTCCTTCTCCTAGGCTGCAGCGCTGGCCAATCGCAGCGCAGAGCTCACAGCCTGGGAGGTTTTTTTCTCCTAGGCTGTGAGCTGTGCGCTGCGATTGGCCAGCGCTGCAGCCTAGGAGAAGGAGACGCCCACAGGACAAGGGCAGACACCGCCTACTATAACTTAGTGAGAGAAGATGCCGGAGGGCATAACGGGAGAACGGAGCGGCGCCCAGGGATAATAGTAAGTGCAGTGCGATCCCCGGGCGCCGGTCTCCATGTCAGCATACTTCGTTCACAATGTTTTTCCAGGTGAAAGGTCCTCTTTAAGGTGAAAAATAGCCCGGTCCTTAAGGGGTTAATGTGTATAGCCAACTAAAGGCTGCATCTTCATTCACCATTTTGATCAAGATTCATTCTGAATAATAGTGAATAAGCCTAACCCATGTTGTCAGAGATTATTCTTTAGATGCTGAATGTATTTACTACACCAACACTGCCTACAATTCCAATGCTGTGTGATAGTCTTTTATCTTGTCCTCAAAGGGAATTTATACATTCAAATATCTGCTCTTTCTGAGCTGAATAGCCAACTGGGCTGTCAGCAGTCAGTCACTGATCAGATCAGAAAGAGCAGAGATTTAAAGGGGTTATCCTATGATTAATGTAAAAACTGAAAAGCCAATATCATATGTACACTACACATCAGTTTCTTTCTAATAAAGTTAGAACCAGCCTTGTACCTCTCATGGATCTAGAGATCTGCCCATTAATTGCTCCAATTGCTGTACTAGGTTTATTTCAAGCTGGCAGCTCAGTAGGTGTGTCCTTTCTCAAGGGGTGTGTCCTTTCTACTGACGCTGGTGGCAGTTGAAGGATGGAACTGAGCATGTGCTTACATCTCTGTGAGCAGGACCGAGAAATTAGAAAAAAGCAAACAGCAGGTGGCGCTATACAGATAGATTTCAGTGAATAAAGCAGTGGCTATACTAAATTTTTAATTACATGCAATTACAAAACTATTCAGATCCAGGTGCTGGTTTGAAAAATGTAGATTATTTTTCATAGGAAAACCCCTATAATTTTTTACAAGTTTTACTGAATCTTTTCTGTGTCAATCTGCTCATGTCCTCCTGCTCTATAACATGCCACCTGCAGTTTGCACTGCATTTCGTGGTGACAGGTTCTCTTTAAACCAATAGTTGACTAGGTGTTAATATTGGCACCCTGTTGTATAATCATTAATACCTAAGAAATTAACGTTCAGTTTAAGACTATTTAAAGTACAAAAAACAGTTTTCTCATCCTGCATTGTTCATTATATTGATCTATTCTACTTGTAGTAGTCATTTCATTTGCTGGAACTACACTATACTGACAGAAGTATCGGGACACCTGCGCATTACACCTACAGGAGCTTTTATGACATCCCATTAGGCAGTAATGTGAAGTTCTTACCCCTTTCCAGCTAAAACAGCTTCTACTCTCCTAAGAAGGATTTCTACAAGATTTTGAAGTGTGTCTGTGGGAATTTTTACCAATTCATCCAGGAGAGATTTTTTTTTTTACAAGAGGTTGCAATCTCCGAGTTTATCTCAAAGGTGCTCAACGGCATTCAAGTCATGGATCTGTGCTGGCCAGTCAAGCTCTTCCACAGCATACTCGCCCAACCCAACTGCTGTTACGGTAGTGGATGTGGAATCACTGTGTCAATGAACACAGGTCATGCAGTATCCAGAAAACGGACAGAAGTTGGTACGTAGACAGACAGCACACTTTTGCAGTAACTAGCAAGCTAGGAACCCTCCCACAGGGGGAGGTGCCCTAAATACTCCAAGTTAGAGAGCCATAGGCTGGAGCAGATTAGGGTGCATGCACTGGCCCTTTAAAAGCTGGAAGGAACATACCCACCCTACGGACAGAGGGGCAGGGGTCTTTCCAAGCAAGCTGGTCGTAGTCTGTATGGAGGGACACAGCAAACCAGCTGACAGGCCTGTCAGGACAGGGAGAGCAGGAGGCATATAATCGTCCAAAATTTCTTGATAGGCTGAAGCATTAAGATTTACCTTCAATGGAATTAAGGGGCCTTGGCCAACCCCTGAAAAACAACCCCATAGTATTATCCCTCCTCCACTAAACTTTGCAGTAGTCAGGCAGGTAATGTGTCTGTAAAGCAATTATAACTGCAATTCAAATAGATCCATATGGTCAGTCGTTACACTTTTGCAGTTTATTACAAAAGGTTCATTATCAGTCTTGTCAGGAGGAGTTATACAAGTCTCCAATACACTTTCTGTATCAATTTCTTTCTGCTGAAACCAGAGTTATACACATTTATACTTAGCAGCAATGGTTTTATTCACATACCGTATTTTAGGGCTTCTAACTGCCATCACTGATTCTGTATCCGCTAGAGAGGATAGTGCTGCAGGCTACTGCTAATATTTGCAGTAGGGAGATATCTACCTTAAAATCCCACAGGCCAGCAGAAGCTAATTGGTTCCAGGAATTATGCCTTAGAGGACACATGACATAATGGATACACACTGTACACAAATTATACGGTCTCTAACATTAATACCACCCAGCAACATTAATGTGAAGTTGGCCTTAGGCCTCATGCACACGACAGTGTTTTTTCACTGTCAGTGATTTGACTTCAGTGGCCCGTGTCCGATTTTGCTTCAGTTGTGTCTCCTTGTGTCTTCTTTTTTTTTTGTCTGACAGCGGGAAAAAAAGGAAGGTTAATGAAAAGTGTAATTTTATTGCACCAAGGTCTTGTAGAAAAACACGGACGCGGACACGGATGACATACCAGTTGTGCATCCGTTTTTTTGGACGGACCCATTGAATTGAATGGGTCCGTCCTCCGTTTTCCACTGACGAGAATATGACAGGTTATGTTTTTTTGACTGACTGGAATTACAGATCACGGACGGGGAGAAAAAACGGAGGACTATCAGGTTTTTTTCACAGCTCCATAGAAATGAATGGGACCTCCGCTAAACTGTGAAAAATGACAGAACGGACGCGGATGCACACAATGGTCGTGTACATGAGGCCTTACTCTGCTGGGCCATTCCTGCATCTGCTTGCTGTATTAATGAACTGATGACTCCTTGACTGGGCTTGTGTAAGGACAGAAGAGTACAGCTTGTCATCATTATACACAATGCTTGTGGCTTACTTCCAGTACTGTAGGATGTTTAATGTCCCCCACACACACATTCTCATTCACTTTAATGTGATGTGCTCAGTAATCTCCTACACCCCTGTACGGTATATAATTACTCATTTACACCCCCAACATAAACTGAGACTTCTTTTACCAGCTCATGCTTGCTACTTTTTGTTTTTAGCATCTCTTTGAACCATGCTGGCACATTGATCTGTACATATGACTGATGGTTCCCTGACTTCAGAGGTCATGTAACATATCCCAGACTATTCTCACTGTACTTTGACAGGTCTTGTTCTTCTTGGCTTTCAAATTGTGCACATTTTATTCTCAGCCTGTTGTGTCATTTTTCTATAATAAACCACTATCACTTAAAGGGGTTGTCTCACTTCAGCAAATGGCATTTATCATGTAGAGAAAGTTAATACAAGGCACTTCCGAAGGTATTGTGATTCTCCATATTGCCTTCTTTTGCTGGCTGGATTCAGTTTTCCATCACATTATACGCTGCTCATACACATGGTTACAACCACCCTGTAATCCAGTGTTATGGAATTATGGAATCGATGGGATGACAATGTATTCTTGATTTTCATGTCTCCCTCTCTCCCTCCTGTCTGTCTGTCTCCCCCTCCTTCTTCTCCCCTACTTCCCCTTTTCAGTATTGCAATTACCAAATAATCACATGCTTGCTTTTTTTTTATACAGCTACATTACGTACATGAGGTACATGAGTATAAAGCTTGTATGCAATAGGATAACATATAATCTGCGCACTTTTATATCCATATATAGCGAATTGCTGAACTAAGTACGTGTCCTTGAGATACTGGACATTAACATTAAGCCTTTCATAAATATGCTTATTAGATAACGCTCTGATAAGGGTTTATACGAATGTAACTTTCTCAATAAAGCGGAGTATTGTCTCATAACTTGTTGTGATGAGTCAGTTCCTCTCTCTCCGTGCACGGATTTGCATTATTACCTAAAAATAGGATAATTGGAAACAGCTGTCACAAAGTAACTGACATTTGGGTCAGAACCAAAATAGAACCAGGACACCAGCAGCAGTGGCCGTGCTTGCAGGCTATGAGAATAAATCCTAGCTTATGTGTACTCCCATGGTCCCAGCCACCAGAGAGGCCGACGCTTTTTCCTATAGTGTGCAAGCATGACCACCACTGCTGGATTACAGGGTGGTCATAACCCCTGGATACGAGTAGTGTATAATGGAAAAATGAACCAAGCCAGCAAAGGATGCAATATGGACAATCACAATACATTAATTAGTGCCTTGTACTAACTTTCACTACATGATAAATGCCACTTGTTGAAATGAGACAATCCCTTAAGGATATAGCTGACATAAAAATGACAATGTGTAGAACACCAAATATGTCGTTCTTGGCCTGTAAATACGGCCTATAGGCATTAGACGTCATGTAGCAAGTAATCTAAGGCCAAAATTATTGTTGTGTGATTATTGGGTAGGATAACCTATTTCTATCCTACCCAATAAATTGCTCAGCCAACACAACATACCATACTTTTCACTCTATAAGACGCAACTGACCAAAAGGCGCAGGTTTTAGAAGAGAAAAACAAGAAAAAAATATATTTTTTTTATCAGATCTTAGATTGGACCCCCAGTCTTCATCAGTCCTCAGATCAGAACCCCAATCTTCATCAGACCTCAGATCAGACCCCCAATTTTCATCTGACCTCAGATCAGACCCCCAATCTTTATCAGATCTCAGTTCTCCAATCTTAAGCAGAACCCCAAATCAAACCCGCAATCTTTATCAGACCTCAGATCATACAAAAAATAAATAAAACAAGTTACCTCACCTCCCATGGACACCACCACCAGTTGGGAGACCCAGCGCGCTACAGCTCTGCACCGTGACCTGCTATCGCACAGGTTCAGGTCATGGTGCTCGCGTACGCATACTATGTTCTGGCACTGTACACTGTCAGGACACAACACAGCTTGGTGCCAGCAGAAGATCAGGGAATGGTAAGTAATACCAGTGCTACAATCGCCGTTCGCTGCACCTCCTGTGCATTAATAAGTTCTTCCATAATGGAAGCATTCATTAGTATTCTCTTTACAAGACACACTGCTATTTTTACCCCACTTGTGGGGGAAAAAAGTGTGTCTTATATAGCAAAAAATATTGTACTTCCATCTTAGGCTACGTCCACATGTGTTAAAGTATTCTGGTAGTCTCTCCCAGCAGAGGCATAGCCCGACACCCCTACGACGCCCGCCAAATCCCCAGTCATTATAATGGCATCCCTTTGGATTTCAACATGAATGCCAGTTTTCTGCTGGAAAAATACTGGTACCGCAGCATGCTGTTCCTCTGCAAGAGCAGATTACCTAAATACCGTAATGCAGATTTGGATGTAGCCTTACTGTGTTAAAAAAAAAAATAATAACTTTGTAACTGGTTGTTGAACTTTGCACCATTTTGTATCTGTAAGGCCTCTCTCAGACAGGCGTTGCGGGAAAATGTGCGAGTGCGTTGCGGCAACACGTACGATTTTTTGCACGAGTGCAAAACATTGTAATGCGTTTTGCATTCGCGTGAGAAAAATCGCGCATGTTTGGTACCCAAAACCGAACTTCTTCACCGAAGTTCGGGCTTGGGATCAGGGTTGTGTAGATTGTATTATTTTCCCTTATAACATGGTTATAAGGGAAAATAATAGCATTCTGAATACAGAATGCATAGTAAAATAGCGCTGGAGGGGTTAAAAAAAAATTTAAAAAAATTAACTCACCTTAGTCCACTTGATCGCGCAGCCCGGCATCTCCTTCTGTCTCCTTCTTTGCGGAACAGGACCTGTGGTGAGCATTCATTGCAGGAACAGGACCTGTGGTGACGTCACTTCGGTCATCACATGATCCATCACCATGGTAAAAGATCATGTGATGACCGGAGTGACGTCACCACAGGTCCTGTTCCTGCAATGAATGCTCACCACAGGTCCTGTTCAGCAAAGAAGGAGACAGACGAGATGCCGGCAGCGCGAGCAAGTGGATTAAGGTGAGTTAAATTTAAAAAAAAAAAAAATTTAACCCCTCCAGCGCTATTTTACTATGCATTCTGTATTCAGAATGCTATTATTTTCCCTTATAACCATGTTATAAGGGAAAATAATAATGATCAGGTCTCCATCCCGATCGTCTCCTAGCAACCTGCGTGAAAATCGCACCACATCCGCACTTGCTTGCGGATGCTTGCGATTTTCACGCAACTCCATTCACTTCTATGGGGCCTGCGTTGCGTGAAAAACACAGAATATGGAGCATGCTGCAATTTTCATGCAACGCACAAGTGATGCGTGAAAATCACCGCTCATGTGAACAGTCCCATTTTTATGGCACCCTGCAGGTTCAACTCACGCATCGCATCCGCGTGGAATACTCGCCCATGTGAAAGGGGCCTAAGAACTCTCTGGTGGCTTGTCTCCTGCCACCCTCTCCTGAAGGATCATCTAAGGCTATTTCACACTATCATTTTCAATTCTGCTATTGAGATCCGTCATAGGATTTCAATAACGGATGAAAATGCTTCAGTTTTGTCCCCATTCATTGTCAATGGGGACAAAACTGAATGAAACGGAATACACCAAAATGCATTCTGTTCCGTTTGGTTGCGCTCCCATCGCAGACAGAATAATGCTGCATTTTCTGCGTTTTTCTGTCAGCGATGTGGTGCGGAGAAAGACACACCATGTAAGTCAACAGGGATGGATCCGTTTTCTCTGACACAATAGAAGACGGTTCCGTCCCCCATTGACTTTCAATGGTGTTCATGACGGATTCGTCATGGCTATATAAGACATAATACAACCGGATCCATTCATGACGGATGCATGCGGTTGTATTATTGTAACGGAAGCGTTTTTGCAGATCCATGACGGATCCGCAAAAACCGCTAGTGTAAAAGTAGCCCTAGGGTACTTTCACACTTGCTGCAGAGGATTCCGGCAGGCAGTTCCGTCGCCGGAACTGCCTGCCGGATCCGGACGCAAACGGATGCATTTGTAAGACGGATCCGGACGCGGATCCGTCTCACAAATGCATTGCAATACCTGATCCGTGTCTCGGGTGTCATCTGGAAAAACAGATCCGGTATTAATTTTTTCTGCATTTTTAAAGGTCAGACCGGAAAGCCGGATCCGTTTTTCTGGAACACTTAATGCCGGATCCGGCACTAATACACTTCAATGTAAATTAATGCCGGATCCAGCATTCCAGCAAGTGATCAGTAATTTTGGCAGGAGAGAAAACTGCAGCATACTGCGGTATTTTCTCAGTCCAAAAAACGTAAGAGGGACTGAACTGATGCATCCTGAATGGAATGCTCTCCATTCAGAATGCATTCAGATAAAACTGATCAGTTTTTTTCCGGTATTGAGCCCAGAGGACGGAACTCAATACCGGAAAACTTTTATGCAAGTGTGAAAGTACCCTAAAAGCTAAATTCTGATAACTGATAATAATTCAGCTTAAAGGGAACCTGTCACCACCAAAAGCAGTGCAATATGCAGGCAGCATGTCATAGAGCAGGAGAAGCTGAGCGGATTGATATACTTTCTGGGGAAATATTCAGTAAAACTTGTAATTTCTAAATAAAAATTTCTGCTTTCTGACTTCATTATACATGGAGAAGTGTTATCAGTGATTGACAGTGTTCATTGTGTAAGTGTGTATACAGAGATAGCGGTCAGTCACAGATGACACCTCCTCCTTGTATTGCATTTCACGATGCATATTGCAATGCATGCAAATTGCAGATGGTTCTATCACATAATATTCAATCTAGTGATGATAATAATAATAAAAAAACAATTGATACGTGACCATTAAATAGGTTATTCCACAAATTGAAAACACTTATTTATCACATGTCTGGAGGGCTTGCTTTCCTTTCTGTGGGTGGCCAGCAGCTCATCAAGCACCTACATCTCCCCTTCATAGAAAATAGCCCCAGATATACAAATGACGTGTTATGTCCCCACAATTTCCTTCTCCGCTGTTTAGAGAGAGATATAGCTATATACTTCTATTAATCCCTGCAAGTATCTTATTTGTCCGGAGGTCCTGTCTCTTCCCCGACAGATGATGTTAGGAGAAAGAAAGAGGAGATGTTAGATTTCAGTGCCCAATCCTTGTGTTCTCCGCTGCCAGAGGTGCCTAGTAGTGTCTTATTCCCCTCTCCTCAAAGCCAAGATGAGAGTGCATGTGTATAGGGGGTTGAGAAGAATAGGTTTTTGCCAAACAACTGGAGGTGTGTCTGCACCTTTAGAAGAGAGATGTTATTACACAGTTGTACTTCTTAAGATGGATATCATAGCTTTTATTACACTGTCCCTTTTATGGCACCCTGCAGGTCAGCTTTGCAATTCTTATCCAGTTATCCTAATTGCTAAGTGAACAGAATACTTTGGATGGCATTCTGAATACCGGTGCTTTGTAATGTCGATTCTAGGGTGGAGTCGCCTTCTGTCATGACTGCTCTCATGTACTGTATGGTCTCAGTTGAGCTCTTTGTACAGTCATCTCCATTCCCACAGATATGCTTCAAGTAATCCAATTGTCCTCCACTGAAGGTTTTCATCTAATTAGTAATGCATATTAGTGGATTTACAGAGTATGTACGTAGCTGTCTATTAAGGTGGCTGTAAACATTCGACTGAACGTTGGCTGAACTAAATATTTTGGCTGGCCTGGGGGTGTCCTATCTCTTCCTCAGTTGCAGATGTTGGACTTCAACAAGCCCAATCCTTTTGTTCTCAATGTAGATTAAACTCTGCACGAGGTGTCTGGCATCAGTTTCTTTCCCTAAGAACCTTTTATGCTTGTCCAAGCATGCATGTGTATGGAGTGGTCAGTAGAAATTGCCGTTATTCAGCCAACAACTATGTAAGGCTACTTTCACACTAGCGTTTTTTGTGGATCCGTCATGGATCTGCAAAGAAAACGCTTCTGTTACAATAATACAACCGCATGCATCCGTCATGAACGGATCCTGTTGTATTATGTCTTATATAGCCATGACGAACACCATTGAAAGTCAATGGGGGACGGATCCGTTTACTATTGTGTCAGAGAAAACGGATCCGTCCCCGTTGACTTACATTGTGTGTCAGGACAGATCCGTATTGCTCCGCACCACATTGTGAACAGAAAAACGCTGCTTGCAGTGTTATTCTGTCCGCGATGGGAGCACAACCAAACGGAACGGAATGCATTTTGGTGCATTCCGTTTCATTTAGTTCAGTTTTGTCCCCATTGACTGTGGACAAACCTGAAGCGTTTTCTTCCGCTATTGAGATCCTATGACGGATCTCAATAGCGGAATTGAAAACGCTAGTGTGAAAGTAGCCTAAAGAGTATGGGTTACTTTACATCCTGTATACTCTTACAATATGAGATGTCGACACATAGGGAATACTAACCATCAGCGTAGTTCTACTTATCTCGCACAGGGCATCATCCAAAAAAGCCCATACCTTATATGTTCTGTAAACCTAAAGGGAACACACAGACAATTGTCAGGAGGGAAGCGCTCCCTCCCAGCAATCGCCTTCTCGCTAGCGGATGAGATCTCCTCAGCAACATGGGGAGGAGCGATCGCTATGCCATCGCTTGTCTCCATGCTCTACAGTGCTTTGGCAGCGGCAGATGGTAATTAGACAGCCGTCTGCAAATCCTGATCTTTCAACATGCTGAAAGATCTGGATTGCCCGATGAACGAGCAATCAGCGTCAGTATTCGACTGCCAGATGATCGCTAACAAGTGTTACTACGAACGCTCGTTGGCAATCATCAGGCAGAAAATCTGCCCATCTAATATACCCGTTTGCAAATAAGAAATAATTATAAGAGCCATTGGGTTACATCATTGTGTGACCTCCATAACATTTTCCAATCTCATTATCATAGTATGTAAAGAGTGATTGTCAGGGAAACCTGATTATGAGGAATATTGGGGCAGGATGGGAAAATGTTTTTGATTTGGCAGATACAGAGCTCCGCTCCATGGAGATCAATCTACTTTATTATCTGCATATTTGCCTGATTTATTAATTTATAGTATTGTTATTATATATTATATCTAGAAGTTACTGATCTCTAAAGCCAATCTAAAGTAGGCCACAGACAATAGATTTATGTCAGCCACTGAGTTTATTATGTTTAGCTGACCATCTAATGTGTATGGATGCTCCTGATTCTCCCCCGATGGCTAATGTCAGGGGAGATAAGAATTGGCATTTTGGATTTTAACTGCTTGATCCTTTTTTCATGGGGAGATATGCTGCTGCACATACTGTATATTGGAGAATCAGAAAAGAGCGAGTGTTCAGCCGAACCTTATCTCGAGTGTGGCCAGCTTTACCCTATTAGTTTGCTGTAAGGACATATTTCCCTTTGACACAATGAATGTCCAGGTATCGGAGGATGATGGGTGTTTTCCATTGGATACAATTAAAGTACCATAGGTTAAATACCACTTTTCTAATGCATTTACACAGTCTATCATCATTAAGGAATCCACCCGGACAGAGCCTTTGCCTTTAGTGGAAGACAATCTGCAGTCTTAGGTGCGAACTGATATGAAAATTCTTTAGGAATGCGCCCCGCGTTGCCTTTCATAGCGGCTTCTTGAAATTAGTTTTTGTTTTAATTATAGTGATGTATGGGCCTGAGGGTCATCATACTGTGAACCCTGACCTCCTGTTTGGACTGATAGAAACATATGTTACACCGTATGCTATGGACAGGAAATACTAGCCCTGAAGCAGTTACTGGCTATTAATGGGTGTGTATGCCTAATGTAAACGACTTCATGAACTGCACTTGGGTGAATTGTCTTATCTTACTGGATTTGAGCATGAGATTAATAGATTCCTTCCAAGCTTCAACAAGTTAACGCCCTATTACACAGAACGAATATCGTACAGATTCTCGTGCAAGTGAGTGAAAATGAATAAAATAAGTATGAACGATTCAAAGATGAGCGTCAAATCACTCGCTTCACGTCCATTATGATCTTTCAGCACGCAAAAAAAATGATCGCCCCTTGTTAATAGATTGGTTCGCATAATAGGGAGTCGTCTACTCGCTAACAGTCTCATACATGCCTTTTGACTAAGCATCTGTCCCCCATCTTTACATGTAATTACAAGGAACGATTTAAAAGTGAATGAGTGACGGCCACAAGTACGAACCATTATCTATGTGTATAATAAGTAAAATTTGCCTTGTTAATGAGTCGCTACATCTTCGATCGTTTATCGTGATCTGTATGACATCTGCTGGTGTAATAGTACCTTTAGGGTCACATATGTGGCAACCAGCCGTATCCGGAAAACTTGTCAAAAGTTGGCATTTATGTTGTAAAGCAGCCAGATTCCTGTTGGATGTCATCATAGTCAGTGGGAATCTGGCAGTGTGCAGCATTAGTGGTCATGCACATGGTCCGCAAATTTGGGATCCACAAAACACAGGTACCGGCAGTGTACATTCCACATTTTGCAGAATGGAACGTCCGGCCCATAATAGAACAGTCCTGTCCTTGTCCGTAATGCAGACAAGAATAGAACATGTTCTATATATTTGCTGGTGTAACAGAACGGACAAATGGATGCGGACGGCGCACAATTTTTTGCGGCCCCATTAAATGTTCCATACGTCGCCATACATTCCTGTGCATGAGCCCTTATCTGGCTGTGCCAGATACGGTAAACTCTGGAAGTCTGTTCCTCTGCTGGAACAGACTACCAGAGTTGGTTGCCATATATGTAAACCTAAAGGCCCTTTTACGTTGGCCAAATATTGGGACAATTACTGGGGAGGAACATATGTACAAACACGTTCCTTATCACTGCCTTGTGTGAATGTGGCACAAACATCCTACAATGAGAAATTCTTATTTGTTGGGTGATCGTAACCTCATTCATCCACGGGAATGTGTTGCCAACACACAAGGAGCCTATATGGCAGGGGTAGGCAACCTCCGGCACTACAGCTGTTGTAGAACTACAACTCCCAGCATGCATATTTGCTGGGAATGAATGGAGCATGCTGGGAATTGTAGTTTCACAACAGCTGGAGTGCCAAAGGTTGCTGACCCCTGCTGTATGGGATGAACTATCATAGTAATGATAATTCAGCCACGTACAGACCCTAATGTAAATGCAGGTAATGAGCGGGCAGTGATCGAAAACGAATGTTCGTAGGAATTGTTAGTTGATCATTGCCTGCTCTCTCACCTCATGTATAAAAGGCTGTAGCTACTTGGTGATTTGCTTGTGCGACAATGCAGTCTTCTAACATAATGGAAGAGAATAAAGTCACATTATGACCTGCAAGTTACCCTGACCCAACAGTCACAAAAGAAAAAATAAATCCTGCAGTGTTGGATTTTTTGTGACTGTCTGATAGCGGTTGCAGCAACTTGAGGGTGATATGCTGCCTCATTCACTTTCATCGTGTTGCGAGGCTGTAGTGCTACAAGGCAAACATTGGTCACCTACTACTTGTTGCAGGCAAAGTCACCATGTAGCCCCGGCCTAAAGCTGGCTATTCGCCCGACAACTATTTCTACCAACCCCATCATAGACATGCATGCACGGCTATACATGTGTTCCTAATACGGAGATGGAGTAAACCACTGCCAGACACCTCTGGTGATGGTATATCTCCTGAGAACAAAATGATTAGGCATGTGACCCTAAAGCCCATGCCATGGCATATTTACAGTTTTTTTGTGGGCTTTAGCCGGCTGCCCAAGTGACCAGGCAGCAAAATGCTGGGTCCCTCCAGGACCCTGGAGAGAAGACAGAAGCGGTTTTCACCACTTCTGCCTTCCATATTCTCAATATGGACAATGGCATCCCAGTGGTCATGAGACTGGTCACACATCGCTGGGATGCAGGTTCTAACAAGCTGCTGGATCTAACTAGACCCAACACAGCCCTATCAGTGTCATTGGGGAAGAGTTAAGAAGCCCTTAAACACATTCGATGGCCATACAGTCCCATCAGAAGATTCAGAGACATTTAATGTGCATGGTCAGCTTAAGATGTTAACTCATAAAATTTCTTATTAGGATCACAGTGAAGTTTGGATTTATTATACGGTTGGAAGGTTACATGCAACTTTTTTCATGTAGCCTGATCATTATGCTTCTATTCTATTCTAGGATAAAATGGAAGAATATATTGCAATACTTGCTCATGCACTTTATTTCTCTCCTTATCTCGTGTTTCTCTCAGGTTTTTGTGGTGCCCACCTCTTATTTACTTGTTTTGGAACAGAAAATTATAAAGTTGGGACTATCGGAGACCAACTTATGGTGGGTTTACACACAGAGACTAGCAGCCGATTATCAGGAAGGAAGCGTTCATTCCAGACAACTGGCTGCTCGCTCAGTGGGGCTGAAGCACTGTATTTCCATGCAGCGATCACCTCCACAGTATGAGAACTAGCTAATGCTCTCACTTGTACTGCTACAGCTGCATTGTTTCTGAGCAGCAGATCACTATTTAGACAGCACGATCCGCTGCCCAGAAACAATAATTGACTTGCTTGCCCAAACAGCAGTTTCACCTGATGTTGAGATTGTTGAGAACGAGCATTCATGGGAACACTCATCCCCAATAATCTGACTGACAAATGAGCAATGTAAACCCGCCATTAGATTGAACATCTTTGTTACTGAAAAATATCTTGCTCCTTGTTATTATTAGTGATGAGCAGCAGGGGCAATATTCGAATTTGCAATATTTCGTGAATATTTTGTAGAAACTTTGTCATATATTCGCAAATTCGAGATTATATTCTTCATTGCGAAAATCGGCAATGTAATATTCGCGTAATGCGCGTGAAATACAGACATGGGTCACTTATGCTCCATTTTTTAAGCTGGCATATGTTTTCTGAGACAGGAGAAAATGGTTGGCTCAGCAGAACATTAGAATAGCTTTATATGCAAACGATAACCAAGTGTATGTATTTAAGCAGGTTGAAGGGCAGGGTTGCCACCTGATTACTTTATTTTTTTTACCAACTTATCAAAAAATCATGGCAGCTAATATTTTTATGGATAAAATGGAAAACTATAATAAGTCATATAGTATTTGTCCACAGGTCTGAGCACTATTATATGGACACAGACATCACTGTAAAATTATGAAACTTAAGTCACAATAATCAGCAGATTTATAAAAAAAAAATCATGGACACTAGAAAAAAATGCACCAATTTTACTGACAATGCAGGAATTTATGGACGGTTGACAACCCTGCGGAGGGCTACCGTTAGAGATTGTGCTAAATATTTTTCAGCAAGGTACAAATACTCTTTTTATTATTTTTAAGGAGAATTTTAGCAAATGGGAAGTAATAATAACTTGCAATAGAAATTGTTTAACTGCATCATTCAAAGCAGAAAGTTTTGGGGCACCGGGTGCTATTTGGGAAGTACGTAGAGGGGTGGGTTTTCTGTTTCTGTGTTTAAATTTTTTACTCCTTGCCCCGCTAGAGCCATAACTTTTTTATTTTTCCATTCACATAGACATTTGTTTTTGCAGGACAAGACGCACTTATACAAGTTGCAGGGAAATATATTTACATTAGAGGGCCACACCAAATCCTAATGTAAAGGTTATAGCCTTTCAGAAGTTTTTCCATACTTTTGTGGTATATCGTATAAAGGAGTGAAACCCTGCCCTGTTATGGACACGAATGATCATAGAGCGGGTTGGGAGATAGAAAAGGATTTCTACTGTAAGCATGCAGTTCTGTCCCTACACTGGAATGAAGGGGTAGTCTTGTTTGGCTCCATAACGCAGTAGTAGATCAGATTGCTCAAAGGACATTTTACATGGGCCGAGGTTTGTGGTAATTATTGGGAACAAGCATTCCTATGAATGATGCTGCCAAGCACCCGACATATGAGCACATCCTCACTCATTGGTGATTGCATTATGTGGCACATAAAACCATCATTTGTGGACAACAGTTCGTCCTGTGTAAATAAGGATGTGCAGTCTACAATGTGGGAATGACCAATTGCAGTTATAATCTGTTGTCTGCAATCAGAGGGAATGACTGCTGCATGTAAATGCAGCTCTTATCTTGGCTCAACTATAGGCAATTATCAAGAATGAACAATTTGTTCAAGATAATTGCATGTGTAAAAGGGCCTTAAGCCTTCACCAATCCTCTGATAACAACTAAGTGAAGAGGGAGACTAAATCTAGGGGCAAAGCATTACAAAATAAATGGGCCAATTTTATCTTGTCTTTCCTGAGGGCAGTTTTTCCCCCAGTAATGAATGTGGTGTATGTGACCCAGATAGTGATAATGTTTGTATTTCGTCATATAAATGAAGTACTTTATAAGCACTATTTTTTTCATTGCACGTATGCTATCCTTTGGGATACGACACTCTGCACAGCAAAGGCAGGATTTAAGTGCTCAACAGCAGGCCTTAATACTGAAACTTGACTTTTCTCAGTTCCCAAACAGAACCTGGAATCACTGGAGTTGCTAACGACGATATGTTGTTTATGACACCACTGCAAATGAAGGTGACGGTCAATGGCAGTACACATAATGGGTGCCATGATACTAAATTGTCTTCTGCAAAGTGCCTGGAAAAGGTCTGCACAGAGACAGGGATGTGTAATGATGGTGCCACATGTGTCTGGATGGTGGACAACAAAACTGTGAGAGCTGTTCATGCTTGTCAGGGGATCAAAAGATTCTCTCTATGGTTGGTCTGTCTGGGCCGCCCTGGAGCATGTTTGCTATGTGTGTGTGCCCCCAACAGCCCCAACTACTGCTCCCAACAGCCAGGTCAGAACAGCCTAGATGGCAGGCAGTTTGTCAAAATGATCATCCTGCCTCTTTCGGTCCAATGATGCTTCACCTCTGAAAGTCTGTCAACTGGGCAAAATGTCTTCGAGTTTGTTATAGAGACATTTCGAGCAGTCAACGATCTCTCACCAAAAGGTACAGTACTCAAAAGTAGCCTCTGACAGCCTTTGTTATTGAAGAAATTCAATAATATGGCCAGGGACATCTGCACATTTATATATCATACCGTGCAGGATGTTTTTATCTTTGTTTTTGTTTTTTGTTTTTTTGTTTATGTAGTATATGCTTGAGGGAGTGGCACCTTCAAGTTTGAATGTGCTCCTATTTTATCTTAGGAGTAGCATTGTTGCACTTTCGCCCTTCCTATCCAATAGAGCACCTTGATTAGGAGGTGTGCTTGCTCCTCCTCCCATTGGTTGCTTGATGCACATGGAGGTGACTAGGAGCAGCACACATATGTGCAGGGTCTGCGCTCCTGAACATAGAAGCCCAATGGCTTAGGTAGGTTTAGCGTAGGACCCGCCTGACCTAAGTCCACCTTGGCACTTGGTAGGCGGGCACAGATGTGTTTTGATCAAAATATATTGGCTAAGTGTCTCAGATTTCATCATATCAGAGTGAGGACTTTGTCCATATATAATGCTTGCATCTACTTTATTAAGTGCATTAAAGCCTTTGTTATTGGGCATCGAGAAAGCACTTTTACATCCTCTTGTGACAAGACCCAGTGTCTTATCAGACCACATCTATAATAATTTACATATCTGCTTGAGATATACACTGACGAGCAAAACGGTAACAATGTTTAGAACTTTGGACTTTCAGGCTCCATATCTCCCTATCCACTACAGCTTTGAACATGAGACTACCATCATTTTTTATCATCTTGGCCATCTCATATATAAATTGGATTTGCAAATATTTAGCATATTGTAACAGCAGCTGCTGTGCGCCGCTGTTCCCCTGCTTGCCGCTGCGGTCCCTTGCGCCATGTTCAGCGGTGATCTATTGCCAGTGCTTCCTCATTCACCGCTGCAGTCCTGGGCTTTGTCCTTGTAGTAACTGTTTGTTCTGGGATCCGCTCCACAGTTTCCCTTCAGCCCTGGCTACAGCATGCTTGCTGCTTGTTCCCTGCAGCACTTCCTTAAGGGCCAGCACGCGTCACTTCCTGTGCTTTATGGGTTAGATCATGTGACCTCGCTGACCAATCCTAGCCCACCTGCACTTATTTAAGTGGCTCAGCCACCTTCCCAGATGCCTGAGTGTCAAGGTCCTTGTGTCCTGCAAAGGTTGCTTATATGTCTGCTTGTGTACCTGTCCTGTGCTTGTGTTTCTGGACTCCACTACCTGTTTGATCCGTGCCTGCTTGCCTTGACTCTCCTGTTGCCGATCCGGATTGCCTGACCTGTACCTGTGCCGTCTGCCCTGACCTATTGCTTGTTGGACTTCGCCTCTGCCTCATCCTTTGGTCCTGCACTGTTGCTCCTGGTTACGACTCGGCCTGCTGACTACATCTGTACCTCTGGTACCTTGCTCAGGTACCTCCTGGTCTGCCTGGATCAGCTGCCTCGTGTGCCAATCCTCAAGAGGTAGCGACCTGGTGTTCCCCTCAGGAAAGCCTATCCCCACCATCAGGGGTACTGTGAAGAACGAGGGGTTTACTTAGACAGCGCCCTTAGAGGAGTAAGGACACGTGGCAGAGTGGGTTCACACCCGCTGGTTCGTGACACATATGATTAGTTATGCAGATTCTTGCCATGTAACTGCATTGTTACTGTTTTGCTCCTGGTGGTGGAACTATTTATTTTTTTCTTCTTGTATACTACAAATTACAACCTGTTCTCACATTCCCTAATAGCTCAGTGTGTTATTAGGTTGATTCCCAAGCGAAAGGTCACTGGTTCGAATCCAAAAGCAGCCATGAAGAAGATTTCCCAAGCCAAAGGTGTTTAATACTTGACCAGGATCGATGGAGGTCTCAGTGCTGAGCTATATATGACTATTCTATCAGACAAGTTACTTCGTGCACTCGAGTACTATGGGTATGAAAAGGACAACATATTAGGACAATGACCCAAAGCATACGTTGAGATTGGTGAAGAAATGGTCAATGACAATGAAGTAGAGGTGCTAGATTGGCCCCCACAGTCCCCAGACCTCAACCCAATCGAACACTTGTGGGTAGAGTTGTATTCGTACCCAAGTGAGTTGACTAGTATGCACCAACATTGGGAACGTGTAGAAGAGACCTGGGAACAGATTTTGGTTGAGACATGCTTGAATTTAATCGAGAGCAGGCCCAGAAGGATTCAGGCGGTGTTGAAAGATGGATCCATCATGAACTCCATTGAAAGTCAATGGGGGAGGGATAGGTTTTCTATTGTGTCAGATTGTGTGAGAGTTAAACGGATCTGTCCCTATTGACTTGCATTGTGGGTCATGACGGATCCGACTTGCTCCGCATCCCATGACGGAAAGAAATCCTATGACTGATCTCAATACCGGAAAATAGAAACGCTAGTGTGAAAGTAGCCTAAGGCTGCATTCGGAAGGCTGTTCCGGCTGGTGGAACAGCCTGCTGGATCCGTACTAATGCTTACACTCATGTGCTGCCGGAGGTCCGGCCTGGCCCAATTCACTACAATTGGGACGGGTGGGAGATGCAGCCGCAGAATGGCAAACATGTGAATGGGGCAGGGCCGGACTTCTGGCAGCACAAGAGTGCAAGTGTTAGTATGGATCCGGCAGGCTGTACCCCTGCCGGACAAACTAACGCTAGTGTGAAAGTAGCCTTAGAAGATAATTGCTGGATATCTAAAAATGTCACTACCTACTCTCATTTGTTAAATGCACTAAAATTACTTACCACTATGGAATGGCTCAAGCTGGGCACACAGAAGCTAGAAAGTAGGAATAAATTTAATGAGCCCTGTCTTATTTTTCTTTTGTAATAAATAAATAAGTCCAATAAAAAGCGACAAAAACAGCAGTATATGTCTTATTGTTATTTTTATATAAGAGCCTCATGAGTCTTTTGAAGAAAATGTTTTGGACCTGATTGTGTAGAAGACTGCCAACATTAAAGGGGTTATCCCATGGTATATGTTGAAAATGAAAATCTGACATCATATAGGACATGACAGTCTCTTTCTAACAAAGATTGAACCAGCCCTGTACCTCACATGGATGCAGAGATTTCCCCTCTTATTGCTCCAATTGATCTGCTAGGTTCTCTTTATGCATTCAGCTCAGGGGAGGTGTCCCTTTTGTTTCGGCTCTCTCCCTGTAACTGTCACAGCTTCAACAGTAGATTTGGCTGATGGCAGTACAAGGATAGAACTGTGCAACCACTGCAGAAAAGTGGACAGCAAAGTAAGGAAAGGAACAAACAGCAGGTGGCGCTATGCAGATACATTTTATTGAATAACTCGATAGCTATACAAAATTTAATTTCATGCAATTATAAAAGTATTCAGATCCAGATGCTGTTCAAAAAATTTAAATATTGTTCATGGGACAACCCCTTTAAGAAACAACTGTTCACTTTCTCCAGTGATATCTCAGATTTTTCTAAAATAAATGTTATGCTTCTGGATGAGGTCTTCCTCCTGATTAAATGACCCTTTGCTAAACCAGTAGCGGTACCTAAAGCAGGACAGACATGTCACGGTTGGGGGAAAGTAAACAACGCAGACCTGACATCACAGAGGGATAGTTAAAGTAGGACAGACATGTCACGACTGTAGAAGGTAAAGCTAGACAGACATGTCATTACTGGTAGAGAGTAAAGCTGGACAGACATGTCATGAAGGACAGGTACCTAAAGTAGGACATGTCATAATGGAATCTGTCAACAAACCTATTTATATAGGGACAGCCTGATAATTCCTGTTGGGATAAAGAGATGACAAAACCAGATAGCTTTGTGTAATCGGTATGGTCACCCACTAATTTTCATGTGTCACTAGACTGTATCCTCCAGCACTTTCAGTTTAGAGAATATAGCTCCAAGTTTCAAGTTAAGAAAGGAAATAACAGATATGGATAGGAATGAGTGGTTAGAAGGAGCTAAACATGGAGGCTGGAGAGAGTTTCTCTTAGTATTTACAGTGGGATGCGAAAGTTTGGGCAACCTTGTTAATCGTCATGATTTTCCTGTATAAATCGTTGGTTGTTACGATGAAAAATGTCAGTTAAATATATCATATAGGAGACACACACAGTGATATTTGAGAAGTGAAATGAAGTTTATTGGATTTACAGAAAGTGTGCTATAATTGTTTAAACAAAATTAGGCAGGTGCATAAATTTGGGCACTGTTGTCATTTTATTGATTCCAAAACCTTTAGAACTAATTATTGGAACTCAAATTGGCTTGGTAAGCTCAGTGACCCCTGACCTACATACACAGGTGAATCCAATTATGAGAAAGAGTATTTAAGGGGGTCAATTGTAAGTTTCCCTCCTCTTTTAATTTTTTCTGAAGAGTAGCAACATGGGGGTCTCAAAACAACTCTCAAATGACCTGAAGACAAAGATTGTTCACCATCATGGTTTAGGGGAAGGAGACAGAAAGCTGTCTCAGAGATTTCAGCTGTCTGTTTCCACAGTTAGGAACATATTGAGGAAATGGAAGACCACATGCTCAGTTCAAGTTAAGGCTTGAAGTGGCAGACCAAGAAAAATCTCGGATAGACAGAAGCGACGAATGGTGAGAACAGTCAGAGTCAACCCACAGACCAGCACCAAAGACCTACAACATCATTCTTGCTGCAGATGGAGTCACTGTGCATCGTTCAACCATTCGGCGCACTTTACACAAGGAGATGCTGTATGCGAGAGCGATGCAGAGGAAGCCTTTTCTCCGCCCACAGCACAAAAAGTGCCGCTTGAGGCACTTGGAATAAGGTGCTGTGGACTGATGAAACAAAAATGGAGTTATTTGGCCATAACAATGGGTGTTATGCATGGAGGAAAAAGAACACAGCATTCCAAGAAAAACACCTGCTACCTACAGTAAAATATGGTGGTGGTTCCATCATGCTGTGGGGCTGTGTGGCCAGTGCAGGAACTGGGAATCTTGTCAAAGTTGAGGAACGCATGGACTCCACTCAGTATCAGCAGATTCTGGAAACCAATGTCCAGGAATCAGTGACAAAGCTGAAGCTGCGCCGGGGCTGGATCTTTCAACAAGACCACGACCCTAAACACTGCTCAAAATCCACTAAGGCATTTATGCAGAGAAACAAGTACAACGTTCTGGAATGGCCATCTCAGTCCCCAGACCTGAATATAATTGAAAATCTGTGGTGTGACTTAAAGAGAGCTGTCCATGCTCAGAAGCCATCAAACCTGAATGAACCAAAGATGTTTTGTAAAGAGGAATGGTCCAAAATCCAGACTCTCATTGGAACCTACAGGAAGAGTTTAGAGGCAGTAATTTCTGCAAAAGGAGGATCTACTAAATATTGATTTCATTTCTTTTTTGTGGTGCCCAAATTTATGCACCTGCCTAATTCTGTATAAACAATTATAGCACACTTTCTGTAAATCCAATAAACTTCATTTCACTTCTCAAATATCACTGTGTGTGTCTCCTATATGATATATTTAACTGACATTTTTTATCGTAACAACCAACGATTTATACAGAAAAATCATGACGATTAACAAGGTTGCCCAAACTTTCGCATCCCACTGTATAAACCAGTGCTGGCATTTGCTCCATCTCTCTTATGTTCTGGTCCTTGGAATGTTTTCCATGTTCTCTTCATATTCTGTCCTCAACTTGGAAGCATTCTTTATTTATTTTTCTTATTTACTCTTTAGTCATGCCTCACTCTAACCTGTTTGTAAATCAACATCTTATACCATTCAGAATTTTATTGCAAAATGTTAGGATAAATTTTCCTTCATCATATTACAGGTGACCAGCTACGTAAGCTTAACACAACAGTGCTTATGAATAGAAACTGTGTACGTCCTGCAACTCAGAGGTATCAGAGAAATATTTACTCTAAGGAACACTCAAGTTCATGTACTGTATTTCCCATTACTCTCTCTGCCATCCAACTGCTCCCTCTTGTCTGACCCATTTTCCACAGAGGTTTAATCTTAGATGTGGTGTAACTAAGCTTTCATATATTAATCTTGCTGAATGATGTTGTTTTCTTTTCTGATGAAATGCACTTTTCATATTGAGTTTGAAAGTTCATTTTGACTTTTTTCTAGACTTTAAGGTAAATCTGTCAGCATAGCTTCAGAAAATCTGGAGTAGTTTTGACTTTTCTCCAGGCTAATGTGGTATTGTATAAAAATCTTATTTCTGAATGCTTGGTTCCGTATTAGTTATCAGTCATCATGATTTAGAAGTACAATTAAAATAGCTATCATGTGCCATGATTAATAAGATAACACATTTACAAATAATAAGACTTCAATACGGTTATAAATAATTTGTGGCTGTTATTTACTTGCCATAATCTACACACATATCTCAGGAGAACTATCTTCATGTTACAGAAGCAGATGTTCACTGTACACCACTGTACAGATTTGGCTTCGGGCTATTCCTAAGGGCATTATTTAAGTAGCCACCCTTTATCTCCTATACAGGGATCTTGAATCTGCTGCCGGGGAACCGCCAGGCCACTACCTCTTTGAGTAGTCTCTGTTCAATAGCTCCTGATCTACTAGGGTCCACTAGTGCGGCTCACCAAGGGATAAGGCAAAACCGTAGTTAGGAAACAAGCTAAGAGCAGACAGCATTTGAGCAATCCAATAAACAAGGTTAGAGTGGGTAGCCAGGTCAATACAAGAAACTGACAAAGGTCCGATCAGGCAGCAAGGGGTGAAATCCAGTAAAAAGGTAAGAGACGGTACACAGGTAAGCAAACATCAGAATAGTGCATGTTCACAGGCTGCCATAGTCTAGGAGCAACAGAAGGTGTGTGTATGCGGGCCTTTTAGGAGGCTGAGAGGAGCACACACAACAGGAGAAGCTGCAGGCAGGACATATAGAAACCTGCTAGGGACACAAGAGAGTGCCAATGGACACTTTACTGTAGCAGAAACTTCCTCCACTGCTGTCTCTTTATTGGAAATCAGACAAACCTAAGATAGATATATAGATAGATAAGTTGTTCCACTTCTCCAACCAGAGAAAGACCATAGATGAAGAAACTGTTTTTCTCCAAAAAAGATTGCTTAAGGATTTCCCAAAAGAGAGATTTCTAGAATTTTCACTTTGCAAATTGTTCCCCAAGAACAAACTTCTTATTTAAGAAGTACCATTTTCTCTTTTTCTCATGTTCCTATTTTAATAAGAGAACAGTTTCCTGATGTCAGGTTACAGCAGCCGCACAGTATTAGTTCAGTTATGTCGACATAAAGGTAAAAGAAGATGGGGGCTCTTGACGTCTAGGTAGATGACATACTGCACTGTACAACCTAAATTATTATGTTTAAAAAGCCTTTTCTCTTTACATCTATATTCCTATTGCGTTTTTAAATTGCTTGTTATGAAATTCTATCTGTCTGGCTATTAATTTATATCCGGCATCACTTTATGTTTTGGAAAATCATTTTGTCTGAACTAGTGTTGGTCGAGCACCAAAGTGCTTGGGTGCTCGAGTAGAACACCTCGGGATGCTTGGGTGCTCTACCGAGCACCCGAGCACAATGGAAGTCAATGGGAGAACCCAAGCATTAAACCAGGCACCCCCTGCTCTGAAGAGGGGAGGGTGTCTGGTTCATAGGAAAAGGTCATAAATTGATGGAAACACCACTGAAATGGTTCTGGAACAGCATGGGGAGGATGTCTGGATGCATCTTGGACTCCCAGGGCGCTGCTGGAAACGATGTTGTCCGAGTAGTATGCCACTTTTACAGACTGACAATAATACGCACAAAACCGAAGATAAAATCGGTTTTAGAGGAAAAATTGTTAGGAAACATTCTTTCCTGTATATTTACTTGTATATAAAGTGCAAGTGCTTCCAAAAATTACAAGGAAGAGGCACTCCGATACAACCTGTATATCACATAAAGGAGGGCCTCATTCACATTGTGGTACAATTGTTCAGGTAGTGGGACTCCTACATTCCTAAAGCCTATGCACTAAGTGAAAGGGCTGCCAAAAATTACAAGGAACCGGCACTCCAATACACCCTTTATTACACATAAAGGAGGGCATCATGCACACCCTGGAAAAATTATTATTGATGGCCTGCTGGTGACCTTTAAAAACATTAGAAGCAAGGGCCTGCTGGTGACCCTCTAAAACATTAGGGGCGAGGGCCTGCTGCTGATCCTACCATCAAAAACATTAGGGGTGAGGGTCTGCTGCTGAGCTGACCATCTGAAACATTAGGGGTGAGGGTCTGCTGCTGAGCTGACCATCTTAAACATTAGGGGTGAGGGTCTGCTGCTGAGCTGACTCTCTAAAACATTAGAGGCGAGTGCCTGCTGCTGATCTGACCATCTAAAACATTAGGGGCGAGGGCCTGCTGCTGAGCTGACCATCTAAAACATTAGGGGCGAGGGCCTGCAGCTGAGCTGACCATCTAAAACATTATGGGCGAGAGCCTGATGCCGAGCTGAACATCTAACACATTTTGTGGGCGAGGGTCTGCTGCTGAGCTGACCCTCTAAAACATTATGGTTGAGGGCCTGCTGGTGACCCTCAAAAACATTATGGGTGAGGGCCTGCTGGTGACCCTCTAAAAGATTATAGATGAGGGCCCACTGCTGAGCTGACCCTCATTAGGAGCGAGGGCAGCCTAATAAGCATGTTGATATGATGGAGGAGGAGGATGAGAAAAGAGAGATTGAACCATATAACCTTTTTAGTGGTGGAAGGGGTGCATGGGAATACAGTGTATTCATTACACCATAAAAGCCACATTTAGAGTGCCTTTATGTTTAGCCGCTTTCCTCTCGTGGAGTAGAGAAGTCAGGGGCAATCCAGGCCTTGTTCGTTTTGATAAGCATTTTCAGTTGACAGGGGCATGCGCTTATCAGTTATTATGCCCGCAGCAGCACTAAATACACGCTCTGACAAAACGCTGGCGGCAGGGCAGGCCAGCACCTCCAAGGCATAGAGCGCCAGTTTGTGCCACGTGTCCAGCTTGGACACCCAATAGCTGTAAGGCACACAGGGATCACTGAGGACACTGACACGGTCTGCTACGTACTCCACCATCTCCAACATTTTTCCCTCCTTGTTGGCCGTGCATCAGGTTGAGGGTGCTGGCGGGGTGTCATGAAACTGTCCCAGGCCTTGGAGAGTGGTGCCGTGCCTCTGTTGGTACTGCTGTGTGTTCCCCTCATCTCCCCTCCTCAGTTGGCCAAGGAACTACGTACTCTGCAGCCAGCGTTGTCAGCTGGAAATTTTTGGAGCAATTTTTCCACAAGGACCTTCTGGTATTGCACCATTTTGCTCATCCTCTCCACCACAGGAATGAGAGATGAGTAGTTATCTTTGTAGCGGGGGTCGAGAAGGGTGAACAACCAGTAATCGGTGTTGGCCAAAATGCGTACAACGCAAGGGTCACGGGAAAGGCAGCCTAACATAAAGTCAGCCATGTGTGCCACAGTCCCAACAGACAAGACTTCGCTGTCCTCATCAGGAGGATGACTCTCAATCTCCTCATCCTCTTCCTCCTCTTCTACCATCCACGCTGAACAGATGGAATAAAACTTCCGTGGGTACTACCCTCTGTAGCGGAGGCAACAGTCTCCTGATCGTGCTTCTCATCATCCAATTCGTGCTGGGAAGACGAACTGAGGGCGGTCTGGATATCACCCTGTGTACTTTCTTCCCCCATTTCCACCTCTTCCACATACAAAGCGTCTGCCTTAATTGTGAGCAGTGAGCGTTTGAGTAGACACAGAAGTAGGATGGTTACGCTTATAGTAGCACTATCTGTGTTGATTCATCAAAGTTGCATAAAACTTCACAGAGGTCAGACATCAATGCCCACTCGTCGCTTGTGAAGAGCGGAAGCTGACTGGAAAGGTGGCGACCATGTTGCAGCTGGTATTCCACTACTGCCCTCTGCTGCTCACAAAGCCTGGCCAACATGTGGAACGTCGAGTTCCAGCGGGTGCTCACGTTGCACAACAGTTGGTGAGCTGGCAATTGCAAGCGCTGCTGCAGCGTTGCCAGACTGGCATAAGCTGTCAATAACTTGTGGAAATGGGCACACACGCGGCGCACCTTCACCAGTAGCTCAGGAAAATTGGGGTAGGTTTTGAGAAACCACTGAACCACTAGGTTGAACACGTGGGCTAGGCATGGTACGTGTGTGAGCTTGCCGAGCTCCAAAGCCGCCACCAAGTTACAGCTATTATCAGACACAACCATGCCTGGTTGTAGGTTGAGTGGCGAGAGCCACAGCTCAGTCTGGTCCCTTATCCCCTGTCACAGCTCTGCGGCGGTGTGCTGTTTGTCACCTAAGCAGATCAGTTTAAGCACGGCCTGTTGCCGCTTCCCCACTGCAGTGCTACACTGCTTCCAGCTACTGACAAATGGCTGACTGGTGCTGCAAGATGATAATTCAGAGGTGGAAGTGGAGGAGGAGGGGAAGGGGTGGTTGCAGCCACTAACGTAGATGGTGGCGGAAACCCTGATGGAAGTAGGGCCCGCAATCCTTGGCGTCAGTAGCACCTGTGCCATCCCAAGGTACGTCTCACTCCCGGCCTCCACAACGTTCACCCAGTGTGCCGTAAGGAAAATGTAGCATCCCTGGCCAAAAGCACTTATCCATGTGTCAGTCATTAAGTGGACCTTCCCAATAACTGCTTTGGTCAGGGCGCGGGTGATGTTACGGGACACATGCTGGTGTAAGGCTGGGACTGCACACCGTGTAAAATATTGGCGGCTGGGGACAGAGTACCGCGGGACAGCCGCCGCCATCAGGCTGCGGAAAGCCTCAATGTCCACAAGCCTAAATGGCAACATTTCGAGGGCCAGCAATTTGGAAAGGTGCGCATTTAGTGCTCTGGTCTGTGGGTGGGTGGCTAGATATTTGCGCTTTCGTTCAAAGGCCTGGGGTATAGACATCTGTACGCTGCGCGGGGACACAGAAGTGGATGTGCTAGCTGACGGTGCTTGCGAAAGTCCAGGTGCATGGCGGGAGGCATCCGGGCCTGCATCTTGGACAGGGAATTGGCCAGCACGTAACACAGGGGAAGAGGAGGCAGTGGTGTGACCCGCAGACATTGGTTGTGGACCCAGGTGTTCGGCCCACCTATTAGGGTGCTTTGATGCCTTGTGGCGGCTCATGCTGGTGGTGGTGAGGTTGCTAGTGTTCACGCCCCTGCTCATTTTGGTACGGAACAGGTTGCAAATGACAATTCTTTTATCCTCTGCACTTTCCTCAAAAAAGCGCCAGACTGCAGAACACCTACCCCTTGGCAAGGGAGAATGCCGCAAGGGGGTGCTCCGGGAAACAGTTGCGGGCATGTTTGGTGTGGCCCGCCTTCTCCCTTTTGCCACCCCACTGCCTCTTCCAGCCTGTTGCAGTGCTGAGGATCCCTCCCCCTCTGTACTACTGTTCTCGCTCGGCTTGCCACCTTCCCAGGTTGGGTCAGTTACTTCATCGTCCAGCACCTCCTCTTCCACTTCCTCACTCTGGTCATCCTCCTGACTTGTTGGCCTAACAACAACCTCAGTGATTGACAACTGTGTCTCATCGTCATCATGAACCTCTTGAGACACTAATTACGGTTGACTTATTGGCAACTGTGTCTCATCATCATCATCCACCTCGTGAAACACTAATTGCGTTCCTCACTGTCATCTTCTTCTGACTGTGGATGATCCAGAGTTTGGGAATCAGGGCACAAGATCTTCTCATGTCCCTCTTCAAGCGGGTTTGTCGAGAGACCCAAATTAAGGATTAGCTCGGAATATCCGAGTGTGGGATCACTTGTTTGCCAAGACTTTCCATGGTAGGTGGAAGGAGTATCAGGGTGAGGATTCTGTTGACCAGACTCTTGGCTACTGAGACTGGACTTTGTGGAAGACAGGGTGGTGCTTAACCGACTTGAAGCATTATCTGCTGCAATCCAACCGACCACCTGTGCCGCCCTGCAAACTGGGACATGAAGCTAGGTATTGTGGATGAGTGTGTTTCTTGTGCTCTGGCATCAGGCACAGTTTCACCGCGCCCAGGGAAACGCCCTCTGCGTGCACCATCAGAAGCACGGCCACTTCCCCGTCCCTTACTGCTCGCCTTGCGCATATTAAATGGTATATATGCTTGCAAGTATGTCAAACGTACCGTAGCTCAGGTTTTGTAAGTGTATGTGCAAATAAAATACACAGAATGTCACAGATATTTTTAGGATGCGCACACGTTAAACAGGAGGTATAGCGCAAGTAATGTCGCTGTCACCACCGCCTAATAAACAATTACACTGAATGAATGTCACTGATATTTTTAGGATGCGCACACGTTAAACAGAAAGTATAGCGCAAGTAATGTCGCTGTCACCACCACCTAATAAAAAATTACACTGAATGAATGTCACTGATATTTTTAGGATGCGCACATGTTAAACAGGAGGTATAGCGCAAGTAATGTCGCTGTCACCACCGCCTAATAAAAAATTACACTGAATGAATGTCACTGATATTTAGGATGCGCACACGATAAACAGGAGGTATGGCGCAAGTAATGTCGCTGTCACCACTGCCTAATAAAAAATTACACTGAATTAATGTCACTGATATTTAGGTTGCACAAACGTTATACAGGAGGTATAGCGCAAGTAATGTCGCTGTCACTACCGGCTAATAAAAATTACACTGAATGAATGTCACTGATATTTAGGATGGGCACCAGCGGCTAATAAAAAAATTACACTGAATTAATGTCACTGATATTTAGGATGGGCACACGGTATACAGGAGATGTAGCGCAGGTAATGTCGTTGTCACCAGCAGCAAAAAAATTTGACTGGATACACAAACGTTATATAGGAGATGTAGCGCAGGTAATGTAACTGTCAGCAGCGGGCACCGTCTACAGAAAAAGTACACTGGATGTCACAGATATTTTTAGGCTGCGCACACGTTACACAGGAGATGTAGCGCAGATAATGTCGCTGTCTGCAGCAGCCAAACAATTGCAAGCTATTTAGCGCAGGTTGCGCTAAAAATATATATTGCTGCCAGATACAACTATAATCCTTAAAAGGACTTTTGGGTCTCTAACAAGTTTTAACAATTTACTGCAGGTTGCACTAAAAATATACAGACAGGTCCATAAATATTGGGACATTGACACAATTCTAACATTTTTGGCTCTATACACCACCACAATAGATTTGAAATGAAATGAACAAGATGTGCTTTAGGCCTCATGCACACGAACGTTTTTTTTCACAGTCCGCAAAAACAGGGTCCGTAGGTCCGTGATCCGTGACCGTTTTTTCGTCCGTGGGTCTTCCTTGATTTTTGGCGGATCCACGGACATGAAAAAAAAAGTCATTTTGGTGTCCGCCTGGCCGTGCGGAGCCAAACGGATCCGTCCTAAATTACAATGCAAGTCAATGGGGACGGATCCGTTTGACGTTGACACAATATGGTGCCATTTCAAACGGATCCGTCCCCATTGACTTTCAATGTAAAGTCCGGAGTCCCTTTTATACCATCAGATCGGAGTTTTCTCCAATCCGATGGTATATTTTAACTTGAAGCGTCCCCATCACCATGGGAACGCCTCTATGTTAGAATATACTGTCGGATATGAGTTAGATCGTGAAACCTCATTTCCGACAGTATATTCTAACACAGAGGCGTTCCCATGGTGATGGGGACGCTTCTAGTTAGAATATACTACAAACTGTGTACATGACTGCCCCCTGCTGCCTAGCAGCATCCGATCTCTTACAGGGGGCCGTGATCAGCACAATTAACCCCTCAGGTGCCGCACCTGAAGGGGTTAATTGTACTATCATATCCCCCTGTAAGAGATCAGGGCTGCCAGGCAGCAGGGGGCAGACCCCCCCCCCTCCCCAGTTTAAATATATTTGGTGGCCAGTGCGGCCCCCCCCCCCCCCTTCCTCCCTCCATTGTAATAAATCGTTGGTGGCACAGTGTGCGCCCCCCCCCCCCTTCCTCCCTCTATTGTAATAATTCGTTGGTGGCACAGTGTGCCCCCCCCGCCCCCCCTTCCTCCCTCTATTGTAATAATTCGTTGGTGGCACAGTGTGCGCCCCCCCCCCCCCCTTCCTCCCTCTATTGTAATAAATCGTTGGTGGCAATTATTGGCCCCCCTCCCTCTATAGCATTAACAACATTGGTGGCCAGTGTGCGGCCTCCCATCTTGCGCCCCCCCCCCCCCGATCATTGGTGGCAGCGGGTTACTAGTACAAGTAGCAATAGTACAAGATTCATATTTACCTGGGAGCTGTGATGTTCGTGTCCGGCCGGGAGCTCCTCCTACTAGTAAGTGACAGTTCATTTAGCAATGCGCCGCACAGACCTGTCACTTACCAGTAGGTGGAGCTCCCGGCCGGACACGAACATCGCAGCAGCAGCCTGGAGCAGGTAAGTTTGAATCTTCTACTATTGTACTATTGCTAAGTAACCATGGCAACCAGGACTGTAGTAGCGTCCCGGTTGCCATGGTTACCGATCGGAGCCCCAGCGATTAAACTGGGACTCCGATCGGAACTCCGCTGCCACCAATGATGGGGGGGGGGAGAGATGGGAGGCCGCACACTGGCCACCAATGTTGTTAATGCTATAGAGGGAGGGGGGGCCGATGGGGGGCGCACACTGTGCCACCAACGAATTATTACAATAGCGGGAGGGAGGGGGGGGGGGCGCACACTGTGCCACCAACGATTTATTACAATAGAGGGAGGGGGGGGGGCCGCACTGGCCACCAATGATATTCAAACTGGGGAGGGGGGGGGGAGGGTCTGCCCCCTGCTGCCTGGCAGCCCTGATCTCTTACAGGGGGCCGTGATCAGCACAATTAACCCCTTCAGGTGCCGCACCTGAAGGGGTTAATTGTGCTGATCACGGCCCCCTGTAAGAGATCGGGTGCTGCCAGGCAGCAGGGGGCAGTCTTGTACACAGTTTGTAGTGTATTCTAACTAGAAGCGTCCCCATCACCATGGGAACGCTTCTGTGTTAGAATATACTGTCGGTTCTGAGTTTTCACGAAGTGAAAACTCAGCTTTGAAAAAGCTTTTATGCAGACGGATCTTCGGATCCGTCTGTATAAAAACTAACCTACGGCCACGGATCACGGACACGGATGCCAATCTTGTGTGCATCCGTGTTCTTTCACGGACCCATTGACTTGAATGGGTCCGTGAACCGTTGGCCGTGAAAAAAATAGGACAGGTCATATTTTTTTCACGGCCAGGAAGCACGGCTCACGGATGCGGCTGCCAAACGGTGCATTTTCCGTTTTTTCCACGGAACCATTGAAAGTCAATGGGTCCGCGAAAAAAAAACGGAAAACGACACAACGGCCACGGATGCACACAACGGTCGTGTGCATGAGGCCTTAACTGCAGACTGTCAGCTTTAATTTGAGGGTATTTACATCCAAATCAGGTGAACGGTGTAGGAATTGTAACAGTTTGCATATGTGCCTCCCACTTGTTAAGGGACCTAAAGTAATGGGACAATTGGCTTCTCAGCTGTTCCGTGGCCAGGTGTGTGTTTTTCCCTCATTATCCCAATTACAATGAGCAGATAAAAGGTACAGAGTTCATTTCAAGTGTGCTATTTGCATTTGGAATCTGTTGCTGTCAACTCTCACGATGAGATCCAAAGAGCTGTCACTATCAGTGAAGCAAGCCATCATTAGGCTGAAAAAACAAAACAAACCCATCAGAGAGATAGCAAAAACATTAGGCGTGGCCAAAACAACTGTTTCGAACATTCTTAAAAAGAAGGAACGCACCGGTGAGCTCAGCAACACCAAAAGACCCGGAAGACCACGGAAAAGAACTGTGGTGGATGACCGAAGAATTCTTTCCCTGGTGAAGAAAACACCCTTCACAACAGTTGGCCAGATCAAGAACACTCTCCAGGAGGTAGGTGTATGTGTGTCAAAGTCAACAATCAAGAGAAGACTTCACCAGAGTGAATAGAGAGGGTTCACCACAAGATGTAAACCATTGGTGAGCCTCAAAAACAGGAAGGCCAGATTAGAGTTTGCCAAAAAAAGCCTTCACAGTTCTGGAACAACATCCTATAGACAGATAAGACCAAGATCAACTTGTACCAGAGTAATGGGAAGAGAAGAGTATGGAGAAGGAATGGAACTGCTCATGATCCTAAGCATACCACCTCATCAGTGAAGCATGGTGGTGATAGTGTCATGGCGTGGGCATGTATGGCTGCCAATGGAACTGGTTCTCTTGTATTTATTGATGATGTGACTGCTGACAAAAGAAGCAGGATGAATTCTGCTCCTATTCAGCCAAATGCTTCAGAACTCATTAGACGGCGCTTCACAGTGCAGATGGACAATGACCCAAAGCATACTGCAAAAGCAACCAAAGAGTTTTTTAAGGGAAAGAAGTGGAATGTTATGCAATGGCCAAGTCAATCACCTGACCTGAATCCGATTGAGCATGCATTTCACTTGCTGAAGACAAAACTGAAGGGAAAATGCCCCAAGAACAAGCAGGAATGCAGTAGAGTCCTGGCAGAGCATCACCAGGGATGAAACCCAGCGTCTGGTGATGTCTATGCGTGACAGACTTCAGGCTGTAATTGACTGCAAAGGATTTTTCAACCAAGTATTAAAAAGTGAAAGTTTGATTTATGCTTATTATTATGTCCCATTACTTTTGGTCCCTTAACAAGTGGGAGGCACATATGCAAACGGTTGTAATTCCTACACCGTTCACCTGATTTGGATGTAAATACCCTCAAATTAAAGCTGACAGTCTGCAGTTGAAGCACATCTTGTTAGTTTCATTTCAAATCCATTGTGGTGGAGTATAGAGCCATAAATGTTAGAATTGTGTCGATGTCCCAATATTTATGGACCTGACTGTATATTGCTGCCACACACAACAATAGTCCTTAAAAGGACTTTTGGGTCTATAACAAGTATAAAAAGATTCCTTTTTCACTCCCTACACTATCTCTCCCTTCTGCTCTCCAGCTCTCCCTAAGACTGAGCCGAACACGTGTCATCAGGTGCTATATATCACCCGATGACGCGTTCCGGCTAGCCAATCACTGTAATGCCAGTAGCCAACATGGCTACGGCATTACAGTGAATGGCAGTACTTACCTGTACGTTTATTGGCTGCATAGCAGCCAACAAACGTGTGGAGAGGAGACTCAAGCATCGCGCTCGAGCGCACGCAGTATTCGGCCGAACACAGCGATGTGCCGAGCATCGTGATGCTCGAGTAAAATTAGTGTTCGGCTGAGCATGCTCGCCCAACACTAGTCTGAACCCATCTGATCTGTTGTCTGTTCTCTATTAACATCTGTTCAAACAACAAGCAAAGAAATCCGATTGCTCCGTCTGACCTTTGCTTTCCCTGTTCTGTAACAGTCACACAGAATGGCCTTTTTGTGGCCTCGAGCTGAAACGCTATTCTGTATTTAGCTGAAGATGTATCGTTTGCTGGAAATTCTGTCGTTTATGTGCTTCATCTCTGATAGAAAAAGAAGCCTTTCATTAAGTCACAGAGCTGCAGTGAAGCTTCCATAGGTCTCTTTGTATACAGCTAGAGCCAAACATGTTCCTTAGAAACTTAGCTTGATGTCAAGACAGTAGATATTTCTACCAAAAAATGCCATGGAGATGACGAGAGAGATGCTGTATATCAGCATCTATTCATGGGCCACTTCTATAGATGTTTATGTATATTCCTTATTCTTATAGTACCCACATTAACAGAAAGAGTTTTAATACTACTAGGCTTCTATGCTTGCCTGTGGAATTCAATGTTATGTGTTTTTTTGTTTTGTTTTTCTAATTTTGTTGCTTTTTTACTCAAATAGGTAATGCACTGTTAGGTTCCTACATAGGCACTGCACATAGGGATTGTGCTACTAGAATAAAGTATCCTACCAGACTACAGTCCACACTTTGATATCACAAGGCCTAATATAACTACTTCATGGCCATTTCTATCTACACTTTGTAACTCATGTGCCATCTGTGCACATTTTTGCCACTTTTAAAGGTTGTAGAATATAACCTGTCACTGAACCAGAAGAGGCAGAAAAGTAATGTTCAAGGAGACAATGCTCCAAATGTGACTTACAGGGCCTTTGTGAAAGGTCATCCCCTTGTTCAATGCAACCTTTGAATAGGCCACAGCAATTCATCCTTCTCTATCCCCTCTTTACTCCAGAGGGCTATTTGATTTGGGCATAATAATACTACCTCCAGGACAAAATCAGTTCTTTCTCCCTGTGATAAAGAGTGAATGGGTGAGCAGCAGGCGCTTGGTAAAATACTGGAAAATCCAGCACCTACCGGATCACATTGATGTTGGATTAATATAATTTTACAGTATCCATTTTATTCATCTATAATTGCATACAGTATGTAATTTTGATGAACCTTTGTTTGAGGCCTCATGCACACGGCCGTTGTTTGGGTCCGCATCCGAGGCGCCGTTTTGGCGGCTCGGATGCGGACCCATTCACCAACGGGGCCGCAAAAGATCCGTTGCTCCGTTCCGCGCCCCGCTAAAAAAATATAACATGTCCTATTCTTGTCCGGGCTTTAGGCATTTATTTTGACGGCTGCCCGTTCCGCAAATTGTGGAAGGCACACGGGCGGCTTCCGTTTTTTGTGGATCTGTGGTTTGTGGACCACAAAAAACGGAACGGTCGTTTGCATGAGGCCTAAGAATGAGATACAGTAACATTCTTGTAATCCCAAATCAATGTAATTTTGTAGTTGCTGGATTATCAGATTTTTAAAAGGGTTCTACGAGGCTCAGTCAGGACCAGAAGCGGAGGAGAAGGCCCCGGAATTGTAGTGTTGGTGACAGGTGATTAATTTTTTTATAATCACTGCAACTTTCCTGGCCAGATGAGAGGAGGTTTCTAGTCTCCGAGAAACCCTTTGTTCTTAACAGATGGTCGTAGTAAAGTATATTACTACTTGTCAGAATAGAAAAAAATCAAGCAACATTTTAAGCCTTGCCAAGGATAAGCTCAGAAATATACACAATACTCCCTAGAACGACCTCTTTTTAGGTATATTTGCATAAATCCTCCGTTTCGGGACAAATCCATACAAAATTGCATGATTAGGAGGTATGTTAGAGGAATTTCCTGTGCCCAGTTTTCTACTTTGTATTAGAATTTCTGATTCTGGTTTCACAGGAACAATAGTTTTGTTGTCCGCCATACACTGCGAAAGAGTAAAAGTATGTTAAACATTCTTCTTTTCTTTAGGTAAAAATAAGCCAATTACCTAGTCAAAGACAACAAACTTCCAATGTTGTCTTCACCCCTTAGGACTACGTATCAATAATAGTTACCGCATGACACAGTGTTGGTTCTGGGTCACACTCTAGACTTCTCCTTTAAATATACAGAAAAGAAAAGACAGTAATTACACAGCATCTTCAGGGGTAGAATGTGGTGCAACAAATGTGTGAAGAATAACAGAGAATAGCATCCCTGTAGTTTTAATACTGTACATCAATTCTGTGAGTTAATATTTACCTGTATGTCACAAATGTGCTTGAAGAGTGATGAGCCGCGGCATTAATGAGTAACTGTTTCACTGCTGGTTATAATACTTTCCTAAAAAAAAACTGTTTACACCAACGAGAAGTAAAATCACTGTAAAGGCCAGCGACCTAAAGTGGCCATGGAAAAAAAAAAATCTAAAAGTGGCCCCCACGCTGTAAACAGCAGAGGAGGACAGAATGGTAGCTGCTGAGGAAAATTATGTTTTAATATATGCAAATGATTTTTTTTCTCCTGGCCCTTTGTGGCCCACTATGGTATCAGAGTCTGGATCCAACGAGGATCCTCTGGCATGGCCAGTCCAATACTGTACCCAGCCAGTTAGTGGCCCCCTGGACATTGGTATGCAGCTGTATTTGTCCGGCTGAGTCTCTGTATAGTCGCTGGATAGTGGTCGGGTCTCAATTATAGTCATTGGTAACGTCCGGCAATGCCTCATCTAGAGATATTTTGCAGGCTGTTCTCTGCTAGGACAGCCTACCAAAACTGCTGGCAGTGTTAAAGGGAACCTGTCATCAACTTTATGCTGCCCATACTAACGGCAGTATAAAGTAGAGATAGGTGAGTTGATTTCAGCGGTCTGTCATTTATAAGTTAAAAGTAAGTAGTTGCTGAGAACCAACATCACAATCATTGCAGACTAGACCTGGAAAAGAGTCCCGGCCACCTGAGAAGAGTCCTGGTTATCCATGAGTTCCTGCTCTCCTGCCCACCTGCTGATGACTGACAGGCTTCTATCTAGTTTTCTCCCTTTCTCTCTAGTAGATAACTGCCAACCATCAGCAGATGGGGGAGAGCAGGAGATTATGTATAACCAGGACTCTTCTCAGGTAGCTGTGACTCTTCTGAAGGCCTGGGCTGCAATGATTATGATGCTGGTTCTCAGCAACCACTTACTTTTAGCTCATGAGTGACACACCGCTGAGATCAGCATTTCTGTCCCTATTTTATGCTGCCGACAGTGAGGTCAGCATAAAGTTGATGACAGGTTCTCTTTAAAGGGGCCTGACTCAGAGAATAAAAACAGTGTATAAAGTGTTACTTCCTCAAACAGAAGGCCCCCAAGGGGGGAGGGGGGGGGGGGTTTCTGCTGTTACTCTCTCCCTATAACTGTGACAGCTTCTAACAGTAGATAGGGTGGATGTGCACATTACTATACCTTTTCTTTAAAGAAGCTATCAGAGTTTGTTTTTTGCCTATATAGAGCAGAATAGGCCACTTTTAAAGAATAAACTAAAGGCTCTTGTGTATGCCTTGTGTATACCTGTTTTATTTGATGTTGTAGGTTGTCAGTAGGGGTGCACCGAAATTCCGGCAGCCGAAAATATCGGCCGAAAATGCACCTAATCCACTTCGGCCGATATTGTTACATATCGGCCGAAAATATGGGGTGTGGGATTTGTCACCCACCATCTGCGGGCGGGCGCCGGGCGGGCGGTTTACTTTGTCACTGCATCTTTATTTTACCTTACAATCGTGAGGCTCCAGTAACTAACAACTCTGCAGGCAGAGCGGAGGCCGGCGTAACGTCACTTACTCACGTGACGCGCCTGCTCCGCCTCCTTCATTCATAAAGTGGGCGGAGCAGGTGCGTCACGTGAGTAAGTGACGTTACGCCGCCCTCCGCTCTGCCTGCAGAGTTCTTACTGGAGCGTGACGATTGTAAGGTAAAATAAAGATGCAGTGAGTGATGCTGTGAGCAGCAGGGCCGGGGCTGTTATGGGTAGGGGGATCGGTCTATGGCACTGCTATGGGGAGGGGGGATCTGTGCACTGTTATGGGGAAAGGGATCTGTGCACTGTTATGGGGAAAGGGATCTGTGCACTGTTATGCCCATAACAGTGCACAGATCCCCCCCTCCATAACAGCGCCACCCACAGATCCCCCCCTCCATAACAGCGCCACCCACAGATCCCCCTCTCCATAACAGCGCCACCCACAGATCCCCCTCTCTATAACAGCGCCACCCACAGATCCCCCTCTCCATAACAGCGCCACCCACAGATCCCCCTCTCCATAACAGCGCCACCCACAGATCCCCCTCTCCATAACAGCGCCACTCACAGATCCCCCTCTCCATAACAGCGCCACCCACAGATCCCCCTCTCCATAACAGCGCCACCCACAGATCCCCCTCTCCATAACAGCGCCACCCACAGATCCCCCTCTCCATAACAGCGCCACCCACAGATCCCCCTCTCCATAACAGCGCCACCCACAGATCCCCCTCTCCATAACAGCGCCACTCACAGATCCCCCTCTCCATAACAGCGCCACCCACAGATCCCCCTCTCCATAACAGCGCCACCCACAGATCCCCCTCTCCATAACAGCGCCACCCACAGATCCCCCTCTCCATAACAGCGCCACCCACAGATCCCCCTCTCCATAACAGCGCCACCCACAGATCCCCCTCTCCATAACAGCGCCACCCACAGATCCCCCTCTCCATAACAGCGCCACCCACAGATCACCCTCTCCATAACAGCGCCACCCACAGATCCCCCTCTCCATAACAGCGCCACCCACAGATCCCCCTCTCCATAACAGCGCCACCCACAGATCCCCCTCTCCATAACAGCGCCACCCACAGATCCCCCTCTCCATAACAGCGCCACCCACAGATCCCCCTCTCCATAACAGCGCCACCCACAGATCCCCCTCTCCATAACAGCGCCACTCACAGATCCCCCTCTCCATAACAGCGCCACCCACAGATGAATTTCATTCATGAAAAAGAATTATTAATAAAATCATTTTAAAAAAAAGTATTTTAAAAGTATTTGGGCAAAAAGGCAGTTTCGGTTTCGGTTTTCGGTCAAGGGCATCCTGAATTTTCGGTTTCGGTTTCGGACCAGAATTTTCATTTCGGTGCACCCCTAGTTGTCAGCCATCTTTATTCTTTCTCCCCTCAGATAGGGTTTTTCTAATGAATTCTACATTTCCCATCATGCCTGTCTTTGCAGAGATAGAGGGGGTGGAGTCTCACCACACTGCACTGCTCTGTGTCATAGCAGCCATGACAGATTAGTGACACAGTGTCTACATGGTTTCCTATGTAATGCAGCTTGAGCCTGTCTGCCTTCTCCCCCTTTAGCTCTTACATGCAGGAGGCAAGGAGTTAATTGTGTCTCTACATTCATAGATCTACACTGGAGAGTCAGCACACACAGATAATACAGGCAGCGTGAGTCAGGAGGTTTATATAACTGCAGCTAATCACTGTATACACTTACCTACAATATATCTGCACTCCTGGCCCTATAGATAGGAGATACATTATATCATCAGCAGAATACAAGGAGATACAGAAGAGTGTGGGGAGGGGCCTGAGAGCTTCTAGGTGGGATTTGATGATGATCTCATCCTGCAGTTCACAGGAAGTCAGCTACAGGGGAGAGACAGAATTTCTGTTTACAGTGCACTTTGGTCACCTGACCAGGTTCCCAAATTGAAAAGGTTCAAAATGTATGGATGTAACAGAGTTAAGCTTTACTCACATGTCAGTGTTTTGGTTACTGATTTCCATTAGTGATTGTGAGCGAAAACCAGGATACAGAGAGATAGTATAATAGAAAGATCTGTACCTGTTCTGTATTTTACCTGCACCTGGTTTTGGCCCATAATCACTGATTGATTGAGCCAATCAATCGATTGAAGACTAAAGACTCAAATATCTTATAGGCAGATAACTGACAGAGGTTCTTGATGGACTAAATGGGTGGCTTGTAGTTGCATCCATAATAGTTATGGGTCACCAGGCTATTGTTAGTATGTTAGGGAAGAGGTGAAGATGTAGGCTTATATCATAAGCTGTGGGCTAGATGGACTTTTACATGTTTCAGATGGACTGAGAATCCAAACTGTGATACAAGAAATAGCTAGGACCATTCATGAATATGACTCTCATGAAGAACAATGCTCCAGGCTATACCTTCATGTACTTTACTGCTTCGCTGACAATAAATGTAAAGATGGCTCAGATCTCTTGATCTTGTATCTGAAACAGAACTTGTAGGCTCTTGTCAAGCATGAGATGTATAGTGAAGACATGACACATCTTTGAATGCATTTTAGTAACTGTAGTACTTCGGGTAAAACACACATATTCTATGGGTTGAGAGACAGCTGCCATGACTTTATATTGTGATTTAATATTTCTTATTTACCATCAGCACTAATATCATTGTATCTGCTCAACAGTAAAATAGCCCAGAAAAATAACAGCAATTGGCTACAAATTATGCACACAATGTCCATGTTGGTTATGCAATATAAAAGTAATTGAAGTCTTCTATTCACTTGTGGGCAGACAGTGCTGTAGGCTCCTCCAGAAGATCAGTTATCTTACGTCATCACATAGACTTGCCACATCAAAGTATTGGAACAGACTCTGAACAACAGGCAGTTTGCAGACAGGTGTGTGATGTATAGGTGAGCTGTAGTTACCAAGATCAGTTACTTCTGTCACAATACTCAGGCCGCATAAAGAGCTTCAGCATTGCAGGTGAATATGATGGGTCATTCCAACTTCTTGTGTCTAGTTGTAAGCAGCTAGAGAGCAAGGAAGGCTGATGTCAACATGAACACTGCCTCAATAATGTGATAAATGCCTTATAGCAGGCACCAGCAACCTCTGGCACACCAGCTGTTATAAAACTCTAGCTCCCAGCATTCTCTATTCACTTCTGTGGGCGTTTCAAGAACAGCTGAGCCAGTGTGCATGCTGGAAGTTGTGGTTTTACAACAGCTGGAGTGCTGGAGGTTGCTAAACCCTGCCCTAAATGATGAGTTGTGTGAAGTGTAGGGTACCACTAATTGTAGTCACTGCAGGTTTTCTCTACAGAACGCTGAAATTATTTTGTTGGGGGTGGTTGTGATAACCATCATGAATATCCAGAATTCAGAGGTTCCTCCTGTCTGTACAGTGAAATACCATTTCAACCTTTGCTGTTTGCATAATTCTGGCATCAATCAATGGAATAGCAATTTGTAATTCAAACTTAAAGGGGTTCTCTGGGCTTTTTACAAAACCTCCTTTCTTCTGCCCTGTGGTACTTACCCTTCCATTGCGTTACCAATGCCACCATCTCCGCTGCAGTCACACAGGTTCTTCCACCTGGGTCATGACTGGATGGGTTCCCAGGTCTTCCTATTCAACTGCATTTACTATTATGGAGCTGAAGACGAAGACTAGGGAATACATCTGGTTGGGACCCAAGTGGAAGTGCCCGCAACCTGTGTGAGTGCAACGGAGACGGTGCCATCGGCAGAACGCTGGATGGGTAAGTATTAACCAAACTATTTTTCTTCCACTGGGCAGAAAAAAAGGACGGTTTTTGTAAAAAGCCCAGAGAACCCTTTTAAAAATGATGTGAAAGAATATAAGTCCTACAAGGAATACTGTCATAGTCAGGTCTCAGAACAGGAGTGTGGGCCCATTATGTCACTATTAGGACCTAATTCACACTTCAGTATATGATCAATATTTTTCATTCATATTTTGTAGCCAAAATCAGGAGAGGATCCTACATACCAATCATGGCTTAAAAAACTGGTGACTATTATAAGTAAGCTTGTCTCTTTAAGATGTAGCAGAACTTGTGCATGCATCACTACAGTGGCAGCAGTGAGACACGAAGAAGAGTGGTGAGGTTAGCGTCCATTTATATGGTGTTCCATGAAGCAGTACATGAGAGCACAATAGCATTCTCCCTCCCCAACATGTTATTGTTATTATGAAGAAGATTGATGTGGTAGGATTGTGTTTATACAGGGAGTGCAGAATTATTAGGCAAGTTGTATTTTTGAGGATTAATTTTATTATTGAACAACAACCATGTTCTCAATGAACCCAAAAAACTCATTAATATCAAAGCTGAATATTTTTGGAAGTAGTTTTTAGTTTGTTTTTAGTTTTAGCTATTTTAGGGGGATATCTGTGTGTGCAGGTGACTATTACTGTGCATAATTATTAGGCAACTTAACAAAAAACAAATATATACCCATTTCAATTATTTATTTTTACCAGTGAAACCAATATAACATCTCAACATTCACAAATATACATTTCTGACATTCAAAAACAAAACAAAAACAAATCAGTGACCAATATAGCCACCTTTCTTTGCAAGGACACTCAAAAGCCTGCCATCCATGGATTCTGTCAGTGTTTTGATCTGTTCACCATCAACATTGCGTGCAGCAGCAACCACAGCCTCCCAGACACTGTTCAGAGAGGTGTACTGTTTTCCCTCCTTGTAAATCTCACATTTGATGATGGACCACAGGTTCTCAATGGGGTTCAGATCAGGTTAACAAGGAGGCCATGTCATTAGATTTTCTTCTTTTATACCCTTTCTTGCCAGCCACGCTGTGGAGTACTTGGACGCGTGTGATGGAGCATTGTCCTGCATGAAAATCATGTTTTTCTTGAAGGATGCAGACTTCTTCCTGTACCACTGCTTGAAGAAGGTGTCTTCCAGAAACTGGCAGTAGGACTGGGAGTTGAGCTTGACTCCATCCTCAACCCGAAAAGGCCCCACAAGCTCATCTTTGATGATACCAGCCCAAACCAGTACTCCACCTCCACCTTGCTGGCGTCTGAGTCGGACTGGAGCTCTCTGCCCTTTACCAATCCAGCCACGGGCCCATCCATCTGGCCCATCAAGACTCACTCTCATTTCATCAGTCCATAAAACCTTAGAAAAATCAGTCTTGAGATATTTCTTGGCCCAGTCTTGACGTTTCAGCTTGTGTGTCTTGTTCAGTGGTGGTCGTCTTTCAGCCTTTCTTACCTTGGCCATGTCTCTGAGTATTGCACACCTTGTGCTTTTGGGCACTCCAGTGATGTTGCAGCTCTGAAATATGGCCAAACTGGTGGCAAGTGGCATCTTGGCAGCTGCACGCTTCACTTTTCTCAGTTCATGGGCAGTTATTTTGCGCCTTGGTTTTTCCACACGCTTCTTGCGACCCTGTTGACTATTTTGAATGAAACGCTTGATTGTTCGATGATCACGCTTCAGAAGCTTTGCAATTTTAAGAGTGCTGCATCCCTCTGCAAGATATCTCACTATTTTTGACTTTTCTGAGCCTGTCAAGTCCTTCTTTTGACCCATTTTGCCAAAGGAAAGGAAGTTGCCTAATAATTATGCACACCTAATATAGGGTTTTGATGTCATTAGACCACACCTCTTCTCATTACAGAGATGCACATCACCTAATATGCTTAATTGGTAGTAGGCTTTCGAGCCTATACAGCTTGGAGTAAGACAACATGCATAAAGAGGATGATGTGGTCAAAATACTCATTTGCCTAATAATTCTGCACGCAGTGTATAAGAAAAAGTGGACATCTTCTACATCTATAGGTAAGAAGGGTTCGCCCTTATCACAGATGGGGATTCTTTACTGTAAGAGTATAAAACCCTCTACCAGAGAAGGTTGTGATTATTCATTAAAGAAATTCCAGGACCCGCTTGAACTTGTTCAAAGTAATATCACAAGTTATAAGTACTTGATTCTGGAGATGGGACATCGATTCAGGGATTTGGTCTCATTGCCAGATTTGGAGTCGGAAAGGAATTTTTTTCTCCAGCATAGGTCAATTGGTGACCACCTCATAGTGTTTTTTTTCCCTTCACTGGATCAACAGGAGTTGTAGCTTGGACATGAGGAATCTGCAAGCAACCAGTCACACCTCATCTTTTATGTTCTAAACTACTCTTGGAGTATGGAATCTGGACTTTGCTTCAGATAGCAAGAACACATTTCCTTTATTTCAGGTGTTAGTTGAAGCAGCCATGCATGTTAGTAAAAGTCTTTAATAACATTGTTTTCAATGGGAGGCAGCACTGCTGTTCGTAGGTTTAAAGCTGAAACCATGCCAAGATGGGACGTAACCCTCCTTGGCACGGTGTGCGGGCAGACACAGCTTTGAACCCATGGCAGGAGTTTTAGCTCCAGTAAATAGAGCCAAGCTACTAGCGAGTCAGCAGCATCCAAAGTGAACAAGTGCGGCAGAAACATCTGCATGAAGTTTGTATGTTCTCCCCATGTTTGCGTGGGTTTCCTCCGGGTACTCCGGTTTCCTCCCAGACCCCAAAGATATAGTGATAGGGAGATTAGATTGTGAGCCCAATTAGGGGCAGCTTGATGCTAATGCCTGTAAAGCTCTGCGGAATATGTCCGCGCTATATAAGTGCATAAAATAAATACCACTGCGGTTTCTCCTGTGGTATACGCGGTGGATTTTAACAGCGTCAAAATCCACCATGTGAACCCACTCTTCTGAGTAATGTCCATGTCTTCCATTGTGACAGCACTTTTTAATTAGGATGTAGTTGTGCTTCTTTGTGTGCCCCATGTTTTAGGTACCTTCTATGTGTTGCTATTCTGCATTATTAATCTTTTGGGATGTTAATGGATGAATGAATATGAAGTATTTCAGATATCTTTTGTCACATACATTAGTGAGTAAAGCTTCATATTTGAAATTGGCTCTGCATGTTGGTTAATTGACTGGGGTTCCAGAGCTTTGGACCCCTCTCTACAGTGTTAATATTAATCCTTTGCAGAAAGATGAGGCAACCATTTCATCAGCTTCACAGCATGGATACATTTTGTTATTGAGGTTGGTGCTGGATGAAAGTTCTGCCTTTTCTCTCCCAGGAACCATTACTTTTCATTCTGCACACAGTAGCCTTGATGTGGCCTCTTAGCGTGACATCTCTGTGGTTCAGTACCATGTCATTCTTTTCACTTCCCCTTGTCGTACACCAAGTGCACAGGATCCTGCTCCATATCAGTGACACAGATCAGAGGGCAGAAGAATAGACCTGTGATCTGGATAGGAAGCTAATCAATAGAGGGAGCATTGCTGGAGTCACCTGAGAAGCCTGCAACTCAAGAGGGGAAGCCATGACAAAAGGTCATTGTCTCGCTATGTAGTGCAGAGTGATAGGTATAGCCAGCGGGCATCCGGCTGGACACTCATCTATTATTCAGAGGCTGCACTTCTACCACAAGAGGGGTTGGCATTTTTTACCTTTCTGATAAGTGTCACTGACAATAGCGACAAGCCAGCTTCTTCATTTCTACTGCTACCAGGCCAATAGGTCAATCACATTGTATCAGATATAACGTCGCATTGTCTTGTTTGTGACTCAATAAAACTCTGTAATATAAAGATTTTATACATTTATTAGTAAAATGGCATATACAGACAATGCCAGGCTGAAACCAGCCTCTCTCTGCACACAACCTTCATCTGCTCTCCCTTTTAAACCCCACCTCTCCAGGACATCTCCTGTGCCTCTCCTCTGGAATTTTATGCCATAGGTCATATGCCATTTCCAATGCTACCAATCTTCAAATGTAACCAAAATACTCACCTTTTAGAAATCTCACAATTTGTTATAATCTTCACCATCTGCAGGATGCATAGTGCCATTGTATTGTGATTGTCCACATTGCCTCGTTTGCTGGCTGGATTCATTTTTCCATCACATTAAAACACTGCTCTTTCCATGGTTACCACCACCCTGTAATCCATCAGCAGTGGCCGTGCTTGCACACTGTAGAAAAAAATACCAGCCTATGTGCACTACCATGGTCTCGGCCACCAGAGAGGCACGACCACTGCTGATGGATTGCAGGGTAGTCGCAACCATGGAAGAAGCAGTGTACAATGTGATGGAAAAATGGATAAAGCAGGCAAAGGAGGCAATATGGACAATCACAATACATTAGTAAGTGCCTTGTATTAACTTCCTCTACATGATAAATGCCATTTGCTGAAATGAGACAAATACAACCCCTTTAACTCCCATTCATTACAGCTGCCATAAAGTACACACACCTTACTGCACTGTCTATAAAGGCAATATAGGAAGGTTATGTGTGTCTCCAATATGGCCACCCAGATGAAAGTTTTTTAATTAAAATAATAGTAGCAAATAAAAAATAAAAAACACTGGAGTGATTTGCTAGTAAAAATGCACCAGAAATCTGGTGCGATTTGGGACAAAAATGTTTACCTTTAGAGCCTTTTTCTGACTTGTATGACAAGTGGCTTGGTAGGAAAGGACATAGCTTAACCTCCTAACAGCCACATTAAAATTGGAAAAACCCTCCCAAAAATGTCACTTTTTTATTGTAGATTTTTAATATGTGTCTGCAGTAAATCTTGTTGGTAAGGTAATGTATCAATGGTTTGAAGCTACATTTTTGCTGCAGATTTACAAAGTGTTGCGCAAAATACTTATGAATTTTCAGTTAATCATATGTATTACAAAGGCTCTGTCAGTCCGTATGCCACCAGGTAACTGGAGTATACTTTTTGTGACTTAAAAAAAGTTGAAATGATAAATATTTCTAGAAATGTAGTTCCACCCCCAAAACATCTGTCTGCCCCTTAGAAAATGTAAAATGCTGGACATGGTGCATACTACACTAAAAATGGTGCAAATATGTCATAAATTTGGCCACATTTCTACTCCACTGACAAAACAGGCAGAATTATTATCCTTTTTGGTGCAGCATCTACTCTCTTAGCTTACATTGTTTAAATGTAAGACAGAATGAGTATGTCTGCCCATCACCCTTCTTCTACAGAACTACATCTAATGAATGGAAGTACAGTCACATCGTGACACATTCTCTATAAAGTAAAGTGCATATTAGGACGGGTAAGCATTATATATGCCTGGTTATTTGAACCCCATGTATATATAAAACCACGTATTATAAAATGGGATACTGTACATTTCTGACAATTACACTTTTTTAGATTTAGTTGTCAGAAATATCGTCAGAGATCATCTCCTTCATAGGTCTGCCAAAATGATTCTGATTGGGTAAACAGGGCGAACAATTCTACCAAAAAAGTTATGTAAACTTGGATTAGTGTAACATTAAGATGTGGCGTCTGCGTTGCTGACGGCAATGAAATCATTTTGCTGACTAGGACTATATAACCATAGGGGGATGCCAGATCATGAATGCACATATTTAGCAGAACCCTAGCAGCGGACATACAGCAACATTGTGGTTAGTGTGTTGTTCCGGCTGAAGTCTACAGAGAGGAATATTCCTGCCAGCCCCTCCGATGCATTCTTCTGAAATGAGAACACTAGAAAAAGGTCTTTCTCCTGTGATGAGAATCAAGACTTCGAGCAGCCAAAGCCATACAGCAGCCATCAATTTGCCAGAATCATTAATCAGAGAACATATTCCAGGACCATCATTGAATCATTACTCCAACGATGACTTCCACTAAATCATTATAGATGAAATGTCTTGAGCAGAGCTTGCTTCTATGGAGGAGTTAACATTATATTCACATTTACTGTAAAATGTACTAGTAAAGAACAGTCATCATAATGGCAAGTCTGCGCGTCGTGTTTTTCCACAGCAATTATATGCAAAATTATATTATCCACTTCTAGTGCAGCAATATGAGGTGTTCTCACATACTGTAAGTGGACAACAGTGTAAAAAATAGCTCATGGTAGGTGGTGGGCTATGCTACAGATTTGGCATGGCTGCTCAGGAACTGCAAGTTATACCTCTGGTTCTTCTCGGTTCTATGGATGTGATGTTAAGAACACCTCCACTGCTGCCCTGTGTAATCCCAGCCTAGTAATACATGATCAGTAGTATAGTGCTAGCATGACATGAGTGCTTTCACAAAGATCTTCTGAAAACAATGGGTCAATGCAGCTCACAGGACAACACAATAAATCATTCAAAGAAACTTCACTTTCTGTGTCATGAATCATGTAATTTAGACGACCTCTCACTAAGCACTATTAGCTCATAGACGAAGAAAGAAATACTGACATCTACATTTGGTGACAAGACATGATAAATACTATATGTACAGTACTAGGCATGAAGCAGTATTTCTCCGGCTGAATCCCGGGATATTTGCGGGGTAGCAGCCCGATCTGTACTGGACCCCATTAAAGTCAATGGGGCCAGCGGACATTCCAGTAACACCCAGTAACAGCTTAGTGGAACTACAACGGCAGTGTGAAACTTTTTAGGCAGGTGTGGAAAAAATACTGCAAGGTAAGAATGCTTTCAAAAATTGAGGTGTTAATAGTTTATAATAGTTTTTATCAGTTAACAAAATGTAAAGTGAATGAAGAAAAGAGAAATCTAAATCAAATCTGTATGTGATGTGACCTCCATTTGCCTTCAAAACAGCATCAATTCTTCTAGGTAGACTTATACACAGATTTTGAAGGAACTCGGCAAGGAGGTTGTACCAAAGATCTTGTAGAACTGACCACAGACCTTCTATGGATGTAGGCTTTCTTCATCGTAAAGAACAAGAAGTCCTGGAAGTAATGATATGGCCTCCAATAAATTGAGTCTGTCTGGGATTACATGAAGAGACAGAAGAATATGATCAAGCCTACATCCACAGAAGATCTGTGATTAGTTTTCCAGGATGTTTGGAACAATTAGCCTTCAGAGTTCCTTCAAAAACTGTGTGTAAGTGTACCTAGAAAAAATGATGCTGTTTTGAAAGTAAAGGGTGGTCATGCCAAATATTGATCTGATTTAGATTTCTCTTTTGGTTTGCTTTTTGGTTGTGTGACAGTCTAAAATGCTAGGAGGCCGCCGTAGATTTCTGCCATTATTCACGATAGTAAACTGACCTGAATAAATATAAAGGTGCCCGGCCTGCTCACCCCACCCCCCTTGCCATCCTCACCACACTTCCTTTTCTCACCACTTCTGAAAAGTGTCGTGAAGGGGGAAAAGTCGCAAATTTTGCTACAAAAATAGCTTGCAGCAAACTTTTTTATGCCGCAAAAGTGGCATATATAGCATAGTAAATGTCCTTCATAATGTATAATTTAGAATTTAATAAAGAGTTCACATCTGATGCCAAGGTTAAGTCTCATTCACACATCAGTGATTTCCATCAGTGAATGTGAGCCAAAACCAGGACTGGAGCCTCAACAGACATAAGGTATACGGGAATGATCTGCACCTGTTGTGTTTAAAGCCGCACCTGGTTATGGCTCAAAACCACTGATGGAAATCACTGACCGTGTGAATGAGGCTTCAATATATGGATTTATTACTAGTATTTATTGTGATATTGAAAAACAGATTACTTTGAGGTTTTGGTATTAACACATTCCTAGGCAATGAACGGATGAATCTTTGCTAAATACAGGCCAATATCTTAGACTTGCCTTGGAACAAAACATAAATATCTGTAAGTGAAGCTCCACACTGGAGTCAGCTTTAATGATTATATAAGGAAATTGCAAATTAATTCAATAGTTTCTTGAAATAATATCATTATCAGAAGTCTTGGCCTTATAACCAGGTCTTGTACATGATAATGCTCCTAGAATTTACAATTGTATACAGAATACTAGGGCAGCATGGCGACTGGTACCTTGCAGCACTTAGATCCTAGTGGTTTAAAGAGTGGTTTAAAGCTGACCAATGGCAACTAGGGATGAGCAAATCAACTTCGGATGGTACCTTGGAACCAAACCCAAGTTCGGGAAATGTTTTTTTTTACAGTAGAAATTGATTTATGAAGTTATTATGCGAAATCTCGCAAGACTTCGCGAAGTAATAACTTTGGCTCATAGGATCCAATACATTCTAATACTATATGGAGGTCCTGCTCCGTACAGTATTCAAACGAAGTATTATGCAAATCGACTTTGGATGTTTCATCCGAAGTCGATTCGCTCATCCCTAATGGCAACACTGGCATGGAGTCTGAATGTTCACTCTGTGATTGTGTGGGTTCTTCTCCTTATTCTATGGTTTCTTCCTACCCTCCAGAAATATACTGAGGTGACTTGGCGTCCTATGAAATTTGCTCAAATGTCCGTGTACGGTATGTCTGATATAAGGTAATTAGAATGTGAGCCTCATTAGGAACATGGAACGAGTGGTGATGGGAAAGAAAGAAAGAAAATAAAATAGCTCCAAATACCAGGCTAACTACAAAGCACAAGTGGCTAAGTTAAATACAGACCTACCACTTGTGGATTTAGCATCATTAGAACTGTAAATTGGAGGGGCATTTTCCAGCTGCAAGCTTCCAACATGTCAAGTGAGGTTTGGCAGTCATATCAGGAATGTTCCAAATCTAATAGAAAACACTGAGGCATTGTGGATCGCTGATTCCCATAACTAAAGACAATGAGTTTGTGTCTTTTGTGTTTTATTTTGAGATAATAAGGCTACATTCACACGTCAGTATTTTTCTATATCCCGATTTTCGGTCCGTTTTTTGCGGATCCATTGTTCCTGAAAATGTTTCCGTATGTCATCCGTATGTCATCCGTTTTTTGCAAATCCGCAAAAAACGGAAACATGTATAAATTTCAATAAGCAAATAAAGTTGTTTGGATTTCTTTGAAAAAAAATAGAAAAAAAAAAGTGAATAAAAGTCTAGTTATGTGTTACCTCAGGTGCCATTTAATTTCCAGGAACGGAATTCGCATAAAACGGATGATATACGTAATGACATACGAATGTCTTCCGTTTTTTGCGGATCCATTGACTTTGTATTGGTCCAGGATCCGATTTTTGCGGAAAAGAATAGGACAAGTTTTATATTTTTTCGGACATGCGGAATGGAACAACGGAAACGGACAGCACACATTGTTGATTTTTTCCAGGACCCATTGAAAATGAATGGGCACAGAACTGGTCCAGATCTGTTCCGCATAAAACAGAACAGATCAGGAAAGAAAAAACGGATGTGTGAATGGACCCTAAGGGAGAGATTTATCAAGACAGTTTTTTTTCTGTGCCAGTCTTGATATCCTCTGCGCTGCCAAAGGCGCACACCTCGTCATAAATTAGGCTCATCCTCTGGCAGTCTGTGCGCCTAAGCATAAATCTACGACAGCTCAGAAAACTGGTGTAAATGAAGAGAAATTTGTTTTGGCTGTTGGCCTTGCCCCTTCCTGCCCTTGCAATGCCTTCTTTTGGAAAAGTACAGAGGGAGGTGTAAAAAGACGGTCTTGTGACTTTTTTTTCAAACACAGTTTGTGACTTTTTTAAAACCACTTTTCTGGCACTAGGGGGATGATAAATCTTACCCTAAATGTCTAGTATTAAAGGGGTTGTCTCATTTTAGACAATGGAGGCATATCACTAGGATATGCCCCCATTGTCTGATAGGTGCGGGTACCACCTCTGGGTCCTGCACCTATATCGTAAACGCAGCCGGCAATGTCCTGGAAGGCGCACCATGCATGTGCGGCCACTCTCCATAAATTTTTATGGGACCACCAAAAAAAACTCAGAGCTGGTTAGGCTATTTCTGTTGCCCCCATAGAAATGTATAGGAGGAGTGGCCGCGCAAGCGCGGTGCGCTCCCATTCACTTCTATGGGAAGAGCAATTGGTGGTGGAAACCCTCCAACCACTACTTTCCCCGCTCCATTCTCGATAAATCAGACAGTGATATGCCCCCATTGTCTCAGATAGGTCAACCCCTTTAAGTATTTCCTTTGTCTGTCCCCATCTATTGAATATTTTTAGCATAGAAAGGGTTATTCAGCACTTTCTGTTATGCTGGCCAGCCAAGCCTATAGGGAACTGAGTGTGCACGTTATTCTATGTCTGGAAATAAAATTATAGGTAAATTAAATCCAGAATGTCACTTTATTTGTTTGCCAAGAGCTCATGAATTTTGGAACGTGTATGGAATACATATAGCAATCCATAGTCATTCAATGCATCTGGAAAAATTCTCACATATAAAAGGAGTACAAGTAGCTCTCATTTTGTCCCATACTAGATGATGTAACCAGTGCTTGTGAGGAAGGCAAGAGGGATAATGTAAGGTCCCATATCCATTTACTGATCCTCAACTGAGACAAATACTTCGAAATTGTGGCACTTTCTATACAATCTACTGCATATTAAACTGTGGTCATGGGCTTATTGTGAGGCTTTGGTATCATTGTTATTTCATACAGTACAATGTGTGTGAGGGAGATAAACCACTGACAGAAACTCATGGAACAAAAGGTCTGTCATATTGAAATGCAGCTGAATGATCCTGACATATTCCATTGGGGTAGAATCTGGAGACACCCTCAAAGGGATTCTTCACCTTTTGAACAGATTTTGCACCTCTCCTACCTGTTGGACCTGTGGAGATTGGCATACTTACCTGCTCCCTGCTGCTTGGTTCTCACTTCTTCCATGGCCCGGCCCCTGCAGCTAATGACAGGAACACGTGCCCCCCATCTTTGGCAGACGTTGACAAGCAGGGACTGGAACATGGTGAGCAGAAGGAGTGGAAACTGAGAGGCAGAGAGCTGGTGAGTATGCTTTCCTGCTTGGTTCTGGTGTGGGGAACTCAAAATTTGTTAAAATAGTGGCAAACCCCTTTAAAGCCCTTTTAAGCAGATCAATTATTGGGAACAAATGTTCATACAAATGCTTGCTCCTGATAATTTTACAGCACAAATGTGCCGCCAATCACCTGATCAACATGTCCAACAGAGGTGATTGCTGCAGGTAAATGATGATCTCACTTCTGCCCATGATCAGGCAATTATCAGAAATAAACTGTTCATTCCCGCTAAAGCTTATATTACACCTGCAGATAATACTGAAGATCATTGCTAACAAGTGTTTGTAGTAACACTCGTTAAGGCTGTATTATACCAACAGATTATCTGACCAATATATGTCCAATCAGACCAATAGTTGGTGCGTATAACATAAGATCTGTGTGTGTGAACGGCCGTCTGACCAATGATTGGTCAGAAAATCTGTCAGTTAATTATCTGTTGGTATAATACAGCCTTTAGCGATGATCTGGCAGTACAATACTGCCGCCAATTACTCGATGAACGAGCTCGTTCATTAGGGAATTGGAATCTTTTAGTGATTCAGTATGGGGACGAGCGATCGCTTATCCTCATACTGAGGAGGAGATTGCTGAATGTAATGGCAGCAGCCTCCTTCGATAGCGAGCAGGCGATTACCAGGAAGGAACTCTTCCCTCCCGACAATCGCCTACAAAATCTGCAGGTTTAATATAAGCTTAAGGCTAGGTCTACACGACGACATTTGTCGCGCGACAGATAGGGCAAAACTACACTGCAACATTTGTAGCGCAACATTTTGTTGCACTAATGTCGCGCGACAATTTTTATAATGGCAGTCTATGGTGTCGCACTGCAACATGCTGCGACTGCGACGCAACAGTCGCAGAAAAATCCATCTCGAATAGATTTTCTGCGACTTTTGCGTCGCAGTCGCAACATGTTGCATGTTGCAGTGCGACACCATAGACTGCCATTATAAAAATTGTCGCGCGACATTAGTGCAACAAAATGTTGCGCTACAAATGTTGCAGTGTAGTTTTGCCCTATCTGTCGCGCGACAAATGTCGTCGTGTAGACCTAGCCTTAAGCTTATATTAAACCTGCAGATTTTGTAGGCGATTGTCGGGAGGGAAGAGTTCCTTCCTGGTAATCGCCTGCTCGCTATCGAAGTCGTGTAGACGTAGCCTTACTGTCTGGTCAGTTGTCCTGTGTAAAGGGGCTTTTTCAAATTAGATAGTTGGCTGATCTCACCAAAATCAGCAGGTTTAGTTGCTTCATATATAATATAGTTGGTTACCTTTGAATTAGAATACCCACCTTCTAAATAGTCTCATTAGAGCAGGGGGCATAACCTGAAGCTAATGAGACCTAGCAAAAAGTTGTGGCACCATCTAACTGCAAACGACACCACATGCTGCCAAGTGTTAGGACCTTACAATGTTTATCATCCATATGCATAAAACTTATGAAATATTAATTTGTATAGAAGAATTTAATGTTATTGTATCATTAGTTTAGTATGTCATTGTGGCACCACACTGCCCACCTATTACACTGCTCTTCTCTGCCCCCCATAGTGGAGACAATGTAAAGCCTATGTTACAGTCATGAATTCCAACTACAACATCTTCCAGTTCACTTTTCAATATGCATCGTGTATTGTATCCATTAATCTACTGAAGTATCACTCATGAGACATTCAGCTCCTAGTGGAAAAACAGCGATACACAAATGTTCCAGTTTATGTGTGGTACAGCCAGTTTTAGATGAATTTGTAATAAGAGTCAAAGTGTCAGGGCAAATGGCAGCCATATCTCATGGCTAAACAAAGACAAGCTTCACAGTCCAATGAGACCATGGCACAAATGTCTGGATTGTTCTTCTAGCCTGGGAAACAAAGTGGAAATAAATGTTCCATGGCAGAAATGTATCATAATCCAAGAAAGGCTTCAGAACGGAATTACTTCTCTAGGCGACATCTGTGATCTGTGCAATCAGATATGAGGCATATTTCTAAGAAGGTTCTGACTCTGTAATATGTGTGGGAGAAATACTATAACAATTAGTTTATCCAACAGGCTTTCTAGAGAGAGTGGACCATTATAGTCTTCAGATGGGATTCCGAGTGACATTTAGGGGCAGATACAAATAGATGCAATAGACAGCAGAATTTAATTGTTAATAATGTGTAAAAAAAAAAAAATGATTGGGTCCGCCATTACCAATATAGTTCTTGGTGTTAAACAGTAAATGCAGGTGGAGCAATGCCAATACACAGGTTTTTATTTGTAAAATACCATTATATACCATAAAATAAGGATATAACCACACAGTCAGGTTTCTGCATGCAGTTTTGGAACCCAAATCAGAAGTGAATTCAAAAAAGGAGCAGAAGTTGTACCTGCCCTTTATACTTTCTATACTTTTATGATCCACTCCTGATTTTGGCTTCCAAAACTGCATCTAGAAGCCGTACCCTAGAGGAAAAAGAGCTCATATCGGAGATCCCTCTTTTATTAAAACTTGCTATGGTCAGTGTAACACACCAGTATAAAATGGTAAAATTCAGGTGTCTGCAGCAGTCTAATGAAAAGCGTAAGAAGACTAGTTACTTTACACTAAACTGTGTAAAGTAATTAACACTGAAGAGGACAGTATACTGCTATAGAGCGATCTGGATAGACTGGAGGCTTGGGCAGATAAGTGGCAGATGAGGTTTAACACTGACAAATGTAAAGTTATGCACATGGGAAGGAATAATGCAAGTCACTAGTACATACTAAATGGTAAAACACTCGGTAACACTGACATGGAAAAGGACCTAGGAATTTTAATAAACAGCAAACTAAGCTGCAAAAAACAGTGTCAGGCAGCTGCTGCCAAGGCCAATAAGATAATGGTTTGCATCAAAAGGGGCATAGATAGCAGACATAGCAGAGCTGGAGAGGGTCCAGAGGAGGGCAACTAAAGTAATAACTGGAATGGGGCAACTACAGTACCCTGAAAGATTATCAAAATTAGGGTTATTCACTTTACAAAAAAGTTGACTGAGGGGAGATCTAATTACTATGTATAAATATATCAGGGGTCAGTACAGAGATCTATCCCATCATCTATTTATCCCCAGGACTGTAACTGTGACGAGGGGACATCCTCTGCGTCTGGAGGAAAGAAGGTTTCTACACAAACATAGAAGAGGGTTCTTTACGGTAAGAGCAGTGAGACTATGGAACTCTCTGCCTGAGGAGGTGGTGATGGTGAGTACAATAAAGGAATTCAAGAGGGACCTGGATGTATTTCTGGAGTGTAATAATATTACAGGCTATAGCTACTAGAGAGGGGTCGTTGATCCAGGGAGTTATTCTGATTGCCTGATTGGAGTCAGGAAGGAATTTTTTCCTCCTTAAGTGAGGAAAATTGGCTTGTACCTCTGTTTTTTTTTTTTGCCTTCCTCTGGATCAACTTGCAGGATAACAGGCCGAACTGGATGGACAAATGTCTTTTTTTGGCCTTATGTACTATGTTACTATGTTACTAGAGGTTACAATGTGAAAACCCTATGGTTGAGAATATCCCTGTCGCTTGCATGGAAACACTTTTCCTACATCTCTTATTCATGTTTAAGACACATGAACACAGGAACATTATGGCTCCATACAACTCTGAGCTGCTATGGAGTGGTAATATGTCTATGAGGTCCTGCTCTATCAGATGTCAAACCATTGTCATAGCATGTTTATTCTGGATGAGAATACCTCCATAATACAATGCAATACAAAGGTGCCATATGGAGTGCCTACAGGACTGTAGTATGGACTTCGTGTGCACAATGCCGTGCATGAACCCTAAAAAAAAGGGTTTTGCTATTCCTTATCAAATATTTGGACACATTCATAAAGCACTTAGAGAATGATATTAGGATAGGAAGCATGTACAATTTGTGAGGGATCTAAAAGATTTCAAAGATAAAAGAGCATATGAGGTAATGTGACCCAATGTAGGGGCCCGATCAGGGATGCAGATTTCATCCTCAGATGGGGAAATTACTAGTAATGAAAATCGCCAATATCCACAAGGGTTTAATGTCAGAGGGACGAGAGGTGGCAGAACTAGCAACAACGATACTGGGACCAGCAGATCACGATCACACATTACAGTCTCAGAGACAGGAGGGGTAATCCCAGAAACATTAAGATTACTAACCTATAGGTGGGCCAATCCCAGGTCTGTTTAAAGGGAACCTGTCATGTTGAACATGGTGTCTGAGCTGAAGGCAAAGCTGAGCAGATTGATATGTAGTTTTATGGGAAAAGATTCAGTAAAACACATATTACATTAATTTCAATTCCTGCTCATTCTGGTCTTTGACGTCAAAGAGACGGTCCTATCAGTGACTGGCAGCTATCTCTGTATACAGTCAGAGGGAAGGCTGTCAGTCACTGATAGGATTGTCTCGTTGTGGTCAAAGCCCAGAATGAGCAGTGAGATACATGAGTTAATTACAATTTATACTGAATCTTTTCCCACAAGACTATTTATCAATCTGCTCAGCTCCTCCTGCTCTATAACAAGTTGCCCGCAGCTCAGATGTTCAATGTGACTGGTTCCCTTTAAACCTTAGGAATGTGGCGTCATAAGCAGTTCACTTGAATGGTGGCATAACGCTGTGAGGTGTAGCAATGATCAATATAGTGTAAGTATAGTAGTAGTAGTGTAAGTAGTAAGTGTAACCTGCCCCCTGATGAGACATGACTGTAGGAAATGTGTCGGGTCATTATTAGTTGTGCTAACAATTATATACATCTACAGTGGAGGGAAAGCGAGAGGGTGTAGAACAGATGTTGAGCTAGCACTGTCATTCTTAGGGGTCATGTGACGGCTGGGCCCGTGTTGCGGTCTGCAATGCATGGGCACCAACCTTGTGCCCACCGTCTGCAGACGTGGACCTATTCACTTGAATGGGGTCCGTGATCTGTAGCCGACGGTCCACACCGCAAAAAAGTAGTGCAGTACTGCTTCCGATCCGTGCCGCACCGCATCTTCGGGATTGTGGACCCATTCAAGTGAATGGGTCCCCATCCATGATGCGGTGTGCACGTGGCCGGTACCCGTATATTGTGGACCCACTGTTTGCAGGCCACAATACGGGCTCGGCCGGTACATGTTCGTGTGCATGAGCCCTTATACTGAAGCAACTGTTCCTGGACTGTGAAACTATACTAATAAAAGGTCCAGGTCTTCAGACGCATTGAGGGAGGTTTATCAAAACTGGTGCAAAGGAAAACTTCCCCCATTATTTCTAGAGTGATACAAGTCTACTTGCATAGTGTAGGCAGCATAGTGGGACAAGGAGTACAAAGAATATATCATTAGTTCGGAATGGGGGGTTGATTAAAAGAGTATAGAAAGTATAGGGGTTTAACTGGTTAATACAGGGAGTGCAGAATTATTAGGCAAGTTGTATTTTTGTTTTATTGAACAACAACCATGTTCTCAATGAACCCAAAAAACTCATTAATATCAAAGCTGAATATTTTTGGAAGTAGTTTTTAGTTTGTTTTTAGTTTTAGCTATTTTAGGGGGATATCTGTGTGTGCAGGTGACTATTACTGTGCATAATTATTAGACAACTTAACAAAAAACAAATATATACCCATTTCAATTATTTATTTTTACCAGTGAAACCAATATAACATCTCAACATTCACAAATATACATTTCTGACATTCAAAAACAAAACAAAAACAAATCCAATATAGCCACCTTTCTTTGCAAGGACACTCAAAAGCCTGCCATCCATGGATTCTGTCAGTGTTTTGATCTGTTCACAATCAACATTGCGTGCAGCAGCAACCACAGCCTCCCAGACACTGTTCAGAGAGGTGTACTGTTTTCCCTCCTTGTAAATCTCACATTTGATGATGGACCACAGGTTCTCAATGGGGTTCAGATCAGGTGAACAAGGAGGCCATGTCATTAGATTTTCTTCTTTTATACCCTTTCTTGCCAGCCACGCTGTGGAGTACTTGGACGCGTGTGATGGAGCATTGTCCTGCATGAAAATCATGTTTTTCTTGAAGGATGCAGACTTCTTCCTGTACCACTGCTTGAAGAAGGTGTCTTCCAGAAACTGGCAGTAGGACTGGGAGTTGAGCTTGACTCCATCCTCAACCCGAAAAGGCCCCACAAGCTCATCTTTGATGATACCAGCCCAAACCAGTACTCCACCTCCACCTTGCTGGCGTCTGAGTCGGACTGGAGCTCTCTGCCCTTTACCAATCCAGCCACGGGCCCAATATTTCCAATCTCAGAGTGTTAATACTTAGCAATAAAGTCCATTGTTTTATTTTGGTGTTTTTTTAACTCGTTTTATTGAAGTTTAACAAGTCAGATATGGCATCCAATTCACAGTAATTGTTACAAGAAAGAGAGACAGAGGCAATGTAGCAATCAACATTACAGTAGATCAATTGTGCTGCTCTTCTTCATCACCTATCATCACAATCCAAGTCACATAAGCTAGTACATCATAAATTCCTTCATATACACATGCGTCCTATTAAGGTGTCAATCCCTCCCCACTAAATCCACATCCTGCAGACATCGTTAGCGAAGAGGAGAGCACCATTCTCCCCATACTTTTTGAAATTTTTGTGGGCAGCCTCTATTCTTAAACACTATGTTTTCCATTAGAATTATTTGGTTCACCAAAAGCTTCCATTGATTAACAGTGGGCAATCTATCCGCCATCCATCTGATTGCTATTGCCTTTCTAGCGAGAAATAAAGTCTCCCTCAGAAATATTCTGTTGTGATGTGTCCATAATTCTTCATCTACTATCCCTAATAGACACACTTTGGGACACACTGGAAGAGGAGTGGACACCATGGTCGAGAGTACCAGTACTATCTCCCTCCAAAAGCTGTGAATGTAACTACACCCCCAGATCATATGCCAAAAGTCCACATTAGGCTCTGCGCATCTGTGGCATCTATTGTGATTGAGCTTACCCATTTTTGCAACCTAGTGGGGGTAAGGTAGCTTCTGTGTAATATGAATAGCTGTATCAGCCTATTATTTAGTGATAGAGAGACTTTAGTATGGGCTTCAAGAGCCTCATTCCATTCTTCTACGGTGAGTTGTGGAATGTTTTTTTTCCATTTGCTTTCAATATTCAATGTAGTCAGGGACATTTTAACGTTTATGAGATGTGTGTATAGAGAGGACACAATGCCTCTGGGACCCTGTGTCTTCAATATTCCTATTAATGTATATGATGATATAGTTTTATTAGTGCTCCCAAATTGTGCCGATAGGGCATGTCTAATCTGTAGGAATCTGAAGAATAGTGTTCGAGGGACTCCAAACTTTTCTTGTATTTGGGTGAAGGAGTACAGAACCCCATTTTCATATATATCTCTTAGAGTTACTATCCCGTGTGTCCTCCAAGATAATGCTCCATCATGGGTCACTAAGTGCGGAAACATGGGATTATCCCATAAGGGCAAATCACTATAGGATTAAAGCTTCGCCGCCTTCCATACCTGATTCGCCAGGCTATGCAGGGGTAAAGCTTCTCTGGTAAATATTTGTATCTTTTCTAATACCGGCCATAAAGAGTGTAATTGTAAGTACTCCTGCAAATAGAGTTCCGCACCAGGCAATGGGGACTGCGACACCCAATGTATTAGATACCTGAGTTGACCTGCTAAGAAATACAAGAAGAAATCAGGTAAAACCGCCCCTCCCTGTATTTCTGTTCTCTGCAAGCCTTTCCCCAGATGAAGGTTGCCATCATGGAGTGTAAGCGGTCAAAGAAACTCCTAGGTACAGGTGTGCTAGCATGTTCCAATAGGTATAGGCCTTTAGGTAATAGAACCATTTTGATGAGATTTACTCAACCCATAATGGAGGGGCGAGATAAAAAAAGGGGAAGATTTTTCCATGCACAAAATTTTTCTGCAAATAACAACTCTAGGGGCGCTATATTTGTTGGAAATGATTTGGAGGAATCTCTTGTGATGACAATACCTAAATATTTAAACTGGTCTACTACTGGGAGATTACAATATGTATGTGGCCAGTCATGTGTCCAAAGTGGCATTAACGCTGATTTGGTCCAATTTATATGTAAACCCGAAAAGTGGCCAAAATGTTCTATTAATTTTATTGCCCTTGGGAGGGTGGTATCCACATTGCTCATAAATAAAATCAGATCATCAGCGTATAACCCTAATCTATCCTCTCTCCAACCCATGACAACTCCTCTGTAAATCGCATATTGGTGTATCCTGAGTGCTAGGTGCTCTATAGCTACTGCAAATAAGAGAGGCGAGAGGGGTCAACCCTGGCCTGTTCCTCTGTTCAGTGTCAATTGTTCTGAGTGAGAACCATTTACAAGAATGTTTGCCCAAGGCTTCTTATAGATAATGTGAATCCATTTTATGAATACTGGGCCGAAACCAAAGCAGTGTACAGGGAGTGCAGAATTATTAGGCAAGTTGTATTTTTGAGGATTAATTTTATTATTGAACAACAACCATGTTCTCAATGAACCCAAAAAACTCATTAATATCAAAGCTGAATATTTTTGGAAGTAGTTTTTAGTTTGTTTTTAGTTTTAGCTATTTTAGGGGGATATCTGTGTGTGCAGGTGACTATTACTGTGCATAATTATTAGGCAACTTAACAAAAAACAAATATATACCCATTTCAATTATTTATTTTTACCAGTGAAACCAATATAACATCTCAACATTCACAAATATACATTTCTGACATTCAAAAACAAAACAAAAACAAATCAGTGACCAATATAGCCACCTTTCTTTGCAAGGACACTCAAAAGCCTGCCATCCATGGATTCTGTCAGTGTTTTGATCTGTTCACCATCAACATTGCGTGCAGCAGCAACCACAGCCTCCCAGACACTGTTCAGAGAGGTGTACTGTTTTCCCTCCTTGTAAATCTCACATTTGATGATGGACCACAGGTTCTCAATGGGGTTCAGATCAGGTGAACAAGGAGGCCATGTCATTAGATTTTCTTCTTTTATACCCTTTCTTGCCAGCCACGCTGTGGAGTACTTGGACGCGTGTGATGGAGCATTGTCCTGCATGAAAATCATGTTTTTCTTGAAGGATGCAGACTTCTTCCTGTACCACTGCTTGAAGAAGGTGTCTTCCAGAAACTGGCAGTAGGACTGGGAGTTGAGCTTGACTCCATCCTCAACCCGAAAAGGCCCCACAAGCTCATCTTTGATGATACCAGCCCAAACCAGTACTCCACCTCCACCTTGCTGGCGTCTGAGTCGGACTGGAGCTCTCTGCCCTTTACCAATCCAGCCACGGGCCCAATATTTCCAATCTCAGAGTGTTAATACTTAGCAATAAAGTCCATTGTTTTATTTTGGTGTTTTTTTAACTCGTTTTATTGAAGTTTAACAAGTCAGATATGGCATCCAATTCACAGTAATTGTTACAAGAAAGAGAGACAGAGGCAATGTAGCAATCAACATTACAGTAGATCAATTGTGCTGCTCTTCTTCATCACCTATCATCACAATCCAAGTCACATAAGCTAGTACATCATAAATTCCTTCATATACACATGCGTCCTATTAAGGTGTCAATCCCTCCCCACTAAATCCACATCCTGCAGACATCGTTAGCGAAGAGGAGAGCACCATTCTCCCCATACTTTTTGAAATTTTTGTGGGCAGCCTCTATTCTTAAACACTATGTTTTCCATTAGAATTATTTGGTTCACCAAAAGCTTCCATTGATTAACAGTGGGCAATCTATCCGCCATCCATCTGATTGCTATTGCCTTTCTAGCGAGAAATAAAGTCTCCCTCAGAAATATTCTGTTGTGATGTGTCCATAATTCTTCATCTACTATCCCTAATAGACACACTTTGGGACACACTGGAAGAGGAGTGGACACCATGGTCGAGAGTACCAGTACTATCTCCCTCCAAAAGCTGTGAATGTAACTACACCCCCAGATCATATGCCAAAAGTCCACATTAGGCTCTGCGCATCTGTGGCATCTATTGTGATTGAGCTTACCCATTTTTGCAACCTAGTGGGGGTAAGGTAGCTTCTGTGTAATATGAATAGCTGTATCAGCCTATTATTTAGTGATAGAGAGACTTTAGTATGGGCTTCAAGAGCCTCATTCCATTCTTCTACGGTGAGTTGTGGAATGTTTTTTTTCCATTTGCTTTCAATATTCAATGTAGTCAGGGACATTTTAACGTTTATGAGATGTGTGTATAGAGAGGACACAATGCCTCTGGGACCCTGTGTCTTCAATATTCCTATTAATGTATATGATGATATAGTTTTATTAGTGCTCCCAAATTGTGCCGATAGGGCATGTCTAATCTGTAGGAATCTGAAGAATAGTGTTCGAGGGACTCCAAACTTTTCTTGTATTTGGGTGAAGGAGTACAGAACCCCATTTTCATATATATCTCTTAGAGTTACTATCCCGTGTGTCCTCCAAGATAATGCTCCATCATGGGTCACTAAGTGCGGAAACATGGGATTATCCCATAAGGGCAAATCACTATAGGATTAAAGCTTCGCCGCCTTCCATACCTGATTCGCCAGGCTATGCAGGGGTAAAGCTTCTCTGGTAAATATTTGTATCTTTTCTAATACCGGCCATAAAGAGTGTAATTGTAAGTACTCCTGCAAATAGAGTTCCGCACCAGGCAATGGGGACTGCGACACCCAATGTATTAGATACCTGAGTTGACCTGCTAAGAAATACAAGAAGAAATCAGGTAAAACCGCCCCTCCCTGTATTTCTGTTCTCTGCAAGCCTTTCCCCAGATGAAGGTTGCCATCATGGAGTGTAAGCGGTCAAAGAAACTCCTAGGTACAGGTGTGCTAGCATGTTCCAATAGGTATAGGCCTTTAGGTAATAGAACCATTTTGATGAGATTTACTCAACCCATAATGGAGGGGCGAGATAAAAAAAGGGGAAGATTTTTCCATGCACAAAATTTTTCTGCAAATAACAACTCTAGGGGCGCTATATTTGTTGGAAATGATTTGGAGGAATCTCTTGTGATGACAATACCTAAATATTTAAACTGGTCTACTACTGGGAGATTACAATATGTATGTGGCCAGTCATGTGTCCAAAGTGGCATTAACGCTGATTTGGTCCAATTTATATGTAAACCCGAAAAGTGGCCAAAATGTTCTATTAATTTTATTGCCCTTGGGAGGGTGGTATCCACATTGCTCATAAATAAAATCAGATCATCAGCGTATAACCCTAATCTATCCTCTCTCCAACCCATGACAACTCCTCTGTAAATCGCATATTGGTGTATCCTGAGTGCTAGGTGCTCTATAGCTACTGCAAATAAGAGAGGCGAGAGGGGTCAACCCTGGCCTGTTCCTCTGTTCAGTGTCAATTGTTCTGAGTGAGAACCATTTACAAGAATGTTTGCCCAAGGCTTCTTATAGATAATGTGAATCCATTTTATGAATACTGGGCCGAAACCAAAGCAGTGTACAGGGAGTGCAGAATTATTAGGCAAGTTGTATTTTTGAGGATTAATTTTATTATTGAACAACAACCATGTTCTCAATGAACCCAAAAAACTCATTAATATCAAAGCTGAATATTTTTGGAAGTAGTTTTTAGTTTGTTTTTAGTTTTAGCTATTTTAGGGGGATATCTGTGTGTGCAGGTGACTATTACTGTGCATAATTATTAGGCAACTTAACAAAAAACAAATATATACCCATTTCAATTATTTATTTTTACCAGTGAAACCAATATAACATCTCAACATTCACAAATATACATTTCTGACATTCAAAAACAAAACAAAAACAAATCAGTGACCAATATAGCCACCTTTCTTTGCAAGGACACTCAAAAGCCTGCCATCCATGGATTCTGTCAGTGTTTTGATCTGTTCACCATCAACATTGCGTGCAGCAGCAACCACAGCCTCCCAGACACTGTTCAGAGAGGTGTACTGTTTTCCCTCCTTGTAAATCTCACATTTGATGATGGACCACAGGTTCTCAATGGGGTTCAGATCAGGTGAACAAGGAGGCCATGTCATTAGATTTTCTTCTTTTATACCCTTTCTTGCCAGCCACGCTGTGGAGTACTTGGACGCGTGTGATGGAGCATTGTCCTGCATGAAAATCATGTTTTTCTTGAAGGATGCAGACTTCTTCCTGTACCACTGCTTGAAGAAGGTGTCTTCCAGAAACTGGCAGTAGGACTGGGAGTTGAGCTTGACTCCATCCTCAACCCAAAAAGGCCCCACAAGCTCATCTTTGATGATACCAGCCCAAACCAGTACTCCACCTCCACCTTGCTGGCGTCTGAGTCGGACTGGAGCTCTCTGCCCTTTACCAATCCAGCTACGGGCCCATCCATCTGGCCCATCAAGACTCACTCTCATTTCATCAGTCTTGAGATATTTCTTGGCCCAGTCTTGACGTTTCAGCTTGTGTGTCTTGTTCAGTGGTGGTCGTCTTTCAGCCTTTCTTACCTTGGCCATGTCTCTGAGTATTGCACACCTTGTGCTTTTGGGCACTCCAGTGATGTTGCAGCTCTGAAATATGGCCAAACTGGTGGCAAGTGGCATCTTGGCAGCTGCACACTTGACTTTTCTCAGTTCATGGGCAGTTATTTTGCGCCTTGCTTTTTCCACACGCTTCTTGTGACCCTGTTGACTATTTTGAATGAAACGCTTGATTGTTCGATGATCACGCTTCAGAAGCTTTGCAATTTTAAGAGTGCTGCATCCCTCTGCAAGATATCTCACTATTTTTGACTTTTCTGAGCCTGTCAAGTCCTTCTTTTGACCCATTTTGCCAAAGGAAAGGAAGTTGCCTAATAATTATGCACACCTAATATAGGGTGTTGATGTCATTAGACCACACCCCTTCTCATTACAGAGATGCACATCACCTAATATGCTTAATTGGTAGTAGGCTTTCGAGCCTATACAGCTTGGAGTAAGACAACATGCATAAAGAGGATGATGTGGTCAAAATACTCATTTGCCTAATAATTCTGCACGCAGTGTAATACTTCAAATAGGTATAGCCACTCAACAGATTCAAAGGCTTTGGCCGTGTCCAGTGAAGCCAGGGCCCATTTTTCATTCTTAGCCACCCCTATTTGCGAAACTACTTACGCCCTTCTGAGATTATTACAAGTCGGTCGACCGGGAATGAAGCCAGTCTGATCTTCATGCACTATAGTTGTGATAACTCTGTTCAGTCTATTGGCTAGGGCTTTAGTAAGGATTTTATAATCTAGGTTCAGTAATGATATCGGCCTATAAGAGCCGCACTCTGAAGGGTTTTTGTCAGGTTTTAGAATTACCACTATGGTCGCATCATATAGCGATTCTGGCAAGCAATCCTGCTGTAGGGCTGTCATACATTTTCTTTCCAGTTGGGGGCCTAGTACATCTATATATTTAATATAAACCTCTAAAGGGATGCCATCAGGGCCTGGTGCCTACCCTAGGTTTAACTCTCGAATGGCCTGCTGTATTTCTTCTAGGGTAATATCCTTTTCTAAAAGATCCCTATCCTGAGCATTTAACTGCGGGTAAGTCACCTCCTGCATGTAGGTTTCCAATTCTAGAGCTGTATAATGTGCCTCAGATCCATATAGATCTTGGTAAAACTCCTGGAATCTTTTTAGTATCGCAGGTAGTGTCTCTAGAACCATACCCTTTGCATTCTGTATGCGGAGTACCGGCGGTGCCGAATTGTTACCTCGGACCACATGAGCTAGTAGCTTGCCTGCCTGGTTACCCACTTCAAATGCTTGTTGCTTAAGAAAGAACAGTTTACGATCACTTTTGTCCTAAGTCCATTGTTTTTACTAGCTTACCCCTCAAGTACAGTGAATCTACTGAATACACTTATGCATACTTACCTATGATATTTCAATGCACACACTCAAAGTAGGGATGTGATTTAGTAAAATACAGGTAGCATTTGAATCATGTGGATTAGATGTAAATGAAAGGTTTTCAATTTTTCATGCTTGCTTGTGGTATAAACAGGAAGAAGACATCAAATGCATATATAAAAACCTTCTGCCCATAGCAACTAGAACCCACATTTAATTTTCCTATTTCTAGGGTTCTTTTGGAAAGGCCTGGCTTAGTTACCTACTGCTGTCAAAATCCAGGGATAGAAGGAATCACGTGTGGAAACCTAGAGCCATTTCTAAAAATTCTCTTGCAAAACTGTTGGCACTGCTTATCTCAATTTAACACATTTAGAACTTCTAGTAGCAAAATCATAATAAAAGACTATCCAGAATTTAACCTGTGCCTAGGATAGGTCATCAATATCAGATCAGTGGGAGTTTTACACCCCACAGATTAACTATTCTGCAATTTATCTGGCACTGGAACTACAATGCTGCATCTATTCTGTAGCAGATGGAGGTGGTTACTGCAGTGTTGCTCTCATTGACTTCTATACTACAATAACCAGTTCTGTCCACTACACAATGTACAGAGTGAGGTAATTACAACGCTGGAGCTACTCCTGAACAGCCGACGGTGGGGGATCTAGGGTGTCGGACCCACGCTGATCTGATATTAATGAGCTACCCTAGGGATAGGTCATGAATTGTTAAAGGGTTCTATAATACTCAGTGCATGCGCAAACTCCTGAATCCATCTTATGAGGATGTGCAACCTGCCCACACCACCTCCTTGGCTGTGGTAGTGACATCCCATTCATGTCGGAAAACTTGCAAACAATGTGACAAGAGAAGCAGAATATTCAGAACCATGTAACCAGGTTCCTGAGAGGCTGATCCACCAAATCCAAGATGGTAAGTGTATTGCAAGCGTTCTTCTACAGGAGAGTTATGCAAAACCCCCTTCAAATCCAGTAGAACAAAAAAAAAATTGTTTAGAGACCGCAAAAACAAAAAAAACTGATCACCCTGAAAACCTAAATAAAAATCCACGTTTACTATGAGGATTTTGCATATTTTGACACTTGCAGGTTTGTTAGTTTTTTTTCCACTGAGTATCAGGATTGTAAAAAGCACAGCTTCCTAAAAAGGTTCCTATGAAGATTAACCACTACAGAACCCTATGCAGTGTAGTGCTGATCTGCACAGTCAAAATCCATTTGGAGTTGTGCTCTGTTTTTATCTGTTAAATATATAAAGATCATATATAGCTGTGCCCAAGTTGGCTTTTAATCGCAGGAGAACAGATTTCAGACTCTTGATTGGTCCCAGAAAGAGGGATTTAGTGCAGGGATGCCCAACCTGCGGCCCTCCAGCTGTTGCAAAACTACAACTCCCAGCATGCCCTAATAGCTATAGGCTGTTCATGCATGCTGGGAGTTGTAGTTTTGCAATGCTGGAGGGCCGCAGGTTGGGCATCCCTGATTTAGTGTATTCCGGGTCCAATAGGAGACAATTGTGTTGTAGTACAGCAGGACTGGGCTGGCACATTGGTACAATACCTACCATAGCAGTAACTTGGTAGACCACCACTATGAGTGACACTATGTTATGGACCCCACTGTGTGTCTGGTACAATGTTATGAGCAATTCCACAAGCCATGGTTTGGACAACTCTGTGCTGGCATTTGTGTTTGGCCTACATTTTGCAGGTACAATGTGGCCCTAATGTGAAGCCAGTTTATAGAAAGGTGGATTTCACACAATTCAGCAGCACTCTTTATTACATTACTAGTAGTGTTAAGCAAACTTGTGTTTTTAAGTTCTGCGTCCATAACCCAAACTTTGGATGCAGAACTTAAAAACAAGTTCGCTCAACACTAATTACTAGATCTCTTCAGTTTATAACCAGGGTTGGAGCTGCGACAAGTAGAAGGGGCGAGTCCTAGGTATCTGCCAAGTTTTGCTATGGCATGAGATTCCATGACAGACTCAAGAATGGTGCCTGAACCCTCACTACATGTATACATGACTATGTGCAGCAACCATCAGCTCAGGTATTTCAGGTTGTGCCATGTAGAATGTGTGTAAAGAAATACAATCCAGACTGTTTTATTTGAATACAAAAATATATATTATATGAGGAAAAAGAGCTTCATTATATTTCTCTCAACTATAACATTACAAATTATCTTCATAAAAGTATTTTAAATTACAAGCAATATGTATGTAAAAATACAGTCAACTGTATCTTAAAGTATTAAAAACACACTTCAGTTTTTCTACAACCGTGCAGCAGGTTCATATGCTGGAGCCACATAGCAGTATACTCTGTAGATATGGTCTTCAGCTGGAAAAATCTGCTTTATGTAACACTACTTCATGAGGATATACAGCCTTCTGTGTCAATGCAGACTGTATGACCGGCCACACAGTGCTTCACATGCCTGGGGGAGGGAAGAGGGACAGAGGTTAACATATGATGGGAACGCGTTAGGGTAAAAGGGGAGTGCACACCGAGATACTGAGACATCAACGACCATGGACAAGTGCAGCCTAAAACCAAAAATTATCTGGATGATCTCATTGTAAATCAATGAGATCATGCAATTAGCAGGGTTTGTGACAGAGACCCCTCCTGACCAGAAGATTGGTGTTCTATGGACAATCCCCTAGTAGTAGTACACTCTGCTGGAGTATGAAGCTTCCACAATGCCAATGAGGTTGGGGGGGGAGAATAGTAAAATTCTAGCTTCTTGCTGCCACCACTAGAGGGAGCTTTGAAACTCACTGAAAATGGATTTAATATGAAGTTCAATAAGAGTGTTTCAGAATTTAGAATTGTTCCTGAATACAATTAGAAGTTGTCTCACAAAAAAACAGGCTCTCATTTTTCTTGCCGAGCCACCTTATTGTAAATTAGGCAAAAATTCACAGTTATAGTCTTAATGTCAGACAGGTACAGTGGAAGGGCGCCCCCAACAACTTGCTGTAGGATAGCATCCAGTACCTCTGACAATCACATGAGGACCAGGGGAATATTGGGGATATCTGACATCGTGCACTAGACTTACTTGCAAGCGTTCTGTCAAGATCTGCAATGAAATCTTCCAGTTCTTTTGTATCTCCGAGTTTAGCTGTGGAGGAAAATAGTCATTACAAACCTCCATACAGAAAAGATACAGTAAGTTATCACAATCAGCTTAAACAGTAAAGTACAGCGAGCAGGAATGGATCGGAGGAAGGAAAGAACACCCCTCTCCTCTTGGAATGATTACCCCTTCCATAATGAAAATAAGTAATCAATTATCTTTCTATCCTGCAGCAATAAATGTAGAACTGAGCAAACAGCAAATCTGGTCTCCTGCGTTACCTTTCCGAGGAGTCTCTGCTGGGGATGACGAGGGTGGAGAGGACAGTGTCGGAGAGTTTAGCTTTTCATCACTGAAACTAAAACTGTTCCTACAGAGTGAATCTGCACCTGCAACACAAAATAACAAAAGGAGATTAATGAAAAAATTGCTATAAAAAGGAACATTCCAGACAAAGTTCACACTGTTCTGCTGCTGCGGGTCCAGGGTATACATTTCTAGACTTTCCACAATAACCACAACTCAGCGGTTTCAGCACCAAGGACATTTACATATGGACGCCTTTGTATGCTTTTTTTTTATTGCATTGTATTTATTTTGGTGTTATTTCTGTTCTGTTTCTTCTGCAGACACCTCTGTCCAATTCAACTTTACTTAAATCAGCTTAGAAGATCAATAAGGAGGAGAGGCACAGGAAAATGCGCTGTCTGCCAGCTCATCCGATATAAGTCACCCTAAATGGGACAGAGCAGCCTGCAATGTACATGAAAAAAAAAATGAAGGCTGCAGAAGACAAAAAAAAAAATACTTTAATAGAGACCTGTTGTAAAATGCATTTAAAAAGGTGTCCATAGGCTTTAGGTCTGGATGTGCTTTACTTAGAGAGTCAATGAGGTCCATGTGAGCAATATTAAAATGATGCATTATATTGTACAATTTTCTCTCCTAGTTAATAACCACACTTTAATTTTAGTTGTTACTAAATATAACGGGAATACAAACATTGCAATTTAATCACAACCCCCATCATCTCAATACTGTGCACAATAATTTTCCAGAATGTTTGCACATATTGTGTATTGACTTTTCAGTCACTGTCCTTGTCCCTATTCCAGCACAGCCAAGGCAAATGGTTGCGTATCCATTATAGGTCACAAGAGGAGATACTGGTTATCGGCAGCCGGCTTATGATAGAGATGGAAAATCACTACTTTGTTTTTCTGAAGGGTTGATGGGGAGTTTATGTAAAATTCTATGTTAATTATTTAATACACAGAACAGATAATGAAGACTTCTCTACCTCGTCATTCTTATAACACTATTGTGTGACGCTGCACAACATGGCAAAGCGAGAAGGAGCCTCTGCAGAAGGTCACCACAGAGGCTCAGCGAAGCCTAGCCACAAGTTAAAATAGATATAATTACAACGGTAAAGATATTTCCTGAGACTTCAGACATGAAGAAGCTGAACTTAGATATTTTTCCAAGCCTGGGCAATATGGAAGCTCAGTTTTTATACTCCAACTTTTTCAAAGATTAGCTATTTAATTTTACTCTGTACTGTAAATGGGTAAATTAATGGTTAAACAATTTTTTCATCTATATTATACAGTAGTTAGCATGTATACACATGTAAGAGGGACTTAAAGATCACAATATCTCATCTAATGATTGTCAATGGGGACGTGATGTGACTGACAGTCACTGTTGGATATTTGGTTGCAAATCAATATGCCAGAACTTGTCATAAGCCACAATATCGACTGGCCTACAACTTTTCTGCGATTTGGCTGCGTCTTTACAGCCAAGTCACAGTTCTAAAATAGTCGTGTGACAGCAAGCAGCACACAAGTCAGTGTTTGGTTGCGCATCTGGGACTACATCTGGTGCTTGTTAAAACAGCCACCCCCATAACCAGCTAGTACAGAAGCACTTCTGTGCTCCATCTGCTCTCCATATTCTTCGTGTCAATGCCTTACACCCTTGTTTGCTAATATTTTAGGGTCTGTGGAGAGGGGATTCCTACCAGGTTCTTACCCCAGATCAAAGGTGGCCATACAGATTTGATGTGCATCGGCCGATCATCTAACAGGTCTACTGGCTTTCCAACTGTCCCACAATGGCCGATTTCAGGGGAGATTAGGATCATGGAGGTCAGCTTTCAATGCCTGATCCTTTTGTTAGCAGAGAGAAGTCTGGTAGCTTCCTTCTCCCACGGCATATGCATTGGAGGATCAGGAGAGATAGCTTTTGGCTGAACAGGTATTCAGCCAATGTCTCTCATGCGTATGGCCAGCCTTTCACAAACTTGGCTGGGCCCCCTCTCCCCAAACATGGGTTTATTCTAATGTTATGTATACCTTTTAGTATTCAATCTGATATCATCCACTTCCATATGCAGAAAATTGCGTTTATACTAAATGACCATGGTAACATGTCCTAGGGTCCAAGGCAATGGCTGCAGAAGCATGAGATGGGATAGGATGTCTACATATAGAACACATCAATAAGGATATGTAATTGAATTCAGTGCATGAGTATATAAATCAGGGATACCCAAGCTGCCACCCTCCAGCTATTGTAAAACTACAACTCCCAGCATGCTTGGACAGCCTACAGCTGAACCCTGCTAGACGCACGTACCCCACCCAAGACCTACACCACCCGAGTGACAGTGTTCAAGGAATGAATTTTAAATGGAGTTTAATTTTAAACAGAAGGCTCTAGCTGTTCTCTTAACTCCATTTACATAAATTTATAGGATCTAAAAGATAGACCCTGAATTAAAAAGGAGGCAGGTGGTAGAAAACGGTTTTACCAATACACGTTACATGACAACAGCTGACATGACAACTAGAACAAAACAAAGCAAACCATTTCCTGTGGGTTTACTGATCTCTACGTGTAGCAGACACGTGTCACCAACCACCATCACGAGGATACACAACACGTGCCACTTACATACAACATCGGATACCAAGAAATAAAAGTCATGACTGTTTAGGTGGCAGCTACAGGGACATTTCACCAGATCCTCTGGATTCCAGCACAGGATAACAACTTCATATGGCAGAGTCTTCAGACTGAATACTATCCCTGACTAATTAATGAGATCATACCATGGTCTACTGAATCCTTGTGTAGACAAGACAGCTGAGAAACCGCCGGCATGCATATGGTTAATGAGTTATTTAATGGCACTGTCCAAAGATCTACACCAGTATCCATGGGGGGAAAAAAAAAAGCGTTCTTTAGTAATGAGGCTCAGACCACACAGACTGATTCTTGGCTCTGTCTAGAAGTAGATCAGTACAAACAGTTCAAGTCCAACCAAATCCAGGTAGGTCATTGGGTACACTGCAGAATCCACACAATATCTTTGCACAATGGTTGCCACTGAGGGGAAATAAATCCAAGAGATTTTTCATGTACAATCTTTGTTTCTCCAAGACGGTCTCTTTCCTCCTCTTCCTCTATTAAAATAACATTCAGGTTCCTTCAAAGGGGGTAATCTGGGTTGATATCTGGTTACATAGGTCAAAGCAAGGGGCAGCTAAATTGATATTGGTTTCCTCAGAAGTGGAATTCTAAGGTAGTCACTCAATAGGTAGACCATTTCTTCACCTCCTTTTGAGACCAGAGGTTTGTGTTAAAGGGGTAGTACAAGTGGCATTGGAGCAGAGGGAGTCTGGATCATGGGCATGCACTCTTGATAGTTTATCACCTAGTCTGCCTTTCTCCAGTTTCTTATTGATGCCAGTCTGTCACATTCACTGTTGAGAACAGAGCACTGAAGCTAGGCAGGTTTCTTTATTGTCACACATACAACTTGCTTCTAAAAGATATATGGCGTCATTTATCAAACTGGTGTAAAGTAGAACTGGCTTATTAGTTGCCCCATAACAACCAATCATATTCCACCTTTCATTTTCCAAAGGAGCTCTCAAAAATGAAAGGTGGAATCTGATTGGTTGCTATGGGCAACTAAGCCAGTTCTACTTTACACCAGTTTGATAAAGGACCCCAAAGGTTTCTATTGAAATTTTGGACCTCCTAGGGTGGGGATCCATCTATAATCTCTAGGATTTATCAAGAGCACAGTTTTAGCATGATAGTGATAATTCCATCTACCATCTATACTGAAAGCTTGTGAACCAAAATAAAGGGATTTTTCAATTTTAACGCCTTCAGAACGTTAGGGACCTTTTACATGGGGAGATGAATCACATGACTGAGCGCCAATTAATGACACATGAAGTAGATCCGTGCTCGTTATTGGGAGGGGCTTTAATGAACAATTGTACAAATCCCTTCTCATAGAACTACATGGTTTGTCAGCAGCAGATCCCCAGTTACATGAAGCCATGTGCTGCTGATAAATGAGGATTCTGATGCCTACATAAAAGATGCAGCACTAATTTGACAGGGGATCACTGGGCATATTTACACAGGGCAACGATTGGGAAAGAACATTCATACCATCATTGACTTGAGTAAAAGGGTCTTTACACTGGAATGAGTTGGGTGCCCAAATGAATCCCAGAAAAAACGAGTCCTTTTCATATGGCCGAGCAGGGCACTCCTCTGTCACCGGAGCTCCAGTTCCAGCCCCCTCTACCCGCACATCATCTCTGCCGGCCAATCAATTGCCTCAGCAGTGGTCTAGTAAAGTGTCTGCACACGTGACTGCTGAGGCCATTGTCCGGCCAGAAGCAGTGAAGTGTGTAGACAACACATTAGCTCCACACCCTGCCTGCTCCCAGTACCCTTTTAATCACCATAAAACAAAGTATCATTTCTTGGAAGAATTGACAGGAGCTACTGGAAATCTTGAGCAAAACTGAGAATAAGCACAGGATTCACAAAATGTAATTCCTCATTACCTACATGAGGTAAATGGAGAAAGGTGTTTAAACATATTGTACAAGATCTTCAATCCTTATATATGACCATGTACAGCACCACACTGTTCCTCAAGAACATTTGTGGGTGATATGTCTTAGGATGCTTGATAACCACCCCTGTACACCGAGCCTCTCTCCGCATTTAGAGTCACCCCAATAATGTCACCTGTACTGGTTCTCACTTTCTGAGTCGCTGATTCCACTGTCACTGATGCTGGTGCTACTCCTCCTCTTCATGGTCTGCAGATGTTCATCATATCGGAAGCGCCTTTTGTTGAAAGGTGAGGAAAAATCTTCTAAGACGGCATCAAATTCACACAACACTTCATTGAGGTCATCATCTTCGATAAAGGCTGCTGAAAAATATAAAAATGGAACCATTAGGAAAAAAAAAAAACATTATTCCAAGACTCCCATATACATTACGGACAAGTATTTCACTTTAGCCCTTTCGTTTTCTACAACTTTACAGATAGTCCTCTTGAGAAACTGCTAATACAATGTCAATGCTAATGTAACCCCTTTAAATACACAAAAATATGACAAAAGGGTTCCACAGCTGTAGAAGGAAGAGCCCCAGCAGTAGTTACCCTTCCTTCACACCGCCGACCCTGATCTCAGCTGGGGCCACATGACTGCCATACTGGCTGTGGGCTCTTCCACTGAAGTCCTGACAGGATGAGCTCCCGTTTCCTCCTTTTCAGCTACAATACATAATGTAGCTGAACAGGACAGTCCAGGAGCACACCTGGTCAGGACCTCAGCTGAAGAGCCTGCAGCCAGTAGGGCAGTCACGTCATCATAGCAGAGGTCACAGAATCGGCTGCACAATGGAAGAGTACATGCCACTGAAACGCCCTTTCTTCCACTAGTTAGGGTACTTTCACAGTTGCGGCAGAGTGATCCGGCAAGCAGTTCCGTCGCCGGAACTGCCTTCCAGATCCGTCAAAATGTATGCCAACTGACGGCATTTGTAAGACTGATCAGGACCCTGATCAGTCTTAGGGCTCTTTCACACTTGCGTTCTTTTCCGGGATAGAGTTCCGTCATCGGGGCTCTATGCCGGAAGAATCCTGATCAGGATTATCCCCATGCATTCTGAATGGAGAGAAATCCGTTCAGGATGCATCAGGAGGTCTTCAGTTCCGGAACGGAACGTTTTTTGGCCGGAGAAAATACTGCAGCATGCTGCGCTTTTTGCTCCGGTCAAAAATCCTGAATACTTGCCGCAAGGCCGGATCCGGAATTAATGCCCATTGAAAAGCATTAATCCGGATCCGGCCTTAAGCTAAACGTTGTTTCGGCGCATTACCGGATCCGACGTTTAGCTTTTTCTGAATGGTTACCATGGCTGCCAGGACGCTAAAGTCCTGTTTGCCATGGTAAAGTGTAGTGGGGAGCGGGGGAGCAGTATACTTACCGTCCGTGCGGCTCCCGGGGCGCTTCAGAATGACGTCAGGGCGCCCCACGCGCATGGGTGACGTGATCACATGGATCACGTCATCCATGCGCATGGGGCGCTCTGACGTCATTCTGGAGCGCCCTGGGAGCCGCACGGACTGTAAGTATACCGCTCCCCCGCTCCCCGCTACTACTATGGCAGCCAGGACTTTAATAGCGTCCTGGCTGCCATAGTAACACTGAACGCATTTTGAAGACTGATCCGTCTTCAAATGCTTTCAGTTCACTTGCGTTGTTACGGATCCGGCGGGCACCTCCGGCAAATGGAGTGCACGACGGATCCGGACAACGCAAGTGTGAAAGAGCCCTTACAAATGCATTGAAATGCCGGATCCGTCTTTCCGTTGTCATCCGGAAAAACGGACCCAGCATTTATTTTTTTTCACCTTTTTTTCGGTCCGCACATGGAAGGATCCGGCATTCCAGTATTTTGAATGCTGGATCCGGCACTAATACTCCTATGGGAAAAAAATGCATTCAGGCAAGTGTTCAGTTTTTTTGGCCGGAGATAAAACCGTAGCATGCTGCGGGTTTCTCTGTCCTGATCAGTAAAAAAGACTGAACTGATGCATCCTGAACGGATTACTCTCCACTCAGAATGCATGGGGATAAAACTGATCAGTTCTTTTCCGGTAGAGCCCCTAGGACGGAACTCTATGCCGGAAAAGAACAACGCAAGTGTGAAAGTACCCTTAGCTGAAACAAAAAGATTAGGCAGGGCTCCTTTAAGGTGTGAAATAAGAAGGACTAGTCTGCATGCAGACTGCAGAAATTAGATCTGTGGGTCGGCACCTGAGGGGTATGTAGGTAGACACTAAAGGGGCTGGCTCATCTCATACATTGGGGGCATATGGCTAGGCATACTGCTCTCCTTCGCGTTGCCGACCCCATTCTAGAGATAGGTGTACGAGATGGGCAACTGCTTTAAAAATCTGCATGCATTTAACCCTATGCAATGCAAAGTTTGAAATTTGCAGTGAAAAATCTATAACAAATTGAAATATTGCAGATTTAGAAGCACGGCAGGTTCATTTCCACAGCGTGTAGAGGAGATCTGGCGACATCTACTTTACTGCTGCTATAATACTCTGCAGATTTTCCACCACTAAATCCAGATGGAAAATCCTTAATGTATCCATACTGTGTGAACAAAACTTTATACTGATTTCCACTTTATATAATTGTGTCTGTAGCCTTGACATTTAGTTACTGTCATATCCAGACGCTCAAAATGACCCAGGGTATGGTAACATTTCTGAAAATGGAAAACCCATCATCCAACCACACAATGAGTCACAGCCCATTACCGGGTTTAGTAATGCTGCAGGGCGGCAGTTATGTCATTTTAATACTGCGATTACTTTTCAAGACTTTCCCCCTACCAGCCCATCAGGCTGGCAAATAACTCCTGTAGGGCGACTTGGCAGCGCCAGAAATCTCTTCCACTGTGGGTACTCCTCATAATAGAGAATTAGCAGAAGGCTGGGAACAAAAGGCACAGAAAGCCTCTTTAGCAAAACACAACTCTCCGCTTTATGGGAAGCGCTTTCATTCAGCATCCCAAGACACATTGAATAGCACATCTGCTGGGACAGAAAATGCAGAGGTCCTCGCTGAATGGACAGGTTAGAGCTACAGAAGCTCTAATCACCACCGAGCCCGGGCACAGCTTTACAATCTAAGGGCTCATGCACATGAATGTACTTTCCATCCACGTCCGATCCGCATTTTTGTGAGGGTCAGATGTGGACTCATTCACTTCAATGGGGCTGCAAAAGATGCGGACAGTTTGCATCCGTATGTCCATTCCTCGGCCCTGCAAATTAAATAGAACATGTCCCATTCTTGGCCGTTTTATGGACAAGGATAGGACTGTTCTGTTATGGCCCAGAAGTTCCGTTCCACAAAATGCAGAACGCACACGGCCAGAATCCGTGTCGTGCAGACTGCAAAGATGTTTACAGCCGTGTGCTAATAAGTGTGTACATGTAGCCAATTTAGAAGAACCCAAGACAGAATGATGAAGTATGAAAATGTGGTCACCACTTCAGTAATTCTCTTAATACAGGACAAATCTTTATAGGATGAAGCCACTTCTCATGGTTAGGATCAGAGAACCAGAAAAGATCCCTGTAATAAGGTTAGGAGGAGAAGTCTTCATGTTTGGTTCTGCTCCATCAGAGGTCTTCAAATTTTGATGGCATCAAACCAGGTAGAAGGTTGACCAAAATGAGTTTACACACTAACGTATTAATAGTCAGAAATTACTTATATATGGTTTTGACTCAAGAGCCAAATAGGAGTTAATGTGACCCTGGTACAGGACAGTGACAAAGAACCAGCACTGGTTGAAGTCTTAAAGTCTTAGACACAACAGTTTTTCCCTAGGATCTGGTACAAGAATAGGTGGAGACTAAAGCAAGGTGCCCCTCACCCACGGCATCACCCACCATTAGACAACACTACAGGTAGGAGCATATACCCTGGCATCATGCATGGCAAGCTGATGGCTGGCACTGTGACCATAACCTAATGTACTTCAGCTCCCAGATAACCCAGGGCAGGATGAAGCAGGTGCCCCCTGACAGGCACCTGGTCAGCCGCACTCACCTCTCCTGGAGCTCTTCACTTGAGGTGACTTCATGCCCTCCGTCCTATGTCAAGCGCTGAGTACAGATCCCGCTAAGAGGTGGCACAATGTCCCCAGACAGCCCCGTCCCGCTCTGAGTCTGAAGCGCTCAGCGCCCACTACTTTATAGGCTCTGCGGCTGGTGGCGCTGACGTCACGATGGGCGGGGCTATTAGTCCCAGAAAACGTTCCATTCATTATTGTACCGTGCTGTGGAGATCCGAGCTAGGTGATGTTTATGTGTGTGCCGCTAGAGGGCGCTGATTACATGACAGCTACATGGACGCTTTCTCATTGGGATTTCCATAGGACACTGACTCGTGTGCTGGGACCATGGGCTGGAAATGCTGCAAGGCATCATCTACATAGGAGTTTATGTAAATGGCCACATAAGAAAAGCACAGCAGGAGCAGTACACGTTACATATGGGGCACCTGCTGAGCTGGGTTAAATAATACACCTACAACTTTATGCGCTGAATGATATTACCCCAACCAAAGGTTTAAAGGGACACTACCACATTATTAACAGCCTGTATGTAAATACAAAAAAACAGTTGGATGGTTTTCTGGATATCACTATTGAAGTCACTCCATGTCCTATCCTGGTTCCTTAACTTTCTGCTTTGTTTGGACTTTTAGCACGGACCGGACACAGCCTCGCTTGACGTTCTCAGTCAGATCATTCACTGCGACCAGACAGGGCAGGGGGATGAGAGACTCAATTAGAGACATTACACTGAAAAGTACAGTACAGCTGCTATACTGTTATCCTAATTCTACATCTACAATAATCATGAGGGGTACCCGTCACATCTTCCCAGCACAGCTGACAATGCATTACTATCCGTATTGGAGTTTCATCTCTCTGTGCTGACTGCTGCAGAAGGACAATATTTGGTATATCATTTTCAATGATAAAGAATTGCCAAAATGGAAACGAAAAACAGCCAAAAAGTCAAAAAAAATTCTCTTAAAATTGAGTTAAAAATACCCTTTTCTGACGGAAGTGCCCTTTTAATAATCTGCCCAATATAGCCTTTCCTGATTTTGTAAGTGTGGATCCTTTACATCCTCATTCTACTCGCCGTGGTTTGATTGAGAAAGATAACTATAGATGCAAATAACAAAGGCTGCGTCCCGTCAAACAGCGGAACTAGACTGGAGCGAACGTATGAAATAATGATGCCTCTTGCCACAGGGGCCACGTGCTGTAATGCAGGTTGTAGCGCCCTTGGACTGACACTCATGGAAATTGGCCAGAGACCTTAGAGACGCGTCTCCATATTGTCCGTGGGTCTTATCATATCGGCGTGATTAACTGAGGGACATCTAAATTCTAAAGAATGGGTTAATATTTCAAAGACAGAGCATTTATGGAAGACGTTTCTTTATGGTTACAGCCACACGGTCTTGTTTCTCTCCTTTTATGATCCACTCCTGATTTCGGTTTCCAAACCTGCATCAAGAAATCCGAACATGTGGCCGTACCCTAAATGCCTTAAATATATACAGCCCAGAAGACCCCCACCTGTGTGTGTTAGGGCTCAGGCACTCGAACATTGGCTGTTTTGCGGACCGCAAATTGTGAATCCACAAAACACTGATAGCGGCCGTGTGCATTCCGCATTTACAGAACAGTCCTATCCTTCTCCATAATCCATAATACAGACAATAAGAGGGTATATTCTATTTTTTTGCGGAACGACTATGGGGTCATATGGACATGGAACGCACACAGAGATGTTGCTGTTTCTATTGCGGCCCCATTGAAGTGAATGTTTCGCATGCAAGCTGCAAAAAAAATGGAACGGACACCGAAAAAAAGTACGTTCATGTGCATGAGCCCTTAAACAGTTATGAACAGCGGGTTACACTGGGCTTTTGTAACAAAACAAAGGATACATGACATCATGCCCACCATACCCCGACCACAACCCTCTTCTGATATATGAAATGTTTTATAACATCAAAATATGATGTCTTGGTTCTGCCATCATGTACACTGATAAGGATACTTTCACACTGGCGTTTGGTGCGGATCCGTCATGGATCTGCACAGACGGATCCGTTCAGATAACACAACCGTCTGCATCCGTTCAGAACGGATCCGTTTGTATTATCTGTAACATAGCCAAGACGGATCCGCCTTGAACACCATTGAAAGTCAATAGAGGACGGATCCGTTTTCTATTGTGCCAGACTGTGTCAGTGAAAACGGATCCGTCCCCATTGACTTACATTGTGTGCCAGGACGGATCAGTTTGGCTCAGTTTCATCAGACGGACACTCTGCAAGCAGCGTTTTGGTGTCCGTCTCCAAAGCGGAATGAAGATGGAACGGAGGCAAACTGATGCATTCTGAGCGGATCCTTTTCCATTCAGAATGCATTAGGGCAAAACTGATCTGTTTTGGACCGCGTGTGAGAGCCCTGAACGGATCTCACAAACGGAAAGCCAAAACGCCAGTGTGAAAGTAGCCTAATCAGAAAGTCAAAAAATAATAATAATACTAAAGTTTTTTTTATTTATTTTTTATTTAAAGTTTCAATAGTTACATTACCATTTACTCTGCAGCAGGACAATAACCCCATAATATGCCCCTATGACATATCAACAATTGAAAAAAAGTGTGGTTACAATGAATATTCGTTTTTATCCAATTTCGATGTGACACGAGACATGATGAGATTATCTCTTCTGTTTAGCACATGACACTATGTATTTAATTTTTAGAAAATATATAAATTATTAATGAATACGTTTAAATGAGCTAAAGTTCCTAAAAGTGGCCATGACCTCAGTACGTTTTCACCACATTTGAAGGCTTGTCTGAAGTGACAACACATCTACTGAAATGTTAATCCAGTGCTAATGAGGTGCAGAATTTGGCTCTTGTCACACAAATAACCCATTGATGTCTGACACGCCTAACACATGAAGAAGATCTCTGGAAAGTTAAGGCAGACATGCAGTGGCTTATCCTAAAGGATGCATGTGCAGGGTAGATTAGGAATAGTCTGGTCCCATGTACGTTACTGATAATGGTGAGAACAGACGAGACGACAAATTATGATGAGCATTTACATTTCTAAATTCTATATACTTGGCTCAGTTAGGGAACAACCACACGGCACAGTCGGCTGGGATGAGGATGCTCGGCGGCTGCAGCGGGGTCTTGTTAATCTAAAGAGACTTCACCTTCATTACCGCGCAGCCATTAACAATGCAGACCGACTGAACAGTGCCGTCTTCAATAGTCAACAAGAGCCGCACGTTACTCAACCGCAGCATGGTCCACCATGGTCGTACCCTTAGTCTGTGCCAGCCATTTTATACAACGGGAAGAGTCTATGAAATAGTTAAGCCTACTGATGCTTGGTTAAATTATTCTTCAGTCTATAGGGTTTCTTAAAGTCTGATCCTTGCAGTAGGAATAGTTTTGGAGTAGATCAGCAGAGAACAGTTTAAATATCTGCTGTCGGTAAAGTAAATTCACTCCATTCATACATGGGTTCTCATGCCCCTGTATGAATGGGGGGGCAAGTTGAGCATGTACACCGCAGCTCCATTCCCAACAATATGGAGTTGAGCCAGGAGCTATTTCCACCAGTCCCACTGAGATGAATGCATACAGGGGACTTGTGATCTGTGGGGGCTCCAGTGGTTGGACCCCAACCGATCTAACAGGTATGTCTTATCCGGTGGATTGTGCATAACTTGTAACGGAAATACTCTTTTAAAAACAATAGGGCTATGGCTTTTTATTGGTTTCAACTTTTTTGTAATAGCACTAGTATTAAGTATGTACTTGTTTGAAATATTTTTTTTTTGTCCTTCACCTCGAATTTTAGAAAAAAACCTGGGTGAAAAAATATATACATTCCCCACTTACTTTACAGTTTAGTAATCCTTTCCAGGGAATGATTCCAATAACTGTATTTATGAGGAAACTGCCATCATTTCCCTGATATTCAATTCGAAGTTTATATTCGGGGCATAAAAGGTGAACGGAAATGCTTAGTTCTCATTTCATGCCACGTGTCTGGTGAGATCCAGGAGCATACATTATAAACCTAAGGGGTAATACGGCATCTCGTGTATTCTGACAAGTGCTCCGTGCAGGAGGCGATCAAGAGATTATAAAGAGTTAGACATTGTTCATTCAGTTGCATGAAGAAGATTGTGTCCCTTTTTGGCATGGTACTGCAATTAGTGAGCGATCACACTTCTAGGATTTTCATAACAAAGAAAGCCTTATGTACATGGATGAGCTGAGTGGCGGTAATCGGGTCTCTGCGTGTTACGTAAAGGCGTTAAATGACAGATTACTGTGTTATGAGGAACAGCCTCGTGAAAGACAGGCCAAGTACACGGGACAAGCCTTGACTTTATTTTTCTTATTAACAGTTCCATGCAGATTGGTTGTAACCGTTCCCTTCTCTTTATCTACTGTCCAATGAAAACACCGCAGATTACAGATGTAACAAGCCATCCATTCATAGAGGATATACACCTGAAAGGTTTACTCATCCAAATACGCCTCATATCACAATGAAATTCCAGCCGCATAGGAAGCACATTGGTCTCTGCATTTGCTCAGTAATTGCTCTACACTTGTGTAACATGCCTATATAATAAGTGCTCAGAAATGAAGAAAAGAGTCAGTTATAGAAGTACTGCCGTGTAGGATGTGCCATGGTTAGAAGGACCTGTAGACTCAAACTAGCATTTCATTTGTTCCTCTTCATTTGCACCAATCTGAAATGGTAAAGTCACTCTGATATTACATACAACAGATTTAGTTAGTAAAAAACTCAAGGGACCCCCCACACTTGATCGTTGGAGTGGAGAGCCACTGTACAGAGAGGCCCCATGTTATAGAATATTAGCCAAGTACTGTATCAATCATGGCTCTGTTTTGGAGGACAGTCCTTTGCAATCAATAGAGAATCGATTCTTACACCTACAACACTTTGTATTTGACTTATTGTCACTTTCCTCCTTACAAATGTGGCAATGTTCAGTATTGTTCATAGAGTTCCTCAACAAGTGTGCTTTGCATAAGAGAGTATGGCACGTGCTACCGTAGGTTTCTGCTCCCTGGTTTGTAGATATGGTGTGCTCCTAGGCGTGGTTAGTAGGCCACAATATGTACACAGCCCTGTACATATATAAATGCTGCCATTCAGGCCAATCAGAATGCAGACATACATACGGATGGTTGTTGTGTGTCTTCAATGTTTCTACGGCACACAGGCAGAAGATCTTGTTAGAATGGTGCAGTCTCAGGTTGAAAAAAAATATATATTTCCAAGGAAGACATGACTAGACTTGGCCGGGACAAGAGGTGCCTTCAAGTTGAAATTACACATTATACTAATTTAGTCAATTTTGACAAAGTGCAACCGTAGGTCTTTCCCTCCATGCTTAACTTTTTTCATGGCAGCTGTGCAGGCACACAACATTCCTTGGGTTCTTTATAAGATGGCACAGGCCTACATGATTTGCTTCATATTGATTCCCTGAAACGCACTGAGCTTCAATATAGAAACCACATCCTGGGTAAAGTTGTTTGTTGGCTTACTGACTATGGGTTGCACCTACAAGTGACCTTGATGTGAGAGGTGTGAGACACAGGCTATGTGCTTCCCCGATAGTCCTCCCTCTCGAGTGGTGTGTCACACTTTTTACTGTTGTTTTTATTCCTTCTGAACCCTAACAGTACGCCGTGCGATACACATTTGTGTTTTTTGCCTTTGTGTAACATTGCACGGCTCCTGGCATTTGGGAATCGTTGACGAGTGGAGAAGGCTGCCGTTCCTGTTCAGCTGTGTAATGGTCTGATGGTCCTCCACTTGTTATGGTGGGTATTGTATCATTATACTGTCTGATTCCTAGTTATTTCACTCACCCCTTGTTCATTTAAATTCATTCTCTTAGTCCCTCGGTGCCAATTTTTTATAACTGTATCTTTTTTCTTTATTACTGGGATACTATATGGCAACATGGCACCCACCATCTGCAGTTGACAATGGCTGTTGCGCTGCTTCAGACCTGCACCCTACACCTTGTATACTCCACAAAATATTCTTTCCTGCTTCACTATCCATCGGGCAACACGTGAGAGTGTTACACAGGAGTTTCCCAGCCCACATAGTCCTCCCAGTGAGTGTCAGGGACCACAGGAGCAAAACAATTTGCCCAAGACACCTTTTAAGGCTCCTGACTTGTCTGGTTCATTAAGTACTTGTCTATGACTTATTGTTGTAAGCTTCATTGTCGTTACTGGTCTTTTCCCAGGTGGTCCTCCATGATATCTCTCTCCCTGTCCAGGAGTAATAATAGACCTCCTAAAATTACCCCAGATTATTGCAATTAGAAAGGTGATGTTACCAGCAAAGAGACAGCATTACCTCACTATGGAAAGGAGCCAGATCAGCAGGTATTCATCACTATGTCACGCAGACACTGTCAGGGAGTAATATATCTTCTCAGACTGCTGTGGTATAGTGTTACATGTTCTTCATTCAGCCGCTGTGTGTGACAGTAGGACTGACTCATTTTTGTGTTTCATTCAGTCTGTCCGAGTCACCCCTTAGAAGCTATCCTCATGACATGACTTCCAGGTGTTAGTGATATCATCAGGAAAGTCCTTTTATCTTCTATGTATGATGATTTTGAGACGAAAGTTATCTTTCCCTCCTTAATAGAATTTTGCGGAACGGGTGCCGACCCATTCATTTCAATAGGGTTGCGGACAAGAATAGGCATTCTCTATATAGCGCCGGCCATGTGCGGTCCGCAAAATGTGAAAACACTTACGGTCGTGTGAATGCACCCTTAGATGGGACAATTGAGCAGGCGATTGTCGGGAAGGAGGCGTTCCTTCCCAGCAATCACCTGCTCGTCAGTGAGGAGACTGCTGCTATTACATGCAGCGATCCCCTCCACAGTATGGGGAGGAGTCATCGCTAATACCATCGCTCGTCCTCACACAGACAAGTTGTTTGCCGGCAGCAGAGTGTGTTTACACAGCACGATCTGACTCAATGACCCGATGAACCAGCGTTTCACTCAGCGGCACCTTTAGACCGTGAGATAAATCGCTGCTGTTTGACGAGGCTGTGGTGTTCAGTTGTTGGATTGTAGGGTGGTCGTAACCATGGAAACAAACTGTGTATAATGTGATGGAGAAATGGAAGCAATATGGACAATTAATACATAAGTGCCTTGTATTAACTTTCTCTACATTATAGATGACATTTGCTGAAGTGAGACAACCCCTTTAGGACCCTCATAGCTTTTTTTATGTGCACAGAGCTGTGTGAGAGCTAAATTTTTTCGGGACAATCTGTAGTTTTTATTGATTTTGGAGCGTCTATGACGTTTTATTACATTTTTGGGGGCAGGTTTTTCAACACAGTAATACCTAAGATGTATATTTTTTGGTTTCTTTTTTTAAAAAAATTTTGGGAAAGGAGGAGACTTGAATTTTTTATTTATTTTTTCTATTTTAAAAAAAAAAATTCTTCTTTCTTTTTACATTTTTTAATAGTTCCCCTAGGAAACTTGCACAAGTAACCATTAGATTGCTTCTCTCATGGACCCCGATGCATTAGCATTGGAGTCTAGGAGAAATTCACTGTGTTCCTATGGAGCTCTGCCACAGGCAGGGTCTCCATAGGAAGCCATCTACGGCAGCCTCAGATCATTCAGGAGGACTGCGGCTGCTGCACAGACCATCCAGCTCCCCCGATCCCTGCTACGCAGAGCCGTTTCACGGCCGGAAATCTGTGCTCCTGGGTTTTTTGAGCTCCCAGATACTGAGGTCACATTTGACCATGGCATCTGAGGGGTTAAATGTGTGCAATCGACATTATCGTTGAACGCATAAATTAACCACGGGTATCTGCTGCTTAAAACAGCAGGCACCTAGCGGCTATGGCACTTGTTGAGCTCCGGGTGCCATATTTAAATACCCGACTCTTGACATAAGGGGTATTCCAGGATTTTACTAGTGATGGCTTATCCTCAGGATAGGCCATCAATATCTGATCGTTGGAGATCTGACACCTCACACCCCAGTTGATCAGCTGTTTCACAGTAGCTCCAGTGCCTAACATCGTGCTGGAACTAAACATTTCCATCCATTGTGTACTGGACTGAGCTGGCTACTGAAGTGAGAGCAGTGCGCTAGTAACCACCTCCGTCCACTACACACTGGACAGGACTGTGTAGTTCTGGCACTAAAGCAACTCCGAAACAGCTGGTTGGGGGTGTGGGGTGTCAGATCCCCACCAATCAGATAATGATGGCCTGTTCTGAGGCCATTATCCATTATCTACATTTACCGGTACTTCATACATGCGCTGTTATAAAGACGCTATTGGTATTTTGGGTCAAGTGAAGATCATGTCTCCCTGATTATTTATGTTAATTTCGGTCACTAAATTTCATTTCGAAATTTAGTGAAATTAGGAAATGTAGTGAAATAAATAATCCAGGGGGACATAACCTTAACTTGATTTAGTATTTCTACTACTAATGGGTTTAGTCTGATCCGAGTTCTGTCCTTTCCCTTTCCTAGTGCCCTAAGCTTGCTTGTTTTAGAACAGCTTTAATAGTTAGCGGTGGGTGACGGGGGTGGGGGGTCTTAGCTGGACACAAAGTTCTCTATGGCAGTTTGCTACTACATTTGGAATGAAGGGACTGTAAAAGTGACATGGACAGTTAGTTCCTTCCGACACAAATAAAAATTTCCAAAGGATCTTTTAGACTAAATATAGTGATGACTATATCATCTAAATCATCCCATCACAAACCGGTAAGAGGCCAGAACAAGCCGCGGGGTGACACACTGCATAGAAATATGCCCAGACTGGCCCTTGTCAGCAGACACATAGATCACATCATCTGTTGTCACTTCTTAAATCAGGAGCACGGATGGAAATTGGAGTTTTTATTCTAAGTAAGATTCATAGTTAAAATAATGAATACAGGCATGTATGCAGTGCTTGAAGTGGGCCGGAACGCGGCGGTACTCAGTACCGCCACTTCCAAAATTGCCCTGGAGAGTACCAGCACCTCTCCGTGCGCCCAGTACGTGGGTTTCCGGTACCGGAGCGCAGCGGAGAGCTGGCAGTATCTCCTCCCTAATGTCGTTGGCTGGGCAGCTAGTGGAGGGGGCGGGTCGTTGCAGAGTAACGCATCAGGCTGGCGGCAGGCAGGGAGTTGACCTCACGTTAGGTGACGTCAACTCCTTCCCGCGCGCCTGTGACTGAGGAGCGATCAGTGCGGCGACCAGTGACTGGTCCTCCTTGGAGTCAGGAGTCGGACCGGTGCAGTCAAAGAAACATCGACTTTGCTTTGGAATCCAACTTCTGAAGGAGTACTGGTGAGTGACAGGCACCCCCCTCCCCCCACACACATTAGTTCCTCTCTGTACCCAGTACCCCCCCCCCCCCCCCTGGCAGGGGGGTACTGGTACAGAGAGGAATTAATGTGTGTGATGAGGGGGGGGGGGGGGGTCTGATGTGCAGGGGGGGAACTGGTAACAGAGAGGAAACGAATGTGTGCGGTGGTGGGGGGGGGGGGGTACTGGTACATAGAGGAACTAATATATATGTGTCTGATGGGTGGGTCTGATTGTGTAGGGGGCCCCTGCACATCAGACCCCCCCATCTCACACATATATATTAGTTCCTCTATGTACCAGGACCCCCCCCCACCACCGCACATTCGTTCCTCTCTGTACCAGTACCCCCTGCACTATCAGACCCCCCCCCCCCTCATCACACACATTAATTCCTCTCTGTACCAGTACCCACCCTGCACATCAGACCCCCCCCCCTCATCACACACATTAGTTCCTCTCTTACCAGTACCCCCCCCCCCACCACCACCACACATTAGTGCCTCTCTGTACCAGTACCCCTCTGCACATCAGACCCCCATCACACACATATATAATGGTTTCCTCTATGTACCAGTACCCCCCCCCCCCCACCCCCCCGCACATTCGTTCCTCTCTGAACCAGTACCCCCCTGCACATCAGACCCCCCCCTCATCACACACACACACACATTAATTCCTCTCTGTACCAGTACCCCCCTGGCAGGGGGGTATGTACAGAGAGGAATTAATGTGTGTGTGTGTGATGAGTGGGGGGGGGGGTCTGATGTGCAGGGGGGGGTACTGGTACAGAGAGGAACGAATGTGCGGTGGTGGGGGGGGGGGACTGTACTGGTACATAGAGGAACTAATATATATGTGTGTGTGATGGGGGGGTCTGATGTGCAGGGGGGGGGAGCACCGGCGCCTAATAGAGTACCGGCACCTCTTTTGGCCCACTTAAAGCACTGCATGTATGGAGATAAACTCTGTAATGTTCCCATGCATTTATCACATCTTGTACTGTAGATATAACTGGCTGAATTGTACACATCGTTTATCTGCTGTGCAGACGTAAAAACCTAATATTTTTTCTGAACTGTTTGAGATAGAATGTGAACTGGAAGAGGTAGAGCAACATCCTACAGATCTCCCTCTTTTGGATCCCTGTGCCTAGCGCTGGCCCCTCATGCCCTGAGGCCTGCACTGTGCCAAATTCAGTACCCCGCTCTGCCAAGGTGTTTTCTGTGTGTTACTAAAGTGATCATTTCTGACCCGTTTCTTGGTCAGCAAGGATATGCAGAAGTGTTTAACCCTTGATATGTGTAAGAACAAAAATCATTCTTAGGACTCATGCACACAACCATATGTATTTTGCAGTCCGCAAAACACAGATCCACAAAAAACACATCATTTTATTTTTATTTTTGCAGACCCATTGTAACAATGCCTATCCTTGTCCGCAAAACGGACAAGAAAAAGACATGTTTTATTTTTTTGGCGGAACTGTCATGTGGAATATGGAAATGGAATGCACACGCAGTCATTTCCACAAAAAAACTAAACGAGCGTGTCCAGATTAGTTCCGGATGCGTCCCGGTGTGTTGCGGCAAACCCGCGCGAGTAGGAATGCAATTGCAGTCAGTTTTGACTGCGATTGCGTTCCGATGGTTCAGTTTTATCGCGCGGGTGCAATGTATTTTGCACGAGCGTGATAAAAAAAAACGACTGTGGTACCCAGACCCGAACTTCTTCACTGAAGTTCAGGTTTTGGGATCGGTGTTGTGTAGATGTAATAATTTTCCCTTATAACATGGTTAATATAGGGAAAATAATAGCATTCTGAATACAGAATGCTTAGTAGGTGATCAATTGAGGTTAAAAAATAAAAATAATTAACTCCTGATGGTTCGCTGTAGTTCTCCCGGTCTTTAGTTCTTTAAAAAGATGAACTATGGGCATAAAGGACCTTTGGTGACGTCAGATCACATGCTCCAAATCACAAGGTACATCACCACAGTAGTATGCGCACATTGTGCCCTTTCACAGTAGTTATGCCCTCTATGTGCCCCTTTCACAGTAATAATCCCCATTGTGCCCCCTTCATAGTAATAATCCACATTGTGCCCCCTTCATAGTAATATTCTCCATTGTGCCCCCTTCATAGTAGAAATCCCCACTGTGCCCCCTTCACAGTAATAATGCTCGCTGTGCCCCCTTTACAGTAATAGAGCCCGCATGCGCAATGACTTCTGTGAGGCCGATCCCAGGACACCGCGCGGGTGCTGACGTGTATCCATGGCGCATGCGTGGGATTACGGGCGCTGAACAAACATTACGTCGGCGAAGAGCAGTGGATAAATTAGCAGTGGGATGGTGCTGGGCTCCGACGTAATGGGCGCGGCTAGGGCTCCAACTGCCGGAGGGACGTCCCCTTGGAACCCTTATTGAGGTACTTTGCATATTAGGCTACTTTCACACTAGCGTTGTTTAAATCTGGCGTTCAATTCCGACACCGGAACTGCCCGCCGGATCCGTAAAAACGTGGGAAAACGGATTACATTTGAATCCTGATCAGGATTTTGATCACAATGAAAAAAATGCATTTGGAAAAAACGGATCCGCCAATTTATGGACTTTTTTTTTCACATTTTTCGGGTTTAACATGCAAAAGCCGGATCCGGTTTGACAGAACACACGGCGCCGGATCCGGCATTAATGCAAGTCAATGGGAAAAAGACGGATCCGGCGTTCAGTCAAAGTTGTTCAGGATTTTTGGCCGGAGGTAAAAATACAAACATGCTACGGTTTCTGAAAAGCCAGATCAGTCAAAAAGACTGAACTGAAGACATCCTGATGCATACCTGAACGGATTACTCTCCATTCAGATTGCATTAGATAAAACTGATCAGTTCTTTTCCGTATTTGAGGCCCTAGGACGTAACTCAGTGCCGGAAAAGAAAAACGCTAGTGTGAAAAGTACCCTAATAAAACCGATTTTATAGACAAAATAAAAGACACGGGGGCAGGTAATACCTAGTATATTTTAATGTACGGAAAATTGTGGAGACTGATGTGGTGATGTTATTAGCTCAGTAAGTAAAATCCAGGTGACAGTGTCCCTTTAAGAACTACAGATGAATGTCCAAGATGTGGTAAAGAACAAGCAGATCTTATACATTTAATGTCGAGAGGCCCCTAGTTATTTAGGTATTGGTTTGAAATAACCAGTGGCGTGCCTAGAGGGGGGGGGGGCGGGGGAAAGCGGTTCGCCCCAGGTGCCGGCTCTCAGGGGGTGCCAGAAGCAATGAGCGCTTCCATCAATACATATGGAAGCTCTCATTGCTTTTCCCTTTATAAGATGCAGTGCATCTTATAAAGGCAATACTAGTAGTGAGCGCTTCCCCAGAGGGCATTATTACTGTGAAGCGGGCACAGTGGGCATTATTACTGTGAAGAGGGCATAGTTGGCCTTATTACTGTGAACGGGGCACAATGGGGATTTCTACTATGGAGGGGGCACAGAGGGCATTACTAGCATAGTGGGCATTACTGTGAAGGGGGCACGATGGGCATTACTGTGAAGGGGGCACAATGGGCATTATTACTATGAAGGGGGCACAGTGGGCATTATTACTATAAAGGGGGCACAACGGGCATTATTACTATAAAGGGGACACAATGGGGATTATTAGTGTGAAGGGGATACTATGGGGAATATTACTGTGAAGGGGGCACAAAGAGGGCATTACAACTGTGAAAGGGGGCACAGAGAGGGCATACAGTAACATACTGTGAGGGGGGCAAAATGTGGGCATAACTACTGAGAGGGGGCACACCTCAGTACAAAACAACTGTGAAGGTATGTACAATGAGGGCAATACTACTGTGAGGGGGTACATATTTTTTAAGTAATTGGAGGGGGGGGGGGGTGCCTGAGAAAGGACCCGCCCTGGGTGCCAAACACCCTAGGCATACCACTGGAAATAACACATATAATTTATAGGGGTACAGATACATGACGATCCTGTAGCTTGTATATTGGGTGGGGCATAAGTCATCTGAACTTCGAAGAGAGTTAAAACAGACACTCTTAAGCTTCTGTTTCAGGCAAGATTGCTTATTTTGAGAAAAAGGAATAAAAAAAGATCAACTATTGTGTGAATGGAAAACATCTGTGAATAATATGATAAGAATGGAAAGGATAATGTGTGATAATAGGGGGAGGAAGGATGGTCTTGAACGAATATGGAATCAATGGATAAGCGGCACATAAGTTTGGTTGTTTTAAATTTATTTTTTCTTTCTCTCCCCCTTTCTCTCTCCAATACGTTGAGGTGTGGGTTGGGTTTTGGGGATTTTTAATAATATGTATTCAATTATGGAATTGTTCTTGATCTTTATAATGTATTTGAAAATGAAAAAATAAAAAGTATTTAAAAAAACAAACAAAAACATGCGAATAAACAATAAGAAAGTAAAGCAGGCAGGGACCCTTGGACATGTCCTGTACCTAAAATCCATTGTTTTTGGAAAACTATATTATGTTTATTGCATGTATTAGTAACTGATGCCTGTAAGAAATTTCAGAAGCAGATTCGGAAAAGCTTGTTAGGTCAAATAAACCGATTATCCATTACGTAAATGGCTCACTCTCATGGAGATCAACCATTAAGCTACACATTGTACATAGTGCTGATTCCTCTACTATTACCTAATGCCAGGGCAGGATCACATATGACATGATACTGCCTATACATCACACTGAAATGTCCTGGTAATACTCCAACCCAAATTACAGACAGTCATAAAAGTGTGACCACTAGAACTCCTGGAGATCACTGCAAAAAAATGGATTGTGAATCCTCTGTTCTTTCTCACCTGCACAACCATGGTGAGAAGACAAAGCTACACCATGTGTTCATTTATTCGTTCATTTCTCCATTCCTTCATTTTCCAGTATATTTTACTGAACTCAGTGTGTTACATGTTCTTTCATACATGAATCAGATTCCGTCAGTGTCTGAAGTATCTCAGAGACATCTAGTGTACACTACACATACAAATGATTTACTACTAGCTGACAGCTTGGCTGGGATTAGCAGAAGACAGCACCGCCATTCTGTATGACTCTATAGCCTACTACAGTGACTTATGTCATCGTCTGAATTATTTTGGATCGTCTTCTCCTCCATATTGTCATAATTTGTCCTAATGGCGCAGAGCCATGGTCCTGTCCTGTATCTATAGAAATACCTAGCTGATCACAGCAGTTGTGTCTATTACATGTAGACGCTGCATGGTCTTCAGGACAAGCAAGCCATGCATAGCTGGGGAGCAGGAGACAGTCAGAACATGCCAAAAGGAAAGCTTGAGGTGAAAACTGAAAAGTTTGAAAGGTTTTAGTATTTCTGTTAACTTGGTCAAGAGATGCACAAAATGAAGACAGTGCAGATCACCTGATGGCTTCAATACTCTTCTTCATTGATGGTGTGAACCTACATAGTGCTCCACTTTCCACGAGCACCACTACCTCAGCAAACTAAAAAAGTAATCCCAAGGCTTCCACTGCCACTTTCTCCAGAATGAGGGAGGGTCAACTGCAAGTAACACTTTGTTGAGTTGGGCTTGAGTGGTAGAATGAAGAGCATCAGGAAGGACACTCTATTTCATGTTACTGTGAGCTCACTTTCCTGTATGTATGCTCTGATTGTGAAGGTCAAGATTGCATTTGTATATTTTGTCGCTATTTATTTCTACTCCTCATGATCAAAGCACCTACAGTTGTGTTCAAAATTATTCAACCCCCAATGCTGTAAAGGGTTTTAGGGAATTTAGTGTACATTTGTAATTGTGTTCAGAATGAAATCTTACAAGGGCTTTTTAAAGAACCAAATGCAACTAAAATGACATCAATTGTTTTTGTAATACAGTATTAAATGTTTTTTTTGTGATTTCTTCATTGACACAATTATTCAACCCCTTAAAGACTACCACTCTTAAGAACAGAGGTTCATTCAAGTGTTTTCGATCAGGTATTGAAAACACCTGTGGATGTCAAGGAGCAGCAATCAAGCATAATAAGCGCCAATTAGGCAGATGTAAAAGGACTGTGATACTCAGCTCCTTCTAGACATTTACTGGTGTGTTTACAAACATGGTGACGTCAAGAGAATGGTCCAGTAAGACAAGAGAAAAGGTGATTTCTCTTCACAGGAAGGGCAATGGCTATAAGAAGATTGCAAAGATGTTAAACATACCAAGAGACACTATAGGAAGCATCATTCGCAAATTCAAGGCAAAGCGCACTGTTGAAACGCTACCTGGTCGTGGCAGAAAGAAGATGCTGACTTCGACGCTCTGTGCTACCACCAAAATGGTGCTACCTGACAGTGTCTAGTGGCCAGTGAGTGGAGAAAGTCCCCGTGTGACTGCTGAGGAACTGAAAAAAGATTTGTCAGATGTGGGTACTGAAGTTTCAGCTCAGACAATAAGGCGCACACTGCGTAATGAAGGCCTCCATGCCAGAACTCCCAGGCGCACCCCCTTGCTGTCTCCAAAGAATAAGAAGAGTCGACTGCAGTATGCCAAAAGTCATGTGGACAAACCACAAAAGTTTTGGGATAGTGTTCTGTGGACTGATGAAACAAAATTAGAACTGTTTGGGCCCATGGATCAACGCTATGTTTGGAGGAGGAAGAACAAGGCCTATGAAGAAAAGAACACCTTACCTACTGTGAGGCATGGCGGGGGGTCAATCATGCTTTGGGGCTGTTTTGCTTCTACAGGTACAGGGAAGCTTCAGCGTGTGCAAGGTACCATGAATTCTCTTCAGTACCAGGAGATATTGGATGAAAATGTGATGCAGTCCGTCACAAACCTGAGGCTTGGGAGACGTTGGACCTTTCAACAGGACAATGATCCTAAGCATACCTCCAAGTCCACTAGAGCATGGTTGCAGATTAAAGGCTGGAACATTTTGAAGTGGCCATCACAGTCACCAGACTTAAATCCGATTGAGAACCTCTGGTGGGACTTAAAGAAAGCAGTTGCAGCGCGCTAGCCTAAGAATGTGACTGAACTGGAGGCTTTTGCCCATGAAGAATGGGCGAAGATACCCGTAGATCGCTGCAAGACACTTGTGTGAAGCTATGCTTCACGTTTAAAAGCTGTTATAACTGGAAAAGGATGTTGTACTAAGTACTAAGATTGAATGTCACTTGGGGGTAAAATAAAACTGATAATGATGTGAGCACAGAAAAGATATTTGTGGTTATTTCATTATAAATGTTATGTTATATTTGTCTGACTTACAAGTGCCTCTTTGATTTAATTGTAAACAAGATGACTGAAATGATCAAAATCAATGTCAAACTGGCCAAAACACTCAATTTCAGTGGGGGTTGAATAATTTTGAACACAACTGTACCTTATGACATGTACAACTACAAATAAGTAACAATAGACACCTGCTCTGTGTGTCCGTAGCCAGGCCACGACCAGAGTTGCTGAGTACAAGATAGTGAAAGCAGGCTACAAGAGTGGCCTAAAAGAAAACCACTTGGGAAGGTACAAACTTCAAAGAAGACCTGTCACCTAGTCCTGACATGTCTGCTTAAGTAACTCGTTGTGTTCCCCATGTAATAACGATTCTGGAGCATCTATTCTTATGACTCTATGTTGTCCCATTCCTTTATTATACTTTATAGAAGTTATAAATTAATTGCTAGCAGTTTCTAATGAAGGTCCAAGTGGATGTTACCAGTTGGGTTGTGTCCCTGCACAGTCTGATATTGTCCAATCAGCATTGCCAGTGTCAGACTGTGCAGGGACACACACCCATTGCAAACTGCTTGCAATTCATTCAGCATTTCTAGCAAGAATAATAAAGTAATGGCACAACATAAAATAAGAAGAATAGATGCTTCAGAATTGTTATTACATGAGGAATGCACGTAGTTGCTAAAGAGGTGACAGGTCCTCTGATTAATTGAAAACAGACACTTCTCTATGGTCCTATTACAGAACAGCATTCATTGTAGAGATGCAGACACCTGGATTTTTTGGATTAGGCAATGCTAACTATGTGTAGCGAGTCTAAAAATGATTAGACAAGAGACAAAGTGTCATCTGCCAGTGACAGTGTTTACACGCACCCAGCTTCAGTATTATGTTGCTGCTCATCCACGTAGACAGGAATCTGTAGCAGCCATACTGATGCGTCCGCTGCTATTAGTGACTCTGAGAGCCTCCTCGTCTATATATAATCAGCAATTAATCAGAGTCATCCTCCTCATGTGACTGGAGGAAACATTACTTGAATAACTTCTGTCTGACAGTTATCATAGACCTATTATTAATCTAAAAGAGATACAAATTAGTTACTTTATTAAATCGTAATGGGAAAGTAGGCCAAATATTCCTTTTGGTACAATTCAGACCATAGTCATATACATGAGGGCAGATTAATTGTAACATTCTCCCTATGAGTATTAGGTAATATTAGCATATTAGTAGTAGTGATGAGAACATAGTCCGGCCACTTTACAAATCACTGGTCAGACCACACATGGAGTACTGTGTGTATATAGTTCTCGGCTCCTGTGAACAAGGTAGACATAGCAGAGCTGGAGAGGGTCCAGAGGAGAGCAACTAAAGTAATAACTGGAATGGGGCAACTACAGTACCTTAAAGATTATCAAAATTAGGGTTATTCACTTTAGAAAAAAGACGACTGAGACGAGATCTAATTACTATGTATAAATATATCAGGGGTCAGTACAGAGATCTCTCCCATCATCTGTTTATCCCCAGGACTGTAACTGTGACGAGGGGACATCCTCTGCGTCTGGAGGAAAGAAGGTTTGTACACAAACATAGAAGAGGATTCTTTACAGTAAGAGCAGTGAGACTATGGGACTCCCTGCCTGAGGAGGTGGTGATGGAGAGTACAATAAAGGAATTCAAGAGGGGCCTGGATGTATTTCTGGAGCGTAATAATATAACAGGCTATAGCTACTAGAGAGGGGTCGTTGATCCAGGGAGTTATTCTGATTGCCTGATTGGAGTCGAGAAGATTTTTTTCCCCCCTAAGGCCCCTTTTACACAAGCAAGTTTTCCACGCGGGTGCAATGCGTGATGCATCACTTCTGCGTTGCATGAAAATCGCAGCATGCTCCTCTTCATGCATTTTCCACGCAACGCAGTGCCCATAGAAGTGAATGGGGCTGCGTGAAAATCGCAAGCATTCGCAAGCAAGTGCGGATGCGGTGCGATTTTTCACGCACGGTTGCTAAAAGACGATCGGGATGGAGACCCGATCATTATTATTTTCCCTTATAACAAGGTTATAAGGGAAAAATAATAGCATTCTTAATACAGAATGCATAGTACAGTAGGGCTGGAGGGGTTAAAAAAATATATAAAATTTTTTAACTCACCTTAATCCACTTGTTCGCGCAGCCCGGCTTCTTTTCTGTCTTCTTATTTGCTGTGCACAGGAAAAGGACCTGTGGTAACGTCACTGCGGTCATCACATAGTCCGTCACATAATCCATCACCATGGTAAAAGATCATGTGATGGACCATGTGATGAGCGCAGTGACGTCATCAAAGGTCCTATTCCTCAAAAAAGAAGACAGAAGAGATGCCGGCTGCGCGAACAAGTGGATTAAGGTGAGTTACATTTTTTATTTTTTTTATTTTAACCCCTTCAGCCCTATTGTACTATGCATTCTGTATTAAGAATGCTATTATTTTCCCTTATAACCATGTTATAAGGGAAAATTATACAATCTACACAACACCGATCCCAAGCCCGAACTTCTGTGAAGAAGTTCGGGTTTGGGTACCAAACATGCCGATTTTTCTCACGCGCGTGCAAAACGCATTACAATGTTTTGCCTCGCGCGGAAAAATCATGCATTTTCCCGTGACACACCCGCATCTTATCCGGGCCAAAAACATGACGCCTGTGTGAAAGAGGCCTAAGGCCCATTTCACACAAGCGTGACGGATTGGCTCAGGATGCGTTCTGGTATGTTCAGTTAAAAACGCACAATTTTGGTACCAAAATAAGTCAGTTTTGACTGCGATTGCGTTCATTGTTAGCGTTTTTTCCACGCGGATGACATCCGGATGGCATTCGTTTTAACAATCGTGAAAAAAAACGCAACCATCCTTCACATGTTCATTGGAAACACATATAAAAAAAAACAGCATGCTCTTCTTTTTGGGGAATCTCCATTTTGTGTGGATCTAAAGTGTGTGGAGTGTTTTTGAAGTTTACAAGTCTATATGTAGACCCTGCAAAATTTTGATCCCTACTTTTGATCGGCTTTTGGGGGAGTTGAGGCCTGGCTTGACCTTCATGGACACCAAAATGGGGCGTTGTGTTTCAGCTGAGGAACGGCTAATTATAACTCTGAGGTATGTACATTTTTGTGCAGTTATAAAAACAGAAATGTAATTTATTTCCGATACCGATTTTAAGTTGCATAATATCAAAATAAATGTGATGGTGATAGTGTTTATAGCGTTTACCTGATGTTGTTTCTTATGTGTTCATAGATTTTTGGCCACAGGAATCTCATTTTCCTCATTACATTTTGAATTTCGCATGGGGACCTCAACAATAGCTGGGATAGTGAGGGCAATCGGTGCCACCATTTGGTTGAGACTGCGAGCTGCTGTGCTGCCACAACCATCAAGGCAGCAGTGGCTTCAGATTGCCCAGGGCTTACTGGAGAGGGCACAATTCCCCAACTGTATTGGTGCCCTTGACAGGAAGGATATACGAGTGAAGAAGCCACCGAACTCAGGCAGTTTTTCTCTGTGGTTTTGTTGGCCTTGTCTGACACAAACTACAGGTGTATAATTGTAGATATCGGGGCCTATGGAGGTTCGGCAGATGCACGCATCTTCCGGGCTTCCAGAATGGGTCGGTGGCTTCAGTCCAACCAACTGGACCTTCCCCAGCCCGCTTCTCTTCCTGGCTCCTCTGGCCCACCTGCGCCATATGTTATAGTTGGCGATGAGGGTTTTGCCCTATCGCCAAACCTGATGCGTCCTTTCCCCAGGCGAGTATTGAATCAGAAAAGGCGCACATTCAATGATAGATTAAGCAGGGCCAGAAGGTTTGTTGAGTGTGCCTTTGGGATCTTAGCCAGCAAATGGTGTATTTTTCTGTCTCCCATCCAGCTAGCCCCTGAAAATGTAAATAATGTGATAAAAGAGTGTGTAGTGCTCCATAACTACATTCGCATGTATGAGGCCAGTCCTGATGAAGATGCAGACATCTTCTTGTTTCATTACCCACAAGCTGACTATACATTGTATGTATCCTGGATGGATAATTTTTTTATTTATTATATTTGTATTTTTTTAGTTAGGGACTCGCAAAACGATGAGGAATCTTGACATGGGTTGCAAACTTACATATTTCGCATGCATAAAATGTAAATAAAAATGTGTTTGAAATATTAACTAATCCCTCATTATGACAATATAATAAGTCATCTTTACTACTTATTATGTACATAAAAATACAGTGTATATTACTTTGAAAAAAATAAAACGCCAAGTCCATTTGTGGTCTCTATTATTTTTTTACTTAAAAAATAATCAGAACAAAAAATATAGTCAGATCTGACAAGATAAAGAAAATATATAACAGTATATAGCAAACATCATTTACAAGTTGTAATAACGTGATGGTGTGGGCGGGGGAACATCAGATTGAAAGGGCTGGTAAGTGCCCTGAGAAGAGTGCTGTAGTGGAGCAGCCTGAGCTGCGGAGGAACCATGGTGCACATATGCTGTCTCACCAATGCATTGGTGGCCATATTGTTGGGGTAGAGGGGGTAATGTTTGGTGAGGAGGAGGGTAGTGGGGAGCCCTAATAGGAATATGTGCAGGAGTCCTAGGTGGTGGCCCATAGATGTTCCTATGGGTGCGCCAATTTTTCAAGCGGAACAAAAACATCGGTGGGGTTGTTTGGAGGAGTGGCTGTCTCGAGAACGATCCCAAGTGCGCCTTGGGTCCGCAGATAAAGACTCTCTTCAAAAGAGGGCCCAGACTCTGACCATACATTTCGTAATGGTCCTCCTGGCAGACTCGTGACAAGTAGTCAAGTAAAGGAGTATTCACCTCCACTTCAGCTTATGGCAACGACCATTTCCGACGTGCCACCAGCAGTGGCGTAGCGTGGGTTGCCAGCACCCGGGGCAAACCAAGTATTGCGTCCCCCCCCCCCCCCTCAACCTGTGGCCAAGTCCCTTTTTTACAGATAATGCAGTAGATATCACTTGCAGTCATATGTAACACCACAGATAACACAGTGATAACTCTCTGAGTACAGATAATGTGGTAGATGGGTGTGAGCCCCCAGAATTCAGAACACGCACGGTGTGACCTGAAGTCTGGGGCCAGGCTGCTACAGTGTGGGCCAAATTCTATATCCACCCTCCCATCACTACAGAACATACAGGGTAAAACAGCGCACATAACTCTTACATCCAGAGACGTCTCCTTTGATGTAGATGTTCTTTCCTCATCTTCTCTTTTCAGACCTTCAGACCAGACCACCAGTTTTCAGCCATTTCTCATCTCTGCAGTTTGACAAACAAAATCTTAGTTTACTACTTTTCCATCATCCTCCCATCTTCTGGACAAATCATCCTTCCACCCCAAATACTGTGCCGCTGTGCTCCCCAATACTATACTGCAGAAACAGATAAACCCCCTGATAATACTAGCGCCACACAGATAATGCCCCCTTCAATAATTATTGGCACACACTGCCCTAAAATAACTGCGCCCAGCAAATAGTGCTCCCGACACTAATAGTGTAAACATAACATCCCCCAAAAATAATTGTGGTAAGCTGATACTGTGCCAAGGTGCCCCCACAGTAATAGTGCTCCCAAAAGTCCCACCAATAATAATAATTCTCTGCTAGAGCACACATGGTAGTAATAGTGCTCCTACAGTGCCCCCAACATGTCCTCACTGTGCCCCAGAAGTAATAATGCTCCCATAGTGCCTATACTAGTAATCATGTTCCCCATAGACCAACAGTAGTAATAAAGCCCATCATAATGCCCCCCAGTAGTAATAATTCACCTTATAATGTGCCAGTGCAAAATATACCCCCATTTAATGCCCTCATTTGAGCTAATGTCCCCATAGTGCCCCCATAATGTGCCAGTATAAAATACCCCTATATAGTGTCCCAGTAGATACCCTCAGTGTCCCCCATAATTTGCAAGTATAAAATACCCCTTCTTAGTGCCCCCCATAGATGTGCCCATAGTACTCCTCTCTCCCCTTCCTCATAGTACCCACCATAATGTTCCCCAGTATAAAATGTCCCTACACAGAGCCCCCCCCCATATAAAATACCCCTTCTTTGTGGCCTCAGTAGAAGCCCCCATAGTGTTCCTTCCCCCCCCTTCACCCATATAAAATACCCCTTCTTTGTGGCCTTAGTAGATGCCCCCATAGTGCCCCCAATAATGTGCCAATAAGAAGTGCCCCCATAGATGCCCCCCAATAATGTGCCATTAAGAAGTGCCCCCCATAGATGCCCCCCAATATTGTGCCAGTAAGAAGTCCCCCCAATCATGTGCCAGTAACAAGTGCCCCCATAGATGTTCCCCAATCATGTGCCACTAACAGGTGCCCCCATGGATGCCCCCCAATAATGTGCCAGTAACAGGTGCCCCCATAGATGCCCCCCAATCATGTGCCAGTAACAAGTGCCCCCATAGATGCCCCCAATCATGTGCCAGTAACAAGCGCCCCTATAGATGCCCCCCAATCATGTGCCAGTAAGTAGTACCATATAAAAAAATAAACACTTATACTTACCTCCATGGCACTGCGATGCGATGCAGGCCTCTTCCGACCTGTGTCCCGCGCTGTACGGCTCAGGCGGCGCGATGATGTCATCGCGCTGCCTGCACCGGCCTCTATTAGGCTGCAGGCCTAGTGCTTGCAGCCTATCAGAGGAACGGGGAAGGGAGATGCTTCTTCCCTACCCCGCCGCAGCACATCTATCTGTATGGCTGTCCTGAGGAAGGCGATACAGATGACTATGGAGATGAGTGCTTCCACAATGGAAGCGCTTATCTCCCTGTGCCCTGCCGCCGCCCCCCACTTGTCACCAGGGCTGCACCACCTGGGGCGATATCCTCACTTTGCCTAATGGGCGGTGTGGCCCGGCTAGCGCCCCCTGGAATTTTGCGTCCAGGGCAACAGTCCCCAGCACGCTATGCGACTGGCCACCAGCTAAAGTGAAGGTGTGGACTCTGCAGGAGGGTTGTGGGGCCTGGAGCTTGTGGACGGTCCGGCTTCAGCCATTTCTTCTGTCTCCTAGGAAGGGGGATTCTCCTCCTCAGCAGTGTAAGAATGCTGCTGGGCAGCCTGCTCACTCTCTTTCTCCAGGTTCTACTCCGTTCTTCAATAGAGAAAACAAAGATGGTGTGATGTTATTTACATGGGACTGTATGGTGGAGGCGGGAATATAATAACAGGGGGCACTGCAAATCCAGGGGACATTATAGGCGTTCTTATTATTACAGAGGGCTTTATAGGAGGGACTGATAGATCCGCCTTATTTCTACTAAGAGTACTATGGGGGCCTTAATACTACTGAGGGGTCTGTAAAGAGCTTTATTACCACTGGGGGAACAATGGGGGGCCTTTTTTGTGCTGGGGACTCTGGGAGGGTATTATTAATACTGGAGGGCTCTTCAACTAATGGGGGTACTCTTGGGGAGCATTATCAATGTTGGGGGCACAGTAGGGGGCAGTATTACTATGGGGGCACTATTTCTTCTTTAGGATAGTATCTGGGGGTATTGGGGGGCACAGAGAGCAGCAGGATAACACTGTTGGGACTCCAGGTTGGGGGATGATGATAGAAATGTGACGAAGCTAAGATGTCTGTGTGTCACACTTTGCAGAGACGAGGCGGCTGAGAGAAGTTGTCCGGACCGAATGGAGAAGATGATGACAGAGAAGATATACATTGGAGGAGACGTCACCTGGAGGCACGGGATGTGAGAGGTATGTTCTGCTGTATAGCAAGTACAGCAAAATGTGGTGCGTGGGGGGAGGGTGGACGGCTTAGAGAACCTGGCCATATTCATTGGGGCTTGGGCATTGGATCTTTTGAGACCCTAGCAACGCCCATGCCTGAGGGGCTCCTTATTTCTGATATCTGCCCTTATAAACACTCATTATAGGTCAGTTCTTATCTGACTGTTAAGAATGTGGCTTAAATAAGTGTTTACAACCTCTTAGTGGATTAGAGATAAGGGTTATTAGTGAAAGCAGTACAGCTAGAAACACAGTTATCCCTTTGTGACAGAACAGGTCGATACTGATGTTAAAAAGCCGCAAATTATGGCAAACGCCATATCTGTACCATAATTCACGATTTTTAGCACTTCTTGTCACTTTCTAAATTGGAGTGCAAAGGGGACGTGACTTTGTGGAGGGGATGAGGCAGCTCACTGGCTTTACTATAATTTACAGAAACTGCTGAAGTCTGTACCAGCCACTATCTGGCATAGATTTTAGTTTCTGGAGCATGCGGGTGCAGAGATGTGGCTAATTTATTAAGTGATACTATTTACTATGTGGCAACGCCACAATCCATCGGCGCTACTTTGTTACAATAATGCAGCAGTGTCCCAGACAACTCCGTACCTCCGCTGTCGTTACAAGCAGAAAACAACTTCAAATTAAATAGAGGGACGCCGCGCACCTCCACTTAACTTCTATGTGCTAAGATAGGGGGTACTGTTTGAGGTTAATCATCCACCCCAACGGGCAGCTCCGGGCGGGCCTCGTCCTCTGGCGGCGTTTTATCGACGATGTGGTGTTTATTTGGAGGGGTGGTGAACTAACTTTAAATATGTTTTTAGAGGATATTAATAAAAAAGAGTTTTATTTGGAGTTCACCCCAAACTACAGTTTTAAAGAAGTCAATTTCCTGGATCTTACAATATATGTTGAAAAGAATAACATTTTTACAAAAACCTATGAAAAACCCACGGATTCCAACAGCTACATATCAAGAACTAGCTGCCACCTCCCCCGGTGGCTAGATAATATTCCTAGAAGCCAATTCATGCGCCTAAGGAGAAATTGCACGGATGTCATAGAATATGATAAGGAGGCTGAAAAACTGCAGAATAAATTTGAGGACAAAGGGTATGAAATGAATAAACTAACAGTGCAGAAGGGGGAGGTTAGGGTATTAGAAAGAGCACAACTATTGGGGGATAGTAATAGGGACAAAAAGGGAGTAGAGGGAGATAAGTATGGGAATAAAGAAATACCACCAATCATAATTCCCTTTAATTCCCAAACATATGTTCAGGAAAATAGTGGGTAGACACTGGGACCTACTGAGGGAAGACAAATGGATTGGGGAATTGATACCAGAAGCGCCAGCATTTGTATATAGGAAAGCAGCTAATATTGGAAACATAATTGCACCAACGAAAAAATGCGTAGCAATAACCAATAACAAACAACTAAAGAACCCACTGACAGGTTTTTATCCTTGTAAAAAATTTGCTGGATGCAGGCAGACACAAAATAAAAAACGGACAGATATAGAAAATAAAAGTAGTACATATAAATTTCAAATAAAAGATCATATATCCTGTAACCCAAAAGGGGTAATCTATGCCATAGAATGTCAATGCCAGAAGATCTATATAGGCTGTACTAAAAGGTTATTGAAAAAGAGAATAAGTGAGCACCTATATAACATAAAAAAGAAAACAGATGACCACCCTCTATCCAGGCACTATAGAGAACGGCATAGAGGTAGTTTTGAAGGCTCCTCGTTTTACGGGGTCGAAATAGTTAAGGCGGACATACGTGGAGGGGATGACATCAAATATATGTCAAAAAAGGGGACACAGTGGATCTTCAACATGGACTCAATGGAACCAAGGGGGCTAAATAAAGAAATCGAGTTACTTGGGTTTGACTAAGTACATCACAGTAGGGTAAGGGTTAAACAGACAAGGATCGCAGCTGATAAAAGACAGACAAAGATGGCACCTAGAAGAATCCTTGACGAAAAGCACCGTAGTGCTAGAAACGCATTGGATAAACTCCCTTTTTTGGTGTCTGAGAGGAACCGTAGCTCCGGTGACGTCACCCGATCCACTTTGTGAGCACGAGCGAAATTCAAAAGTAAAAGCTGCGCCACCGGCCGGGGCGAGCTTTGAAAAAGACTCTAAAAAGAACTTTGTCTATCATCAGTGGAGACCCCTGAAGCCCTTTGAATAAGAAAAATGATAAAACCTAAACCACTCCACAAGCGGACCTACTAACAGTCACGAGGAGGACTTGCAAAGAAAATAAAGAAAATAAGGTAAATCATTCCATTAGATTTAACCTCAAACAGTCCCCCCCTATCTTAGCACATAGAAGTTAAGTGGAGGTGCGCGGCGTCCCTATATTTAATTTGAAGTAATTTATTAAGTGGCTTCCGCATCTGACTCCAACGCCCAGGTGATCAAGACTGACATTCTTGATAAATATACCCCAATGCCTTGTAGGGCTAGCTCAGCTCATGCATCATGTAATGGTACCTTTAACATTGTAATCTGTTACTGTATTCTGGACAAAAATGTACTTGTCCTTATGCAAATGAGTAGTTAAGTGCACCAGAGTTGGGCCCAAGCCACTCTGTGCTCTCCTGCTCCTCCTGCTTCCTCTCCCTCTCCCTCCCTCTGCCTTTTGATTGACAGGACCAGTTTCACACATAGTCATCTCTTCTGATCATCACCATCATTCAGCCAGTAAAGCTGCTCATTGCCTTCCCCTCTTGTTTGAGTTACAGTCTCTGAGATTTCAGAGTTGGTAGCGATGATGTAGAGGAAGCCAGGTGCACCGAACAGAGTGTCCCCTCCCACAGTGCTTCATGGTCTGAATTTTCTCAAGAAAGTTATGGTTATGTTCCAGGGCACCTACCCTTCATGGCAGTATGGGTATGATTTGATTTCTATGATAGATGGTGTCTATACATTTTGGGGGTCATTTATTAAGACCGCTGGTCTTAATAACCCCTATAGCTGGCAGTGGAGCAGCTAAAGTTATGATGAGGCGCCAGTCTAAATGTAAGCCAACTTCCTAGCTGGCTTACAGTTAGACCATTTTTTACGCCTAAAACAAGTGTAGAAAATGATGAATGAGATGGGCATGCCGGCCCGACCCCTTCCCCGCCAACACCACGCCCATTTTTTAGATCTGGCGTGAGCAGGGAAAAGACGCAGATTGCGTCGTAAATGACCTTTGCACGCCTCATATAAGCATATTTCTGGATAGTAAATGACCCCCTTTGTTGTAAGTTGCCAAATTCCCTTTTTTTCTATCCACATCTCTCAAACATAATTCTTCATGCAATTAAATGCTTTTTTTAATCCGCCAATGGTTTCTGTATATATAAGGATAAACGGACTGTGGATAAATAGAGCAAGTTACCGACCACTTTTCACCCATTCGTAGTAAATTTCTTCTCTGTATGGAGCCACACTTTTTATGATTAGGGTGATTGTTTTTACTGATCCACAACCCCACTTTCTTGGACCCGAAGCTATCAGACATTTATGACATACCCTGTGACTCTGAGTCTGTATATGCGCTAAATGCAAGACTCATGGAATGGTCCTTCCCGTCGTCACCTCTGTAGATCTATCGGTTTTAGTTTCCAGCGCCTCGTTTTAGCCTCCAAGGGTATATGAGTTGAAATGCCAGGACCCAGCCGCTCGGTCCCATGAGCCCTGTTTCTGCACAGACTAGACATTGCTTGTGAAGGCTTATGCCAGTGGATGGACTGACATTACATTTCCTGTTAATACATGTGTGTTACATCAGAATCCACTTCTTGTACTGAGGTTTTCATGTGGTTACATATGTAACATTAGTGAGTGGCAATGTAAAATTCCCACACACATTACAGATTATTCTGCTTTCGTTTTGTTACAGCCGCTGATTTCATTAAAGTGGCAATATTGTGTTAAAGGGGTTGTCCAGGATTTTACTATTGATGGCCTATCCTTAGAACAGGCCATCAGTATCAGATTGAAGGGGGTCCAACACCCAGCACCCCGTCAATCAGCTTTTACAGAGTAACTCCGTTACCGGAAATCGGTCCAGTACTACACACCTCCATTCATTGTGCAGTTGAGGATGTTTGTAGCTGCAGCGCTGCTCCCATTCACTTCAGTATGAGCAGAGCTGTGATTATCAGCTCGCCCATTACACAATGGACGGACCTGTGTATTTCTGGCACCTGAGTTAGGGCTCATGCACAAGGCCGCTCCGTGCATTTGCGGTCCCCAATGCACGGGGAACATCTGTGCAGCTGCTGCGACGGATCCAGACCCATTCAACTTAAATGGGTCCGCATCCGTCCGCACCGCAAAAAAATAGAACATCTTCTATTTTTTTTGCAGTGCGGAGGCACGGACAGAAACCCCGTAGTGCTTCCGTGGGGTTCAGTGCTTCTGTTCTGCACCGACCGTCCGGACTGCGGACCCATTCAAGGTGTAGGCGGGGAAGGGGATGGACCAGAAGGCTATCTCATTTATCATTATCTACACCTGGTGTATTTGTAGAAAAGGGTCTAAATGTAAGACAGCTCGGAAGCTGTCTTACATTTAGAAGTGGCGGTGGATACCACGAAGTTATGTAGAGTCCGGTGTTTTTTCAAAACTTCGGCGGATCCACCGCCAGCTATAGGGGTTATTAAGACCAGCGTCTAAAACCTTGGTCTTAATGAATGTGTCCTTAAATTGTTATATTTCTGACCAGCATAAGCAATGTAGATTAAAGGGGTTCTGCAGTTTCTCTGGATAGATCATCAGCATCTGATCGGCGGGGGTCCGACACCCGGGACCCCCGCCGATCAGCTGTTTGAGAAGGCAGAGGTGCTGGCAGTAGTGCCACGGCCTTCTCGCTGTTTACCGCAGGCCCAGTGACGTCACGACTAGTATCAATGGCCTGGGCGGGGCTAAACTCTGTTCACTTGAATGGAACTTAGCCCCGCCCAGGCCAGTGATACTAGTCGTGACGTCACTGGGCCTGCGGTAAACAGCGAGAAGGCCGTAAATTGTACCATAATAATGTCTATGGAATACAGAAAGGGACACACCATATAGTCAGAGCATGTAGCTACTATGAGGACCATGAGAAGAAGTCCAGTAATGCAACATCTTCCAAAAAGTGAGGGTGATATAACAAGAGGGTCGTCCCTACATGAGAGGGGAAGAGTGGTAAAGGACAGCAAGCATTAGGCTAATGGAAAGTGATGGCATGAAGCAGTAACTTCTGCTCTAATGACCACATGAGATAAGGTAATATAATGCATTGATGGGAATCAGCTTCAAGAATCCACAACACATATGTGAAAACATAAAGGTGTGAAGAGTTGGATGGGAATAGCACTTGTGCCTAAATAATGCTCCCGTAATGAGGCAGAGGAGAGAACTTTGGCGAGGAGTTATCGCTTGACTGTTATTCAAAAAAACACCAATGTGCAGCTGGAAACACTTTCCCAGGTTAATACAGCTGCTTTCTCAGTGCCACACTGACATTGAGCTCTCAAGAGAGGTGTTACATTTGGCACATAAGCCGGTAATTTAGATACTAACACTTTTAAGACCAGTACTAAACTCAGAAGTCTCACAAAAATGACAACAAGGAACATCTTTTCTTCTGGCAATTTTCTCATAGAATATGTTTCATTTTCTCAAGTTCCTCCTTGTAAAACCCCCCATTTCATATGCAATGGAGATCAAGCCTGTAAATTCAAGGACGTGCACTTTGTAGCAAATGTTTCTGTTTCTTTTCTTATTTTTTCCATCTGTAAAATATACCCACAGACTTCTGCTTTGTAACAGATATAAACTTTAGGTTGAAAGGGAAATGCCGGTCTGGATGAATCATCAAGTGTATCTTAAAAATCCTCAGAAAGTAAAATGCAAGGAAGTATACATACGTCACACTGCCAACTTCTAAAACTAAAACATTATCAATCGATTCCCAATAACCCATAAAGCAGTGTCTGACACCGACCATATATATATATAATTAACTGCACATAGCATAAAACGTATTCATTACTTATCTCTCAAGGTGAACTTCATTACTTCATAAAAAATACATGTTGCCTCACAAAAATAAAAAAGTTGTATGTACCCAATGAGGAGATGAAAAAAACAAATCAAAAGGAATCGGTTCTTAAAGGGGTATTCTGGTTAAAATAAGTTATCCCCTATCCACTGGGGTCCCAGTAGATGAACTGCCACCAATCCCAAGAATGTTGAGCAGTGTACTCGGCTATCTCTGGCAGTTCCCTGGTGATGAATGGAGCATACAAACCTGCCCAATTCCATTCATAAGGGGGGCACAGGATACCAGTTCTTGTGACTAGTGGGGGGCAGAGATGTTGGCCCCTACTGATCCTAGGAGATAGGAGATCATTTGTTTTTACTGGAATGCACTAAAGAGCTGCCTGAATGGGAGCCTTAAAGGGGTTGTGTCACTTCAGCAAATGGCACTTATCATGAAGCAGTGGCGTCGCCAGGGGGGGGCCAGAGGGGGCCACGGCCCCCCCTACATCATGCTGTGCCCCCCCAACTAAAATGCCCGTGCCCCCCCAAGTTAGCCGCCGCAGTCGGGCACAGCCAGGGAGATGAGCGCTTCCATTGCGCTCATCTCCATATTCATCTGCCGGCCTGTGTGCTGCGGCAGGGGAGGGAGAGGCGTGTCCCTTCCCCTTTCTCTGATAGGCTGCAGGCACTAGGCCGGCAGCCTATCAGAGGCCGCAGGCGGAGCCATACAGCGCGGGACACAGGCCGGAAGAAGAGGCCTGCATCGCATCGCTGACATAGAGGTAAGTATGATTTTTTTTTTTTTACAACAGTGTTATTGGCACATTGGGGGGGGGGGGGGCAGCTTATTCTTGGCACATGGGGGGGGGGGGCCAGCTTATTCTTGGCACATGGGGGGGGGAGGCAGCTTATTCTTGGCACATTGGGGGGGGGAGGCAGCTTATTCTTGGCACATTGGGGGGGGGAGGCAGCTTATTCTTGGCACATGGGGGGGGGGGGAGGCAGCTTATTCTTGGCACATGGGGGGGGAGGCAGCTTATTCTTGGCACATTGGGGGGGGGCGCAGCTTATTCTTGGCACATTGGGGGGGGCGCAGCTTATTCTTAGCACATTGGGGGGGCAGTTTATTCTTGGCACATTGGGAGGGGCAGCTTATTACTGGCACATTGGCGGGGCAGCTTATTACTGGCACATCACATTGGGGGGGCAGCTTATTACTGGCATATTGGGGGGGCAGCTTATTATTGGCACATTGGGGGGGCAGCTTATTACTGGCACATTGGGGGGGCAGCTTATTACTGGCACATTGGGGGGGGGCAGCTTATTACTGGCATATTGGGGGGGCAGCTTATTACTGGCACATTGGGGGGGCAGCTTATTACTGGCACATTGGAGGGGGCAGCTTATTACTGGCACGTGATGGAGGGGTCTTGTTATTGGCACGTGATGGGGGCACTTGTTACTGGCACGTTATTGGTGGGCACTATAGGGGCATCTACTGAGGCCACAAAGAAGGGGTATTTTATATGGGGGGCTCTGTACAGTAGCATTTTATACTGGGACAAATTATGGTGGGTACTATGGGGAAGGGGGGAGAGGAGTACTATGGAGTCATCTACCGGGGCACTAAGAAGGGGTATTTTATACTTGCAAATTATGGGGGACACTGAGGGCATCTACTGGGGCACTATATATGGGGCATTTTATACTGGTACATTATAGGGGGCACTAGGAGGGAAGGGGGAGAGGAGCACTATGGGGGCATTTACTGGGGGCACTATATAGGGGTATTTTACACTGGCCCATTATGGGGACATTAGCTCACCTGGGGGCATTACAAGGGGGTATTTTTGCACTGTCACATTATAAGGAGAATTATTTCTACTGGGGGGGCATTAAGGTGGGCTTTATTACTCCCCCATGGTATGAGCCCCCTAGTAGCAGCACCAGCCTCTCTCTGCTCTGCTATCCCTCTGCCCCTTCTCCAAATCCTTATTATGAAATCTTTCTCATTAGGATGAAACAGAACATCAGCTCCGCCGAGCCCCCGGCCAATGTGGTGAAGTGGCGTCCGAGATCCCCAAGGGCCAAGCCAAGTAACTGTAAGTTTTCATGTGAAATATGTTTGTTATACACATATAGCCTACACTGTGCCCCACAATGTACAGTATACCGCTACACTGTGCCCCACAATGTACAGTATACCTCTACACTGTGCCACACAATGTACAGTATACCTCTACACTGTGCCACACAATATACAGTATACCTCTACACTGTGGAGTCTGTTCTATAAGCACCCTTGTTCTGTGGCGGTGGACAGAAAATAATCTGGAAGTGCCCCTCCCGAGACCAGCCTCTGGATCCGCCACTGGACCGCTCACAGGAGTGTACATTTCTTCTAAACTGTAATCCGTATCCTCTGACTTGCAGAAATCAGCGCTCGCTCGGTAACAACTAACAGGCAGTACCTGAAGGCTGTAGCCTGGCCCTGTTATCGAAGCTAGCCGAGTGGTGTAAGGTTAAGGTACTAGTAGAGATGAGCGGCCCTTGAATCCGGATTTAAAGTTAGTTACTGCAGGATATGGATTACAGTTTAGAAATGTCAAATGTACACTCCTGTGAGCGGCGGGGAGGGAGATCTGTGGATGACACTGTTATAGAGAGGGGGATCTGTGGATGACACTGTTATAGAGAGGGGGATCTGTGGATGACACTGTTATAGAGAGGGGGATCTGTGGATGACACTGTTATAGAGGGGGAAATGGGGATGACCCTGTCATGGGGTGGATCTGTGGATGACACATATAGCATAAGATGCTATATACGGTATGTGTCATCCACAGATCCCCCCCCCATAGCAGTGTCATCCACAGATCCCCCTCCCTATAAAAGTGTCATCCACAGGCAGCTAGGACATGTTGAAATCTGAGTGATTTTTTTATTTTTATTTTTTAAACCACAGACAGCAGGACTTTTCTTCCCTGTTGCGGTTTTAGGTATTGGGTAAAGTATTGCAGCATTTCTAAGCGTACTTGTGTAAATGTATCGTTATAGCTGCCCCCCCTACTTTTGTCCTGGCCCCCAGTGTGCCCCCCCAAAATTTGAAAGCTAGAGACGCCACTGTCATGAAGACAAAGTTATGCTTCAGTCACACAGTCAGTGTTCGGTCAGTGATTTCCGTCAGTGATTGAGAGACAAAACCAGGTGGGGCTCTAAACAGAACAGGTGCAGATCTTTCCCTTATACCTTAGGTCTGTGGAGGTTCCAATCCTGGTTTTGGCTTACAATGACTGATGGAAATCACTGACCGAACACTGACGTGTGAATGAGGCTTCAATATAAGGCACTTAGGCCCCTTTCACACAAGCGAGTTTTCCATGCGGGTGCAATGCGTGACATGAACACATAGCACCCGCACTGAATCCAGACCTATTCTTTTCAATGGGGCTGTGTACATGAGCGTTGTTTTTCACGCATCACTTGTGCGTTGCGTGAAAATCGCAGCATGTTCTATATTCTGCGTTTTTTCACGCAGCCCTGGCCCCATAAAAGGGAATGGGGCATCAGTGAAAAACGCATTGCACCCACGCGGAAAAAACTGAACGACTGAACGCAATCGCAGACAAAACTGACTGAACTTGCTTGCAAAATGGTGCGAGTTTTACTGAACGCACCCTGAAAGCATCCGGACATAATCTGTCACACTCGTGTGAAAGAGGCCTTACTAATGTATTGTGATTGTCCATATTGCCTCCTTTGCTGGCTGGATTCATTTCTCCATCACATTATACACTGCTTGTATTCAGGGTTATGACCACCCTGCATGCTGGCAGCGGTGGATGTGCTTGTACACTATAGGAAAAGGCCTCTCTGGTGGCCGGGACCGTGGGAGCACACATAGGCACGCATGCGCAGCACCTCCTGTCCTGGCCACCACTGGAACACCTGGAAATGAGCCGTGTATAATGTGATGGAAAAATGATGCAATATTGACAATGACAATACATTAGTAAGTGCCTTGTATTAACTTTCTCTACATAATAAAAATAATTTGAGACAAAACCTTTAATTTTATACTTCCAGGGAGTGAAAACTGTTCTGCTAATTAGGACATTGTATAACTTATTATCAAACAATAATATCCATATAAACGGCAAATTAATTTTACCAGTTCATAAGAATCTGACTTCTAAACGCACCGATTTAGATAAGATTTCTTTCCCACTAACTCTCCCTTTCTAACATGCAGGACGGAGTTCCTTCTTGAAGTGATTTCAAGACACAGATAAATACAGCTACGGTTAAAAACCACTGACCATTATAGACTGTGAGTCATGTGCAGGCCTGGTTCCCTTAGTAAAAAACAAATAAAGCACATCCCAATACGTGTGGTGTCACTGAAGAGAACCATTAAAGGGGTTTTCCGGGAGCAGAATATTGATGCAATTTCTAATCAGTAGGGGTTTGACCCCCCCTCCCTCCCGTTTGAAGAGGGTGCAACGCTTCAGTGAGTGCTGTGGCGTGTTTCAAGGCCATGTGATGTCATATCCATTGGTCACTCAGTCCCTTTCAAGTAAATGATCCTGGGCTGCAGTACCGAGCACAGCGACTATACAATGTGCAGCGCTGTGCTCGGTGAGCTGGGAGGAGGCTGCCGTGCACTTGAGCACCGGGGCCTCTTCACACCTCTGATTGGTGGTGATGCCAGGTGTTAGGCCCCAACTTATCAGATATTGATGACCTATCATGACGATAGTAAAGAAATCCTTGACACTGATTGTATGATGCAAATAAGTTCATCATTTTATTAATATGATTAGGAAAAGTGCAAGTAGTACATAATGGCCACTGAATCACAAAACTGGACATGTCGGGCCCTCAGAGACAATCTGTGGCACAGAGGGAGAGCGAGGTACTGGAGAAAAGGTCATTAAAATTCTACTCCTGGAAAACCCCGTTAAGTACTTGCTGATGAGGTCATGGGAAGTCTCTTGAAATCATGCGTGCAGTTTCAGGTACTTCCTCATTAAACCGAATGCTGTTTTTCTCAATGACTGGGAGGATCTTTTATGTATTCACACAAAGCCTTTTAGAAAATTGGTAGAATGGCAGTAAAGCCCTCTAATGTCTAATAGCAAATACAGGGTATGAAACACAGGGATGTTGAAGCTCTATAGCAGGGATGCACAACCTTCTCTGGTCTAAGGGCTCATGCACACAGCCGTTGCCATTTTTGTGGTCCGCAAATTGCGGATCCAAAAAACACAGATGCCAGCCGTATGTATTCCACATTTTGCGCAATGGAATGTCCTGCCCTCTATAGAATTGTCCTATCCTTTTGCAGGGCCGCGGAACGGACATACGGATGTGTGTAGCACATTGAAGTGAATGGGTCCACATCCAACCCACAAAAAATGCGGATTGGATGCGGACCAAAAATACGTTCATGTGCATGAGTCCTAAGGGCCACATTAGCAAACCGAACCAGTCCAAAGGGCCACAATAAAACTTAAAGGCTATGTACACCTTTGAGGCAATTTTTTATTGCATTGTACTCATTTTGAGCAAAAAAAAACCATTTTTTAAATTGGTCTTTTTTTTACAGATATGGAGCCCTTTTCTCTGTATAGGGCTAAAATGCTCTAATAGAGGGATCTGAATTTTCTCTCTGCTCCGTCAGCCAGCTAATCTGACAGGCTCCTTATTTCTGCTCTCTGACATTATAAACACTCATTATACAGTCAGGTCCATAAATATTGGGACATCGACACAATTCTAACATTTTTGGCTCTATACACCACCACAATGGATTTGAAATGAAACAAACAAGATTTGCTTTAACTGCAGACTGTCAGCTTTAATTTGAGGGTATTTACATCCAAATCAGGTGAACGGTGTAGGAATTACAACAGTTTGCATATGTGCCTCTCACTTGTTAAGGGACCAAAAGTAATGGGACAGAATAATAATCATAACTCAAACTTTCACTTTTTAATATTTGGTTGCAAATCCTTTGCAGTCAATTACAGCCTGAAGTCTGGAACGCATAGACATCACCAGACGCTGGGTTTCATCCCTGGTGATGCTCTGCCAGGCCTCTACTGCAACTGTCTTCAGTTCCTGCTTGTTCTTGGGGCATTTTCCCTTCAGTTTTGTCTTCAGCAAGTTAAATTCATGCTCAATCGGATTCAGGTCAGGTGATTGACTTGGCCATTGCAAAACATTCCACTTCTTTCCCTTAAAAAACATTTTGGTTGCTTTTGCAGTATGCTTTGGGTCATTGTCCATCTGCACTGTGAAGCACTGTCCAATGAGTTCTGAAGCATTTGGCTGAATATGAGCAGATAATATTGCCCGAAAAACTTCAGAATTCATCCTGCTGCTTTTGTCAGCAGTCACATCATCAATAACTACAAGAGAACCAGTTCCATTGGCAGCCATACATGCCCACGCCATGACACTATCACCACCATGCTTCACTGATGAGGTGGTATGCTTAGGATCATGAGCAGTTCCTTTCCTTCTCCATACTCTTCTCTTCCCATCACTCTGGTACAAGTTGATCTTGGTCTCATCTGTCCATAGGATGTTGTTACAGAACTGTGAAGGCTTTTTTAGATGTTGTTTAGCAAACTCTAATCTGGCCTTCCTGTTTTTGAGGCTCACCAATGGTTTACATCTTGTGGTGAGCCCTCTGTATTCACTCTGGTGAAGTCTTCTCTTGATTGTTGACTTTGACACACCTACACCCACCTCCTGGAGAGTGTTCTTGATCTGGCCAACTGTTGTGAAGAGTGTTTTCTTCACCAGGGAAAGAATTCTTCGGTCATCCACCACAGTTGTTTTCCATGGTCTTCCGGGTCTTTTGGTGTTGCTGAGCTCACTGGTGCATTCCTTCTTTTTAAGAATGTTCCAAACAGTTGTTTTGGCCACACCTAATGTTTTTGCTATCTCTTTAAAGGGTTTATTTTGTTTTTTCAGCCTAAGGATGGCTTGCTTCACTGATAGTGACAGCTCTTTGGATCTCATCTTGAGAGTTGACAGCAACAGATTCTAAATGCAAATAGCACACTTGAAATTAACTCTGGACCTTTTATCTGCTCATTGTAATTGGGATAATGAAGAAATAACACACACCTGGCCATGGAACAGCTGAGAAGCCAATTGTCCCATTACTTTTGGTCCCTTAACAAGTGGGAGGCACATATGCAAACTGTTGTAATTCCTACACCGTTCACCTGATTTGGATGTAAATACCCTCAAATTAAAGCTGACAGTCTGCAGTTAAAGCACATCTTGTTCGTTTCATTTCAAATCCATTGTGGTGGTGTTCAGAGCCAAAAAAAATTGAATTGTGTTGATGTCCCAATATTTATGGACCTGACTGTAGCTCAGTTCTCTTCTTACTGATAAGGATGTGGCTTAAATAAGTGTATTTGACCACTCAGTAAATTAGAGATACAGGTTATTAGATAACCAACACAAAACAAAAGTAAAAATTACAGATTCACACAGCTAGACAGTTAACCCTTTGTGACAGAACAGCTCAATATTTTTAATAAAGACCAATTCAAAAAAAATCTTTTTAGCCAAAAAATAATAATTTGCCTCCGAATGTGTACATTACCTTTAAAGGGGTATTAATGTCATAAAATGCCTGATTGGTGCCACAACTCTACTTCCAGGATTCCTGTCTATCAGGAGAATAGGTGTCCCCTTCACACTCCATGCGGCTCACCCATAGCAGTGTATGTGAGCTGCTAAAACAATCCATAGTTTCACTACTCCCATAAATCACATTAAGCATAGCCATACTTACGCATGGTAGTCACCTTTCTACCACATCTACTCCTTTCTGGAGGCCCACATAGGGGTCAAGGAGACCCAGAGACAGCTAAACAGTGCTACATTTTTACCCTACGTGCCACTTCTCTTCCCTTTGACAAAGAAAATACATGTGAGCAGTGCCTAGATAACTGTCTGTGACCAGATGTTTGGGGGCCACATGGGTCCCCTAGGCCACAGGTTGTGCACCTCTGCTCTATAGTAATGTAGTCCAATCTAGCAGTCAGTGTTCAACCGCCACAAGGAGAAATAACAAACCACATTAATGCCGGTGTCACACGTGTTTTTTTGGTGTTTTGGTGGTGGCATGTTTTTGGGGGGGTTTTTTGCTGGAGTTTTTTTCAAATCACAACATTCTCTGGCATTGGTGTTTTTCTTTCATAGACTTTCATTTTTTGTACCTTCAAAAAGGGCATGTGCAGTGTGTGTTAGCATTTGTTAATGACGTTTTCGCATGGCGTTATGCTTCTCTTTTCCATTCAGCTCTACAGAGGAAGTGAAATTACAGAATGGCAGAAACTTTCCTAAAAAAAAAAAGTTTGCGTAAAAAAAAGGTGCTAAGACACACACATACAGGTAAAAACACCTAAAAAAGTTACAAAAACCACTGATCAATTTAAGCATTTTTTGAGGCAAAAGAAAAAAAATGCCAGGACCAAAAACGTGAATGATGGAACCCATAGAGTGATTGGTGGGAAAAAGATACAGATTTTGTCCGTTTTTCATGCAGTCTTTTGAGCCACAGCCAGAAGTGGATTCAAAAGAAATGGGTAATATAAAGGAAGGTCTTCTTGCTGGATCCTGGCTTTGGCACAAAAAACTGCATCAAAAACTGCAGTGCACCTAGGGCTGAATTTAACAAGCCCTGCGCTCCACAGTTCTGGGTCAGATGCCAAGACAGATCACTGTTGCTCTCACTCATTGGCTGCAGCGGCACATGTGATCCTCATCCATGCTGGAATTTCACATGCTGGAGAACCCCTTTAAGGCAGAATTATCAACTGTGGCCTCAACTAAAGAATCTAGAAAAATAGTTGCAATTTTATTCCAGTGAAGGGGTGGTGTAGAAGTAAAGTAACATCTCAAGACAGAAATGTTAGACTAAAAGATGCACCACATTTTTTAAACATCGTGTGACATTTTGTTGCAAATTTCAGCAATGCAGACCCTGCCAAACTGGAGCCCCAAAGGAGCGGATGCAAAACTCGAGTGGGGAGGACCAATTTTAAGAAGTTTTACTGTATGGTTTAGAAGCTGGGATTGCTTTTAATTTGTGTGAGTGGAATAAAAACGTGAGGGGAGACATAAGTAAATTAGAGTCACTATCTGGATCCTTATTTTTCCTGATTTTCTAGAGTCTAGGACTCATAGGAAGCTTAGGTATCTGGCATTTTTTCCAGCAAAAAGCTGGCATTTAGGCCAGAAAGCCTCCGGATCCCATTATAGTGAATGGGGATCTGGCAGTGCGTGGCACTGTGTCTTTGATAGCCCGCTTTAACAGATGGGGCCTCATATTTTTGGGTGATACAGACTAGACTAATTCATAGGACAAAACTGGGGAGACATTGATAAATGGCACAATTGTGCCGCTATTGATATGCTAACCACAGCTTGGGTTTACAGTGTGTCAACTACTTCATTAACAGTTGTTAACAAGTGAGTTAAGCAAATACATTCTCTTGTGAGGAACAGAGACCACAACAGTGCCAGTCCTGACCCTCGGCTGGACGACTGCAGACACAGGGATGAATGTCTCCAGTACAGGCAGAGGGGCGGTGTACCTGACGACACCAAGTAAGGGACAATTATAGAATGGGCAGTGTTCCTCAATAGAATCCATAATGACTATATGCTCCTTGATTTACAATTGATAAACCAGTGGGACATTTGGTTTGTCGGCTTCTGAGCTCACCTACCTCACCAGTGAAGTCACAATTGCTTTCTCACCTTAACACCCTTATGATGTCACAGTCACATAGCGGACAGAAGCCTCGTCGTGATGTCACAGCACCTTACTTCCCTGTAATACAGTTGTGATGTCACAGCAGCTGACCTGATTGAAACCCACTTACAATGTAAGTAGCTCAGCTTAGCTCACAGAACCCCAGTTGTGATGTCACAGTAACTAACTTGACAGATAAACCGTTATGATGTCATAGCAGCCTACCTGTACACGGTACACTTCTTTTTCATATATGGAGCTTTGTGTTTCCAGTTAAAGGGCGTGTGGAAAATGACCTATTGTTTCAATCTTTTTTTTATGTTAAACATGGTAGATTTTTTTTAGAATTGTTGGTTATTTGCTTAAATTTTCCATTTCACTATGGATATTTAAAAATATCCTAAAATCCTATAGTTTTTGCACAGATCACTTTACCTAAATATATCAAGGCTTCCAGTTCATTGAAAGCAGCCACATGGGCCATAGACAGAATGGGCTGGAACTAACTCCTTTCAGTTTTATGTGACCTGTGTGAGGTCAGGAGGGAGTAGATAAACTGTGATATCACCTTATAATGGGTATTGGGTGTGCACCCATAGTAAGGCCCCTTTCACACGGGCGTTGCGGGAAAATGTGCGGGTGCGTTACGGGAACACCCACGATTTTTCCGCAAGAGAAGTTCAGGCTTGGGATCGGTGTTCTGTAGATAGTATTATTTTCCCTTATAATACGGTTATAAGGGAAAATAATAGCATTCTGAATAAAGAATGCATAGTAAAACATCGCTGGAGGGGTTAAAAAAAAAAATATATATTTTTTAACTCACCTTAATCCACTTGTTTGCGCAGCCCGGCATCTCCTTCTGGCTTCATCTGATCTCTGTGCAGCAACAGGAACTTTGGTGACGTCATTCCGGTCATCACATGATCCATCACCATGGTAAAAGATCATGTGATGGATCATGTGATGACCGGAGTGACGTCACCAAAGGTCCTGTTGCTGCAAAGAGATCAGATGAAGCCAGAAGGAGATGCCGGGCCGCGATCAAGTGGACTAAGGTGAGTTAAATTAAATTTTATTTTTTTAACCCCTCCAGCGATGTTTTACTATGCATTCTGTATTCAGAATGCTATTATTTTCCCTTATAACCATGTTATAAGGGAAAATAATAATGATCGGGTCTCCATCCCGATTGTTTCCTAGCAACCGTGCGTGAAAATCGCACCGCATCCGCACTTGCTTGCGGATGCTTGCGATTTTCACGCAACCCCATTAATTTCTATGGGGCCTGCGTTACGTGAAAAACGCACAAAGAGGAGCATGCTGCGATTTTCACGCAACGCACAAGTGATGCGTGAAAATCACCGCTCATGTGAACAGCTCCATAGAAATGAATAGGTCGGTATTCAGTGCGGGTGCAATGCGTTCACCTCCCGCATCTCATCCGCGCGGAATACTCGCTCGTGTGAAAGGGGCCTAAGAGGTTTGACTTTGAGCTACTCCTAAGGGCATTATCCTTTAAAAATTAATTACCAGTTATTCAACGAAGTCTTACACGACTTCGCAAATAACTAACTTTGTCTCATCGGAGCCCATACATTTTAATACTGTTTGGAGACGGATCTCTGTACAGTATTAACCCCTTAAGGACTTAGGACATACTGGTACGCTATGTTTGCCGAGTCCTTAAGGACTCAGGGCGTACCGGTAAGTCCTAAGTTTAAAACTAGATTGCGGCACTGCGGGCGGTGATCGGAACAGGATGTCCGCTGAAATCATTCAGCGGGCATCCTGTCACAACGCCGGGGGGGTCCCGTGACCCCCCCCGTGTCGGCAATCGCCACAAACCGCAGGTCAATTCAGACCTGCGGTTTGCGGCTTTTACCTTATGCGGCGGCGGTGATCGGAGGTGCCATCGGGTCCCCATGCGGCTGTAGGGGGGACCCGATGGCTTGGAAGGAAGGCAGCGAGATGCCTTCCTTAGGCATCTGCGCTGCCTTCCGGTGACGAGCCTGTGAGATCCAGCCTCCTGGATCTCACAGGCCGGAAGCTGTATGAGTAATACTCACAGTATTAGGCCTCTTTCACACTACAGTATGTCGATTTCAGTGTTTTGCGTTCCGTTTTTCACGGATCCGTTGTTCCGTTTTTTTGTTTCCATTGTGTTTCCTTTCGGTTCTGTTTTTCCGTTCCGTTTTTCCGTATGGCATATACAGTATACAGTAATTACATAGAGAAAATTGGGCTGGGCATAACATTTTCAATAGATGGTTCCGCAAAAAACGGAATGGATACGGAAGACATACGGATGCATTTCCGTATGCATTCTGTTTTTTTTGCGGACCCATTGACTTTAATGGAGCCACGGAACGTGATTTGCGGCCAAATATAGGACAAGTTCTATGTTTCAACGGAACAGAAAAACGGAAATACGGAAACGGAATACATTCCGTTTTTTTTGCGGACCCATTGAAATGAATGGTTCCGTATACGGAACGCAAAAAACGGCCCGCAAAACGGAAACAAAAAACGGTAGTGTGAAAGAGGCCTTACTCATACAGCCAATGCATTCCAATACAAAAGTATTGGAATGCATTGTAAAAGGGATTAGACCGCCAAAAGTTGAAAGTCCCAAAGTGGGACAAAAAATAAAGTAAAAAAAAAGTTGAAAAAAAAAGATTTCCCCCAAAAAATTAAAAGTTTCAAGTAAAAATAAATAAAAGTCATTTTCCCCAAATAAAGTTAAAAAAAATTCTGAAAAAATAGGGGAAAAAAAAGTAGACATATTAGGTATCGCCACGTCCATATCGACCGGCTCTATAAACATATCACATGACCTAACCCCTCAGATGAACACTGTAAAAAATAAAAAATAAAAACTGTTCTAAATAAAAAAAAAAATTGTCACCTTACATCACAAAAAGTACAACAGCAAGCGATCAAAAAGGCTTTGCCCACCAAAATAGTACCAATCTAACCGTCACCCCATCCCGCAAAAAATGAGCCCCTACCAGAGACAATCGCTAAAAAATAAAAAATAAATTGGCTCAGAATATGGAGACACTAAAACATAATTGTTTTTGTTTCAAAAATGATATTATTGTGTAAAACTTACATAAATAAAAAAAAGTATATATATTGGGTATCGCCGCGTCCGTATCGACCAGCTCTATAAAAATATCACATGACCTAACCCCTCAGATAAACACCGTAAAAAAAAAAAACTGTGCTAAATAAACCATTTTTTTGGCACCTTACATCACAAAAAGTGTAATAGCAAGCGATCAAAAAGACATATGCACCCCAAAATAGTGGCAATCAAACCGTCATCTCATCCCGCAAAAAATGAGACCCTACCTAAGATAATCGCCCAAAAACTGAAAAAACTATAGCTCTCAGAATATGGAGACACTAAAACATGATTTTTCTTTTTGTTTAAAAAATGATATTATTGTGTAAAACTTACATAAATAAAAAAAAAGTATACATATTAGGTATTGCAGCGTCCGTATCGACCGGCTCTATAAAAATATCACATGACCTAACCCCTCAGATGAACACCGTAAATTTTTTTAAATAAAAACTGTGCTAAATAAACCATTTTTTGTCACCTTACATCACAAAAAGTGTAATAGCAAGCGATCAAAAAGTCACACGCACCCCAAAATAGTGCCAATAAAACCGTCATCTCATCCCGCAAAAATCATACCCTACCCAAGGTAATCGCCCAAAAACTGAAAAAATTATGGCTCTCAGACTATGGAAACACTAAAACATGTTTTTTTTGCTTCAAAAATGAAATCATTGTGTAAAACTTACATAAATAAAAAAAAAGTATACATATTAGGTATCGCAGCGTCCGTAATAACTTGCTCTATAAAAATATCACATGACCTAACCAGTGGCGTCGCCGTGGGGGTCAGAGGGGGCCACGGCCCCCCCTACATCACGCTGTGCCCCCCTATGTGCCCCCCCAACTATAATGCCCCCCCAACTGAGCGGCTGCAGCCGGCACAACAGGGAGATGAGCGCTTCCATTGCGCTCATCTCCATAGTCATCTGCCTGTGCTGTGGCAGGGAAGGGAGAGGCGTGTCCCTTCCCCGTTCCTCTGATAGATAGGCTTCCGACACTAGGCCGGCAGCCTATCAGAGGCCGGCGCAGGTGGCACTATGACGTCATTGCGCCGCCTGAGCCATACAGCGTGGGACACAGGCCGGAAGAGGCCTGCATCGCATCGCTGACATGGAGGTAAGTATAAGTGTTTTTTGTTTTTTTTACAATAGTTTTACAGGCACATTAGAGGGGCTATTGTTACTGGCACATTGGGGGGGCTTATTACTGGCATGTGATGGGGGGGCTTATTACTGGCACATGATGGGGGGCTTATTACAGGCACATTAGGGGGGCTCTTGTTACTGGCACATGATGGGGGCTTATTACTGGCACATGATGAGGGGCTTATTACTGGCACATGATGGGGGGCTTATTACTGGCACATGATGGGGGGCTTATTACTGGCACATGATGGGGGGCTTATTACTGGCACATGATGAGGGGGCTTATTACTGGCACATGATGGGGGCTTATTACTGGCACATGATGGGGGGGCTTATTACTGGCACATGATGGGGGGCTTATTACTGGCACATTATGGGGGGCTTATTACTGGCACATGATGGGGGGCTTATTACTGGCACATGATGGGGGGCTTATTACTGGCACATGATGGGGGCCTTATTACTGGCACATGATGGGGGGGGCTTATTACTGGCACATGATGGGGGGCTTATTACTGGCACATGATGGGGGACTTATTACTGGAACATGATGGGGGGCTCTTGTTACTGGCACATGATGGAGGCTCTTGTTACTGGCACATGATGGGGGGCTTATTACTGGCACATGATGGGGGGCTTATTACTGGCACATGATGGGGGGCTTATTACTGGCACATGATGGGGGGCTTATTACTGGCACATGATGGGGGGCTTATTACTGGCACATGATGGGGGGCTTATTACTGGCACATGATGGGGGGGCTTATTACTGGCATATGATGGGGGGGCTTATTACTGGCAAATGAAGGGGGACTTATTACTGGAACATGATGGGGGGCTCTTGTTACTGGCACATTGGGGGGGCTCTTATTACTGGCATGTGATGGGGGGCTGGGCTCTTATTACTGGCACGTTATTGGGGGCACTTATTACTGGCACATTATTGGTGGGCAATATAGGGGCATCTATTGAGGCCACAAAGAAGGGGTATTTTATATGGGGGGCTCTGTACAGTAGCATTTTATACTGGGACACATTATGGTGGGTACTATGGGGAAGGGGGAGAGGAGTACTATGGAGTCATCTACGGGGGGCACTAAGAAGGGGAATTTTATACTTGCAAATTATGGGGGACACTGAGGGCATCTACTGGGGCACAATATATGGGGCATTTTATACTGGTACATTATGGGGGGCACTAGGAGGAAGGGGGGAGAGGAGCACTATGGGGGCATTTACTGGGGGCACGATATAGGGGTATTTTATACTGGCACATTATGGGGACATTAGCTCAACTGGAGGCATTACAAGGGGGTATTTTTTGCATTGTCACATTATAAGGAGAATTATTTCTACTGGGGGGGGGGCATTATGGTGGGCTTTATTACTCCCCCATGGTATGACCCCCTAGTAGCAGCACCAGCCTCTCCCTGCTCTGCTATCCCTCTGCCCCTTCTTCAAATCCTTATTATAAAATCTTTCTCATTAGGATAAAACACAACATAAGCTCAGCCGAGCCCCCGGCCAAAGTGTTGAAGTGGTGTCAGATATCCCCAAGGGTCAAGCCAAGTAACTGTAAGTTTTCATGTGAAATATGTTTGTTATACACATATAGCATACACTGTGCCACACAATATACAGTATACCTCTACACTGTGCCCCACAATATACAGTATACCTCTACACTGTGCCCCACAATATTCAGTATACCTCTACACTGTGCCACACCATGTACAGTATACATCTACACTGTGTAGTCTGTTCTATAAGCACCCTTGTTCTGTGGCGGCGGACAGAAAACAATCTGGAAGTGCCCCTCCTGAGACCAGGCTCTGGATCCGCCACTGGACCGCTCACAGGAGTGTACATTTCTTCTAAACTGTAATCCGTATCCACTGACCTGCAGAAATCAGCGCTCGCTCGGTAACAACTAACAGGCAGTGACTGTAGGCTGTAGCCTGGCCCTGTTACCGAAGCTAGCCGAGTGGTGTAAGGTTAAGGTACTAGCAGAGATGAGCGGCCGCTGAATCCTGATTTAAAGTTAAAGTTACTGCAGGATATGGATTACAGTTTAGAAATGTCAAATGTACACTCCTGTGAGAGGCGGGGAGGGGGATCTGTGGATGACAGCAGGACTTTTCTTCCCTGTGTCTTCACAGGAGTGTACATTTGACATTTCTAAACTGTAATCCATATCCTGCAGTAACTTTAACTTTAATTCAGGATTCAGCGGCCGCTCATCTCTGCTAGTACCTTAACCTTACACCACTTGGCTAGCTTTGGAAACAGGGCCAGGCTACAGCCTACAGGCACTGTTATAGGGAGGGGGATCTGTAGATGGCACTGTTATAGGGAGGGGGATCTGTAGATGACACTGTTATAGGCAGGGGGATCTTTAGATGACACTGTTATAGGGAGGGGATCTGTGGATGACACCGTTATAGGGAGGGGGATCTGTGGCTGACACTGTTATAGGGAGGGGATCTGTAAATTACACTGTTATAGGGAGGGGGATCTGTGGATGACACTGTTATGGAGTGGGAAATGGGGATGACACTGTCATGGGGTGGATCTGTGCATGACACATATAGCATAAGATGCTATATACGGTATGTGTCATCCACAGATCCCCCCCCCCCACAGCAGTGTCATCCACAGATCCCCCTCCCTATAAAAGTGTCATCCACAGGCAACTAGGACATGTTGAAATCTGAGTGATTGTTTTTTGTTTTTTTTAAACCACAGACAGCAGGACTTTTTTTCCCTGTTGTGGTTTTAGGTATTGGGTAAAGTATCACAGCATTTCTAAGCATACTTGTGTAAATGTATTGTTGTTATAGCTGCCCCCCTACTTTTGTCTTGGCCCCCAGTGTGCCCCCCCAAAATTTGAAAGCTAGAAACGCCACTAGACTGAACCCCTCAGGTGAATACCGTAAAAAAAGAAAAATAAAAACGGTGTAAAAAAAGCCATTTTTTGTCACCTTACATCACAAAAAGTGTAATAGCAAGCGATCAAAAAGTCACACGCACCCCAAAATAGTGCCAATAAAACCGTCATCTCATCCCGCAAAAATCATACCCTACCCAAGGTAATCGCCCAAAAACTGAAAAAATTATGTCTCTCAGACTATGGAAACACTAAAACATGATTTTTTTTGTTTCAAAAAAGAAATCATTGTGTAAAACTTACATAAATAAAAAAAAAGTATACATATTAGGTATCGCCGCATCCGTGACAACCTGGTCTATAAAAATATCACATTATCTAACCTGTCAGATGAATGTTGTAAATAACAAAAAATAAAAACTGTGCCAAAACAGCAATTTCTTGTTACCTTGCCTCACAAAAAGTGTAATATAGAGCAACCAAAAATCATATGTACCCTAAACTAGTACCAAAAATACTGCCACCCTATCCCGTAGTTTCTAAAATGGGGTCACTTTTTTGGAGTTTACGACCACATATGGGGTGTTTCTGCAAACTACAGAATCAGGGCCATAAATATTGAGTTTGGTTTGGCTGTTAACCCTTGCTTTGTAACTGGAAAAAATTCTTAAAATTGAAAATCTGCCAAAAAAGTGAAATTTTTAAATTGTATCTCTATTTTCCATTAATTCTTGTGGAACACCTAAAGGATTAACAACGTTTGTAAAATCAGTTTTGAATACCTAGAGGGGTGTAGTTTCTTAGATGGGGTCACTTTTATGGAGTTTCTACTCTAGGGGTGCATCAGGGGGGCTTCAAATGGGACATGGTGTAAAAAAAAATAAGTCCAGCAAAACCTGCCTTCCAAAAACCGTATGGCCTTCCTTTCCTTCTGCGCCCTGCCGTGTGCCCTACAGCGGTTTACGACCACATATGGGGTGTTTCTGTAAACTACAGAATCAGGGCCATAAATATTGAGTTTGGTTTGGCTGTTAACCCTTGCTTTGTAACTGGAAAAAAATTATTAAAATGGAAAATCTGTCAAAAAAGTGAAATTTTAAAATTGTATCTCTATTTTCCATTAATTCCTGTGGAACACCTAAAGGGTTAACAAAGTTTGTAAAATCAGTTTTGAATACCTTGAGGGGTGTAGTTTATAGAATGGGGTCATTTTTGGGTGGTTTCTATTATGTAAGCCTCGCAAAGTGACTTCAGACCTGAACTGGTCCCTAAAAATTGGATTTTTGAAAATTTCAGAAAAATTTCAAGATTTGCTTCTAAACTTCTAAGCCTTGTAACATCCCCAAAAAATAAAATATCATTCCCAAAATGATCCAAACATGAAGTAGACATATGGGGAATGTAAAGTAATAATAATTTTTGGAGGTATTACTATGCATTATAGAAGTAGAGAAACTGAAACTTGGAAATTTGCTATTTTTTTTTTACTAATTTTTGGTAAATTTGCTATTTTTTTATAAATAAAAATGATTTTTTTTTACTTCATTTTACCAGTGTCATGAAGTACAGTATGTGACAAAAAAACCAATCCCTGAATGGCCTGGATAAGGCAAAGCGTTTTAAAGTTATCAGCACTTAAAGTGACACTGGTCAGATTTGCAAAAAATGGCCAAGTCCTTAAGGTGAAATAGGGCTGAGTCCTTAAGGGGTTAATCCGAAGTTTTGAACTAAGCGACTTCGGATATAGCATCCGAAGCTCGCTTTGCTCATCACTACTGAAGCTAATTAAAAATTAGAAGCAGCTGTGCAACTGCCCACAGACCATAGAGAGGAGGGGGAGTGGCGGTGAACGCAAAAATGGGAGTAGTGGGCCAGGGATGGATACAGGCCTCCGATGTAACATACCTATTGTGAATGTTGGCTCCTGTGTTATCTATATACACAGGCGGTATCTGTCATTGCTGTCCGGCCTGAGATGATAATGAGATGGCTACTAAGAAGCTACCTATACTAACATGAAATCTTAACATATTATTAGGCTTAGTAGCCAGTGCGAAAACTGCAGGACTTATTTAACATAGAGAGTGACATGGAAAAGTAAAAAAATAAATAAATCACTAAACATTCTAAAAAAGCATGCTTAACATAAAAACTTGATGTAAACAATAGATCATTTTATGACATATTCTCTTTAACAACAGCTTACCTGACATATATACAGCTGTGATGTCACAACAGCTTATCTGACTTAAACACACTTTTGATGTCATAGCAGTTTACTTTACTGAAATCTGGTTGTAAAGTCACAGCAGGTTTCTGACAGAATGATATCGTAGTAATTTACTTGAATGAAACCTATAGTATTTATGTTGCCACATTAGCTTTAGGCCTCCTGCACACGACTGTTTTTTTTCCCGTTTACTGGCCATTTTTTGCATTCCGTATACGGTCCGTATACTGAACCATTCATTTCAATGGTTCCGCAAAAAAAAGGAATGTACTCCGTATGCATTCCGTTCCCGTATTTCCATTCCGTTTAAAGATAGAACATGTCCTATTATTGCCCGCAAATCACGTTACGTGGCTCCATTCAAGTCAATGGGTCCGCAAAAAAACTGAACACATACGGAAATGCATCCGTATGTCTTCTGTTTCCGTTCCGTTTTTTGCGGAACCATCTATTGAAAATGTTATGCCCAGCCCAATTTTATCTCTGTAATTACTGTATACTGTATATGCCATACGGAAAAATGGAACGGAAAAACGGAACAGAAACGGAAACACAACGGAAACAAAAAAACGGAACAACGGATCCGTGAAAAACGGACCGCAAAACACTGAAAAAGCCATACGGTCGTGAGCAGGAGGCCTAACAGACAGAACCCCAGCTGTGATGTCACGGCAGCTTACCTGACAGATATACAGTTGTGATGTCACAGAGGCTTACCTGAAAAATATATAGTTGTGATGTCACAGCAGCTTACATGGCAGAAATACAGTTGTGATGTCACAGCAGCTTACCTGACAGAAATACAGTTGTGATGTCACAGCAGATTATCTGACAGATATACAGTTGTGATGTCACAGCAGCTCACCTGACAGATATACAGTTGTGATGTCACAGCACTGCTGTGACATCACAACTGTATATCTGTCAGATAATCTGCTGTGACATCACAACTGTATATCTGTCAGGTGAGCTGCTGTGACATCACAACTGTATATCTGTCAGATAATCTGCTGTGACATCACAACTGTATATCTGTCAGATAATCTGCTGTGACATCACAACTGTATTTCTGTCAGGTAAGATGCTGTGACATCACAACTGTATTTCTGCCAGGTAAGCTGCTGTGACAGCAGCTTACCTGGCAGAAATACTGTTGTGATGTCACAGCAGCTTACCTGACAGAAATACAGTTGTGATGTCACAGCAGATTATCTGACAGATATACAGTTGTGATGTCACAGCAGATTATCTGACAGATATACAGTTGTGATGTCACAGCAGCTCACCTGACAGATATACAGTTGTGATGTCACAGAGGCTTACCTAAAAGACATACAGTTGTGATGTCACAGCAGCTTACCTGGCAGAAATACAGTTGTGATTACAGATGATGTTAGGATATGGAGCAAGGAACTCTGGGAACAAAGGATCACCCACAATGCCATGCATGCAGCCAATCAGCAGCCAGCCAGCCCTGTGATGTCACAGCCCTATAAATATCTATCTTGGATTCAGCCATTTTCCGGTGTACTTAGTGCAGGAGAGACGTCAGCAGGCACTAGGGACAGTGGTAGAAAAGATTTAAAAACTTTTATTTTGCTATATAGAAGCTCAGGGAAAGGATAGGGAGGAATCATTCCACAGTATTGAAGCAGAACAGGGTTCAGTAGGGGAGTTTACAGCATGGGTAATAGGAACAATCCTATTACACCTTGCTGCACTCCCTGCGGATCCAAATTGCCATTATTCAACTCTGTAATTCCAGCAAACCGTTCTTGTTATTGGGGTGCAAGTGCTGTTTGATACAGCCATTAATAGGGTTTATTACAAGTAAATATTTCTACGTCTTATTTGCCCTTGTGCAGTGCAGCTATATGTTCTAAAGCATTTTTTGGCTTATTAGCCGTTGTGTGGTGAAGTGAGAAAATGACAGCGCATTTTGGCGTGTATTAGTGGCAAAAAAATACATATTATTTGCCGTTCATCGGTGCAGTTATATGTTCTAAAGCTTTTTGTGATGTGTATAAGTGGAAAAAAGTAAGGGCCTATTTGCCATTTTGTGGTGCAGTTATATGTTCTAAAGCACTTTTTTTGTGTGTATTAGTGGCATAAAAAAAGTATTTGTCGTTGTGTGGTGAAGTGAGAAAATGACAGCCCTTTTGGCGTGTATTAGTGGCAAAAAATTATGTATTTGCCGTTCAGCAGTGCAGTTATATGTTCTAAAGCCCTTTTTGGCGTGTATTAGTGGCGAATAAATATATATTATTTGCCGATCTGCAGTGCAGTTATATGTTCTAAAGCCTTTTGTGGCGTGTATAAGTAGAAAAAAAGTAAGGGCCTATTTGCCGTTCAGGTGTGCAGTTATATGTTCTAAAGCCCTTTTTGGCGTGTATTAGTGGCAAAAAAATATATATTATTTGTCGTTCATCGGTGCAGTTATATGTTCTAAAGCCCTTTTTAGTGCGTATAAGTGGAAAAAAGTAAGGGCCTATTTGCCATTTAGCGGTGCAGTTACATGTTCTAAAGCCCTTTTTGGCGTGTATTAGTGGCAAAAAATATATATATTATTTGCCGTTCTGTGGTGCAGTTATATGTTCTAAAGCACTTTTTTGTGTATTAGTGGCATAAAAAAAAATTGTCGTTGTGTGGTGAAGTGAGAAAATTACAGCCCTTTTTGGCGTGTATTAGTGGCAAAAAATTATAAATTTGCCATTCAGCGGTGCAGTTATATGTTCTTGGCGTGTATTAGTGGCACAAAAATATATATTATTTGCCGTTCAGCGTGCAGTTTTATCTTCTGAAGCCCTTTTTGGCGTGTATAAGTGGAAAAAAGTAAGGGCCTATTTGCCGTTCAACGGTGCAGTTATATGTTCTAAAGCCCTTTTTGGCATGTATTAGTGCCAAAATAATATATATATTATTTGCTTTTCTGCTGTGCAGTTATATGTTCTAAAGCCTTTTGTGGCGTGTATAAGTGGAAAAAAGTAAGGGATTTTTGCCGTTCAGCAGTGCAGTTATATGTTCTAAACCCTTTTGTGGCGTGTATAAGTGGAAAAAAGTAGGGGCCTATTTGCCGTACAGTGGTGCATTTATATGTTCTAAAGCCTTTTGTGACATGTATAAGTAGAAAAAAGTAAGGGCCTATTTGCCGTTCAGCAGTGCAGTTATATGTTCTAAAGCCTTTTGTGGCGTGTAGAAGTGTAAAAAAAGTAAGGGCCTATTTGCCGTTCAGCGGTGCAGTTATATGTTCTAAAGCCCTTTATGTTGTGTATTAGTGGCAAAAAAATATATATTATTTGCCGTTCGGCGGTGCAGTTATATGTTCTAAAGCCTTATGTGGCGTGTATAAGTGGAAAAAAATAAGGGCCTATTTGCCGTTCAGCAGTGCAGTTATATGTTCTAAAGCCCTTTTTGGCGTGTATAAGTGGAAAAAAGTAAGGGCCTATTTGCCGTTCAGCGGTGCAGTTATATGTTCTAAAGCCCTTTATGTTGTGTATTAGTGGCAAAAAAATATATATTATTTGCCGTTCAGCGGTGCAGTTATATGTTCTAAAGCCTTATGTGGGGTGTATAAGTGGAAAAAAATAAGGGCCTATTTGCCGTTCAGCGGTGCAGTTATATGTTCTAAAGCTCTTTTTAGAATGTATTAGTGGCAAACAAATATATATTATCTGCTTTTCTGCGGTGCAGTTATATGTTCTAAAGCCTTTTGTGGCATGTATAAGTGGAAAAAAGTAAGGGCCTATTTGCCATTCAGGTGTGGAGTTATATGTTCTAAAGCCCTTTTTGGCTTGTATTAGTGGCAAAAAAAAATATATTATTTGCCGTTCAGCGGTGCAGTTATATGTTCTAAAGCCTTTTGTGGCGTGTAGAAGTGGAAAAAAGTAAGGGCCTATTTACCGTTCAGCTGTGCAGTTATATGTTCTAAAGCCCTTTTTGGCGTGTATAAGTGGAAAAAAGTAAGGGCCTATTTTCCGTTCAGCTGTGCAGTTATATGTTCTAAAGCCCTTTATGGCGTGTATTAGTGGCAAAAAAATATATATTATTTGCCGTTCTGCGATGCAGTTATATGTTCTAAAGCCCTTTGTGGCGTCTATAAGTGGAAAAAAGAAAGGGCCTATTTGCCGTTCAGCGGTGCAGTTATATGTTCTAAAGCCTTTTTGGCGTGTATTAGTGGGGAAAAAATGTACTTATTAGCCGTTGTGTGGTGAAGTGAGAAAATTACAGACTTTTTGGGGGTCTTTTAATTTCTTTTTTATTTATTTGATCTAACAGTATGTCAGACAGAGAAGTGCCAGGCCCTGCACAAGGGAGTGGCAGAGACCTAAATGTTTCTGGCGCAGGCACAGGTCGCAGCAGAGTAAGGGGTTGCAGCGAGAGGCCTGAGCTCCTGGCGTCATCTAGCGGTCATGGCGTGACCAGCAACCCAGCGGTTCTTGAATGGTTGACTCGGTCATCCACTTCGTCCCAAGTGACATCAGACACCCCCAGCCAAGAGTCGGTGGGTTCGTCAGACACAACCCTTTGTTGGCATGGCCCGAGAGCAGGCCCTGTGCCCTCACCTGTCCTCAACCTGCCTCTGTCCTTTTCTGTTTCCTCAGCCAGACAAGTATTATATGCTGTGGGCTCAGCTCCACTATACAGCAAGGACGAGCTACTAGAGGCCAGTCAGCAGCTACTGGCCAGCCAATATGTGGAGGAGACATCCGCCGCTTCCTCCGGTAGGTGGGCAAGTAGTGATGAGGAGAGTGGCGTGGGAGCTGGTGTTGCGAGCGGTCAGGCTCCAGACCCAGAGACCGTTGAGGAGGACATCAGTGACGTGCAAACAGTACTTGATGATGATGATGTAGCTGATCGCACTTGGGAGCCGGGTGAATTAGGGGCTTCATCATCATCGGGATGATGAAGTCGCTAGCATGGCCGGGAGTCAGCAGGGTGGCAGCAGTTGGAGGTCGGTAGCCAAACGTGCCCGGGGTAGACCACCCACTTGACAGGAGCCTACCTGCCCGGAAGGTAGTGGTGCAGGGGTTCATGGAAGCAGCGGCGGTAGCCGTCAGTCAGTGGCAGTGTTGGGGGTAAAATCACCTACTTGGTGGTGTGGCAGTTTTTTGTTAAGCCGCCAGAGGAGGTGAACATGGCCATTTGTAGAATCTGTGGGCAGAAGGTGAAGCGTGGCCAGGGTGCCAATGTTGGCACCACGGTCCTGCATCAACATATGCAGCGTCACCATAAAGCGGTCTGGGAGAACCGTGGCTCCAATGTGGTGGTCTTGCCTGCTGCAGCAACCGCTGCATCACTCAGTGGCACGCACCCGATTTCAAGCAGTCAAGGCTCCACCACCTCAATCAAAGGGAGCTGTCTGTCCTTCACATCGTCTGCTGGTCCTGATGTTCCTGCTCCTCCTCCTCCTACTTCTCGTCAGTCATTCCGTCAGCAATCGATCACCGAAGCGATTGCTAAGAGACAACATTATGCGTGCACTCATCCAACGGCGTAGAAGCTAAATGTGCTCCTGGCCAAGTTGCTGGTGCTGCAGTCCCTCCCTTTCCAAGTGGTGGACTGCACGTTTCAGAGAACTGATGGCTTGTGCCGAGCCGAGGTGGAAAGTCCCAAGCCGTCATTTCTTTGCCTAAAAGGCAGTACTAGCCCTGGACACGTATGTAGAACAGAAGGTGGGCCAGTCATTGAGCCTGTCGGTGTCTGCCAAAGTCCACTGCAGCAGCGACATGTGGAGCTGTAACTACAATCAGGGACAATACATGACCTTTACAGCCCACTGGGTGAATGTGGTTCCTGCACAGCCACACCAGCAACCTGGCCAGGTGACACGGCTTCTGCCTGCACGTTCTCACGCCGTTGGTCCTGTGACAATGTCCACCTCTGCCTACTCATCCTCCACCGTGTCTTCAGCCTCCACTGCAGGGACAATTCACAGTGTCCCTCCAGCATACCACATATGCAGGGCACGGCGGTGTCACGCTGTTCTGCACCTCGTTTGCCTGGGCGGACTGAGTCATACAGGGGAGGAACTGCTCCGTGTCTTTCATCAAGAAATCGAATCCTTGCTTTCTCCGCGACAACTCAAAATTGGAACCATTGTGACCGACAACGGGAAGATCATAGTGTCGGCGATGCGTCAAGGAGGGCTGAGCCATGCGCCCTGCATGACACACGTGGTTGTCAAGTGGTTCCTGAAGTCTTCCACCTACAATATCTGCAAGACATCCTAAAAATGGCCAGGAAACTTTGCATGCACTTCAGCTACTCGTACACCGCAAAGCACACTCTCCTTGAGCTGCAGCAGCAGAACGGCATCCCCCAACATAGGCTGATATGCCACATTTCCACCCATTGGAATTCCACCCTCCATATGTTGGACCGCCTATACGAACAGAGATAGGCCATAAACGATTTCTTGATGATCCAAGCAGACAGGAGTACTCCCCTGTGTAACTTCGATGTCAGCCAGTGGCAGCTCATGCGTGACACCAGCCTTTTGCTCAGGCCCTTTGAGAAGGCCGCGTAATTTGTCAGTCACCAGGACTATGGGATGAACAACGTCATTCCACTGCTTCATGTCCGGGAACAGATGCTGGTAAATCTGGCTGGTCAGGGGACTAGAGACGCGGCGCCTAGATTTCATGGACACATGAGCCCTGTGGGACTGAACTGGAGGAGGAGGACGACATTGGAGCACAAGCAATGTGTAGTAATATGCGTGGTTTTTATAGACAGGTGACAGGAGAGGAGCAGCCAGAGGAGCTACAGATCGATGAGGAAGACGAGGCAGAGGACCCAGACACACCATGGCAGTATACAGTGGAGATGGAGGCAGGGAATCCCTCCGAGTCACTTGTACAAATGGCCCGATGCATGCTCACTTTCTTGCGTAGTGACAGCCGAATTGTCACCATTCGGCAGAGGAATGATGTCTGGCTCTCCACCTTGTTGGACCCTCGCTACCAGTCCAAAATGGTGGCCTTTTTTACACCCACTGAGAGGGAGGACAAACTGAACTACTATAGAGACATTCTACGTAGTCAGTTGCCCGCTGCCTATCTGTGCCATTGTCCATCCTCTCGCAGGTCTGACCGGGGGGCCCTCTGCGCTCATGTTCCTCCGCAATGGCGGCTGTCAACAGCAACTTAAGTCTACAGTCGCTGATGAGCAGCTTTCTTCACCCCCCCTAGTGAAGAAACTACTCACCAGCAGCAGTAGCAGCTAGACCTGGAGCAGAACCTGAACCAGTAGGTGGTGGCATACTTGGACAGCACCCTTCCACCCCACATTGAAGATCCGCTGGACTACTGGGCAGCCAAACTGGATTTGTGGCCACAACTGGCAGAGTTTGCCCTGGAAAACTGTCCTGTCCGGACAGTAGTGTGGCATCAGAGAGGGTGTTTAGTGCGGCGGGGGCCATAGTTACCCCAAGAAGAACTAGCCTGTCCACCCAAAATGTGGAGAGACTGACCTTTGTCAAGGTGAATCAGGCGTGGATCAGTGAGGATTTCCACCCACCAATGCATGATGCATCAGACTAGATCATCCATGGTGCCACACCAACACTTTGACAAAAGAGGCTGGATTCTTCGGGCTACCTGCCTCAGCTACTATTCTGATGCTGCCACCCGCCTGATGCCACACATCTGATGCCAAGTGCTCCTTCTTTCACCCACCATCTTCAGCTGGTACTGGTATTGCCACCCACCTCCCCACTCACCGGGTCACTCTGTGGACTCCTGATGCTGCTGCCACCTCAACACTATGTCACCTTGCCACTCTGTGGTCTCCTGATGCTTCTGCCACCTCCACATTATGTCACCTTGCCACTCTGTGGTCTCCTGATGCTGCTGCCACCTCCACACTATTTCACCTTGCCACTCTGTGGTCTCCTGATGCTGCTGCCACCTCCACACTATGTCACTTTACCACTCTTGTCTCCTGATGCTGCTACTGCCACCTCCACACTGACATTGTGCCTCTCTGTGGTCTCCTCATGCTGCTGCCACCTCCACACTGTCATTGTGCCACCCTGTGGCCTCCTCCTGATGCTGCCGCCACCTCCACACTGTCATTGTGCCACTCTGTGGTCTCCTGATGCTGCTGCTGCCATCTCCAGACTCTGTCATTGGGCCACTCTGTGGTCTCCCCATGCTTCTTCCACCTCACCATTATGTCGTTCGGCAGACGGGCTTAGATGGTTTTGTACAAAATGCATTAAATAAGCGTAGTATAAGCACCAGAATTTTTGTAAGCATTGTTGTACTTTGTCTGATTTGCAGAGTGCTGCTGCATTGTCTCTTTTTTTTCCTCTAACACATTGTGATTAGAGATGAGCGGCAGGGGCTATATTCAAATTTGCGATATTTCACTAAATATGTTGGCGAATATTTATCATATATTCGCAAATCGAGATTTATTTTCTTGATTGCGAAAAATCGGCAATGTAAATTTGCGTAATGCGCGTGAAATACATGCGTGGACACTTTTGCTACATTTTCCAAGCTGCTAGAAGTTTCTTGAGACTGGATAAAATGGTTGGCACGGCAGACAGAGACAGCATAAAGAATGGCTTTATATGCAGATAGATGTGCTCCATAATGATGCTAATATTGGCACTAATGATGCTAATATTTTGTTGCAATACGTGATAAATTCACATTTCAGCTGGTCTGCATGTATGTATGGACGGCAGAACCTATCACACTACCTAACACACTGCACTGCAACAGCTACACTATATCAGGATATAACCTGACTATCTCCCACTAACTATCTGTATTATATACACTCACCTAAAGAATTATTAGGAACACCATAATAATACGGTGTTGGACCCCCTTTTGCCTTCAGAACTGCCTTAATTCTACGTGGCATTGATTCAACAAGGTGCTGATAGCATTCTTTAGAACGGTTGGCCATATTGATAGGATAGCATCTTGCAGTTGATGGAGATTTGAGGGATGCACATCCAGGGCACGAAGCTCCCGTTCCACCACATCCCAAAGATGCTCTATTGGGTTGAGATCTGGGGACTGTGGGGGCCATTTTAGTACAGTGAACTCATTGTCATGTTCAAGAAACCAATTTGAAATGATTCGAGCTTTGTGACATGGTGCATTATCCTGCTGGAAGTAGCCATCAGAGGATGGATACATGTTCTCATTCTGTTTATGACAAATTTGGACTCTACCATTTGAATGTCTCAACAGAAATCGAGACTCATCAGACCAGGCAACATTTTTCCAGTCTTCAACAGTCCAATTTTGGTTAGCTCGTGAAAATTGTAGCCTCTTTTTCCTATTTGTAGTGGAGATGAGTGGTACCCGGTGGGGTCTTCTGCTGTTGTAACCCATCCGCCTCAAGGTTGTGCGTGTTGTGGCTTCACAAATGCTTTGCTGCATACCTCGGTTGTAACGAGTGGTTATTTCAGTCAACATTGCTCTTCTATCAGCTTGAATCAGTTGGCCCATTCTCCTCTGACCCTAGCATCCACAAGGCATTTTTTGCCCACAGGACTGCCGCATACTGGATGTTTTTCCCTTTCACACCATTCTTTGTAAACCCTAGAAATGGTTGTGCGTGAAAATCCCAGTAACTGAGCAGATTGTGAAATACTAAGACCGGCCCGTCTGGCACCAACAACCATGCCACGCTCAAAATTGCTTAAATCACCTTTCTTTCCATTCTGACATTCAGTTTGGAGTTCAGGAGATTGTCTTGACCAGGACCACCCCCCTAAATGCATTGAAGCAACTGCCATGTGATTGGTTGACTAGATAATTGCATTAATGAGAAATAGAACAGGTGTTCCTAATAATTCTTTAGGTGAGTGTATATATACTATCTATCTATTGTAGTGTGGAAAGCACAGAGCACAGCAATGACACTGCTGTCTCTCTCAGAACTTTCAAAAACCGTAGAAAATGGCTGCTGGGGAGGTTCTTATATTGTAAGGGGGTAGGCAACTTCCCTATTGGTTGCTAGGGATGTTGCTAAGCTCAGACAAAGACATTGCAGCCTTCTCATTGGCCCACAAGAAAGAAGGGAGGTTACGTCCCGTTTCTCCACTCTGTCACACGGGAAGACGCCAATGGACCCATGGGTCACACATACATAACCTCTCTTTAAGTCGAAATAATGATTAAAGATATGCCCTAACTTCCATCCTAAGCCCGATTCTCTAATTGTGCAATTTTACTGAAGTATAAATCAGTCTGTCGGATCTCAATACAATAGTCATGATATATGAGGGGTTGTGCATTGGTAAAATATTGATGACCTATTCTCAGGATAGCAGAATGAAGAAGTTGCACAGCAGCACATATGGACCTCTCGACCAAACCAGGAATGCAACAGCCGCGACAGGACCACGGATCCACAGCAGTCCCAAGAACAGTAGAAAACAGCAAAACAGGGATCACAGCAGCATGTGCTAGATTGCTTCAATACAGTTTTTTCTGTGCTGGTCAAAAAAAAAAAGAAGCAGAATCCGCTTAAAAATTTCATGCAGTTTTTGGTACTTTTTTTTTAGTCTACCCATAAACCCATTTTAGTAGGAAATTTGGATGTAACTCGTCGTGGAATCCGCACCAAAACTGAACATGTCACCTCCTATTTCCACGCCTCGGATTCCGAGCAAAAAACACATGCAGATCTTTCCCGTTGAATCTGCATGTTAATTCAAGCATCGCTTTTCTTTTTCGCAAGTGGTTTTAAAAACTGCACTGTGGTTATATCTTCTATTTCATTCATTGATATTGGTGCTCCATCTGGGCTTTGGACTGACAGCTCTCTGTATACACAGTCATATAGGGAAGGTTGTCAGTCACTGATAGGGGCCTGTGCTTCACTTCAAAGCTCAGAATGAGCAGGAATATCAATGAATGAAATACAAGTTAGGGTCCATTCACACGTCCGTGGTGTATTGCGGATCCGCACACCCGGCCGGCACCCCCCATAGAACTGCCTATTCTTGTCCGCAATTGTGGACAAGAATAGGACATGTTCTATTTTTTTGTGGAGCTGCGTCCCGGAAGTTCGGAGCCGAAGCCCAGAAGTTCGGGGCCGCGCTCCAGAAATGCGGATGGGGATAGCACATAGTGTGCTCTCCGCATCCCGTTCTGCCTCATTGAGAATTAATGGGCCTGCACCCGTTACCAATATTGCGGAACTGATGCGGACCCATTTGCGGACGTGTGAATGGACCCTTATACTGAAGCTTTTCCTATAAGACTATATATCAGTCTGCTCAGCTCCTCCTGTTCTATAACATGCTGCCTGTAGCTTACACTGCACTTTCATGGTGACGGGTTCCATTTATGGTGGTCCTGACCTGGTGTTAGCTGGCTAGTAGCAGAAAATGTATCATGTACCTTATTCGTTAGACACGCATTTGTCCATTTTTTTTTAATCACATAAAGCATAAGAGATTCTCCAGATATATTAATAAGGCCTGTGTATATATAAATCGGACTAGCAAAAAAAAAAATGAAAAGAACATACACAGGAACTAAATCATACAATGACCAATACTTTAGAAATTCATTAGCAATATATTAAAATACATATGCTAAAATGACAATAGTAAGCACACAGAGAAAGAAAGAAAGAAAGAGTGGACTGGGTGGTCCATATATGTATGCAAGTAAACTGTATCCCAATCTCCAACCCCAAACAAGTAACAATATAAACTAATATCTCATGTGCTGGTATGTAACCCACACTAATAGCACTATGTAATATACTGAAAGTACCACTATGGGTAGGGAGGAAAATAGGGTTCACTGAGACAGAAGCACATGCCCCAGTTCCATCCTTCAACTGCAACCAGCTGCAGCTGAAAGGACACACCCCTGAGAAGGGACATGCCCCCTAAGCTGACCAACTGGAGCAATGAATGGGGAGATCTCTGGATCCAAGCAAGGTACAGGACTGGTTCTAGCTTTGTTATAAAAAGAGGTTGTCGTGTCCTATATGATGTCTGATTTTACTTTTTTTACATTAATCATAGGGTAACCCTTTAAATGCATACTGTGGCAGAATATATTTTATATATCCACTAAAACTTACAATTAATCAATCATACTATATCTGTATAACCACAAAGGTATCATTATTTTTTTTTATCAAACCTCAAACACTTGCAGCCACAAACATTAGAGGAAAAAATGGCCCCTGATCCATTCAAACTGAACCAGGAAATTGCTTCAGTCAGCAGTAACAGAACTGCTGATTATGACTCCTGTATTCTTAATAAGGAGCACTGAGCAATGTTGGAACCCTTTGACAGGTGATTAAACCATTTGTGCTGACAGCATCTGTAGCACAGACCGTCATTTACCCAGTCTTTTACTTCCCTTTTGCATCGGCTTTGCTGTCAGAAGATGCACATAAAATATATGATGGGGTTTTTGCCTCATCATTAATTAGGTGCAACTTCAAGAGTCAGTGCTCCTGGCTGGAGTAGTTTTTCACCAACATGTACGCCTGTTTCCAGGCATAAACATTGGTAAATTTTTCAGGGCCAATGTCCCGGCCCCCATCCAGCCCCTGCCACTCCCAAGAATCAAACGCAGCACTAAAAATGCTTGGGCAACAAGTTTTTCGTAAATGACCCTCAGTGCTCACTTGGTAACCATATCTATTGGGGAAATGGCTGATAATGCAATTCCCTAAGGGTAGGTTAACATCTGTGGCAGGTAACTCCAGGAGTCTGTTCCGGAAGACCTGTGGTTGTCAGTTTAATAAAGGATGCTTAGAACACAAACAGCATTCACTATCTTTGTGGTGAACATACAGTGGAATGCAAAAGTTTGGGCACCCCTGGTCAAAGTTATTGTTATTGTGAACAATTAAGCAAGTTGAAGAGGAAATTATCTCCAAAAAGCATAAAGTTAAAGAGTTAAAGATGAAACACACTTTTCAACATTTTAAGCAACATCAGTGTATTATTTTGGTTGGTGTACAATTTTAGGGGGCGGGGGTACCTTGCAAAAGGAGATTTGAGCAGTCAAATAACTTTGACTGTCTTAGCCCTTAAATAGCTTGTTAGGGTTAAGGCTTGTTCACGATAATCGTTAGGAAAGCCAGGTGATGCAAATTTCAAAGCTTTATAAATACCCAGACTCCTCTAACCTTGTCCCAAAAAGCAGCAGCCATGGGTTCTTCTAAGTAGCTGCCTAACACTTTGAAAATAAAAATGGTTGAGGCTCACAAAGCAAAATAAGACTATAAGAAGATAGCAAAGTGTTTTCAGGTTGCCATTTCCTCAGTTCATAATGTAATAAAAAAAATGGTAGTTAACAGGAACAGTGGAGTTCAAGAGAAGGTCTGGAAGACCAAGAAAAATTTCAGAGACAGCAGAGCCCCGCTTGACTGCAAAAGACCTTCAGGAAGATTTAGCAGACTCAGAGTTGTGGGACATTGTTCTACTGTTCAGCAAGTCAGAAGTTTGCAATAGAACAACTAAGGGTACTTTCACACTAGCGTTTTTCTTTTCCGCCACTAAGTTCTGTCAAAAGGGCTTAATACCAGAAAAGAACTGATCAGGTATATCCCCATGCATTCTGAATGGAGAGTAATCCATTCAGGATGCATCAGGATGTCTTCAGTTCAGTCATTTTGACTGATCAGGAAAAAGATTAAACCGCAGCATGCTACGGTTTTATCTCCGGCGAAAAAAAACTGAAAACTTGCCTGAATGCCGGATCCGGCATTTTTTTCCATAGGAATGTATTAGTGCCGGATTTGGTATTCCAAATAACGGAATGCCGGACCCGTCCTTCTGGTCTGCGCAGACTGAAAAAAAGGTGAAAAAAATAAATGCCGGATCAGTTTTGCCGGATGACACCGGAAAGATGGATCCGGCATTTCAATGCATTTTTCTGACTGATCAGGCATTTTTAAGACTGATCAGGATCCTGATCAGTCTTACTAATGCCATCAGTTGACATACGTTTTGCCGGAACCGGCAGGCAGTTCCGGCGACGGAACTGCTTGCCGGATCAGTCTGCCGCAAGTGTGAAAGTAGCCTAAACAAGTCTGAAGCATTTTGGAAACAAGTCTGTGAACTGATAAGGTTAAAATAGAACTCTTTGGCCACAATGAGCAAGGTATGTTTGGGGTTGTGTTGCAGCCAATGGATGATTTCACTGGTAGAGGGAAGAATGGATTCAATGAAATTCCAGCAAACATAACACCAACTGAGGATGGCTTCTACAAATGGATAATCGACAATAGATTACCTCAAAAGGCGCAAGCTGAAGGTTTTACCATGGCCCCCATGGTCCCCTGATTTGAACTCCATAGAAAATCCCTGGATAGATCTCAAAAGAGCAGTGCATGGAAGAAGAACAGGAAGAATGGATGTAAAGTCTTCAAACAAGAATTGAAAAACGTTTACAAGCTGTGATACTTGCCAAAAGGGGTTCTACTAGGTACTAACCATGCAGGGTGCCCAATGTTTTGCTTCAGGTACTTTTCCTTTTTAGTTATTTTGAAAATATAAAATATGAATATAAAAAAAATTGTCTTTGCTTAAAATACAAAGGGAATGTGTCATCTTTAACGTTATGTCTTTTGGAGATCATTTCATCTTCACCTTGCTTAATTGGTCACAGTGACAGTAATTTTGACCAGGGGTGCCTAAACTTTTGCATGCCACTGTAAGACAGCTCATGATGAGAGTCACCACACATACTGCAGTGATATCATTTTTAAGTATAAAAACTGAAATTAGTTGCATTTAAAACTTCACATCATATGAGTACTCTGGAAAGTTTCCTAACTTTGCATTAGGAAATCAATTCTATTGCAATCTCAGTACTAAGGTTCCTCTTTGAAATCAACTTCTATGTAGGAAACTAAGCAACGGTTTTGTTATGTTTTCAAGAATTTCCCTCATTCAGCCATGTCATATGTACTCTGTTTTCTGAGATACATCTGCCAGAGCATTGTTCCTATCTAAGGTCGTTTCTTGATACTACTTCACTTAGGGTAACAGTACTGGTAATTATTTGTGTTCCATTACCTGTAAAGGTGGCCATTCACATTGGGCAAGTCACAGCCAAACCTGCTGATATTAGTGCGACTAAGTGACTATCTAATGTGTATGGAGGTATTCCTGACTCTCCCTCAGTGGCTGATGTTGGATTTTTTTCTAATCTGTTTTAATTTTTCTGTACATGTCTATTTTTTGAACATTATTATGGGGGCAGCCATTTTGCCTGAGCTGTTGTTAACAGTATTTAGAGATATGCTTTACAGCAGCCACCATGTGCCATAGACCCATAGTCTGGACCTGACCTCACTGATGTCTATGGGAGAGTTTTGTTGACATGGTCAGTGACCTGTACAGTGGTCATTATACAGGGAAGAAGGAAGGGGGATGCAGAGAGTAGATAAGTTGTGACTATCACCTATTGTCAATGGTAGATCCTGTGATATTTATACAGTATATGTAAACTGTGTATGGTAACGTACTGGAGGAGGTGTATATCTCACCTAGAATGCTCACATGGGTGAGGCAAAAAGAATCCAGAAAGCTGTGTTGCTTCAGCAAAGCACAGTTTGCTAAGAAATTTTTAGTTATTTCATGCGCTGGATTTTAATGGAATGGCATGTACCGTTTTTTTTTTTCCTGGCCTATAATATGCACCTGCCCATCTAACTTGGACCCAGATGCACCTGCCAGGACCCAGATGTATCACCTAGTCCACCTGGTGAGAAAATGGCTGGAACCAGACTCCTCTACACCAGACCAGATTATTATTTATTCCATCAATTCCATGGTTCTTTACATCCAGCCCGAGTTACATAAATATAACAATACAATAAACAAGAACCTATTAACAGAGGGGTAAAGGAGTGGTACAGAGAGGTAGAGGACCCTGCTCGCAAGAGCTTACAATCTATAAGATTGTAAAAAAGTTGGTGGTTGACTGTTACTTTCGGGCCCTTCCTGCAGATTTGCAATGTTGGGTCGGGCGTGGAGACTCTAAGACTGCTGACCAGCTTGTCAACCTGGTGGAATGGCTCCTGTTGACAGAGGACTACTTCCATGATTTTCCATCATCTGCTAGTAGCCCCAGACCGACGACTGCATCTGGTGAGAGAGTTCCAACTATTGGAGAGGTGTGGAAAAGGGCTCGTAGAAAGGACAATGTTCTGGAGGTTGGGTATGAGCAAAAGAGTGATGGTGGTCCAAAGTCACCAGCTAATCCTAAGAATTAGTCTCTGCCAAGAAGACCAGGGTTATTCCAGTGCTGGAGGCGCCATGAGTTGGGACATGTAGCTGTCCATTGCCCGCTTACCTCTGAGCCAATGAAATGTGACTCTAGTCAGCTTCATTTGCTGTGTCATGCATTTTTTGTTTAGGCCCTTGCACTTACCTAAGAAGGGACTGCGATCCAGTTGTGGGTTGTCACTTAGGACATATCATGCAAGTAGGCAGGGATAGGGGTGCGGGGAGCACAGAGCTGCACTGTTTCCAACCCTTTCATGACATGAGGTTTGCGGAACCTTTTTGCATGGCTTCACCAGGACTAGAGACTGAGCCACAAATATGCCTCATGTATTGAACGTCCAGGTGTTGCTTTACATCGAGTAGCCTGGTAACCTTGGTATATGCCAGTTTTGTAACTGGGGACCACAGTATGTGCCAGAACAACATGAGTGTGATGTGCATCCATGACGATACAAGATTTACTCTGTGGCCCTTGCTAAATTTGATACTCCAGCTAGAACTGTGACCTATGAAGTTGTAGTGGCAAAAAGGCTCATGCATGATGTCATATTGGGTCGTGATTTCCCTTTGTTCAGGTAGCTGTCTAGAAGGGAAAACTCTTATTCTCTAAGTGAAGAGACTCCTGCAGAACCCATGACTTCCACTTTAAATGATGAAAACGTGGCGTTAAAGGGGTTGTACACTTTTTTAATATTGAGGAGCTATCCTCATGAGCAGGTGTAATTACAGCTCCGCTGTCCCATTCGCTTGAGTGGGACGGCTCCTTCCTATACACTCAAATAGAATAGAACTCCATATGATTGAATGGGTCGGCTTAGGTGTAACTACACTGCTCACTAACTGCAATGTCAACAGACAGCAGGTAAAGAATGAAGGGAAGCAGCGCTCGGACGAGCACAGCCTTCTCTTCAAATAGCTGATCGGTGGGGGTCATGATTGTCGCCCATGAGGATAGGTCATCAATATTAAAAAAGCGGACAATGATGATGATTACACTTTTTCTTTGCAGGTCTTGGGATGAACACACTCCTACGGCTGGTCAAAATGTGCCCAATCTAGAGATGTCTAGAGATAATTTTGGCAAACCACAATTGAGAAAACCTACTCTGTTAAATACTCATAAAGTGTTACAGTAATAAATGGTGTACCACAGGAACCAAAAGCTGACCAACAATCTCCACATTTTGCTATCAATGGTGATCTCTTGTACAGAATTAACAAAATTGTGGAGCAGCTGCTGGTGCCAAAGCTATACCACTATACCAACGTATGGTATTTGACATGGCACACGATTATATCTATGTGATACATGTTATTGTAATCCTGTCTGTGATTATAATAACATGACTCCTGAAAAGTAATCTGCAGTGAACAGTAAGTCTTCAGATATCATTAGATCTAGTGGCTAGTGCAAAAACTGCAGGATTTTATGATTTGTAAAAATAAAAAATACATATATATATATATACTGTGTGTGTATATATATATATATATGTATATATATATATATATATATACAGTTGCAAGAAAAAGTATGTGAACCCTTTGGAATGATATGGATTTCTGCACAAATTGGTCATAAAATGTAATCTGATCTTCATCTAAGTCACAACAATAGACAATCACAGTCTGCTTAAACTAATAACACACAAAGAATTAAATTTTACCATGTTTTTATTGAACACACCATGTAAACATTCACAGTGCAGGTGGAAAATGTATGTGAACCCCTAACTAATGACACTGGACAACTGGAGTCCAATCAATGAGATGAGATTGGAGGTGTTGGTTACAGCTGCCCTGCCCTATAAAAAAAAACACACACCAGTTCTGGGTTTGCTTTTCACAAGAAGCATTGCCTGATGTGAATGATGCCTCGCACAAAAGAGCTCTCAGAAGACCTACGATTAAGAATTGTTGACTTGCATAAAGTTGGAAAGGGTTATAAAAGTATCTCCAAAAGCCTTGCTGTTCATCAATCCACGGTAAGACAAATCGTCTATAAATGGAGAAAGTTCAGCACTGATGCAACTCTCCCTAGGAGTGGCCATCCTGTAAAGATGACTGCAAGAGCACAGCGCAGACTGCTCAATGAGGTGAAGAAGAATCCTAGAGTGTCAGCTAAAGACTTACAAAAGTCTCTGGCATATGCTAACATTCCTGTTAGCGAATCTATGATACGTAAAACACTAAACAAGAATGGATTTCATGGGAGGATACCACAGAGGAAGCCACTGCTGTTCCAAAAAACATTGCTGCACGTTTACAGTTTGCACAAGAGCACCTGAATGTTCCACAGCAGTACTGGCAAAATATTCTGTGGACAGATGAAACCAAAGTTGAGTTGTTTGGAAGAAACACACAACACTATGTGTGGAGAAAAAGAGGCACAGCACACCAACATCAAAACCTCATCCCAACTGTGAAGTATGGTGGTGGGGGCATCATGGTTTGAGGCTGTTTTGCTGCGTCAGGGCCTGGACGGATTGCTATCATCGAAGGAAAAATGAATTCCCAAGTTTATCAAGACATTTTGCAGGAGAACTTAAGGCCATCTGTCCACTAGCTGAAGCTCAACCAGGGGAGGGCTGGCAGCCTTAGTCCTGGGGGGCAAATCCAGTCAAGTGGCCCATTTTATTGTTCAATTTCTTTTATTCAAAAGAGTTATGAAAGAACATTACATCAAGAAACATTAACAGCTTGATGACAAGTCGAAGCTGTGAACAAATAGAAATATACACTCCAATGTTTAAAGATACAGAGAACTTCAGGGAGCATATAAGGGTTCAAACCAGTGGTCATTCTTTACAGTCAAGTGGCACAACACAGTCTGGTTGACGGACGCTGTAAAGTAAACGCTCTGTAGCATACAATCGCAGGCAGACAAATGACATAGACAGGACATACACAAAAGAACATGGGGGGGGGGAAGGGGGAGATAGATCCTGACCATAGATGTAGAGAAACAAAAGTCAGAATAATAAAATACAATTGAAGCGAACCAGTCAGTAGACCTATACCCATTTCAGGTGTGAATGGTAGCCTGAAAAAGGGAATAGGGTAATGGAGACTAGAGAGGGGGCCAACATCTCCTCAGGGACTGGCCTCATCCCTATTCAGCCAGTTGGTAAATTCGTTAGATCCCTTAAACAAAATCCAGGGAGTCCAGATCTTTAGGAATTTGACGGAATTGCCTGAGTCCTCCGCCCAAAGTTCCTCCATTCTATAAATTTTCTCAAAGGTAATAAGCCAGTCCCTAAGGAGAGGGGGAGAGGTGGATTTCCAGAATCTAGGTATAACCAGGCGGGCTGCCTGAACAAAAAATCGTAACAGGCCTTTTCTCAGGGTGGAAGTAGAGCCGGGAAACATGGAGAGTAAGGCACCCTCTGGCGTCCACCTAGTAGAGCTACCGCAAACCAGATCATAGAGGTCATTAATGGCCTCCCAGAAAGGTGTAATCCTATTGCAAAACCACCAAATGTGGGACATATTACCCTCTTCACTACCACACCTCCAACAAGTGTTGGGGCATGTGGGAAAGAAAGAGTGCAGCACGGCCGGGGTCCTATACCATCTAGACAACACTTTAAAATTCTTCTCCTGGAGACCGCAACTGATAGAAGACTTGTAAGAAAGCTCAAATGCCTTCTCCCACTGGTCAGCAGAGAAAGTCTTCCCCAATTCTCTCTCCCACACCCTTACAAAGGGTAAGGAGGAGATGGTGTCATCTCTCCCCTGGAGTAGCCCGTAGGTCAGAGACACTAAATGTGTAGGAGGGGATGTTTGAGTGCACAGTGATTCAAACGAGGTGAGATCCCTAGCCAGAGCTGACTTGGGCCCTAAAGAGGATAAGTAGTTCTTAATGCTATTGTGCTGCAACCACGCCCCTGGCGACATGCTCTCCGTAAAGGAGGACAGCGGCCGTATAGATCCCTTCTCCATAACTGAGAGTAGAGTAGGATTACTTGCAAGTTCCAACCCCAAAAATGACTTACTCTTCAAACCCATAGGGAAATCAGGATTATTAAAAAGGGGGATTAGGGGGCTCGGTGATTGTGTGAGACCCAGTGGTATTGCGATAGTGTCCCAAATCTTCAGAACACCCGAGGTCAAGAGGGGGAGGCGAGGGGGCCTTTTAGATCTAGAGATCCAGAGCAGGCTATGGGTTGAGAACCCAACCTCATGCTTCTCAAACTGGACCCACCTCTTAGAATGTCCATTGTGAAACCAATCCAGTATATATGAGAGGATGGACGCTTTATGGTAATTTGGTAAATCCGGGGCCCCCACGCCCCCCCTTAATCTAGATCTCACCAAAAATCTCATCCCTATCCTAGGAGAGGAGCCCGCCCAGATAAATTTAAGGAACATAGACCTAAGGGTTCTGAAGAAAGAGTTCGGAAGAGGTATGGGGATAGTGCGGAAGAGGTACAGAATGCGAGGGAGAATATTCATTTTGAGCGTGTGTATCCTACCAAACCAGGATAGTGGTAGCCCTTTCCAGCTTTTTAAGTCTTTTTTAATGTCCTCAATAAGGGGAGTAAAGTTCAGGGGGAATAAATCCGTCAAATTAGATGGAATGAACGTACCTAGGTAAGCTATATGGCGACGTGCCCACCGGAACGGAAAAGAGGCTTGTAAATTGTTAACCAGGTCTTGGGGTAAGGTGATATTAAGGACCTCCGACTTATGGAGATTAACTTTAAAATTACTGAGGTCTCCGAAGGACGAGAACTCTCTTAATATATTTGGGAAACCAATTAGCGGGTCTGTGCAGTAGATAAGGAGGTCATCAGCATATATGGCTATTTTCGACTCCAGGTCGCCCATCTTAAGGCCTTTAATAGACTCATTAGCCCTGAGAGCTCTAGCTAAAAATTCCATGACCATAATGTACAACAGAGGGGAAAGGGGGCACCCTTGTCTGGTGCCATTATGGATACGGAAAGGAGTCGATAGAGATCCATTAGCTCGGACCTGCGCACTAGGGTCGCGGTAAAGTGCTAAAATTCTATCAATCATGCCAGGGCCAAACCCAAACGCCTTCAAGGATTCGTGCAGAAAGGACCAGTCTACGCGATCAAACGCTTTCTCTGCGTCGATCGATAAGAGACACAGAGGTGATCCCAATCTGTTAGCTCTGTTAATGATGGCCATAGAACGAATGGTGTTATCGCGCGTTTCCCTCCCCGGGACAAAGCCCGCCTGATCCACATGGATCAGAGATGAAATGAACGGTTTCATTCTGTCCGCGAGGATTTTTGCGTAAATCTTCACATCAATGTTGATCAGGGATATAGGGCGATAGTTACTACAAAGAAACGGGTCTTTCCCCGGTTTCGGTATAACGCATATATGGGCCATTAGTGCCTGGGGAGGGAAAGACGAACCAGCAGCTAGGGAGTTACACATAGTTGTGAAAGGAGGGGTTATTACTTCCTGGAATTGTTTGTAAAAACGAGGCGTAAAGCCGTCTGGGCCCGGGCTCTTGCCAACTATTAAACCTTTGATCGTCCTGTGGACCTCCTGTTCCGTTATTTCGCCCTCTAGTTCCTCTCTATGCTCAGAGGACAATTTAGGGCCGAGTAAGCCAGCCATGTAATCCCTAATCTTTTTGAGTTTGGTGTCATTGGAAGTATCTGCAAACTTCCCTCTCAGGTTATATAATTCCTCGTAATAAGAGCGGAACTCCTGGAGAATGTCCCCAGTTGCGTGAATACGTCCCCCCGATCTGCGATTCAGAGCCGGAATATATGAGGCGTTCGTTTTGGGCCGTAACATTCTCGCTAGCAATCTACCACTTTTATCCCCGTGGCCGTAGAAAAGTTTCTGCAACTTATCCCTAGCACCCAAATATTTTTGATCAATTATCTTGCGGAGAGCTGTACGGGTCTCGCAGAGCTCTTGGAAGGCCTCACTGGACAATGACCCCTTATGTTTCTGCTCCAGACCCGCCAATTTCAACAATAATGTTTTGATCTCCCCAGCTCTAATCTTCTTAAGTCTAGAAGCATGAAGAATACATCTGCCTCTAATCACACATTTTAGGGCCTCCCATTGAACAGTCGGGCTAGAAGGATCATTTACATGATTCAGGGCGAAATCAGAGATGGCGGATTTAATGTCAGCAGCACAGACAGGATCTCTAAGTATGTTATCATTAAGTTTCCAGGAACCAAGCGATCTAGAGGCAACGCCAATGTCTAAGGCCACCCAAATCAGGGAATGATCCGAAAATAAGGCAGGTTCAACGCCCGCAGCTGGGTGTGAGTCCAGTAACGAGTGGGAAATGAATATGTAGTCTAAGCGGTGATACGTGTTATGAGAGGCGGAGAAAAATGTGAAATCCTTTGTGGTGGGAAATAAGATGCGCCAAGTATCTATTAGTCTGAGGGATCGGAGATGTCTCTTAAAACCACGGGCCACCCCAGGGGAAACAGAGGACCTACCGGAGGAGGTATCCAGGGAGACATCCAGGGGGAAGTTTATATCCCCGCCCAAGACGATCGGCAAGCCATCAGCGAAGTCGGTCAGTGCAGAGAACATCCTAGAGGCAAAGCGGAGGTGTCCTGTATTGGGAAAGTAAACATTAGCAATTATAAAGAGTTTCGAGGCTAAGGAGACTTTAATGAAAAGAAACCGACCCAAGCTGTCAGAAACCGTGTCCAGTATTTCACATGGTACAGATTTGTGTATGGCAATGGACACTCCCCGAGATTTTGACTCCGGGTGTGTGCAATGCGACCAGGTCGTGTAGTACCTATTTTTGCAGGAAGGCACATGTCCAGATTTGAAATGAGTCTCCTGTAGCAGAGCTATTAAGACCTTTTGTTTATGCATGCTATAGAGAATTTGGTTACGCTTGGCTGGTTCGTTGAGACCGTTCACATTGTAAGAGCTGATTCTAATAGGTGCCATATAGAATAGCACATATTAAGAGGCTATATGCAAGTGTGTCAGGAATGAACAGGGGGAGGGAAGAACGAGAGGGGGGACCAGACGAGACAGGGTAGACAGAACAAGGACACACAATTAACATAAAAAACAGAAACCTGTGGCGTTCAGCCTGAGGTAGTGACATCTCAGGGAAATCGTCAGCCACTCTGTAGAGATAGGAGCAATGAAAGCCCAGGGTGAGCCAGCATCCTCCCACCACTGAATATTGAGGCATAACGGATAAAGAGCTATTTGGTAAACGTGGGACTGCCCCTAAACCAGTCCAACCAGTGGAGTCAGGGGTAAGGGCAGAGCCGTAAAGAACTAAAAACTACACAAAACACCCGCAAGGGAATAAAGGCTAGTGACTCCAAGCCTTGACCTAGGGGTAGGAACCGAATACTTAAACCACAATCAAAGCAAAACGGTTGCAAGAGACCCACACGGAAAGTGGGCACGTTAGAGTCCAATACAGACATAATATGATGATCTTCTCACGGCGACTTTCTCGTTTTCGATGAGCGCGGAGAAACTTGCGTCCACTGCACTCTATCTGGCAGCGGTGCAGGGGATGGCATCACCGGCCAATCCGGGAGGGAGACCCTGGGTAGCGAAAAAGTCTCTAAGAATTTAGGGAGGTCCTCGATGTCCCGGAATGTCGCCATCTTGCCGTCCTTCTTGGCGTGGAGTTGAAATGGGAAGCCCCAGCGGTATATTATGTCTTTCTCCCTTAGCAGGGCAAGGACAGGGCGGACCGCTCTGCGTAGCTGGAGTGTCCTTCTCGACAGATCAGGGAGAATCTGAATTTGAGACCCCTGGTAGGATAAATCCTCAGATTGCCGTGCAGCCCTCATAATGTCCTCCTTGATTTTAAAGAAGTGTACGCGGCATACGATGTCACGCGGTCTGTTGGGGTCTGCAGATCTAGGCCCTAGAGCCCTATGCACTCGATCTAGCTCAATGGGGGTATCCTCTGACCTCTGCAGCAGAGAGCTGAATAGCGCCTGGACAGTAGCTTCCAAGTCAGACGGCGCGACGGACTCCGCAAGTCCCCTTATTCGGAGATTATTCCGCCGGTGGCGGTTGTCGATATCATCGATATGGGATAAAATTTGGGAGATCTGTGAGGAGTGCGCAGAGAGCACTTGTTGGTGGTCTGCAAGGTGTTCAAACACTGCCTCCTGTGTTTTCTCAGAGGCCTCCACCCGATTACCCAGATGAATAATTTCTTCCTTCAGACCCTCCATCTCCGTTTTATATGTCTGCTCAAGTCTGGAAACTGAGTGGGCTAAGTCCTCTTTTGTAGGCAGCGCACGCAGCTGCGCTTGTAAGTCCCAGCCAATATCGGAGACACATGAGGAAGGGCTCCTGGAGTCTGTGTCTGAGGGAGCCGAGCGGGCGCCGCGGTCTGGGAGCGGCGTGGAGGAGACGGCGGCCATCTTGGGAGTACCTTGCTGTCCCGTCATAGACTGCTGGGAACCGAAGAATTTCTGGATTCCGGTACCGTCTCCTGGCTGATCGGTCTCAGCAGTGTTCTTTGCGGTTTTTCTGCCCATCTTGAGCGGGTTATGGCAGTTTTAATAGCCGGAAAATAGCTGTAATAATGCGAGTGGCGGGAGAGCTGCAGCGACGCACGTCCTATTCAGCCATGAGCAAGCCACGCCCCCAAGTGGCCCATTTTAGCCCCGCCCATTATTAAAAGCCCCTCCGACATATAATAGGCCACTCCCAACACACACTTTACAGCTGACATTCTATAGTTGAGGCCTGTCTCTACACATCATACGGAGGGGAGGGTCTTCCTGGCTGCACTGCCTGCTTATACAACAAGCTACAGCCAGGAAGCTCCTCCGCTCTCCTCCCTCCCCAGATCCTGCTCAAGGCCTGTGGTTCCACCCACCATCTGTCACCCGCCCGTGGCCTGCTGCCCCCTTTGGCCGTCCTCACCCAGCTCTGAATCCTCCTTCTGCAAATGGCAGGGGGAGGAGCCGGAGCATCTCCTCTCCTACATAGCGCCCCCTACCTCTTACATCCAGTGATGTCACCTTTGTTGTAGACGTTCTCTTTCCTCATCTTCTCCATTCAGACCAGACCGCCATGATGATTTTTCTGCCATCTCCCGTCTCTGCAGAGATTGAGAAACAGACATTAGTTTCCTGCCACCCCCAATACTATACTGCAGAAACAGTCCCCCTGGGAATACTGCTACCACACAGATAGTGACCCCTTAAACAATTATTGGCACAGTGCTCTAAAAAATAACTGCGCCCAGACACTAATAGTATAAAGATAATGTCCTCCAAAAATAATTGTGCTAAGCTGATACTGTGCCAGGGTGCCCCCAAAGTAACAGTGCCCCCCAAAATCCCACCAATAGAAATAATTCTCTGCCAGAGCACACTTAGTAGTAATAATGCCCCTATAGTGCCCTAGTAATCATGTTCCTCATAGCCCCCCAGTAGTAGTAAAGCTCCCCATAATACCCCCTAGTAGTACAAATTTTCCCTATAATATGACAGTACATGAAATACCCCCGCTTAGTGCCCGCAGTTGAGCTAATGTCCCCATAATGTATGCCAGTATAAAATACCCCTATATAGTGCCCGCAGTAAATGCACTCATACTGCTCCTCTCCCCCTTCCCCATAGTGTCCCCCATAATATGCCAGTAAAAAAAATGCCCCTTAGTACCCCCAGCAGATGCCCCTATAGTGCTCCTCTCCCCCACAATGTGCCAGTAAAAAAATTCCCCTTCTTAGTGCCACCATATGCCCCAATAGTGCTCCACTCCCCCATAGTGCCCCCAAATAATGCCCCATAGTGCCGCTCTCCCCTATAGTGCCTGCCATAATGTGCCAGTAAAAAATGCCCCCTTAGTGCTACCAAATGCCATAGTGCCCCCATAATGTTCCAATACAAAAGGCCCCTTTAGAGCCCCCACTTCCCCATAGTGCCCCCAAATAATGCCCCTATAGTAACACCAGATGCCCCATAGTGCTGCTCTCCCCTATAGTGCCCCCCAGAATGTGCAAATAACTTTTAAAAAAAGCCCCTTTAGAGCCCCCAGATACCCCCATAATGCTCCTCTCCCCCATGGTGCCCCCCCATAATGTGCCAGCAAGAAATGCCCCCATAGTGCCAGCTCCTCCAATAGTTCCAGCTCCCCCCCCCATAGTGCCAGCTCCCCTCATAGTGCCAGCTCCCCCCCATAGTGCCATCCCCCTTATAGTGCCAGTTCCCCCTTATAGTGCCAGTTCCCCCTTATAGTGCCAGCCCCCCCATAGTGCCATCCCCCCCATAGTGCCAGCTCCCCCATAGTGCTAGCTCCCCCCATAGTGCCAGCTCCTCCCCCATAGTGCCAGCCCCCCATAGTGCAAGCCCCCCTATAGTGCCAGCTCCGCCTATAGTGTCCCCCCATAGTGCCAGATCCCACCCCCATAGTGCCACCTCCCCCTATAGTGCAAGCCCCCCCATAGTGCCAGCTCCTCCCCCATAGTGCCAGCTCCCCCTATAGTGCAAGCCCCCCCATAGTGCCAGCTCCTCCCCCATAGTGCCAAGCCCCCCATAGTGCCAGCACCTCCCCCATATTGCCAGCCCCCCCATAGTGCCAGCCCCCCATAGTGTCAGCCCCCCCATAGTGCCAGCTCCCCCTATAGTGCTCCCCCATAGTGCTAGCTCCCCCAAAGTGCCAGATCCCCCCCCAAAGTGCCAGATCCCCCCCCATAGTGCCAAATCCCCCCATAGTGCCAGATCCTCCCTATAGTGCAAGCCCCCCCATAGTGCCAGATCCCCCCCATAGTGCCAGATCCCCCCTATAGTGCAAGCTCCCCCATAGTGCCAGATCCCCCCCATAGTGCCAGCTCCCCCTATAGTGCCCCCGCATAGTGCTAGCTCCCCCAAAGTGCCAGATCCCCCCCCATAGTGCCAAATCCCCCCCCATAGTGCCAGATCCCCCCTATAATGCCAGCCCCCCCTATAGTGCAAGCCCCCCCTATAGTGCCAGATCCCCCCCCATAGTGCCAGCCCCCCGCAGAGAAGAAAAAAACAAAACACTAATACTTACCTCCATCAGCAGCGATGCAAGCCTCTTCTGGCCTGTGTCCCTGCTGTGTGCTGCCGGGCTCAGGCGTCGCGATGATAATGACGTCATCGCACTGCCTGAGCCGGCCTCTGATAGGCTGCAGGCATTAGTGCCTGCGGCCTATCAGAAGAACAGGGGAGGGACACGCCTCTCCCTCCCCTGCCCCACAGCACACAGCACGGCCGCAATGACATCCAGGTCCGCGCCGCCTGTGGTGATGATCGGCGGTGCGGCCCTGAAGAATATTTATAAAAAAAAAAAAAAAAAAGTTTTTTTAAGACGGGCGGCCCAGCGGCCGTTTATTTAGGGCGGCCTGGGGGGCAATTGCCTCCCTGCCCCCCGGCCCAGCCCGCCCCTGAGCTCAACAGAGATGGGTGTTGCAACAGGACAACGACCCAAAGCATAGAAGTAAATCAACAACAGAATGGCTTCTGGAGTGGCCAAGTCAGAGTCCTGACCTCAACCCAATTGAGATGCTGTGGCATTACCTCAAGAAAGCGATTCACACCAGACATCCCAAGAATATTGCTGAACTAAAACAGTTCTGTAAAGAGGAATGGTCAAGAATTACTCCTGACCATTTTGCACGTCTGATCTGCAACTACAGGAACCGTTTGGTTGAAGTTATTGCTGCCAAAGGAGGTTCAACCAGTTATTAAATCCAAGGGTTCACATACTTTTTCCACCTGCACTGTGAATGTTTACATGGTGTGTTCAATAAAAACATGGTAACATTTAATTCTTTGTGTGTTATTAGTTTAAGCAGACTGTGATTGTCTATTGTTGTGACTTAGATGAAGATCAGATCACATTTTATGACCAATTTGTGCAGAAATCCATATCATTCCAAAGGGTTCACATACTTTTTCTTGCAACTGTATATAGACAATGACAGTAAAAAATAATCCAAAATTTTTAAATAATGGCACAGATTTGCTAATCCTCCAGATGGCATAAGCTTAGACAGACTGTATAGACCTGCACCAGTCTTACTTTGAGTCAGATTTTTACACCAGAAATTTGGCACATGTTAGGCCCCAAGCCCTTGCCGAGCCTGTTGGGAAATAAGTGTAGAAACTTGAGATACGACACATTTTAGACAGTTTTTGGAACAGACACATTAGTTAGTGTGGGTTAATATGTTTAAACTGATTTTAGCAATAGCTACAGCTATTCTGATGACACGTTCCTGTTAAAGAGCAGCTGACAACATGATTAACCCTATTAAACCAGGCATATCGCCTGGTAGGGTTGATCATGCTAATTAAAACCATATCTTTCATTTGTTTTTACCTTGTACGACTGCGGAGATACCATTACTTTTCTATTTAGGCAAATTAGTTACTTGGAGCACCGAGGGGCTGGCTGTAGACATAGAAGCACTGTTACAGCTACGCGCTGGTGCTCAGTACATTTCCCCCTCCCATTTGATTGACAGGACAAGCCAGACAAGTCAATAGGATCCTCCAGGATCTGTTACACAACAGATCCACCATGACTGTCAAGTCTCCTGTAATAATGGAAACTATTAGCCTAACATATCATGCATATGATGCAAATAGTAATATTCAACAAAAGGGAAATATCAAAATAAATTATGTGAATCCATTCCATTAACAATCTGCTATATTAATAATATTCATTACTAATAAATTACTGTATATACGTGCTGACATCTTTATAGTAACATGAAACACAAACCATAAAATTAAAACAGAAATCTTCAAACAGTAAAAACAGATTTATGTTCATTTTATATATTGAACTAATTTATATTCTGAGTGGTGTAACTAATGTACTCGGGGTGACAGAGTGCAGAATGACTCATAAGAGCTACTTACTGATAATGCAGAGGCAGCACAAACCACATATGAAGCATTCACTCCCCCGACTTTCTAGTTCATCTCAAGGACAGCCAGTGAGGTTGCAAAAATACTTCTTTATTCCTTTCCACTTTACTGTCTATGCATATTATATTCCTTTGCTGTTTTTACCAAAACAAAACATAACCACAAGATGGCGCAGAAGGGCCACTGAAGAGACCAATACTTTTGGGGGTCATGTATGAAAATTGATATGATGGCATGAGCCGCATGACACTTAAAACATGATGTCTGGAAAAAAAATCATGTGAAGCACAATGTATTGTGAGTGCAATGATTGTGGAAATGTTGCACTACAGTAACAGTAGCTGGTATGTAAATCATGCACATTGACCCCTTTGTTTTATAATATTATTTGTTCCAGGGTTACCAATGAGTAGAGTGAGGCCATAACTATAAAAAGGTGTTCATTTGAAGCCCCTAAAATGGTAACCTAAGGAGGAAATGCAGAATTGATTAAAATTAAACATAATAAATTAATAAGCAATTAAAGGGGCTAAAATGCATTACAAAAGGCTCAATTTCTGCTCTACAAAGATGGCTAGTTCTGCTGTACTGCACTAATGATCCACTTAATATAACTATACTGGGACCATCCAATATTCTTCCTTTCTACATCCTAATAAATTACTAACAGCATCCGAATACTTACTATATCTTTAATTACAGTGATATTTTAGTCCCCATCACAAATATGCAGTGGGTGCTGCCATGTTCAATGCATTAGTGGTGGGCAGGTTTTACAGAAGCAGGACTTCAATAGACAGTGCAGTCCTGTGTAGCCCCCTACCCACAGGACTCATACAAGTTTGTTCCCATGGCTGAAAGGGTTTTTGTAAAAAAAAAACTGCTGCGTCTTTCTTATGTAGAGAGCTATCGCTGCCGTGAGGGACACTGTTGCTGCTAGTGTTTTGTTCTAAGCAACTAAAAGGAGAAATCTGGGACTTAGGATAGTAATATCAGTTCGGCAGTACAGTGTGCTGTTTCGGTGCTTGGTTTAGGGACACAGTAGCTCCTGTCACCAGTTCACCAGCCGGGATGCTGAGAGTTGGACCTCAGCCAATCTTCTATTGATCACCAAAGATAGGCGATCAATATTAAACGCAAAAACACAAATGCAATAGCACTCTGCAACCAGCACTCTGCCCTGCCTCTATGCTGGATGTTGAATGAGGCATTGGTGTACATTTTGGCCAAAGCGTAATAAGCCACTCACCACGTTAAGGTCGCCTCTATGAGTGGTCCCTAACACTAGTTCCTACCTGTTTATGGGCCATGATAGCCACACAAAGTCCAGGGAGCGCAGGTACAGCATGCACGCCAGGCACACTCTGCTTTTAACCCCGTCCGGTGCCGTGACAGCTTTCATCGGATCCAGGGATGCAAGTACCAACATGCATGCTGAGCCCACTATATACTTCTCCTGGAGCCAAATGGCTACTGGTAGGCGGTTTTAAAGTCAGTATAAAACTGAGTCTACTTTTACAGGACTACCAGTAGCCATTTGGCTCCAGGAGAAGTATATAGTGGGCTCAGCATGCATGTTGGTACTTGCATCCCTGGATCCGATGAAAGCTGTCACGGCACCGGACGGGGTTAAAAGCAGAGTGTGCCTGGCGTGCATGCTGTACCTGCGCTCCCTGGACTTTGTGTGGCTATCATGGCCCATAAACAGCTAGGAACTAGTGTTAGGGACCACTCATAGAGGCGACCTTGACGTGGTGAGTGGCTTATTACGCTTTGGCCAAAATGTACACCAATGCCTCATTCAACATCCAGCATAGAGGCAGGGCAGAGTGCTATTGCACTATTTATTAAGACTGTCATTTTATTCGCTCTGGAGGAAGCGCCAAAGTTATGTAGAGGCACAGGCCTCTACCTACGTTTGGCAATTACTCCAGCAGGCTGTGTGACAGACTTAAAAGGGTTTTCTGAGATTTTAATACTGATGACCTATACTCTGAATGGGTGTGGGGTCCAAGACCTGGGACCCACTCCCATCAGCTGAAAAGGCACCGGCGTTCCTATGAGTGCTGCAACCTTCTTGCAGTTTACCAAGCACAGCGCCGAACATTGTATAGCGGCTGTACTTGGTATCACGCTCAGCCCAATTCACTTCAAGGAAAAGCTGAGAGAAGGCCGTGGAGCTACTGCCTTCTCGAACAGCTGATCAGCGGGGGTCCCAGGGGTTAGATCCCCACCAATTACATACTGATGATAGGTCATCAGTATTAAAATATTGGACAACCCCTTTAAAGGCTATGGACACCTTTGGGTACAATTTTTTTAAAATTATTATTGCATTGTACACATTTTGAGCTAAAAATAATTTTTTTCAATTGGTCTTCATTAAAAATATTGAACACCTTTCTCTGTGCAGCCTTGAGATTCTCTAGTAGCATGCTCTGAATTTTTACTTTGTTCTATCAGGCAGCTCAGCTGACGGCTCCTTATCTCTGACCTAAACACTCATTATAGTTCAATTCTTATCTTACTGATTATATTTATGACCTTTTAATAATTTAAAGATAAGGGTTATTAGATGAAAGCACAAAGTGAAAGTACGATTCACACAGCTAAATCTACACCAACTTCCTTGCTGACATAAAGATAAGCAATTTTGATAAAGGCCGCTTTCACACAAGCGAGTTGTACACTCCAGACTTGGAGCGTGAGTATGCGCCAGCTCCCGTCCTGAACTCCTAGCACTGCCGGGGTCGCATAGCATTATACTGATTCATGATTAGGGATGAGCGAATCGACTTCGGATGAAATATCCGAAGTCGATTTGCATAAAACTTTGTTCTAATACTGTACTGCTCCGTACAGTATTAGAACGAAGTTTTATGCGAATCAACTTCGGATGTTTCATCCGAAGTCGATTCGCGCATCCTTATTTATGATGCTATGTAACCCTTAGAGGCCTGGAATGTATTGGATAACAAGGGTTACATAGCATCATAAATCAATATAATGCTATGTGATCCCAGCAGTGCTGGGAGGACAGGAGCTGCCGTATACTCACGCTCAGAGTCCGGAGTGTACAACTCACTCGTGTGAAAGCGGCCAAATTAAAATGATAAATGAGCCGGGCCTGCCTACCTACCCATCACGCCCCCTTTTCTTGCCACTTTGCAAAAGTGGCGTGAGCAAGGAAAAGTTGCATAATTTGCTACAAAATGGCATGCGACAAAATCTTTGACTTACATACACCACTATTGTCATATACTGTATATATATATATATATATATATATATATAATGCCTCATATATTTTCTGGCACCATGGCAGCCCAAAATCAGTAGAAGGTGCCATGCATCAGACCAACACTGATATGATATTGCTATGGGCATAACACAGTGTACCCGTTTTACCTGAACTACACCTTAAAGCTGTCTGAGCTGAAAAAAAATTGGAGAGGGATGGTATTAAAACAACAAAAGAATGTATACGCGTCAGTTCTAACCCCTCCTGCTCCGATCCTTCCTGCCCTGGCAGTCATGCCATCATGTTCTTGGCTGCAGCAGTAATGTGCTGAAGCGGTCATGTGCACCGCAAAGCCAGTGTGGTCCTTGTAAGTGATTAGTTTGTGCATCCCTGATTTAGTGAGACAAGGAAGCAATCTTTTTTGTGTCTACATTATCTTACATGCGGGTATTGCTATCTACAGCTACAATATTTACCCAAAGAAACATCACTATCTATAGCTTACATCAGATGTACTGCTCCACCTAGCAAGATCCTATGCAATGACTTCCGGGCACTAAGTGTAAATTCTAAAATAAATAATAATAATAATAATAATAATAATAATAATAATAAAAAATTCAAATGGCCACACACCATTCCACCCAACTTTTTGGATGGAAAAAGAGGGACTTTGTGTGTAAGATCCAATCACTGGTTGTGAAGTAGGTCAAGGCTGCAGCCAGTGATTGGCTGATTCCCATCCCCAGCCGTTTCCTGCCGTGTCAAGGCAGCAGTAGGAAGTGGGGTACATCACATCTAAAGTGGCGGGGAATCACTAAGGTTCTCCCGGGACAGCTTTTTTCTTGCACAGGAATAACCCTTCCAAATTGTGCCAAATATTGAAATAATATATAAGCATATAAAGTGAGTGAGAACACACAGCTAAGGCTTCTTTCACATTAGTGTTAGCATTGTCCGGCAGGGGAACAGCTTGCTGGATCCGTACTAATGCTTGCAGACGTTTGCTGCCGGAAGTCTGCTCTGGCCCCATTCACTATAATGGGGACGGGTCAGAGATGCGGCTGCAGCACGGCAAACAAGCTGAGAGGCGGCCGGACAAAAAAAACGCAACTGGGGAACAGCCTGCCGGACAATGCTAACACTAATGTGAAAGAAGCCTAATAAAACTATTTGTCAGATCAAGGAAAACCTCCGCATTTATTCGGGGCTTTGCTTGTGAACTTGAAGCAATCCAAAGAGTGGAGGCATTGCTCTTACAAAGAATTTATTCATAAACCATCATCACGTGAAATAAATAAAACCTTTCTGTAGCAATGTAAAAGGCATCAACACAAAGATACAGCTATAAAGGCATGTAACAAAGTGCCGAGGCCCATGTACATGAGCAGATCGTGGGTTGAATAACTTGGTTTTTCCCACAATACAAGATAGGATACGGGATAAGCATCTGATCAGTTGGTGCTCGACCGCAGAGACTCCCACATAAAACTGGGGTTCCTTGTCTGGAGCGACCATTCAATCTCTTAGGGCCCCATAGACATTAGTGTATTGTCGGCCGACAGCTTAATGTATAGGGGAAGCTCCCGACTCTGCCTCGACAGATGATGTTGGGAGAGAAAAGGATCTGGTGAAATGAATATTTTCGTCTGATCCTTTTGTTTCCCCAGGAGATAAGCCGCCACCAGAAGGGTCTCGCAGCTGCTTTCTCCCCTCTCCTCATTAAATACACATACACGTTTGGGCGAGCATATATGTGTATGGGGGAGTAGGGAGCGATCGAGCAGGCCGACAGCTATTGAATGTGAGCGGCCGCTCTTTGCGTTAATTGTATCAATGAATGCTACTATGAATATCTGCTCCTGTAAATGGACCTTTACTATGATAACTCTCACCATCTTTGCAATGGTTAATGTGGATATGCTCATGGACAAAATGTAAAGAAAATCAAATCTCAAAAACAGCATAAAGTTAACCATAGACATTGGATACAACTCTGCCATGCAATGTATTACCATGTGGAGACCATTAGGCCAGACACAGACGAGCGAGTTTAATGCGAGAAACTCGCTGTGTGTGGCAGTGTGAATTCCCGTTCTGACCTCTGGTCCTCTAACAGGATCGCAGGGCATTATAATGATTTATAATGCTGCGTGTTCCTGCCAGACCAGGGATCTATTGAATTATACAGACAGCATTATGTCAGTGTAATTAAATAGATTCCAGGATCCTCAGGTCACACAGCATTATAAATCATTATAACGCTGTTCGATCCTGTCAGAGGAGCAGAGGTCAGAACGGGACCTTACGCTGTGAGTTCCTTGCATTGAACTCTCTCGGCTGTGTCTGGTCTTATAGGCAAACATCAGGTAATCTTATTTTTACTGCTCTGGTTGAAGGGTTGGCAATCAACCATATTTACCCTAAACATCAGATCAAATTTTCATCAGATTGCTGGTTGGTAATTGATTTCTTTGACAAAAGACCGCAACCAATACATGGCTGACTGTCAAACACTTGCCTAACATGTATCAGACGCTGTCAGTGGACGGTAAAAATGGTTTACCTCTGAAGGATGAAAACAGTCCAAATGGCACAAGTGCAATGAACGTTAAAACAGAAAGCTCTGATCAACCAAAGGTGGCCATGCACCTTAGATAGCGGTTTGCCTCATGTACATTCGGCTGACAGCTATTTCCCCCGCCGTTCTAACACACATGCACACTTGGCTAAGCGTGCATGTGTTTTCAATAAAGAGAGAAAGATACGGCACTGCCACACAACTCTGGTGGTAGCTTATCCCACTTGAGAACAAAGGACCAGGCATTTTTAAATCCAACATGCTTGATGTTTCGTTCACTTAACATCTGACATGAGAGAAGAGCTGGGACACCATTGCTAAATGGTCGACCATGAGTGCCAAGATCAGAAGATTCGACTGTCCATCTAATGTGCATGGCCAACTTATGGCACCATGTGTCGCTGCACAATACTCTAAAACCTGCGGCCCTCCAGCTGTTGTAAAACTACAACTCCCACCATGCCCTGCTGTAGGCTGATAGCTGTCTGGGCATGCTGAGAGTTGTAGTTTTGCAACAGCTGGAGGGCCGCAGGTTGAGCATGCCTGATCTAAAAGGAGCCCAATGTATGGTGCTATTCTAGCAGCAAGGTTTCAATGGGAGAATACCTCTGTCACCCAATAGAGTAGGTCACAATTATTCTATATACCATCTCATATCAGAGATTACAATGTTCTCCGTTTTTTTAGCCACCATATCACATGCATTATATCCAGTTACCTTCCTGCACGTGTGATATTAACAGACAACACAGTACTATGTATACTGAGCTGCGTACAGTTTTATACTCTCTGATTCCTTTACATGACCAGCATGAAACCAGCGGGATGTGGAGCTGGATCTGGACTCATGGTGCTTATAGATCTCTGATACTCGGCATGACCTGAAATAAAATATTTCGTACATATCCCATGCAATGCGATTATTTATCAGGCTTCATTCGTCTGAGCCTACTGTATGTGCACAATAGTTCTACACTTGGAAGGTTCTGAATACCGAGCTAATGTTCATCAATGACACTATTCACATTCAGAATTCTCATATTTTCACATCGTGTCCTAAGGTCTGTAACGTAGCATACTATTCCTATGGATGTCAATAATCTCTCTTTTTTATCTGTGTTTGGGCAATGGCAGAATACATGTCTGATATATGTTAAAAAAAAAAAAAACACATAAAACTGAGCTTTAACACAACCATGGACACAATATGGCGGTAAATAAAGAGAAAACCTCTGTACTCCATATTTGAATGCACCCAATTAAATGAGGTCATGATCACTGGTTAAAGGGGAGCTCTGGTTAGCAATTATCTAACACAGCTCCCTCTCGACGATAAATGTGACTGGTCAGGAAATCACTGGCGGAGATTTATCAAACTGGTGTAAAGTAGAACTAGCTTAGTTGCCTAGAGCAACCAATCAGATTCCACCATTTATTTTTCACAGCTTCTTTGAAAGGTGGAATCTGATTGGTTGCTATGGGCAACTAAGCCAGTTCTACTTTACACCAGTTTGATAAATCTCCCCCACTGTGTCCTATGTCGAGAGGGACCTGAAGGCAGAGATTGCTGGAGGACCTGGGAAGCAGTGGAACGAAAGTGGCGGTGGTCTAATAAGGTATTACTTATTTTATTATTTGTACTCCAATCTGAGCCCCTTTTTTAAATTAATCAGCAGAACAACCCCTTTAACAACTTCTTTTTAAATCCATTTGATTTTAAGGGGCAGAGTAGAAAAGTTTTTCTAGAAATTAAATATTGACAACCTATCCTCATCAATATCAGATCATTGGCGGTCCGACACCCAACTATCAGCTGTGCTGTGGCCTCTTCATAGTATACCAAGCACACCGCCGTACATTGTACAACATCTGACATTGTATCGTTGCTCTGCTTGGTTTTGCACTTCAATCCCATTCACGTGAATGGCACTTAGCTGCAGAATGCCATATGACTGATGGATGTGGTGTCACAGGCCACAGCACTTGCCTAAGCAACTGTAGCCCCTTGCAACAGCTGATAGGTGGGGATGCCAGGAGTAAGACTCCCTCCGATGCGATACGGACAGCCTATCTGGAGAATAGATCCTCACTATTTAACTCCTGGATCACCCCTTTAATCTCATATGTTTGTATAGGTTGGGGCTCTGTTTTACTCATTTACAGAGTTGCAAATATTCTGCTTAGGAGCATACTGCATGCGGCTTTATTACTCAGTTAGGCGCTCCTAAGCTCCATCTAGAAGCGGTGCGGGCAATCAGCATGTTAAGCGACTATGGAGGATATTTGAAACTTTGTATCAGAAATCAGGATTTCGACTGCTTTTTAAGGGTACTTTCACACTAGCGTTTTTCGTTTCCGGCACAGAGTTCCGTCCTACCGGAAAAGAACTGATCAGTTTTATCCTAATGCATTCTGAATGGAGAGCAATCCGTTCAGGGTGCATCACGATGTCTTCAGTTCCATTTTTTTTACGTTTTAGGACGGAGAAAATACCGCAGCATGTTGCAGTTTTCTCTCCGGCCAAAAAAACTGAACACTTGCCTGAATGCCGGATCCGGATTTTTTTTCCATAGGCATATATTAGTGCCAGATCCAGCATTCAAAATACTGCAATGCCGGATTAGTCCATCCAAAAATGTGAAAAAAATAGAAACGGAACCGTTTGTCCGTATGAGAAACGGACAGATGGATCCGTTCTTACAATGCATTTGCGAGACGGATTCGCATCCGGATCCGTCTACAAATGCTGTCCGTTTGCATGCAGATTGCCGGATCCGGCGACGGAACTGCTTGCCCGGAAAACTCTGCCACAAGTGTGAAAGTACCCTTAAGGAGTTTGACCATGCAAAACTGATGACAGCGATAGCCAGGGGACCAGTAAATACGTACCATTTGTAGAGCTTTTCTTATCAGGAGCACTTTGAATATAAACTTTTATTCTGCTCCTGCAAGTGCCCAGGGAGCAGGGATTTACTGTGAAGTGCTCTCTGCTATGACTGCTGCATCGTCCAACCAGGAGACCACTACAGCAGTCACTCAGAGCAGAGGGGAGGGTGTACAAAGCAGCCAAATGCAGCGAGTACTTCACAATAAAGCTTCGGTTTAGGCACTTGCAGAATCTGGCAGAATAAAAGTTGATGAGAAAAGTTCCACAAAAGGTATGTTGGTACTGCTGTCGCTGGCGCTCTACCTAGCACTGTCAGCAGTTTTGCATAGTCAAAACTGCTGACAGACTCCCCATAAGATATATTGGCAAAGAAATCAGTACAGAATTTAACCTATTTAGATTTAAAAATATGGTGTTTAAGCTTGAAGGCTTGTCCATGGATGTTGAAGATTGACTTCAGAGCGATTTAACAAATATGATTGATGAGAATGTTTGATTCATTCCTGATATTTTATCATCTGTCTTATAAATGGGCTTATACTTTAAATCCAGTCTTCACACGGGAAAGCCTGTGAGTCAATGGCAGTGATGACGGATAGAAATTCAACCTTAAAAATCTCTTCACAGCACACAAGAGTTAAAGGAAAATACAGCCGCCTCCAATTGATATTGCTTCCATGATATGTTTCTCTAATTTCTGAACTGCCCCATGATCAGCAGTAAAGTCTACGGCTGGCAAACACATATACCGACAAGCAACACAGTATAGCGGTGCTGCCTGTCAATGACACATAACAATTCACTCAAAAAAAGTCATAAAAATTACAACTGTTTTTAAAATCGACCTCCAAAATGTAAAAACCTTCAATCTAAGAGTATTTTACTCAACTAGAAGCGCTACATATGACACAAAATAGTCAGAGGTTGTAATATTCTAGGAAAGCATTTTGCCCGGTTTTAATGTTCGTATTGCAGAAGAAGCAGCAAAATAACAACTCCTTCCATATTTCAAATAGAAGGCTGAAAACTGTACATATGAGAGATCTTGATCTACGTCTTATATTGGCCTTTCTTTGGGAGGCTCAGAAAGAAAGGGAAAAAAGGCCATGGTCAAAAAGCGATACCACATTCTTATGCGTCATGCATCCCAATGCATGTGAACCCTGAACATTTGTTTCCTGAAGTCTGGTCGTTGTGCTACATTTCATTGCAGAGTACATCATGGTTGAGAGCTGTGTGGTTCATCTGTACGGTGTTACAGTCGTCTTCATTTGCAGACAGCATAAAGGCAGGGGTAAATGGGAAAAGTTTATGGCAGGCTGCCCGGTACTCCTCATACTGAGTATTGCAGCTTCCAAAGCTTCCATCAAGAAGTGCTTCCAAGACCTTTGTCAGACTCTGTGCAAGAGAGAGAATCACAGATCAAGATGACATTTTATAGTTGGACATTTTAATTGCCGGTACAGTTGGAAAGCTGTTTTGCTGTCACTGGTGAGGCGTTGGGGAGACAGTTTTGACAAAAGTGATTATATGTGCACAGGCCAGGCGGCACCAATCTCAGCAACGTTCAGCAACACATGGACTATGACCATGAGTAAGGCCTGAGCATCATCTTCTCCTGGCTGGGGAGGTCCCAGTAGAAACCGTACTCACATACTAAGCAAACACCTCCTGTGCAATGCTCAGGTATTTAACACTTAAAAGTTGCCTTTAGGAGCTTAAAGGGGTATTCCAGTTGTGACAAGTTATCCTCTACCCACTGGAAATGGGAGCACTGCTGGATTGGTGGGGTCTGAGCCTCTTTGAGAGAATAGGGGTCCATGCCCCCATATGAATAGAGAGGTAGGATAAGCATTTGCACTGCCACTCCATTCCTCTCTATGGTCTGCAGAATTCTCCGCTAACCGGAAGCCGAACTTTAGACGCCGAACTTAAAACAGAAGTTCGCTCAACACTAGTGCTCTGCTATCTCTGGGAGTCTCATAGGCCTTGAATAGAGCTGTGGAGCACATACTTGACCACTGCTCCATTCAAAAAGGGTACACGGGATCCCCGTTCTCTTAATCGGTGGGATATCAGCAGTCTGACCCCCACAATCTAATTTAACAGTTATCTCCTATCCAGGGGTTAGGGAATAATTTGTTCTAACTGGAACAGCTCTTTAAAAGGAGTCTTTCACCTAAAATGACCATTATAGAACACTAACCCCATGATCTGCATTATAGTCCCCATATTTAAATGCTACTTACCGTATAGCTGTCCGACGCTTATTTCCGCTAAAAAACACTTTTATTCAATATAGATTGTGAGCCCCATTGGGGACAGTTGGATGCTAATGTCTGTAAAGCGGTTTGGAATATAGTAGCGCTATATAAGTGCATAAAATAAAATAAATAAATATGTAAATTAGGTTCTGAAGGTGCACAGGGGCGGCGTGCAAGCGGCCGATGCCCAGGCACCTCGTCGCTTTTCATATGAAACCCCTCCCCTATCACCCCTCTGGCCCGCCCTAGGTTCTTCAGAAATCCAGCGCTAGCGCCGTTCAAAAGATTTGCCGCGCCTGCGCACTTCATTCCCCATTATGGGCAGAGTACGGGCCGGCACATGCGCATTAAACGCTCTTGTGCCTATACCCATAATGGGAAATGAAGTGCGCAGGCGCAGCGAATCTTGTGAACGGCGCTGGCGCTGGATTTCTGAACAACCTAGGGCGGGCCAGAGGGATGAAAGAGAAAGGGGCCTGGGCACTGGCCGTTTGCACACCGCCCCTGGGCACCTTCAGAACCTAATTTACATATTGAATAAAAGCTATACGGTAAGTAGCATTCCAATATGGGGACTATAATGCAGATCATGGGGTTAGTGTTCTAAAATGGTCATTTTAGGTGAAAGACTTCCTTAATAATGGTCTGTTTTAGTATAGGCCACCAATGTTTTATGGGTGGGGATGTGAATTCTGGGACCCCTACCGATCAACACAAAGCATATGCCACCTCTTCTTTATTGTGGTTGTCGGCAAGTGTCCCAGGAGTTTGATCCCCAGAGATGAAACACAGATGGCCTATGCTAAGGATATTTACATTCTAGAATGAAGGAATATAAAGGAGAAGTCCTGGATAATAAATATAGTGGCTGTATTACACGGTTTACCTGCACGTTCCTATCCATCAGCGTCTCATCTAGTCTTGTAGCGATGGCTATCGCCTTCTCTTGTCTTGACTTGTCTAAATAATACATCATTTTTGCTCCTGTGTAAAAAAAAAAAACAGAAAAGAATACTTGGGTGCAAAGACAATTCCATTAGCGATGGCGGGAATGCTCATGCTTTACAGCTAATTATGGAGCGGCAACTGGACTTACAACTTGTATCAATGGCAAATCACAGCCCAGGAATTAGTAGTAAACAGTAAGCAGTACCTTCGGCCACTAACACATATGTAATGGCGCCCTGTAACAAGTGATGCAGTTTACCTTGTAAGAGAGAAGAGATTTACTTAAAGGGTCACTAACTTTTCACAAAACGTTTGGTATGTCATAGACACATCAAAAGTTGTGATCGGTGCTGAGACCCCTCCCGATCCCTAGAACAAGGACAGAGAAGCGCGTGCATATGGCACTGTCTCTCCTCACTGCACGAGACAGGCTCCATAGAATTCTATGGGCCCGTCTCTATTCTGTCCTCAGCAGTGTGGAGAAAGAGCTAAATAGTCGCACACTTCTCTCACCTTGTACTCAGACCATCACCAATCAAAATTTTGGTGATAAGTTAGTTACCCTTTAACCTTGGGACAATACATTAAATGTCCGGCCTAGGAGCTGATGTGACCCATGCACATAGTGTTTGCCAAAAAAAAAAAATTGCACTCTCGTGTCCCATGACTTCTGCGGCTAATCACTGGCCTCTGCGGTCAATAATGCTGTCGCTGCATTTTTTTATTTATTTATCACATAATACTCGCAGGGGTTAAATTGGCTCCTAGGCCAGTGAACCCCTTTAGAAGTTACACACCAAGAATTTTTTTTTTATATTTTTACTGAATTTTCACAACAAAAGACTCATTGTCCTACATGCAGAAAGTTTTTAGATAAATAGACATTTTTTGTCATTAAAAGAAAATGTGTTGGAATATTGTACCCTGGTACGTTAAAGGGGAAGGCACCGTACTGCTGCACAATACACAGCAGCCTTGCTATGTGCGTAAGCTCTTAATCATCCAACAGATGCAATTTTTGAAGGGCATCTGTCAGCATGAAAATCAGCAGCAAACCAGACACAAAGCCTGTCGGGGCTGCCTCACAGAATTACATGCATACCTTTCATTCCCTGATCCTAAGGAAAACAGGTATAAATTCATAAGCTAAATAGGTCTTAAGTGCACTGAGAGCGGGCCTGAGCCGCTTGGTGCACCTTAGCTCCTTCACTGGCTACTCCCCCGTCTAGTACATTGATGAGCCATTCATCTGCACTGTCATCTCATCTATCACTGAAGTGGCCAGCAAAGGAGAGCAGAGAAACTAGGGTGCACTGGCTCGGGCCCACCCTCAGTGAACGTAAGACCTAATTAGCATATGAACCGTGGCAATAGATTGTGATGAGAACTCTGCATGTCATTTCCTGAGGCAGCCCTAACGAGGTTTGTGCCTGGTTTGGGGCTGATTTTCATACAGGTTTCCTTTTCACGGCTCTCATGTTCGGCAATCTGTCCTTGTATTCAAGTCATTAGTGGTCAGGTCTCACCCCACAACACTTGCATTGTGGCATCCATTCTTTACAGTTGAGGTTTTCTTACTGACCTGCGCTGCTTTTTACACCCCCAATCATGTCCTGTGGTATGTATTTGTGGAATAGCTTGACCACACTGTTAGTGGCTCTCCTGATTAGGCTGTGGGTGGGGTAGTTTGTTTTGAAGACGTTTTTTCTTTTCCTTTTGTCTTTTCCTATCTCATTTCTGTTCTCTGCCTTCTATCTTTTCTCCCCATTCTCCCTGCCTCATTGCTTATTTACTTTTTGCCCTTGCTGTACCATTGTTTTGGGCCATCATCACTAGGGAGTGTCATCATAATGTACTTGATATGGGTATCCACTTGTATTGTGGGACATACCCATGTGGAGTAACAGGTTGGCCGCTATGTGATACGTATGCTTTATAGTGCATTTATTTTTTGATATGGTGACACAGGACATGTGTAACATCTTTTTGAGGGTGGTAGCAGCATAGGTCAGGTGATTCTGGCACCCTTATACATCTGCTGTTTTCTGTTTATGGCCATTATACTGTTATATACTGTATATATATAGATTTTTATGCAATAAAGTGGATATTTATTTTTTGACTATATTGGGTATGTTCTCGTTGTTTGTGAGCAACATTATAGGTATATGTTCTGGTTAATGTATATGCCCTGATTTACTGTTATTGTATTGAGGCCTGTTTTGGTTTTGTCTATTCTTTACAGTGTTGGACTCCCAAAATGCCAGCTGTGGAAGGGCCCAATAGGGACACTCATAATGAAATTGATGAGGTGTAAGGTATGCTGCCAGCAAAATAAATGCAGGGACAAAGCTAGCAGCAAAAAATGAGAGCATGGTAAGGCTACTTTCACACTAGCGTTCAGAGCGGGTCCGTCTGATGTTTCATCAGACGGACCCGCTCCTATAATGCAGACGTTTGTATCCGTTCAGAACGGATCCGTCTGCATTATAACTTAGAAAAATTTCTAAGTGTGAAAGTAGCCTGAGCGGATCCGTCCAGACTTTACATTGAAAGTCAATGGGGGCGGATCCGTTTGAAGATTGAGCCATATAGTGTCATCTTCAAACGGATCCGTCCCCATTGACTTACATTGTAAGTCTGGACGGATCCGCTTGCCTCCGCACGGCCAGGCGGACACCCGAACGCTGCAAGCAGCGTTCAGGTGTCCGCCTGCTGAGCGGAGCGGAGGCTAAACGCCGCCAGACTGATGCATTCTGAGCGGATCCGCAATCCACTCAGAATGCATTAGGGCTGGACGGATCCGTTCGGGGCCGCTTGTGAGCCCCTTCAAACGGAGCTCACAAGCGGAGCCCCGAACGCTAGTGTGAAAGTAGACTAAGTCGACACCTCTCCCGAAGTACAAGTGGCACACTCAACCTAAGGATTTATTCAGATGGCCGTATAGCACACTGGCAGCTCCGAGCGCTATGGGTGCAGTCGGAGGAAATCTCAGAGACTCCGATTAGAATAGGACCCGGGATCCACATAAAAGAGCTGAAGAGTGAATGACCCCATTGATTACAATGGGGGACTGCGTGCTGTTCAACTCTAGTCCGTGCAGACCTGACCACCACACAGATGGGAACATCACCAGTCGGTCTAGAGCCTAAAAGCAAGAATATATTAACACCCCTCCTCCCCTTTGCAGTTCAAGGAATTATCCAGGTTAAAGTGGTTGTCCCATCAAGATGCCCCTGGTCATTAGCCCTATTTGCTTATATACACCATAGAGGGGGACTGGTGTGCCAAATAAATGTGATGTATTTCCTGGTAGCTTGTACCTGAAAGCAAATGCTGAATGGAGGTAGAATTGTTTTTGAGAAACTCTTCATTGAAGCTTTCCAGATTCTTGTTGGTAAAGATATTCTTCATTTCATGTAAAAGCACTTTAAACACTATATCAGGTACATTACTGTGATCTGAAACTAGACGCATGAGAAATAATGAGAAACAGTCAGTTAGGTGAAGTAACAGCTCATAATGATGAAAACTACAGAAACTAAACACATACTGGAGCCCAGTGTGTGCAGGTTACCTGATTTTGAGAACCGTATTAAACATTCATGCAGCCATGGGTTATTTCTATCGATAGAAAAGGCTCTTTTCACAGACTGCAACATCAAGAGAAATTTTCCTATGACAAAAAAAATAAAAATGATGTCAGCATGATCAACCCTATTAAACCAGGCATCAAGCCTGGTAGGGTTGATCATGCTGAGTGAAATTGTATGTTTTTATCCTCTCTAGGGTTAATAAGTGCGGACATGTATAAATTTAGATATTTATGTAAATTAGGTATTTGGAGCACCAGGGGGCTGGCCACAGCGCTAGAAGCACCACTAGTGCAACCCCTCCTGTCCTCTCTGTACAATCCCCTCTCCTTTGAGTAACAAGGCTGGACATCTTTTCCAACCCTGTGTTCTCGTAGTAGTGTCGAGATTCAGTGACTCACTGCTGGCACAGTGAATCTGATGAGCTTGGAAAGCAGTACTCCTCAGATCCACTGCACAGGCGCCAAGTCACTGAGCTGACTCGGCGCTTGCTCAGTGGTTCTTCGGCTGCTTCCCAAGCTCAGGAATCAGCATCTAAATCACTGCTGCGAGAACACAGGGTTGGACAAGATGTCTAACCCTGTCACTCAAATGGGGAGCACAGGGTGTTACGCTAGCCGTGATTCGAGTGCTATGGACAGCCCCCTGGTGCTCTAAATACCTAATTTAAATAAATATAAAAGTAATTTATGTCTGCACTTATGAACCCTAGAGAGGAAAGATATATATCATTTTGCTCAGCATGATCAACCCTACCAGGCATTATGGTTGATTATGCTGACAGATGCTCTTTAAGTTACAAATGCACACGAAAACTTGAGAAAGAAATGTTATTATAATTTAAAACATTACAAGACTGAGATTACAGCACTGGATTAAGGATCTGTTCACATCTGCACTAAAGGGTTTCACTAAGCCTTCTCGTATTTTTGATGGTAGCTCTGTCAGTGTCTTTGGAGATCTGTCAGGAAACAGATTTGTTTGCGCTTTATAGCGTCCACTATAAAAGTGAGCCATGATATTAATGTGAACAGAGCCTAATACAATAAGAAAATGAAGAATAATATAGCTTTAATCTCTTGGTCAAACATCCCACCTTCTGTAACTATACACAATATTAATGATCCTTTTCTTTACCTTTTCTAAAATAGATCTCAAATGCCAACAAATGCGTCTGTATATTGTTAGATGCAAGGGTTTTCAACGGTGTAAGGAACTTGATTGCTTCTTCTAGCGGGTTTTCAGCCTGTTTTCATAGACGAGAAACAACAGAGAGGGTCTTTGTATGTCAGAAACATGAGACTTCATTTGATGGTCAAGAATGTCTAGCCCTACAGACTCCAGACTATTGGAACTATACAGTATATAGACCCAAATCATTTCGGAGGAACCATCTAAACATATGTGCAGTATCAGACACCACCCTACCCTTTCCAGTTTCTCAGGGACTAGCTCCTCTTTGGGTCCACTGGTCTCTTCTTCCTCTTCATCCCTCTTCTTCTTCTGATTTTTCTGCTGGCGTTCTCTCTCAGCGTGTTTCCTCTCTTCTTGTAGTTTGGCTTTCTTCTGGGCTCTCCTTTGCTTACTTAGCACTTTTTTAAGCTCTTTCGCAGAAAGGTTTTCTAAAACATAAAACAATATTGAAGTTCTTGTTTGACCCAAAGAACTTATAACCAACATAGGTCGGGCAGACACAGCTATAAACAGTCTAAAAGGGTCCAACCTAAACAGATGAAACATGCTGTGCTCATTAATTTCCCACAAAATATATTCTACATTTTTCAAACCAACGCGTTTTAATCCCCATTTGTTGCATGGGTTATTTTGAGTATTGATTGTGCCAGTTCCTCAAGGTTTAAGTTACTTTTGATGGGAGTAAAAGTCCTGTCTTTGGTACTTTTTCTCCCAAGAAAATAACCAAAACCTCACACAAACTGATGCCCAAAACAAAACTGCTCAGCTTTTTACATTTTTTGGTTCCTCTGACAGAACAGAAATACGTGAAACAGAACGCTGATGTGAACTTAGCATTACAGTGAATATAGATATTGAACGCAAACCCAAGCGCCCTCCAGTGGCGACTCCATGAGTTTAGAGAATTTGGAGCTTTATCGGAAGGACAGAACTCCAATCACTGAAAAAATTCATAAGGAGATTAATCAGGGCAGAATTTTGAACCTAAAATGATGCTGCATCAAATAATATTGATTGTTATGTTATGTTAATTTTATGTCCAAATCGATTATTTTACTAGACTGCTTTGTATATAAAGTTACATATTATGATGCACAGGGGTAGTCTGGGTGTAGAACACTGATGACCTATCCTCAAGATAGGTCATCAATATCTGATCGGTGAGGGTCCAACTCTCAGCACTCCCCCTGTGAGTGCCGCGGCCTCTTCCTAGGCCAGTGACGTCACGGTCATCGATCACATGGCCTAGGTGCAGCTCAGTGCAGTCCCATTCAAGTGAATGAGGATAAGCTACAAAACCAAGCCGTGCTGCTATACAATAGACAGTGTAGTGCTTGGTAAGCTGCAAGGAGGCTGATGGGTGGGGGAGCTGGGTGTTGGACCCCCTACCGATCAGGTGTTGATCATCAATACAAACATCCGCAAAAACTCCCTTTAAATTCCATAACATAGCAAAGTTACCATTCAGGGTCAGTGGTAAGCTAGGTGAGGACCCTTACCGGCAATATAATGCCCGCCATAAGCAGTGCTCAGCCAGTATCTGCTGCACAGGAGGTGAAGAAGTGTATTTGCAGGTCTTTTTATTTCAAGAGGAAAGAAATCGGAGTAAAATGTCACCGCACACACCTGAATTCACTTCCTGCTCTTTGCTCTCATTCATTAAGGGGCTTTCATGTAACTTAAGGTAAATTTCTATGGCAGTCCGGGCCGCTTTGAAATAGAAGGCGTGCTGACGCAAAACATCTTCCAGCCGCAGCAGATCCACGTAGGCGCGTAGTGTCATTTTCCTCATGCAATATGTGTGGAAATCAAACTGGTCATCAGTGATTTCAAAGAAATGCTGAAAGAGATGTAGATACAATGAAATTATACCGTGAATGTAACGGCAAATATAAAGAAGAATTCCATACATTCAATATCCGATTCAGAAATTCTGACGTTTGTCTCCAGCCACTACTAGACTAGAAGCAGGAGATGAGTTAGATTTGCATATTTAAGCAGTAGTTTAGGTTTTCCTCCTGGGCTCATGCACAGGACTGCGTTTTTCTTCAGTAAGCTACCCGTTTTTTACATGTATAGCATGCTGACCCATTCATTTCTATGGAGCCAAGCACACATCAGTTATTTTCACAGATCCGTGTGATCAGTCCACAAATCTCAGCCCAGATCCTATTTCTGTCCATATTTGTGGATGAGATTGGCCCTTTCTTTTGATGGGAGTGAAGAAAAAAAATAAAGGAACGCACTTGGAAGCAATCGTTTTTCACTGATTCATTTTGTGCCGACTGAAAATCAGATATGGCCGTGTGCATAAGGCCCCTATACACTGCCTGGTGTTCGGGGAGATTATCAGTAAGATGCCTTCGTATCTATGAACACTCATTAGTGGTATTCTGCCGGTGTAAAGGTGGCGCTGCTTACCCGATGAACGAGAGAAATCCTTGTTCACCAGGTAATAGGATATTTGGTATCATTGTATGCCAGCAGCAGATCATGGTGTCTAAACAGAACTCTGTTGCCGGCAAGAGATGATTCTGTATAGGGATAATCAATGGCATTAGAGATCTCTCCTCCCCATACTGCAGAGGGGATCGCTGCATGTAAATCCAGCTTTCTACTCCACTGACGAGAAAGCGATTGTCAGGAAGGAACCTAACTAATAAGAGAGAACATTTAATAATATGGTAACGGTCAGGTTCAGTAAGTACCGGATTATAGGAATCTAACTATATTTTCAAACACTGTGAAAACTAATAAGTGTATTTCCAGAGTGACAACTCATCACCTATACACAAGAAAGGTGACAAGTGTCAGACTGACGAGTGTCCCATGGATAGGACTGCCGTTGAAAGCTGAACTATGTACTCCACAATTTTTGGCAGTCCAATAGACTGTGAACGAAGTGGTGCATGCTCCAGTGATGTTCTATTCGAACAGGGGACATGGGACCCCCCTTAATCAAACACGTAACACCTATACTGTGCATATGGGCAGTTGTCATTCTGGGAATACCGCTTGAAGCTTGCAACACAGTAACTTGTGTGGAGTTCATTTAAAAAGGCTTCACAAGAGGTTTTTGGCTACTTTCTATGCTTTACGCCACTCTTTCTTTTGTAAAGTGGGTGGGGCTTAGCTGAAAGCACGGGGACACCACGGCCCGCCACATTTGAATCAAATCGTTTTTATTAAACAATAAATACATATTATACCATAATACAATATGTTGACTTTTTCTTTCTTTAAATTATCCACGATGCAGATTCAGTGAACAACAATACTCATAAGTATATCACCACTCAGTATTATCATGAATCCATACACTACATATACCTTTGCTAAAACATATTATGGGCAAAAAAAAAAATTACCAGAAACTTGACCTTTCCAAACTCCCTCCCCCCCTTACCCTACCCTAACCCCCCAACCCTAACATTGGTCTTGACCATCACATGACTAAATAACCACGTGGGTATGAGATAACCATTCAGTCCACATTTTTTCAAACTTCTGAGGGCACCCTCTCTTCACAAACACCCCTTTTTCGAGTACCAGCATGTCATGCACCTTCCGTTCAAACTCACTCAGTGTGGGCGGACTCCCCTGGATCCACCTCATAGCGATCAGTTTCCTGGCCACATATAGCAATCTCCCCGCAGCTACCCTAACCGGTTCATTTCCTCCAATTTCAGACACATACCCCAGAATACACACCTTAGGATCTTTTTGAATTCTTAATGTCAATTTACTATTAATCATCTCTACAACTTCCTCCCAATAATTAGCAACTACTGGACAAGACCACAACATATGTAATAAGTCTGCACCATCTTCCATACACTTTGGGCACTTGTCATCACCTCTTACTCCTATCTTTTTCAGGAACACCGGTGTTTTGTACACTCTGTGTATAATAAATAGTTGGGACAGTTTGCCCTGTTCACTTAGAGACACCTTGGGGACTGCTTCTAAAATATCTTCCCACATATCCTTAGACATATCCCCCACGTCAGCCTCCCACTTTTTCATTCTTGAAAGCGGATATCCCTCTAAGAATTTTTCCATTAGAAGAGCGTACACCTGTGATATTAACCCTCTTTTTCCCCCTCCCGACGGAAGAACAAGCTTATGGACCACCTCCATTTGAGCTATCACACATCCCTTCCGCATCGTGACCCCAAGGGCATGTCTTATTTGAAGATATTTATAAAACCACTCCTTGGGGATATTAAATTCCTGCTGCAGGCTTTGAAATGACTTACATGTCTTGTCCTTAATTAATTGTCCAATTCTCGTCACTCCATAAGTTTCCCAGTTCCTAAGTCCTGGTATGGCCAATAGTTCTGGCAACAAGTGGTTCTTTCCAATAGGTGAAAGTTCACTAATACCTCCCACTCCTCTTAGCAGCTTCACTTTTGCCCAAACTTTTTTCATGAGTTCAATCAGAGGAAGTTTTTCCCTCCCTGCATGCATTCCTAAACCTTCCAGAATGCCCATGAGGTCACGACTGCCCAGCCAATGCTGCAATATCTGCCCAGTCATATCCGGTGCTTGTAGATCAATCCATCCCTTAAAATGCTGACATTGGGAAGCCAAAAAATAAATCCATGCGTTAGGGACAGCTAAGCCCCCTTCCGACTTAGAATACTGCAATGTCTCCAGTTTGATCCTAGCCTGTCCATACTTCCAAGTAAGATCTCTAAATATAGAGTGAATTTTCTTAAATCTATCCAGAGGGATCCAAACTGGAGCATTATTCAGTATATATAACAGTTGGGGCATCATAACCATTTTTAAAAGGTTAACTCTACCTACCACCGAAAGAAAGAGCCTACACCATGACCTCACTTTAAGCCTAAAAGTAGCTAGCAAAGGGGATAGATTTAGTTCTTCAAAATCCGCTAGTCTCGGTGTTATATGTAATCCCAGATATTTAAATTTATCCACCCAGGGCACCAAACTATCTACTTGTCTGCCTACCAGGGCCTGCCCGTCAATTGGCATCAAAGAGGATTTCTGCCAGTTTATCCGTAGTCCGGAAAAGCTACCAAATCTGTCAATCAATGCCATGGCCGCATCCAGGGACGCACCAGTATCGCCCAAGAAAAGTAGGGTATCATCAGCGTACATAGCCACTTTATTATGCAGTTCACCATATCTAAACCCCTCTATACTTGTAGATAAGCGAATATGCGCCGCCAACGGCTCTATTGCAAGAGCAAACAATAAGGGCGACAGTGGGCATCCCTGTCTGGAACCCCTGGCGAGGGGAAAACAGTCTGATAATCCTCCATTAGCTCTAATTCTCGCCTTAGGGCTAGAATACAGAACCTGTACCCACTGAATGAACCGTTCACCAAAGCCCATAATTCTCAGGACCCCCCACAAATACCTCCATTCCACACTATCAAACGCCTTAGCGGCGTCAAGCGCAAGCAAGGCCCTGTCACCACCATTATCCGCCGGAATATTTAAGCTAGTGTACAGCCTACGAAGGTTAATAGCCGTTGATTTTCCTGGCATAAATCCCGTCTGATCCGGATGTACTATGGTCAGAATTACCTTGGACAGCCTGTTCGCCAACACCTTCGCCAGTAGCTTAACATCAGCCGTGAGAAGTGAAATTGGCCTGTAGGAATCCGGTATTTTAGGATCCTTCCCAGGCTTAGGCAAAACCACAATTATAGCTTCCTGCATCGAATGTGGTAACGAACCTGCCTCCAATGAGTGCTCAAACACCTTAAGTAATTCAGGGAGTAATATCCCCTGTAGTTTTTTGTATATCTCTACTGGGAGACCATCAGCTCCAGGGGCCTTACCACTTGCCATGTCCCCAAGTGCAGCTTCCAGTTCCTCTAGTGTAATCGGCTCCTCTAGCCTCTCTCTATCTTCTTCTGACAGCACCGATAACTGCGCCTCCTCTAGGAAATCCTTCAGGGCCTCATCAGAACTAGATCCAGTGGAAGTATATAGAGATACATAGAAGCTTTTTAAAATTCCTAATATTCCTTTTGTGTCCTGACAACTGTTCCCCCTGTCATCTCTCAACTCCTGAATACAAGAGGAGCCTCTCTGAGCCTGCGAGACCACTGACAACAAATGACCCACCTTCTCTCCTTCCTCAAAAGATCTCTGACGGTAAAAGCTTCTCTTTCTATCTGCGGCCTGTACCAGATGACATCTCAGCTGCTCCTGAGCAACCTCCAGCGCCTCACTACTAACCATGGTGGGGGATCTACTAAACTCTCTCTCAGCCTCGGACACTAGTACATGCGCCTTGACATCCGCCTCTCTGGTCCTGGATTTATGTTTGTTGATTTCTTTCATCAGAACTCCCCTCAGAAATGCTTTCATGGCGTCCCATACACCTGGTATCGAAGCCGACCCTGTATTGATATCAAAAAATTCCTTAATTTCCATAGAAATCCCAGATAGGTCACCCAACACATTCAACCAATGAGGATTACACTTCCACAGCCTCGGTCCCTGTCTGAGCACCCCCAGGCACAAGTCAATCTGCACCAGAGAATGGTCAGACAACGACCGAGGATGATAAACAACATCCCTAACTAGTGGTAGCATTATGTCGTTAACAAGGGCCAGATCTATACGCGATAGTGAATGGTGCGTGGCGGATCTACATGAATATTCACGCTTATCCGGGTTACGCCGTCTCCATACATCTTGCACTCCTACCTCACCCAAAATATTCCTGAGAGCCGCACTCCCCGGTGAACCACCTGCTCCCTCCACCCGGCATCTATCTAGGGAGTCATTCATCGTGCAATTAAAGTCCCCAACCAACAGCCACGGCAGCCCAGGGAAGTCCGCCACAAAGCCCATGATCTCTCTTATTAATGGGGAAGCAAACGGTGGAGGCACATACACAGACACCAGCACCAGCTGTATTCCATCTACCTTACACACCACACACACATACCTGCCCTCAGCGTCCACACACTCCTGCATATGTTCATACCTGATACTCCTATGCACAATCATACTTACACCTCTAGAATGAGAGGAATGAGTTGAATGTAACGCATGGATCACCCAATTTTTATTCATCCAGTGTAAATTTTCTCCTGTCAAATGCGTTTCCTGAAGACAACATATAGCCGGCTGAAACCGCCCCAGATACTGAAAAATACACTGTCTTTTCCGTGCTTCAGCCATCCCTCTCACATTCCAGCTTAAGATTCTAATCGCCTGTGACATGGTAAAATTTTAAACCATATTTGAATCTCACACCCCATTCAGATAACACTCGCTCATAGTTCAAGACCCTAACCTTCCCCCCCAACCTTTTCCCTACCCCCCCACCCCCCTCCCTCCCTCTCATACTCAGGTTACTGTAGCTGGGGAAACCTTTCCCTTTCTTATCCACTTCCCACATTAAAACAAGGCAATCCGAGAGCAACATGCCCTTCAACCTACAATAAGCATAACAATTTATAACACTTTTCCTCAGGTAGAGAATCCTCCCCACAACTGAGAAATACATTTTACTATCATTACCGCCTGCTCCCTCCTCAGGAACTACCATTTGGTAGCATTACATAATACACTCCCTAACTGGTGCAACATTTAAAGCAATCCTAGAGTGTAAATGCATATATAACTTGAACATAAGAAACGTATATCTGCCTCCTTCAAGTGTCCAGGGCCCCACTTCTCAATTGTCGCTCGTGGACGTCCAGCCACTGCGTCGCCTCCTCCGGATCTTCAAAAAATCTGGTGGATCCCAATGCCACCACACGCAGTTTAGCAGGAAACAGCATAGCGTACTGGACTTGTAGAGCTCTCAGCCTTTTCTTTATATCCATAAATCTGCTTCTCCTCCGCTGCACTTCGTTGGAATAATCCGGAAATATGGATACTTTCACCCCATTCAGGACCATCTCCTCATTGTCCCTAGATTGTCGCAGGATAGTGTCCCGGTCTTTAAAATGGAGTATCTTCGCCAGTATGGGACGGGGAGGTCTGCCAGGCGGAAGCGGCCGCATGGGGACTCTGTGCGCCCGCTCCACCGCATATAATGAGGATAGACCTTTTTCATGAAATAATTGGTGCAGCCATTTTTCCACAAATTCGGTGGCATTATCCCCCTCCGTCTTCTCTGGCACACCCACAATCCGCAGGTTATTCCTTCTGGACCTGTTCTCCAGGTCATCTGTTTTGGCGTATAACGCCGCTATATCTTTAGCAGATGATTTTGCCGCCATTTGCATAGGCTGGATAACGTCCTCAATAGTGGACACCCTCTTCTCCAATTCAGAGGTGCGTTCTGTGATTTTGTGTAGGTCATGCCTAATTAAAGACACATCCGACCTCAGGCTGCCAACCTGTACTGTAAGCACCTTCAGTGTGCTGTTACAACTGGCCACAGCGGCCATAATATCTTTTAGAGTAGGCTCTGCTCCATCCACAACTTTAGGGCCTACCGCGTCTTTTGCCGGCCGTGCAGGGGTTAATGGCGGCCAATTTACCGCGTCCAGGGTCTCCCCGTCGGTGGATTCATCCTCTTGTCCAGAGGAAACCTGAGCGTCCATCTCCTTCTCCTCAGCCCAGTCTCCCCCAGCACTCTCCGTGCGAGCAAACCTGCTCAGCTTTGCGGCAGCCGTCTGTCTCGTCTTGGGCTGTAAGGCCGGCCCCTCTTCTTCCTCGGCGCCATGCCGACTCTCCTCTGGCCTGTCACAGCGCGGCCCTTTACCGGACTTTCTAGGCATGTCGGGACTCAAAAGATCAGCACCACACTCTCCTGTCTCCTCTCAACCACCAGGTAGGCAAGGATCTGCGAAATAGGGGGTTGCTACCACTCTAAAATCAGGATGTCTGCAGGAGCTCAGTGCGGTGCGACCTACTCCATGCGCTCTCAGGCCACGCCCCCCACGGCCCGCCACATTTACAATAATGTACGCCAGAAAGCTAGAGTAGAAAGCTCAGGTCTATTTCAGTTTCTGGCACACGGCCAGCAGAAGATGTGACAGATTTATTACGAGGCACTGGACTGGAGCGTGAACGCCAATTATTAGTTAATGAGCCTCACTGTATGCGTCAATACCTAATATGTTTTTTTTTTCCCCTATTAAAGACATTCTCCAAGAATTAGGACGGGTCATCAGATAGGCGAAGGTCTGACACCCCACCACTCACCTGTTCGGTCGTAGCTCCGGAAATAGTTGTGTCCACTTCACAACAGACAAAGCGGTGAAGTTCCAGAGCCAGAGTTACTACATAACAGCAGATCAGCGGGGTGTCAGACTCTCGGCGATCAGATTGTGATGGCCTATCCTGAGGATACACCCTCACTTATAACAGGGATTAGCAACCTTCGGCACTCCAGCTGCTGTGAAACTACAACTCCCAGCATGCAAACTTAGTTGGGTGTTCTTGAAACTCCCAGAGAAGTGAAAGAAAGATTCTGGGAGTTGTAGTTTCAGAACAGCTGAAGTGCTGGAGGTTTCTGATCCCTGACTTATAACGTAGTGGACAAACTTTTTAATCTTGACGCACAGAAAACTTACCCTTTCAATTTCATAGCATTTCTTTAGGGCTTCCCCATACTTTCCCAGTCGCTGGTAAGCAGCGGCACATTCAGTCTGGAACCACATACACTGCATCTCATTCATATTGTCCACGGCTGGTGTCCCTTCCTGAAAGAAGCATGTCAGAGAAGAGGTTTTCTAAGAACGGACAGCTACTTGTGAATATATAATCTATGCCAGCGCAGCATGTACCCTTGTGAACTTTGAGCACATCTCTTCCGCCTCCTGAGTCAGATTGGCTCGCAGCATGTATTTCGCACATTTGGAGTTAATAAATCGGTCTGCAGTGTCCAGAGACTGAGCTTCATCCATCCACTTGGCAGCTTCTTTAAAGTTTCCTATATGCTGGGGATATTAAAGACAGATGAAAGTAAGTACTTCCCAAATCTTCTCTAACTCTGCACTGCAATGTACAGAACGCCACAAAAAAAATCATAATTAGAGTAAATCTAGATTTCAAACATTCAAGGGTCAGACAGCATTTTATTCTAATCTAAATAGGGTTCCATGTAAAGAACGTGTATTAATGGTACAGAGAAATGTTTGTGTTTCAATTTCTCAACATTTTAAGATCTCTGTTTGCTGTCAGTGAAGGAGAACATTCTTATTACATGTCCAGATAAAATACTACTCACAGCTGAGTGATGGATTCAGTTGCATGAAGTCTATACAATGCTCTGTGAGCTAAACACCATGGGCTCCACGCTCAGATTCATAGAAACTACTGTAGCAAACTATCGCGACAGTAAAGTCTGCATTGTAGTGAAAACTTCATGGTAAAAGATTGGGTTAAACTGTGGATTTTAACTAGTTGCTCTTTTTGTTAAAGACTGTTCCTAGAACTGCTTCTGTGGAACACTATTATTTTGACATTTGGTTTCCAATGCTGTTTTTTCTCACCAAAAATATAACTAATATGGCACACTGCAATTTGAATCCATTAAGCCGATTTTAGCTTTCTAGAGGTTGTTCAAGTTTTTGGACTGGAATGGAACGGAATGCATTTTGGTGCTCTCCGTTTCTTTCAGTTTTGTCCCCATTGACAATGAAAGGGGACAAAACTGAAGAGTTTTATTCCGCTATTGATATCCCATGTCGGATCTCAATAGCGGAATTGAAAACGCAGATGTGAAAGTAGTTGGTCATTGATCCAGGGAGTTATTCTGATTGCCTGTTACTAGCAGCATGCTGTACCTGTTGAATGGCACAGAGACAGTGTGGCCTCAGCAGTGACGTGTCCCCAAGTGGCACATCATGTGTTGCTTGGAAACAAATCACTGTGTCCAAAAAGCTAAACGCCCGCTTATAGACCCCATGTTTTTTTTTTGTTTTTTTTTACCTCCTAGCACTGTATTGCCCATCACTTTTTATCCCTTTTTTTTTAAACTAATAATTCTTATTTAATAACTTTTGTATATATATTTTTTTTGACATGGCTACATTCTTTAATCAGAATGGTTATTAAAGAGGTTGTTTCATCTAGGACTTTGATGGCATATTGCTAGGTTACACCATCAAAGTCAGTTAGGCGTGGGTCCCACCTCTAAGACCTGCACCTCCCTCTAAAATGGGACCCCAAGCAGTGAATGAGAGCGCACTGGGCATGCACGGCATGCTCTCCATGCAGAATTATGATCATTATTTTCAGCAGTCCCATAGAAATAAAGTGAGGGAAGCTGTGCACGCTTACCTGCTCTCCGCTCACTTCATGGGTCCCAGAGGTGGACCCGCACCTATCTGACATTGATGGCATATCCTAGCAATACGCCACCAATGTCTCAGATGAGACAACCCCTTTAAGTATCTTTAACATTTAAGGGACTTTTGCTTGTAGATTTTTAACTGTATTTAACCCCTTAAGGACCGGGCTCATTTTCACCTTAAGGACCAGGCCATTTTTTGCAAATCTGACCAGTGTCACTTTAAGTGCTCATAACTTTAAAACGCTTTGACTTATCCAGGCCGTTCTGAGATTGTTTTTTCGTCACATATTGTACTTCATGACACTGGTAAAATGAAGTCAAAAAAATAATTTTTTTTGCACAAAAAAATACCTAATTTACCAAAAATTTGAAAAAATTTGAAAAATTTCAAAGTTTCAGTTTCTCTACTTCTGTAATACATAGTAATACCCCCAAAAATTGTGATGACTTTACATTCCCCATATGTCTACTTCATGTTTGAATTGTTTTGGGAATGATATTTTATTTTTTGGGGAAGTTATAAGGCTTAGAAGTTTAGAAGCAAATCTTGAAATTTTTCAGAAATTTACAAAAACTCAATTTTTAGGGACCACTACAGCTCTGAAGTCACTTTGCGAGGCTTACATAATAGAAACCACCCAAAAATTACCCCATCTAAGAAACTACACCCCTCAAGGTATTCAAAACTGATTTTGCATACATTGTTAACCCTTTAGGTGTTGCACAAGAGTTATTGGCAAATGGGGAGGAAATTTGAGAATTTCATTTTTTTGTCTAATTTTTCATTTTAACCCATTTTTTCCACTAACAAAGCAAGGGTTAACAGCCAAACAAGATTGTATCTTTATTGCCCTGACTCTGCCGTCTACAGAAACACCCAATATGTGGCCGTAAACTACTGTATGGCCACACAGCGGGGCGTAGAGTGAAAGGTGCGCCGTATGGTTTTTGGAAGGCTGATTTTTATGGACTGGTTTTTTGACACCATGTCCCATTTGAAGCCCCCTGATGCACCCCTAGAGGAGAAACTCCCTAAAAGTGACCCCATCTAAGAAACTACACCCCTCAAGGTATTCAAAACTGATTTTACATACGTCGTTAACCCTTTAGGTGTTGCACAAGAGTTATTGGCAAATGGGGATGAAATTTGAGAATTTCATTCTTTTGCCTAATTTTCAATTTTAACCCATTTTTTACACTAACAAAGCAAGGGTTAACAGCCAAACAAGACTGTATCTTTATTGCCCTGACTCTGCTGTTTACAGAAACACCCCATATGTGGCCGTAAACTACTGTACGGGCACACAGTAGGGCGTAGAGTGAAAGGTGCGCCGTTTGGTTTTTGGAAGGCTGATTTTGCTGGACTGTTTTTTTTACACCATGTCCCATTTGAAGCCCCCCTGATGCACCCCTAGAGTAGAAACTCCATAAAAGTGACCCCATCTAAGAAACTACACCCCTCAAGGTATTCAAAACTGATTTTACAAACGTTGTTAACCCTTTAGGTGTTGCACAAGATTTTATGGAAAATAGAGACACAATTTCAAAATTTCAAATTTTTGGCAGATTTTCCATTTTAATATTTTTTTTCCAGTTACAAAGCAAGGGTTAACAGCCAAACAAAACTCATTATTTATGGCCCTGATTCTGTAGTTTACAGAAACACCTAATATGTGTTCGTAAACCGCTGTACGGGCACACGGCAGGGCGCAGAAGGAAAGGAATGCCATATGGTTTTTGGAAGGCAGATTTTGCTGGACTGGTTTTTTTGACACCATGTCCCATTTGAAGCCCCCCTGATGCACCCCTAGAGTAGAAACTCCAAAAAAGTGACTCCATTTTAGAAACTACGGGATAGGGTGGCAGTATTGTTGGTACTAGTTTAGGGTACATATGATTTTTGGTTGCTCTATATTACACTTTTTGTGCAGCAAGGTAACAAGAAATAGCTTTTTTGGCACGTTTTTTTTTTTTGTTATTTACAACATTCATCTGACAGGTTAGATCATGTGGTAATTTTATAGAGCAGGTTGTCACGGACGCGGCGATACCTAATATGTATACATTTTTTTTTATTTATGTAAGTTTTATACAATAACTTCATTTTTAAAACCAAAAAAATGTTTTAGTGTCTCCATAGTCTAAGAGCCATAGTTTTTTCAGTTTTTGGGCGATTATCTTGAGTAGGGTCTCATTTTTTGCGGGATGAGATGACGGTTTGATTGGCACTATTTTGGGGTGCATATGACTTTTTGATCGCTTGCTATTACACTTTTTGTGACGTAAGATGGCAAAAATGGCTTTTTTTACACTGTTTTTATTTTTATTTTTTTTACGGTGGTCATCTGAGGGGTTAGGTCATGTGATATTTTTATAGAGCCGGTCGATACGGACGCGGTGATACCTAATATGTATACTTTTTTTATTTATGTAAGTTTTACACAATCATTTCATTTTTGAAACAAAAAAAAATCATGTTTTAGTGTTTCCATAGTCTAAGAGCCATAGTTTTTTCAGCTTTTGGGCGATTATCTTGAGTAGGGTCTCATTTTTTGCGGGATGAGATGACGGTTTGATTGGTACTATTTTGGCGTACATGCGACTTTTTTGATCACTTTTATTACCTTTTTTGGGAAGTAAGGTGGGCAAAATTTCAATTTTCTCATAGTTTTTATTTTTTTATTTTTATGGCGTTCACCGTGCGGGGAAAGTAACATGACCGTTTTATAGATCAGGTCGTTACGGACGCGGCGATACCTAATATGTGTAGTTTATTTTATTTTTTTAATTTTTATTCAGTGATAAATGGTTTTTTTTTTATCTTAACTTTTTTCACTTCTTTTTACATTTTTTTGACCCAGACCCACTTGGTTCTTGAAGATCCAGTGGGTCTGATGTTTGTATAATACAGTACAGAACAATATATATTGTTCTGTACTGTATTTTACTTACACTGAACAGATCTGTGCTTTTAGCACAGATCTGTTCAGCACCATGGACAGCAGGACGCCTGAGCAGGCGTCCTGTTGCCATGGGAACCCTCCCCGTCTGCTCAGAACTTCGCAGACGGGGAAGGGTAAGCACGGGGCTGAGGGGGGCTCTCTGGGAGCTCTCTCCCTCTCCATCGGGGGGCTGCAAAGGCACAGCAGCCCCCCGATGGAGAGGGAGGGAGCTCCCTGACGATGACAGTTAACTTTTTCCATACAGCGGTCCGTACGGACCGCGGTATGGAAAGGGTTAAACGGCTGACATCTGCACAGATGTCAGCCGTTTGTACCAGGGTGCCAGCAATGTGCTGGCACCCTGGTATAACCACTAGACACCAACGATCATTCATGGGGAGGCGGGCGGGGGATCGCGATCCCGCCTGCCGCACCGCCCGCCTCCCGCAACGCCCCCACCGCATGCGACACCCCCCCTGCACCACCCGCCGGCATCAAATCATGCAGGGGTGCAGGGGGGGGTGAATAATAATGATTTTAGCCACTCTAAAGTTTCTGATCCCCGCGGTCAGGGACCGCAGGCATCAGAAACTGCAAAAAGCGCAGCAAACCGCAGGTCTGAATTGACCTGCGGTTTGCTGCGATCGCCGACACGGGGGGGTCACATGACCCCCCCTGGCGTTGTCACAGGATGCCGGCTGAAGGATTTCAGCCGAAATCCCGTTCCGTTTAACCCCTCGGGCGCCGGAATACAGATTTTAAGTCAGGACGTACCGGTACGTCCTGTGTCCTTAAGGACTCGGGAAATAGGGCGTACCGGTACGTCCTATGTCCTTAAGGGGTTAAAAGGTCAGATGTCAATATGACAACGTGCTAGAGCTCTTTTGTTAGTACCTAGGCTGACGTATGAAACCAGTAGCCCTGGTGATTGCAATGCTGGAGCTGGTGATGAGGTGACAAAGGGAGTCCTTTACCTTTATGAGCACCCTGATCTGCATTGATCACAGTGCAGAAAGGGATAAATGGACGAATGTGGAAGTTTCTCCAATGCCTGGCTTTAGTGTTGCAGGACGGCTGTCAACTAAAGCAGCCCTCCAGCAAGTGAGTGATTGGGCACAGCTTAATTGCGCCACACCATTGCGTACATGTACCTGAGAATGCGGGAAGGGGTTAAAACACATACAATTTGAAGGAGCATTTTATAATCCTCATTGACGGTTATGCAACATCTAGACACTGGGTATTTCGAGCTGCGGAAAACCTTAGCAAAAATTAGTTCTGAACTACAGGACACAGAGATTTGCCAAGAGTGCAGGTAGTAGCAAATTGTCAGCTGTGCGCAGGACTAGGCCTCTAGGGTTGGAGCCTCCAGATGTAAACAGGACTCCTTTCTATACTGACAGCAGATATCATGAAAGTGGTGGAGAACCGAAAGCTGCAGACCTTTTCATCATACAATACCGTACATAATAAATAAAAGGTTTTCTAGTTCCAACCCCTCCGCTCAAGTAGCAGTCAGAGTGTGTGACTCACTTTTTTATGAACTGCTTTTGTTATACCGCAAAATGTGTGCAGCCCCAGCCTAAAGATGATGAACGATTACAAAGTAGGTAAACATCAAAGGGGTATTCCCATCTCAGGCATTCATGGCTGCAATCGGAATACCCATCGTATTTGGAGGTGAGCCGGCTGTGCTATGTCCATAACACCCAGAGCAATGAATGGGGCTAGGAACAGAGCACAACCAGCTCAGTTGTTTCCATAATCCTGGCCACCTAAGACATTCACATACCACAGGTATTTCTGATCTCAGACATGAGTGACAGAGATGGGAATACGCCTTTACATATACGCTTTATAACTTTACCTTATAGATTTTAGCTTTCATATAGAAGAGTTCTATTAATGTCGGAGTGCTGGCAATGGCAGCATTAATATAGTCTAATGCCACCGACCACTGACCAAGCTTATCAAAGTGCTGTGCTAAGAAATAACGAACCCACAAAAGGGTTGTGGGGGGTTCTCGCTCCTCATCGTCTGCAAGAGGAAAAACATAGTATTTTACACACAGCTAATCCGAGAAGTCAATCACATAAATAACAAAAGCACCGTGGATTAGGATACAAAAGCACAGTAACACCGTATTTCATGTACATCTACTACAATGCCATTATTATTTTCTATTTCAAAGAAGTTATTGACTTTTTCAGTAAAGGGAGAGTGAGAAGACAAACGGTGGATTCTCTGCAGCAGAATGGTGTGATGCCTTGGACGCAGCTTAGGCAAGGTACTGGCTCTGTATGGAGACTTACTGGAAGTGCTCCATGGTAACGCTGGTCTGTTGAAGGAAAGCTAGTACCCTGCTTAAGCTGCATCCAAGATATCGCACTGAGCCAGCCACAGTCCTACTCCATACTGATGGACCCCGAAACAGCTGTCTACAGATGGATATATGGCCTGCCTATTTGACCTTGTCATGTCCCTTGTCATGTCCCAAGACTCATAGGGAGCCGCTTCCACAAGGTGGCACTGGTTTTCTTTTCACAAGTGATACCTCTTTGCATATTATCTTCTCATTGAGCATTGCCAATTAGTCTCCATACCATGGACACTTCCAGTAACTCTCCACACAGGGCTGGTCTCTTTATGGAGAGCCAGTACCTAAGCTTTACATTACAAAGGCTGAAAGCAGCTGGATGCCCACTGCAATGCTGCCTAAAAAAACAGCCCAAAAAACGAATGCGGATAGGCATAATCTATACATGGCTACAACATTCTAAGGAATTGGTCATGTTTGTACAAGTTCTTCAGTGATCAAAAAAATCCGTCCATTCGGACTCTGACCTCATGTCATGGAACACCCCGGGTTTATTGAGCTCAATGAGCATTCAATGGTGAAATATGACAATGTAATGAAGGAAACAGAAGTGATCCCCTGTATAGGTTGGACAACCACATCCAAATCCAGAAAAGTGCAAAATCCCTATATTTAAAGGGTTTTCCCCCTTCTTACCTAACCCCCCAGAGCATGTGGTACCTAATGAAAAAAAACATACCCACCTGCTCCGTGCTACATCTCTCTGGCATCATACTGCGATCTTCCAGTACCTGCCCTGTTTACTTCAAGTTAGGGTACGGACAGGGCCACATGCTTCACTGCAGCCAATGACTGGCCTCAGCGGTGACGTGACCCAAAAGTGACATGCCACTTGGGGACATATCAAGTCCTCATCTTTTTTTCAGCATGTGTCCATGCAAAGTTTCAGCACTTAAGCCAAAAAACGATGAGTGGACAAGTGGTGAACAAACCTGAAAGATTTTTGTATCCTGAAGCCTGTGCGCTGTAGACTTACTACCAGGATTCTATGTATTTCTTCTAGACATCACCATACATTGGTCAATGACTTATCCAGTGCATGCACAGAATGCGATAGCTGCCACCCAGTCTAGATGACGTATTGAGGGAACTTACCTTTGGCGTTAAATAAGCTGCATGTTTTCAATGAGTTTTCAAAACCAATAACAAGCTCCTGTGTAATTAATACCTGGAAAACAAAATGCATAATACATATATGTATATAGGTGCTGCAATGCATGTTACAGCTTTTCCATCCATGCACTATTTGAGTTGATGGAAGCCATATTACCTCCGGAATGGATTAGCCATTTACAATACAGTATTTTGACATACTAACTAGAACCATACTCTCACTATCGCACACAGAATCATACATTTACCTTCTCGGCACAGCCGTATAGTGATTTTATGGTTGTAAACAATGGCGGGCAGCCTTTGCTAAAGTTAATTCGTAAGAACTTATCCATTCGTTCCCTAAACTTGCTGCCTAGAAAAAGGAAAGAACAATTATAGTCCATGTGCCCTGAGAGTAATGTGTACATGTGTCAGATCAATACACAGGACACAAGGCCTTCTCTGACAATAGACACATCATGGAAATCACACAATCTTCTGCTGCTCCAGTTGGATGCAGTGAGGCCGGCCCCATAGAAGGTGAACATCATGTACTGAGCCCACACACCTGGACAAAACTGTAACCCTTAGGATACCGGAGGTTTTTTCATTTTTGCGTTTTCATTTTTCTTCCCTATTTTCCTTGAGCCATAACTTTTTTATATTTCTGGTCACATAGCTGTATGAGGGCTTATTTTTTGCGGAATAGGTTGTACTTTCTAATGCCACCATTAATTATGGCATAAAATGTAGTGGGAAGCGGTAAAACAAATTCCAAAAAGGGTGGAATTGGAAAAAAAACTCAATTCCTTCACCGTTTTACGGGTTTTGTTCCCACGGCGTTTCGCATACGGCAAAACTGACTTCCATTCTCTGGATCAGTACGATTACAACGGGTACCCCATATGTATAGGTTCTTTATGTCTAAATAGTGTAAAAATAAATTTAAACTTTGATAAATTATATATTTTTTTTTACATCACTATATTCTGACCCCCATAACTTTTTTCATACAGTCAGGTCCATAAATATTGGGACATCGACACAATTCTAACATTTTTGGCTCTATACACCACCACAATGGATTTGAAATAAAACTAACAAGATGTGCTTTAACTGCAGACTGTCAGCTTTAGGGCTCATTCAGACGGCCGTATGCTGTCCGCAAAAATACTGAATGCTATCCGTTTTTTTGCGGATCAGCAAAAAAAATGAAACATGTCCTATACTTGTCCGTGAAAATCAGGACATGGCCCCATTGAAGTCTATGGGTCCGCAAAAATACTGAATGCTATCCGTTTTTTTGCAGATCCGTTTTTTTGCGGATCCGCAAAAAAACGGAGAGCATTCAGTATTTTTGCGGACAGCATACGGCCGTCTGAATGAGCCCTTAATCTGAGGGTATTTACATCCAAATCAGGTGAACGGTGTAGGAATTACAACAGTTTGCATATGTGCCTCCCACTTGTTAAGGAACCAAAAGTAATGGGACAGAATAATAATCATAAATCAAACTTTCACTTTTTAATACTTAGTTGCAAATCCTTTGCAGTCAATTACAACCTGAAGTCTGGAACGCATAGACACCACCAGACGCTGGGTTTCATCCCTGGTGATGCTCTGCCAGGCCTCTACTGCAACTGTCTTCAGTTCCTGCTTGTTCTTGGGGCATTTTCCCCTCAGTTTTGTCTTCAGCAAGTGAAATGCATGCTCAATCGGATTCAGGTCTGGTGATTGACTTGGCCATTGCAAAACATTCCACTTCTTTCCCTTAAAAAAAATCTTTGGTTTCTTTTGCAGTATGCTTTGGGTCATTGTCCTTCTGCATTGTGAAGGGGCGTCCAATGAGTTCTGAAGCATTTGGCTGAATATGAGCAGATAATATTGCCCGAAACACTTCAGAATTCATCCTGCTGCTTTTGTCAGCAGTCACATCATCAATAAATACAAGAGAACCAGTTCCATTGGCAGCCATACATGCCCATGACACTACCGCCACCATGCTTCACTGATGAGGTGGTATGCTTAGGATCATGAGCAGTTCCTTTCCTTCTCCATACTCTTCTCTTCCCATCACTCTGGTACAAGTTGATCTTGGTCTCATCTGTCCATAGGATGTTGTTCCAGAACTGTGAAGGCTTTTTTAGATGTCGTTTGGCAAACTCTAATCTGGCCTTCCTGTTTTTGAGGCTCACCAATGGTTTACATCTTGTGGTGAACCCTCTGTATTCCCTCTGGTGAAGTCTTCTCTTGATTGTTGACTTTGACACACAATCACCTACCTCCTGGAGAGTGTTCTTGATCTGGCCAACTGTTGTGAAGGGTGTTTTCTCCACCAGGGAAAGAATTCTTCGGCCATCCACCACAGTTGTTTTCCATGGTCTTCCGGGCCTTTTGGTGTTGCTGAGCTCACCGGTGCATTCCTTCTTTTTAAGAATGTTCCAAACAGTTGTTTTGGCCACGCCTAATGTTTTTGCTATCTCTCTGATGGGTTTGATTTGTTTTTTTCGGCCTAATGATGGCTTGCTTCACTGATAGTGACAGCTCTTTGGATCTCATCTTGAGAGTTGACAGCAACAGATTCCAAATGCAAATATCACACTTGAAATGAACTCTGGAACTTATATCTTCTCATTGTAATTGGGATAATGAGGGAATAACACACACCTGGCCATGGAACAGCTGAGAAGCCAATTGTCCCATTACTTTTGGTCCCTTAACAAGTGGGAGGCACATATGCAAACTGTTGTAATTCCTACACCGTTCACCTGATTTGGATGTAAATATCCTCAAATTAAAGCTGACAGTCTGCAGTTAAAGCACATCTTGTTTGTTTATATTCAAATCCATTGTGGTGGTGTATAGAGCCAAAAATGTTAGAATTCTGTAAATGTCCCAATATTTATGGACCTGACTGTACTTATGTCTACTGAGCTGTTCAAAAGTGGCAATCAATACGGCTGCATTTCTTATTGTAATGTTTGTAAAAATGAACACATAACCGTAATTAAAATAAGAATTATCTTGATTAACTGGTTACTCTGTAAAGTCTGATTTTGCCTATGCATCACCTTCTGATTGGTAAAGGTCTGTTAATATTTTTATTATTGAATCCAGCAGTTTCTCGGCGAAAGACCAAGAGCATTGTCATTTTACTATGGCCAATGTACTTCATGTACAGGTACTTGCTACCATTTTATACAGCTATTACCTGTAAGGAAGTTTAAGATCAATCTTCTTGGGGAAACTGCTCTTGGATGTCGCTCACAGAATTCATCATAGATCTCAAGTCGTTCTTCAGTGGTAGCTAGGATGAGAAGAATTAAAGTTACATCAGACTATAAGGATCAGTTCCAGTCCTAATTCTAAGCGACTGATGACAGCCTCTCTATCGTAAAACATATCCAGGTATTCTAAGAACAGGAGAGCTGTTGATTTCTTATAACCTGCCATCAAAATGGACTGAACACAAATGATTGGCTTGGAACACACATGATCGATGCACATTATTATATTTACCAGGATGCAAAGCTTTCTCTATATTTTCATAGTATTTCCAGTTTTCAGGATTACGATTAATAAGTTCTCTCAATACTTCAGTAGCTTCTTTCCATCTTCCAAGCTCTAAGTAAACTTCACCTTCAAACATATAGAGGGGTTAACACTTAGACAATTAAAATGTAATCCAAATTGTGCACACTATTAACAGTTCTATTCATTCTTCTTCAGGTAAGGTCAGATGCGGACGTAGTAGATACTGAACTGCAGTGTAAATGCTGAAGTGCAAGAACGGTACTAATAAATAAAGGGAAAAAAATAAGAAGGGCGAGATGTACATATATAACTATTTGTCTGTCACGTGGCCTGCACACCTAAACACGGCTTAGGACTAGTGTTGAGCGAACCTGTGTTTTAAGTTCGGCGTCTAAAGTTCGGGTTTTCAAAGATTTGCCTAAAGGGAACCTGTCAACGGAATTTTGGGTATAGAGCTGAGGACATGGGTTGCTATATGGCCACTAGCACATCCGCAATATCCAGTCCCCACAGCTCTGTGTGCTTTTATTGTGCAAAAAAAACTACGATTTGATACATATGCAAAAAATTAACATAAAAGAGTCATATCTTACTTGTGTGACCAGAGAAGAGTCATATTTTCAAGCTCTGACTCATCTCAGGTTAATTTGTATATGTATCAAATCGTTTTTTTTACACAATAAAAGCACACAGAGCTATGGGGACTGGATATTGTGGATGTGCTAGCGGCCATCTAGCAACCCATGTCCTCAGCTCTATACCCAAAATCCAGGTGACAGGTTCCCTTTAATGGATTCTAAATTCCGTTATGGTCCGTGGTAGTGGAATCCATAACGCGATTCTTCGATAACCCGAACTTTAGACGCCGAACTTAAAACACAAGTTCGCTCAACACTACTTAGGGCGCAGCTGTGATTCTACTTAATAGAAGGGTCCCTAGTAATAATGGTCCTTTTATACTTGCTGATTCACAGGCAATTATCAGCAACAAACCGTTCATTCCTGATCATTGCCTGATCGATGATCATAGGGGAGCACTGCATTTGTATGCATTATTCATCACCTCTGTAACAGGATGAGTGATCGCTACTGTAATCATTCATCCCCATACACATTCACTGTTTGTGGGCAGCAGATCACTGTTTCCAGAGGGCGATGTGCTGTCCAGAAACCATGTGTCACGTAAGTTGGGGAATAGTGCAGCTCTAAACTCCACCCGCACCACTGTCTCTAATTACTTGGACAATCTGCCCTAAACTGCGTCCTCCAACTGGTCGACGGTCCCTAACCTGGATAAGTGCATGGGACCTAAACTAGAGGGAAAAGAGAAGTCAGACAGGCCAGGTCAGAACTAGAGAATAAATGTCAGAACCAGAATTTAAAATCCAGTCGTTGTCAATACCAGGAGATCACATCAGGATTCAAATCGGCAGTCAACATCAAAGTCAGGAGTGGGTCAGTGGTCAAAAATCCAGAGGCACAAATAGCAGAGCAAAGCACCCTTATGTGGCAAGGAAGACCAATCACAGGCAACTGTGGCCAGCAGTTGCCTGCTTAAATGCCCCGCCAACAGGAAACACATGACACTGGCACCGAGAGCTTGACTGGCCTGGCATTCCTGCTCCCTGATAAGCTGACCAGACCCATAGCGAGGCTAGGATCGCAGGCAGGTAAGTACATGACACCATGATTTTGGGTGAAAGCCGAAAGATACGATTACTTGAAGAACAAGCTTTTGCTCGTTCATTGGGTGATGCCGGCACATTTACATGAGAAAATTTATTTCTACAAACGTGAGACAGAAAGACACATGCTTTGTAGCTGTTGCAATGATTTTATGTACTGTATATGTATCCATTTATATAGCATGCATGTATGTATGCCTGCCCCCCATCCCATCCTTGGCTAAACATTACATCAAAGGGTTCGTTGGAGGCCATGATCATGTTGTAGGTTGAGAATAGCTGCTTAATTTTTTTTTAACCATTTTGAACAATCTTGAATTTTTGTGAAAGTCTGTGGAGAAACCCCTATAGCATTCACCCAGACACTGAATAGTCATGAACACACTTACCTTTGATTTCTTCCACCTGAAGTTTGTCACAGATTTGTTTCTCATAAACCTCAATGTGATCCAAGGACTCTTGGAAATGGTTTGCTTCTCTCATCACCTGGTTCTGGTACAAGATTAATTCACTATATTCATAGTCTATTTTATTTGGAGGTACCTAATAAAAAAGAAGAAATATATTTCAATAAGCTTGGTAACTTGACACTTTGTATCCTAATTTTTGAAGATTGCCCAACGATCTTGAACAAGTATTTGAGACAACATGAATGATAATTAATATACAGGTGAAACTCAAAAAATTTGAATATCGTGCAAAGTTAATTTATTTCAGTAATGCAACTTAAAAGGTGAAGCTAACATATGAGACTCATTACATGCAAAGCGAGATATTTCAAGCCTTTATTTGATATAATTTGGATGATTATGGCTTACAGCTTATGAAACCCCAAAGTCACAATTTTGAGGTACCCTTTGCTCAGGGGGTAAGGATTAATTAGCTGATTAGAGTGTGACACTTTGAGCCTAGAATATTGAACCTTTTCACAAAAGTATAATTCTAAGTTGCATTACTGAAATAAATTAACTTTTGCACGATATTCAATTTTTTTCAGTTTCACCTGTATACTTTAAAAATTCTTATATTGAAAAGCTTAATATAGGTGGCTTTTTTAGGTTGGCTGGGTGGTGATGGAATTACATAACAGTTATTGATTTGGGACAATCAGTCCCTATGTGGACAACCACAATAATTATAGTTTTCTTTTTATCAGCATACCATTACTTCAAAGGGGTTGTCTTACTTCAGCAGATGGCTTTTATCATGGAGGCTAAGTGAATACAAGGCACTTACTAATGCAGTGTGATTGTCCATATTGCCTCCTTTGCTGGCTGGATTCATTTTTTCCATCACATTAAACACTGCTCGTTTCCAGGGGTTACGACCACTGCTGCAGCGTGAATACGAGGTCGCCGGGACAGAGGTTGCTGCACATGCGTGCCTATGTGCGCTCCCACGGTCCCAGCCACCAGAGAGGCCAGCACTTTTTCCTATGGTGTGCAAGCACAAGGTCACAGTCCCTCAGATGACTGATGTCAGGAAATCAAGGAGATTGGTTGAGCGTGGAGGAATCTAACAGCCTCCTTGATTTCTCTTGATTCAGTGTTGATAGGTTTTCTCAGCTGTTACTCAGTGGTCATCACTTCTACCCTTTATAGTCTCACCCCACCCTTCTGACTATGCGGTTGATAGGTAGTCAGGGCCCAGATTAGAGTTGTCTAGGAGGTGACCTGTTTCTTCCCTAGTTTCCAGGCCCAGTTAATGTTCCCCTTCCCTCCTGTGTTCACTGATTGTGACATTATCAACCTCCAAAAAAAACTCAATTTCGTTCAGGTCAGTGCAGCTATGGATCCTATGTCTGTACTGGTCGAACATCTGCAGGGACTGTCTTTGGAGGTAGGTGACCTCCGCGCGACAGTCTTACGGATTCAGAGACCACAGGCGGCTGGTTCCGATGGTGGATACCAGGCCTGCCTTGAACCTGAGGTTGCCCTCACAAACAGATTTTTATGGGGGTAGTGACAATTTCATTCGGTTCAGGAAATCGTGTAAAGTGTACTTTAAGCTGCGTCCATACTCTTCTGGGGATGAGTGTCAACGTGTGGGTATGATCATTTCTTTGCTTAAACGCTTAATCCCCAAATTACTATTGGTGGTGTGGGTGGGGATCAAGAAAACTTACTTTTGTCATTTACTGGTAGTACCCGATTTATCCTGTCTGCCGAGGTGGCGCTAGAGTCCAAAACTGTGGAAATCGAGGTATTTATCGACAGTGGGGCTGGGGTTAACCTGATTGATGGACAGTTTGTTCGTATTCATGGGTTGACTACTAATGCATTAGAGAGAAGCATTTCTGTCTTTGCAATTGACTCAGCACCTCTCACCCAAAAATGCCTGTCGCAGGTGGTAAATGACATCCATTTAAGAGTGGGTGATTTCCATCAGGAATCTGTCTCATGTCTGCTCCGATGGTTTTGGGCTTACCAGGGTTAAGCAAACATAACCCTACCATCGACTGGCAAGCGAGACAGATTCTCGATTCGAGTGATTTTTGCATGGATAACTGTCTTAATGCGTCTTTCTCTGTGGTCACCACTAAAACTGTACCCTCGTTCATTTCCGAATTTTCTGATGTGTTTTCTGAGAGTGGTAATCATACTCCCGATGCGGGGATAACTCCTGTTTGTCCCGTCAATCTTATTCCTAGAGCTAAACTGCCCAAATCTCGGTTGTATAATCTTTCGGAGCCCGAAAGAAAGGCTATGCAAGAGTATGTCACCGAGAGCTTGGCGAAAGGTCATATCAGACCATCCAAATCTCCAGTGGCTGCTGGGTTGTTCTTTGTAAAAAAAAAAAAAAAAAAGATGGTACCCTTAGACCATGTTTAGACTTCCATGAGCTCAACTGTATTTCTGTCCGTGATTCTTAACCCCTTCCTTTGATTCCGGATTGGTTTAGTCAGATTGTCGGTGCCAAGGTGTTCTCTAAATTGGATCTGAGGAGGGCATAGAATCTAGTAAGGATCAGGGAGGGGGATGAGTGGAAGACCGCATTTAATACCCCTGAGGGTCATTTTGAAAACCTGGTCATGCCCTTTGGGTTAAACAACTCTTCAGCAGTTTTTCAACACTTTATCAATGACATCTTTCATCATCTGGTGGGGAGATTTGTTGTTGTATATCTGGATGACATACTAATTTATTCTCCAGACATGGAGACTCATAAGGATCATGTGAGACAGGTGTTACAGATCCTAAGAGAGAATAAACTGTATGCGAAGTGGGAAAAATGTGTTTTTGCTGTGTTTTCGTATGGACCCCGAGAAAGTCTGTGCGGTGTTGGACTGGGATCGACCTGAAAATCTAAAAGCGCTTATGCGGTTTTTGGGATTCACCAACTACTACCGTAAATTAATCTTGAACAATTCAACTGTGGTTAAACCGTTAACAGACATGATTAGGAAGGGGGTCGATTTCTCTGTTTGGTCTGAGGCGGCATTACAAGCCTTTTCTGCTGTGAAGAAATGTTTTGCTTCAGCCGCTATTCTGGTGCAACCGGACGTGTCTCAGCCATTCATTGTAGAGGTTGACGCATCCGAGGTAGGTGTCGGAGCAGTTTTGTCGCAAGGTCCTTCACCTAGTAAATGGCGCCCATGTGCTATTTTCTCAATAAAACCTTTGACTGCTGAAAGAAATTATGACGTGGGTAGAAGGGAATTGCTGACCATTAAGTTGGCTTTTGAAGAATGGCGCCATTGGTTGGAAGGAGCAATTCATCCAATTAAGGTAATTACTGATCACAAAAATCTGGCGTACCTTGAGTCGGCTAAACGACTGAATCCAAGACAGGCCAGGTGGTCGCTGTTTTTCACCATATTTAACTTCATTGTCACCTACCGCCCTGGGGCTAAGAACATCAAGGCGGATGCTTTGTTGTGCAGTTTTCCTGGGGGAAGGTGATTCTAAATATCCTAGTCCTATTTTGTCTGAAGGAGTAGTCATATCTGCCCTATATCCTGATCTTGAGGCTAAGGTGATGGAGGCCCAAGAGGATGCTCCGGACTCTTGTCCTCCAGGGAAATGGTTTGTTCCTTCAGTCTTTTGTCATAAGGTATTTGAGGAACATCACTGTACTGTCTTGGCTGGACACCCTGGGAGTAGATCCACTATCGATCTCATCTCGCGCAGATTTTTGTGGCCGGGGCTGCGCAAGTGTGTTGAGGACTATGTGTCAGTCTGTTGTACCTGTGCTTGCGCTAAGATGACACATACTTGGCCTTCAAGATCTCTTCTTCCGTTACCCATCCCGCCCAGACCTTTGACGCATTTGTCCATGGACTTTATCACGGATTTACCGAATTCTTCGGGGAAAACCGTGATCCTGGTGGTAGTTGATCGGTTTAGAAAAATTGCGCATTTTATAGCAATGCCTGCTCTGCCTAATGCCAAAACTCTTGCACAGGTATTTGTTGATAACATCGTGAAACTACATGGCATTCACTCTGATGTGGTGTCTGATATGGGGACTCTGTTTGTTTACAGATTCTGGAAAGCGTTCTGTATTCGACTGGCGGTACAATTGTCCTTTTCTTCGGCTTTTCATCCTCAGTCAAACAGACAGACGGAGCGCACCAATCAGAATCTGGAGACTTACTTGAGATGTTTTGTTTCGGAGAACCAGGAGGAGTGGTCTTCGTTCTTGTCGTTAGCTGAGTTTGCCATTAATAACCGTAGACAGGAGTTCACTGATAAGTTGCCGTTTTTTGGGGCATATGGATTCCATTCACAGTTTGGCACATTTTCTGGTTCTCAAACTTCCGGTATTCCTGAGGAGGAACGATATTCCTCTTCATTGTCTTCAATTTGGCGGAAAATTCAAAATAACCTGAAAAAGATTGGCAACAGGTATAAGCGTGTGGCTGACAGGAGACGTATGAATGGTCCGGACCTGAGAGTGGGTGATTCTGTGTGGCTGTCCACAAGAAACATTAAAGGATAACTGTCACATTTAGACCCTAATTTCAATTTTCATATATGTAGTTACTAATAACATGATATTCCAGAATCAGTTACTATTAGACTGACTTACCCCATATTTAATAAGATTCAGCCCTTAGCAACCAGTCTGCATAAAACTGCAATTTCACTATTCAGTTAAGATGACCGCCACTGCCCTCACCCTGAGGCTAATCCCGCCTGCCCTCACTAGCCAGTAACAATAGCCCCCCAAAAGTGTCAGTAACCAGAGCCCTCCCCCTAAAGTGTTAATCTCCTGCAGCACAAAGGGGTCCTCTTACCACATGTTGCTTTCATTTATACACTGAGCAGATGGCAGATCTCCCTTCCCTGGTCTGCGCTGCTTCAACTCTGCATTCTCCAGCTCTGCTGAGTGAGGGAGCGTCTGCCAAGCGCAGGGACAGGGAGAAGTGCACACAGCCCAGGCACTGTTATCAGCTGCTGGGGAGGACCTGGCTTTAATCATTTACTTACAGTCCCTGGCTGTCAGTAATGGGACCTTGCACGCTGCATCCTCCGTCCTTCAACAGAGGGCGGACCATGCCTAGCAACCCTATTTTAAGCACAGGTAAAAGTAGGCAGTACAGGGAACAACAATGTGGAATTAAGGGGTAATTGAATACACAGTGAAAAGTTGAAATAAGGCCACCAAGGTGATATTAATCACCACAATCCAATACTCCAACAAAAAAAAAAATATATGACAGTTATCCTTTAAGCTTAAGGTACCTTCTTGGAAGTTGGGCCCAAGATTTATTGGTCCATATAAGATCACTGCCATTGTTAACCCTGTAGCCTTCCGTCTTGAACCTCCTTAGGCTTTTAAAATTCATAATGTATTTCATGAGTCGTTGTTGAAGAAATGCGTTAATCCTGTTGAGCCATCCTCCTTGCCTCCCGCTCCTGTCATGGTGTACGATAATTTAGAATTTCAAATCAGCAGGATTGCGGACTCCCGAGTTCTCCGTAGATCCCTCCAGTGTCTCGTCCACTGGAAGGGTAACGGACCAGAGGAGAGGATGTGGGTTCCAGATGTTAATGCGAATTGCCTGGTGAAGGCATTTCACAGAGCCCATCCTGATAAGGTCGGTCTTGGGTGCCTGGAGGTAACCCGTAGAAGGGGGGGTACTGTCACTGTCCCTTAGGTGACTGATGTCAGGAAAGAGATTGGTTGAGCATGGAGAAATCTAACAGCCTCCTTGATTTCTCTTGATTCAGTGTTGATAGGGTTAATGACCACTTCCCTTTAGGCTGGGTTCAGACCTGAGCGTCTTTGATATGCGCGTTTAACGCGCGTTTTTGACGCACGTTTTTTGCAATAGTAAACGCGCGTTTGACGCGCGTTTGTGTGATTGACTGCAATGTCCTATGGCCACAAACGCGCTGTAAAACGCCCCAAAGAAGCTCAAGTACTTGTTTGAGCGTAGGGCGTTTTACAGCGCGTTTTTCAGCGCTGTAAAACGCTCAAGTGAGAACCAGGGCCATAGGGAAGCATTGGTTTTCATGTGTTGAGCGTTTTACAGCGCGTTTGAACGCGCTGTAAAACGCTCAAGTGTGAACCCAGCCTAACTCAGCTGTTAACCCACCCTTATGACTATGCGGCTGATAGCTTCATTTGGGTTTGGCTGAGTTGGTGTGAGATCTTCTCTGGTGGTTCCTGTTCTTCCATCTCTACAGAAGTGTTGCGTTTGTTTGTATTTGTTATATTCCCTGTTGTATCTGGGCCTGAGACAGAGACTTCCATTCGTCCATCTGGGGAGGAATGGGTTGTCTCTGGTCCTATACTTATTCCAGGGCCTTATTGAGAAATCAGGGCCTAGGTATCCTGCTTATGAATATTCCTATCTTCAAGGTCTCATCATATTGATAGGTAGTCAGGGCCCGGATTAGGGTTGTCTAGGAGGTGACCTGTTTCTTCCCTAGTTTCCAGGCCCAGTTACTGTTCCCCTTCCCTCCTGTGTTCAGTGTGGAGTTTGCCCCCTACGCTGATCGTGACATTATCAACTGCTGCTGGATTACAGGATGGTCGTAACCCCTAGAAAGGAGCAGTGTATAGTGTAATGGAAAAATGAATAAAGCCAGAAAAAGAGGCAATATGGACAATCACAATACATTAGTAAGTGCCTTGTATTAACTTTCTTTACACGATAAATGCCATTTACTGATGTGAGACAACCCCTTTAAATTCCTTTGGATTGGTCATCAGCATTTGATTAGTGGGTGTCCCAGGTGCCGGATAACCCCTTTAACTGAACAGCAATAATTCATATGAATTAATGTTTATACAGTAATTTGAGAGGGTGATATACTGATGCGGTATCCTCCTAGATATGTAGCCTCGTCAGATGAAACTAGAGATACAGTCTGATTTCTCTCCTACTTTGGAAGCTCAGAAGAAATATCTAATAGTATTCCTACCACCAGCCATTGCTAGTGCAGTGAAATATTACAATATCTTTTACCTGCTGAGTCTTTCTGAATTCCTCAAGCAATTTTAAGGCCATTTCATAGTCTTTCAATAAATGGTATGCGATTGCATAACCAATCCATGAAGCTCTTTGCATTGGGCGCAGCTGAAGAAGCTGATATCTGGTTTCCTATTATAAAAAAAGACTACATGTAACACATACAATAAGAACTCATTAAACACAGTACAAAGACTTCTGAGATGGGTTTCCCCTCATATCATAAAAATGGTACAGAATGGTGTGTAATAACAAGGGTTCACACTAGCGTTAGGGATTCCGTTATGGCTTTCCGTTATAACGGAAAATAACGGAATCCATAAGACGGAAGGACGGATCAGTTCTGCTGCCTATAGACTTGTATTATGACGGAATGCAAAACGGAAGCCTTTAAAAGGCATTCCGTTTGCTCTCCATCCTAATAGAAGTCTATGGGAATCAAAACGGATCCGTCTGGGTCCCGTTAAGCAAGACGGAAAACAAAGTTCTGTCGACAGGACTTTGTTTTCTGTCTTGCCTAACAGGACCCAGACGGATCCGTTATGCTTTCCCATAGACTTCTATTAGGACGGAAAGCAAACGGAATGCCTTTTAAAGGCTTCCGTTTTGCATTCTATCTGGGCATTCCGTTATTTTCCATTATAACCATGTTATAACGGAAAGCCATAACGGAATCCCTAACGCTAGTGTGAACCCACCCTTAAGGAAAAAACCTTACTCACCTTTAAAGTGTCCTGCTGCCCCAGGGGCACTGCTCACGTCCCGGCCAGGCCTGCAGCAATCATGTGCTGTTTATATTCAATCAAAGCACTCCCCTGTGTACAAATAATAGGCTGACAAACGAGTCTCACTTTGACCCTATACTTGCAGTTTCTCACATACAATTCAGCCTCCATTCATTGGTATTATGATCAAGCGGATGAGGAAAAAGTTCCTCACGCTTCAGAAGTATCTTCAATATATTTGTAGCTTTATTCTTCTTGATAAAAGACATATATGGCTCACAGGCCCTTCTTGTTCAGAGGACGCTGAGCTGTACCACACTAGTTCATGCGCGACGTTTCGTCGGCCACGCCCCCTTACTCCTGCGTGAACATCAGGTGGAACTAGCGGGCTTAAAGGCTCCATACCATGGGTGGGGTCTATTTTTATATTATACACCCTATTTTGAGAGAAAATTAAATAGTTACAAAATAAATGTCACAAAAACACCTTGAAATTACAGATGTCATTTAACCCTTTTGGTTTTAATGTCTCCATTTTTGTTATCCATCTAGTTTCATGTTGCAATAATTTGCGTTTTTTTCTCATCTGTTCCTGGTTTAACATATTCTAACACAACCCATTTTATTTCATTCCATCTATGTTTCTTTTCCTGACAGTGTTGCAACAATGTGGTTTCCTGGTATTTTTTCTCTTTCTATTCTGCTGTCTGTTGCATCCATGCATCTCCTTCTGTTAGATTTAGGTTCATTTAGTCTCACTCGTATTTCCCTTTTAGTTTGTCCTATGTACCACTTGCTGTAAGGACACCTCAATCCATATATGACATTTTTAGTCATACATGTGGCATAATGGTACATAGGAATTTCATATCCTTCTCTTGGATGGTTAATGTTCTGTCCTCTTAAAATTTGGTTACAGTTCATACAGGATAAACAGGGAAACGTGCCCTTCCTTTGAGGGGCTAACAAAGTTTGTCAATCTTTTTTATGTATTTTTATGTCCCCCTTAATTAGTCTGTTTCCTATTGCTCTTCCTTTTCAATATGCAAACCCGGGTTTGTTTTTGAACAGTCTACCATACTTTATCATATTGTAATATGTCCCAATATTTATTGATTTTTTTTTAAAATTAATATTGCATGATGATCGTATGTCCCTATATACAATAGATGATCTTTAGTATGCTTTGTAATCTTACTTTTTAATAAAGACTCTCTGGGAATTTGTTCAACTTCCTTTTTTATATTATCCATCATATTTTTTGGATAGCCTCGCTTAATAAATTTATGTTGTTATCAGTTTTTCCTGTTTTATATAATCAGTATTCTTTTTGGCTAGACGTTTTGCTCTTATCAACTGACCTAGTTTAGGTATACCTTTAAAGGTATGTCGGGCGTGGTGACTAGTGTAGAGTAGGGTATTATTCTTATCTGTAGGCTTTGTATATAATGTAGCATCAAACCCTCCTTAGTGATTTCTACACCCAAGAATTGTATAGTCCTAGTGCGATAGTGTAACTGGAATGTAATAGATTCATGGCATGTGTTCAGATATTCAATAAACGCTAGAAGAGACTGTTCACTAACTTTCCATAGTAGGAAAGTATCGTCCACATAGCGTAGCCATGTGGACGTACTTTTTAGTTTTCCAGGATTAAAAATAAAATTATTTTCAAACATAGCCATGAAAATATTAGCAAAACTCGTGCTGCAGAGGACCCCATCGAAGTCCCCCGCAGCTGCAAGTAATGTGCATCGTCGAATCTAAAATGATTTTCGGTTAGGACAAATTCCAAGAGTGTCATAAGAAAGATGATAGTCCTGGTATCCATTGTTGCATCAACACAATACCTTCTTGTTGTGGAATATTGGTATATAGACTTTGTACATCAAGGGTACAGAAAAATGTAACATCCTGACTGGTTTCTTTTTCCAATGTTAGGCTACTTTCACACTCGCGTTTGGTGCGGATCCGTCATGGATCTGCACAGATAATACAACCGCATGCATCCATTCAGAACGGATCCGTTTGCCTCATCTTTAACATTGCCAAAACAGATCCGTCTTGAACACCATTGAAAGTCAATGGGAGACGGATCCGTTTTCTATTGTGCCAGATTGTGTCAGTGAAAACGGATCCGTCCCCATTGACTTTCAATGGTGTTCACGACGGATCCGTTTTGGCAATGTTAAAGATGAGGCAAACGGATCCGTTTGACTCCGCATTGTCAGGTGGACACCAAAACTCTGTAAGCAGCGTTTTGGTGTCAGCCTCCAGAGCGGAATAGAGACTGATCGGAGGCAAACTGATGCATTCTGAGCGGATCCTTTTCCATTCAGGATGCATTGGGGCAAAACTGATCCGTCTTGGACCGCTTGTGAGAGCCCTGAACGGATCTCGCAAACGGAAACCAAAACGCCAGTGTGAAAGTAGCCTTATAAGAAAATCGGTTGTATCTACAAGACACCTATCAAGTTTTTTAACCTTTTTTTGTAAAAAAGAATCAATGTAAATTGATAAAAGCTGCAACATGGAGTCCATACAGGACACAATTGGTCGCCCCGGGGGGTTAACACGATCTTTATGAATCTTGGGCAGCAAATATAGGATTGGCACTTTAGGATGCTCACAGAGTAAGGTATCTGCAGTTTTTTCACTAATGATACCAATTTCAGTATATTCAGTTAGCAATATTTTTAGTTCTCTTCTAAAAATAGGGGTAGGGTCTCTTAAGTTTTTCATAGACATTTTCATCATCCAATTGTTTTAGTGCCTCTCCTATATATCCATCCCCTATATATAATTATAGAGGTGTCTTTCTTTAATCCCTCTAGCATTACTCTTTCTTTTCTAGTGCAATTGTTTTTATTTTTATGAACTTCAGTCCATTTTAATAGAACTTCACTAGTTACACCCTGTTCAAATGATTTCAACATATCACATGCTATGTCCGGGTCAAATGTGCCTCCTCTTTTCAAATTGAGGGGGAGCGCATTCAAAGGGGACACCTCAGTTTTAGCAGTCATGTTTTTTTCACTCCAAAACATTTTAACCCGCAGTTGTCTGCTACGCTATGTGGACGATATTTTCCAATGATCGAAAGTTAGTGAACAATCTCTTCTAGCGTTTATTGAATATCTGAACACATGCCATGAATCTATTACATTCCAGTTACACTATCACACTAGGACTATACAATTCTTGGGTGTAGAAATCACTAAAGACGGTGAAGGAGGGTTTGATGCTACATTGTATACAAAGCCTACAGATAAGAATAATACCCTACTCTACACTAGTCACCACGCCCGACATACCTTTAAAGGTATACTTAAAAGTCAGTTGATAGGAGCAAAACGGATAGCTAAGTCTACTTTCACACTGGCGTTTTGGCTTTCCGTTTGTGAGATCCGTTCAGAGCTCTCAGAAGCGGTCCAAAACGGACCAGTTTTCCCCTAATGCATTCTGAATGGAAAAGGATCCGCTCAGAATGCATCAGTTTGCCTCCGTTCAGTCTCCATTCCGCTTTGGAGGCGGTCACCAAAACACTGCCTGCAGCGTGTCCGTCTGACGAAACTGAGCCAAACTGATCCGTTCTGACACACAATGTAAGTCAATGGGGACGGATCCGTTTTCTATGACACAATCTGCCACAATAGAAAACGAATCCGTCCTCCATTGACTTTCAATAGTGTTCAAGACGGATCCGTTTTGGCTATGTTAAAGATAATACAAACGGATCCGTCCTGAACGGATGCAGACGGTTGCATTATCTGAATGGATCCGTCTGTGCAGATCAATGACAGATCCGCACCAAACGCCAGTGTGAAAGTAGCCTAAAAAGAATACTGATTATATAAAACAGGAAAAACTGTTAACAACATAAATTTATTAAGCGAGGCCATCCAAAAAATATGATGGATAATATAAAAAAGGAAGTTGAACAAATTCCCAGAGAGTCTTTATTAAAAAGTAAGATTACAAAGCATACTAAAGATCATCTATTGTATATAGGGACATACGATCGTCATGCAATATTAATTTAAAAAAACCATCAATAAATATTGGGACATATTACAATATGATAAAGTATGGTAGACTGTTCAAAAACAAACCCGGGTTTGCATATCGAAAAGGAAGAACAATAGGAAACAGACTAATTAAGGGGGACATAAAAATACATAAAAAAGATTGACAAACTTTGTTAGCCCCTCAAAGAAAGGGCACGTTTCCCTGTTTATCCTGTATGAACTGTAACCAAATTTTAAGAGGACAGAACTTTAACCATCCAAGAAAAGGATATGAAATTCCTCTGTACCATTATGCCACATGTATGACTAAAAATGTCATATATGGATTGAGGTGTCCTTACAGCAAGTGGTACATAGGACAAACTAAAAGGGAAATACGAGTGAGACTAAATGAACCTAAATCTAACATAAGGAGATGCATGGATGCAACAGACGGCAGAATAGAAAGAGAAAAAATACCAGGAAACCACATTGTTGCAACACTGTCAGGAAAAGAAACATAGATGGAATGAAATAAAATGGGTTGTGTTAGAATATGTTAAACCAGGAACAGATGAGAATAAACGCAAATTATTGCAACATGAAACTAGATGGATAACCAAAATGGAGACATTAAAACCAAAAGGGTTAAATGACATCTGTAATTTCAAGGTGTTTTTGTGACATTTATTTTGTAACTATTTTATTTTCTCTCAAAATAGGGTGTATAATATAAAAATAGACCCCACCCATGGTATGGAGCCTTTAAGCCCGCTAGTTCCACCTGATGTTCACGCAGGAGTAAGGGGGCGAGACCGACGAAACGTCGCGCATGAACTAGTGTGGTACAGCTCAGCGTCCTCTGAACAAGAAGGGCCTGTGAGCCATATATGTCTTTTATCAAGAAGAATAAAGCTACAAATATATTGAAGATACTTCTGAAGCGTGAGGAACTTTTTCCTCATACGCTTGATCATAATACCAATGAATGGAGGCTGAATTGTATGTGAGAAACTGCCATCACGTGCTGCCCATTGTTCACACGACTACTACTCCCAACCACTGGCCTCAGCAGTCGTGTGCATGAATGACATGTGATCACTGAGGCTAATGATTCCCTGGATCAGGAGGGACACAGGACTGCTGCAAACTCACAACGCGGTGGGACAAAGGGTTCACGGCTCACCACTGCGATGACTACGGCAAGCAGTAAACAATGAAGGGAAGGCTGTGCTCGCACGCACGGAGCGTGGCCTTCTCTTCAAACAGCTGATTGGCGAGGACATGGGAGGTTGTCCTTATAGGTCTCTGTAGGGACAGGAAGCAAGAGAGTTTAAAAGGCCTCTCCAATGTCTTATAAATCACTACACCAGAGTTTTCCCAATGTTATATATTTAATATATTTAAATTCCCAATGTTAACAGCACATTGTTATTATATTAGTATATATAAATTAAAAAAATATATATTTATTTTTTGAAGGGGGGGGGGGGGATAATGTAGGTGCTGTCATGTTGGACTCCTGGAAAAACAATTACTGATTAGACTAATTAGTGATTTCCAGAACATAACAGCACATGGGAAAAATAACCAATCACTTTAACTTTTAGGGGGGGACCACTGCTTGAAGGACCGTCCGGCCAAACATCAAATTCTGATTGGTGAGAAGGTCCAGACGATAATGTTTACAGGAAGTATTATAATTTGTCCATGTAGCTGCCCTACAGATCTGATCTATCGTGGCATTAACTTTCTCTGCCCACGATGTTGCCATAGCTCTGTTCGAATGGGACTTAATGGAGATTGGACAGTTTTTTTTTTTGTAAAGAGTATGCCTCTCGAATCGTATCCTTGATCCCTCTTGCCAAGGTTTCTTAGTAACTTTCCGGCCTTTATTCTTTCCCCAATGCTGAATGAACAAATTAGAATCCTGTCTCCAAGATTCTGTTGACTGAAGATATTTAACTACGGCTCTCCTCACATCCAAGCAATGAAAATGCTCCTCTTTGGTATTTGGTAGCGAATACCAGCTCCTTTTGGGCCAGGCCGGAGTAATTAATAGCACCTTTGTCGTGCTCTCGTCAATCTTCCTCAATACTGCTGGAATAAGAGGAATTGGTGGGAAGGCATAGGCGAAGTCCATGTCCCAGATTTGTGACATCGCATCCACTGCTAGAGGATTGTCCCTTGGATTTAGAGAGTAGAAACAGCTCGTCTGTGTTTTTACTCTGGTCGCAAATAGGTCTACCTGAGGATGACCCCATTTGTGACATGCTCAGGAAATCTGTCGTAGTGTTTTCCTTGCCCTTTAGATGTAGGGTTGAAATTGATAATACTTTGGACTGGGCCCAGTAAAAAAATCTGATTTGACACCCTCTGCAGCAAGGAGTTTTTGGTTCCCCCCTGGTGTTTGAGGTAACACACCGTAGTGATGTTGTCTGAATATCCTTAGGTGTTTCCCTTTTACAATATTTTTGGCCTGTTTCAGAGTCTTCAGTCGTTAGTTCTTATAAATTTGAAGATCCCAAATCCTCTAGAGGGGACTATTCTCCCTGAAAGTATTGATCCGCCACCTGGGCTCCCCAGCCTAACTTGCTGGCATCTGTGGTCACTGTCACAATTGGATCCAGTTTCTAGGGGATTCCTTTATGTAGGTTGTTCGGAACTAGCCACCAGTTTAGGGATTTTTTTTTACCCCCGTGGTAGGGGATATCCTACTGTCTAGGGATTCCTGACTCTTGTCCCAATGAGATAGGATCAATTTCTTTAATGTTCTTGAATGAAAATGAGCCCAGGGAATCATGGGTATGCAGGATGTCATAATGCCCAGAATTCTCATTGCCTCTCTGATTGTGCAATTTCTCTTCTTCTTGAACTGTTGGAACTTTATCACCAAGGTCTTTTGTTTGGGTATAGGCAGAAAATACATTTCTTCCACTGAATCTAGAAGGGTACCCAAGAAGATCTTCCTGGTTTCCAACCATAGATCTGATTTGTCATAGTTGATAATCCACCCCAATATTGCTAGCACCTGCAGGGTTATCTGAAGATGATCCTTCAAAGTCTCCTGAGATTGGGCTGTTACTAAAACATTGTCCAGATATGGGATAATTATTTTGTAGTGTCTTAGGCGAGCCATCACTTCAGTTTGGTAAAAACCCTCGGAGCTGACGAAATTCCGATTGGCAGACATTGAAATTGAAAATGACATATGTAGCTGTCCACCTTTATGGCAAATCTCAGATACTTTTGATAATGAGGCTGGATATGATAATATGCATCCTTCAGGTCTATTGTGCACATGAATGCTGCTGGGGCAATGAGTGGGGTGGCCGACCGAATAGATTCCATTTTGAACTTGCGATAGGAGATCCACCTGTTCAAGAATTTTAGATTTATAATGGTCCTGAAAGATAAGTCTGGCTTTTTTACTAGGAATAGTGACCCTTGAACTGTTGATGAGAGGGTACTGAAACAATGGCCTTCATCCTGAAAAGAGACTGAATATCCTGTAGAAGTTGAATCTGTAATGACTGAGTGAGGATCGGTTATCTGAAATCTATGTGGGAGAGGAGACTTGAATTCTAGTTTGTAACCATCCTGAATTTCCTGTAATGGAAATCCATTCCTGACTGAAAAAACTAAAAGTCTTCCCCCCACAGGGATGGGGTCATTGTTTACCAGGATTATTTGTGTTATTGGGGTTGAGAAGGAACCCTCTCCCTCTGCCCCCTTTCGGGTTGCTCCATTTACCAGACTTTCCCTTCCCTCTACTCGTCCAGTATTAGGATTGTCTGTCTTCTGAAAAGGCTGACTTTTCCTGGGCTTCTCTTCCGGAAATCCCTTTTTCTTGTCAGCAGCTCTTTCTAAAATGGTGTCCAGTACTGTTCCAAATACATAGGAACTGGAGAATAGTATTGCACAAGCGGTCCAAAACGGATCAGTTTGCACTCTAATGCATTCTGAATGGAAAAGGATCCGGTCAGAATGCATCAGTTTGCATCAGTTCAGTCTCCATTCCGCTTTGGAGACGGACACCAAAACACTGCTTGCAGCGTTTTGTTGTCCGTCTGATGAAACTGAGCCAAAGGGTTCTGACACACAATGTAAGTCAATGGGGACGGATCCGTTTTCACTGACACAATCTGGCACAATAGAAAACGGATCCGTCCTCCATTGACCGTCAATGGTGTTCAAAACGGATCCGTCTTGGCTATGTTAAAGATGATACAAACGGATCCGTTCTGAACGGATGCAGACGGTTGTATTATCTAAATGGATCTGTACATGACGGATCCAGACAAAACGCGAGTGTGAAAGTAGCCTAACTTGTTTTTAGAAACTATGTCGCCCGTCCAGCTCTTTAGCCATAATGCCCTTCTAGCATTATTTAATAGTGTTCCACTTCTCGCTGCAAAACGGATAGATTCCGCAGAGGCGTCCGCCATGAAAGCTGTAAACATTTTTAGCAGAGGAGGAGATTCGAGAATTTCTTCTCTAGATGTCTTGAGCCTTGAATGGTTCTCCAATTGATTGAGCCATAATCCCATTGCTCTGGATACAGACGTGGTGGCAATATTAGTATTAATTGTTGCTGATGAAGATTCTCAAACTCTTGTTAGGAGCCCATCAGATTTTTGGTCCATGGGATCTTTTAATTGGGATGAGTCTTCAAATGGGATGGTCGTCTTTTTTGCAACTTCAGCTACCTGGACATCTATTTTTGAAACCTCTTCCCATAATTTAGTGTCATCAGGATTAAAGAGGAGACGACTACTGAATTCCCGAGGAATAGAAAGTTTCTTTTCTGCATCTTCCCATTCCTCTAGTATGATCTCTCTCAAGTTGGAATTAACCGGAAACAGCTTCTTTTTCTTTGCCCTTAATCCGCCAAACATCTCGTTCTGAGTTGTCTTAGGTTGCTGAACCTCCTCCACCTCCATGGTTTCCCTCTTCAGAAGAAACTGAAGGAATGACTTCCTCTTCCTCTTCTAATTTCCCATCAGAATAGTAAGTATTCCTGCCTTGTTAATCTGATTCCAGATGAATTCTATTTTTTTTTTTATACTGGTGGTGAAACAGGTCGAGAAGGAATCAAACTTGAGACTAAAGCATGTACAGTCATGTGAAAAAATTAGGACACCCTTTGAAAGCATGTGGTTTTTTGTAACATTTTTAATAAATGGTTATTTCATCTCCGTTTCAACAATACAGAGAGATTAAAGTAATCCGACTAAACAAAGAAAACTGAAGAAAAGTCTTTTCAAGATCTTCTGTAAATGTCATTCTACAAAAATGCCTATTCTAACTGAGGAAAAAGATAGGACACCCTTGCCCCTAATAGCGAGTGTTACCTCCTTTGGCTGAAATAACTGCAGTGAGACGGTTCTTGTAGCCATCTACCAGTCTTCGACATCGGTCTGAGGAAATTTTACCCCACTCCTCAATGCAGAACTTTTTCAGCTGTGAGATGTTTGAGGGGTTTCTTGCACGTACAGCCCTTTTCAAGTCACCCCACAGCATCTCAATGGGATTCAAATCTGGACTTTGACTTGGCCATTCCAGGACTCTCCATTTCTTCTTTTTCAGCCAATCTTTGGTTGATTTACTAGTATGTTTTGGGTCATTGTCATGTTGCATGGTCCAGTCCAGCTTCAGCTTTAATTTTCTAACTGATGGTCTCACATGTTCTTCAAGCACCTTCTGATACACAGTAGAATTCATCGTGGATTCTATGATGGTGAGCTGACCAGGTCCTGCTGCAGCAAAGCAGCCCCAAACCATGACACTTCCACCTCCATGCTTCACAGTTGGTATGAGGTTCTTTTCTTGGAATGCTGTGTTTGGTTTACGCCAAACATGTCCTCTGCTGTTGTGTCCAAATAATTCAATTTTGGACTCATCTGTCCAAAGAACATTATTCCAGAAGTCCTGGTCTTTGTCAACTTTATCGCTGGCAAATGTCAGTCTGGCCTCGATGTTTCTCTTGGAAAGCAAAGGTTTCCTCCTTGCACACCTCCCATGCAAGTTAAACTTGTACAGTCTCTTTCTGATTGTAGAGGCATGTACTTCTACATCAACAGTAGCCAGAGCCTGCTGTAGTTCTCGAGATGACACTTTAGGGTTTTTGGATACCTCTTTTAGCATCTTGCGGTCTGCTCTTGGGGTGAACTTGCTGGGGCGACCAGTCCTGGGCATGTTGGCAGTTGTTTTGAAAGCCCTCCACTTGTAGACTATCTTCCGGACAGTGGAATGGCTGATTTCAAAATCTTTTGAGATCTTTTTAAATCCCTTCCCAGACTCATAGGCTGCTACAATCTTTTTTCTGAAGTCCTCTGATAGCTCTTTTGCTCTCACCATGGTGCTCACTCTCACTTCAACAGTCAGGAGCACACCAAACTAAATGTCTGAGGTTTAAATAGGGCAAGCCTCATTCAACATGCAGAGTAACGATCTACTAATTATGTGCACCTGGTGTGATATACCTGTGTGAGATCTGAGCCAATTTAAGAGGGAATACATGTGAGGGTGTCCTATCTTTTTCCTCAGTTAGAATAGGCATTTTTGTAGAATGACATTTACAGAAGATCTTGAAAAGACTTTTCTTCAGTTTTCTTTGTTTAGTTGGATTACTTTAATCTCTCTGTATTGTTGAAACGGAGATGAAATAACCATTTATTAAAAATGTTACAAAAAACCACATGCTTTCAAAGGGTGTCCTAATTTTTTCACATGACTGTACTTCTTCTGTTTTCATAGACCTCAGATTAGAAAGGAAGGACGGCTGTTCCTCCTTCAGAAGTTTGGCAATACAATCAGGGCATAATTGTTTTTTGAATGATTCCTGTAGCTTTTTAGTACAGGAAAAACATTTCCTTGTTTTACTTTTAGGTTCTGTCTGGGATCTATGTCCTGGATCCTTTTCTCCCTAGGAGCAAACAAGAGGGAACTCTCCCTTAGTCTAGGCATGAAAGAAAACCAAACAGACCAGGGTATGGGTAATTAACTTGCAAAACCCTGAGCACAGGGATCGCCAGCCACCTCAGGCTTGGTAGATAATTGGACCTCCATCTGGAACAGCAGACAAGCTTTACTGCTTGCTGGTTCCTTTATATAGGTCTTACCTTAAGGGTCCGCCCCTCCTGCTTCCGCTGCATTTCTCCTTCCTCAGGGGGACTCAATCCCCTAGGGGAGAGTTGACTTCCCCCATGCGAGGCCCAACACCAGCCCTCCAGCATGAAAACGCTGGGCACCGCCATCTTGGATCCTGGTAACACGACATCACTTCCTGTACACGGAGCCACCCCTAGAAGTGATGTCACCGCTCTCACTCGCGATGCCGATGAGAAGTGTGCACTGGCGAGCCCAGAGCACCCGGAGGGGAAGCGGCATAGGCCCCCAGATACCGCGGCCATGGATGAAAGTGGTATACTGGGCAATGCTAGGGAACCTCGCACAGAGGTACTAGCAGGGCCTTGAGGAACTGGGAGGAATGGCCGGACACCACCCGACCGAGCTACAGCCCTAGTAACCATGTGGCTACTTCTAATCCTATTGTCATGAGGGTGTCAAGAACCACGCCTGACTCCGTTATACCCGGGGTCAGGAAGTCGCAGCGGTTGGCTGCACGCTCTATGTAAGATAGGGCTGTTTCCTTATTGTAACTTTCTGGGTTTGCTTTGCAAACCCTTTTGGCTCACTCAGGGATCCGTAGCTCCTTCTCCTCAGCTGTTCCTTGTCCAGCACTCCCAAACCTCCTTATATTCCCCTCTCACACTTCTCTGGTTGCCAGATATAGAGCTTCCTGCCTGGACATCTATTCTGACCCTCTGGAGCTGTGTTGCTGCGTTCTCTGGTAGTTGGTCCAGAACGCTACCCTCCGGATCCCTGTTGGACCTTTGTGGTCTATTGTGGTCGCCCACCTGGGTGTATGTGTTTGTCTGTTTTGTCTGTCCTCTCCCTGGTGTTTCCCTCTTAGTGACAGTGGTGCGGACTAGCGATCCCACCGGCCCGTTCACTATCTAGGGCTCATTTTAGGGAAAGCCAGGGTTTAGGCACGTGATCGCCGCACGGGTGAGGAACCCGTCTAGGGACGTCAGGGCAGTCAGGTGCCAGCCGCAAGGTGAGTTAGGGGTCACCACCTTTCCCTCTCCCTTGGGCAGGGCTTTCCCTTTTTCCTCCCTGTGCGTGACGCTGGTCATTACACCTATTCTATCTTCAACCCTAAAGAGGGCCTCTCTTGCCAACTCTCTGTAGGGACAGGAAGAACACTGGAGAGGGGGGTGGGGAGGGGCTTCCTGTCTCTACAAAGACCTATAAGGACAACCACCCATGTGCTGTCATGGGAGACGTCCTGGAAAACCCATTTAGAGTTGACCAGATTCTGAATCAGACTGTTAATATCTTATGTAATGGGGACAACACGCTCTTTATAGAATAACAGCACAAGGAGATTTTCCAGGTTTTAAAATACAGACCTGATCTGATGTATGGGTTTATGGACGGGAAATGTGCAAGAGAAAACAGTAAAACCATCACATACTGATCAGAGAGAACATGGCATTACCTTTTTTCAAGGAGTCTATTCTTCAGTCACAATAAAAGAACCATGTTTATACAGAAATCTACAGGTACGTACATATACGCATAAACTGATTTCAGAGTATTCAAGACTTACGCAGGAGACTTGTCAGCATACAGATTCCTGTTCTGGACAGTTTGTGGTTGTACTGAACACAGGCACTACATTATTATGTCTGCATATAGAGGGTGGTTTGTAAACCCACAAAACTAGGGCATGATCATCAGCAAAGATACAAGATAACATTATGTGAAGCTGAACGTCATAGCGTGATAATGTATATTAATCAGCATATATAGATTTTACGGATAATTAAAGGGGTTATCCAAGAGAAAATGCTTACCCCCCCCCCCCGCCCCCATATGCCGGGCCCCTTACATTGAATATACTTACCTGGCTCCCTGCGCCACTCCTGGTCCCCACACCGCTGCTGCAGCTTCTCCCCGTGCGCGGATATAAACATCCAGTGTCGGGGGGAGCAGCCAATGGCAGGTGGGGACAAGCCTCCCTACAGTCACCCGCTATGCTAGGGAGGCTCATCCCTGTCCCTACCTGCCATTTGCTGCTCCCCCCGACACCAGACATTTTCATCCGCGCACGGGGAGAAGCTGCAGCAGCGGTGTGGGGACCAGGAGTGGCGCAGGGAGCCAGGTAAGTATATTCAATGTAAGGGGCCCGACATATGGGAAGGGGGGGGGGGGAGACATTTTATAGGACTGGATAACCCCTTTAACTAGTGTCTCAAGTGACGCCCTCCCACACTTACCCGATATCCCTCTAAGTCCCTCATCTGTATCTGCAATAATGAAAGGTCCCGCAGTATCTGCAAGTTGTCCTTGTCCAGTTTAAGAGCATTCCTATAACACTTGATCGCCTCATCATACTTCTTGTCGGACCTCTGAAGAAGACCATAGACATGCCAACCTGTCTTCTATTCAGGAAAACCAACTGAATCCATAAGCATCTATCAGTTCTCAATAGACAAGCAAGGCTTGTGTAATGGATCTGTCTCCTACAAGGCAGTTCACAGAATCATCTCATATCATCCCAACCTTATGTTCTGCCAAATTAATAGTCTGAAGCATCAGGGCATGGGTATGCGGGTTGTCAAAGCGTTGGATATATCAGGCAATCACTAAGGCAGCATGTTTGAAACAGATTAAAGGTGCGGTCCCACAAAAAAATATTCTACAGTCTGCAAAACAGCACCTGGATATGAATACTTTTGTAACTGCACGTAATTAAAAATGTATTATAGAGTTATTCAATGAAATCTGTATAGCGCCACCTGCTGTTTGCTCTTTTTCTAATTTCTAGGTCCTGCTAACTAAGATGGAAGCACATGCTCAGTTCCATCCTTCAACTGCCACCAGCGGCAAAAGAAAGGACACGCCCCTGAGAAAGGACACACCCCTGAGAAAGGACACACCTACTGAGCTGCCAGCTTGAAATAAATCTAGCGGATCAATTGGAGCAATGTATGGGGAGATTCATGTGGGGTACAGGGCTGGTTCTAGCTTTGTTAGAAAGAGGATGTCATGTACTAGATCAAGTATGATTTTCATTTTTTACATTATTCATGGGATAACCCCTTTAAGTGGAATTTTTGGTCCATGTAAAATTCAGAATAAAAAAAATTATAATTTTCAATTGTTTTGCACACTACTAAGGAACGTTTCCTGTTATATGCTATTATTAATAATGAATGGAGTTGTTCATTATGACTTTTGGTATTGTTCATTAGGGTTCAAATAATGTGTGCCATTTTTAGGCCATGTTCTCACAATCTGTATACTAAAAGCACAGCCCTGATGTATGGGAATGTATGATAAAATGATCCTCTAGCTTTAGGAATTGATTGTCTATTCTTATTTCGGCAATGTGGAATTCAGATATCGGTGTGCAGTGTGCACCAAAACACCACAGATTCCCATTTAAATCTCCAAAATTGACATTAAAAATGCAAAATGTTATTACCCTAGGGAGCACCCCTTATTTTTACCAGCATCCATATGTATACCACACAGCTGCATATTTTGCCGTCTAACTCCAGCTGTAAAAAAAAAAATATAGAGTGGCTGCTGACATAGACACTGACCCATCATATAATGCAACAGCTCACTGCAAACCAAATAAAGTACAGAAACATTTTGTAACGCTAATGCTATTGTCACCGCCAGTTCTGTGAGAAGGTCTGGCAGACGTCCTTCTCTACCTCTTGCATGACTTTCTTTGTTTTGGTTTCACTTTGTCATCTCCTTTCCTTCTCCCAGGTGTCACCTATTTAGTCTAATCGTCTGCCTTTATATTCCCTCCCATACTGCTTCACTTGCTCAGATAAGTCTTTTATGTATTGTGTTTCCTTGCTGGCTTGATTCTAGGTGACCCTGACTCCGTCTGTATTAAGTGCAGGGAGCCGGTGGTCGTGTCCCCTCACTATTATAGGGTTTTCAGGTGTCACACAGTCATAGGTACGTGGGCATGCAATCGTCTACCATTGAGACCCTTGCATGGGCATAGCAGTCAGGGAGAGCTCTTAGGGTTTTATAGGGCTCACCAATATTCTCCTTAGTTTGGGATCAAGCCAGTCGGACGTTTATTCATAAGTTCCAGCTATCTGCAACATCATCCGTGACAGCTATGCTAATAAAGTAGAGATGCTTAGCAAATACATTTTGTACAAAATTATTTGAGCCCGTCTGCCGCACGTCAAGGCGATCTCTATAAGACGGGAACCTAACACTAAATTCTACCTGTTAAGTGCCATAACAGCGACCATGAAATTCAAGGGGTGTAGGTTAGACACTGACGCATATCAGCAGCAACTCATGTCAGAGCTGATGGTATACAGCAACAGACTTTAATGGGGCTGTCTAGGGTTAGAAAGCCATGGCTGGCTGTTGTGTGTGGTAGTGCAGTTCAGCCTCATTGAAGTTAAAGGAGCCATGCTGCAATACCAGACACAACCCAACAACAGATGGAGAGCTGTGTCTGGAAGGAAGCAGACAGAGGCATATGTACATGCAGCAGCCATAGGAGCATGCAACCTCATCATTTCCCATTGGGGATGTGGTAGAAGTGTACTGAGAAAATTGTGAAAAGATGCAGCCCCCGTCCAACAAACCAAGAGGGTCATTTATTAAGCTAAAATATTAAGCTAGTTGCGCCGCAGTCTGCCAGGTCTAAAAAAAAGTGGGCAGGGAAGGGAATGGGCCGGCAGGCCTGTCTTATTTACCATGTTCTATGCCTGGTTAAGGCGTAGAAAAACGTCTAATTGTAAGGGTACTTTCACACTTGCAGCAGAGGATTCCGTCGCCGGAACTGCCTGCCGGATCCGTCAAAACGTATGCAAACTGGTGGCATTTGTCAGACGGATCAGGATCCTGATCCGTATGACAAATGCATTGCAGTGCTGGCTCCGTCTCTCCAGTGCCTCCCGGAAAAAGGGATCCATCATTTATTTTTTTTCACATTTTTTGCGGTCTGAGCATGCACAGACTGCAATGCCGGAACACTCGGCGCTGGATCCGGCATTAATGCATTTCAATGGGAAAAAATGCTGGAATTTTGGACGGAACTGCGGTATTATCTCTGTCCTGAAAAGGCAAAAAGACTGAACTGAAGACATCCTGATGCATCCTGAACAGATTGCTCTCCATTCAGAATACATTAGGATAAAACTGATCAGTTTGCCCACCTGCCCACCACAACGCTAGTATGAATGTACCCACTGGCAGAGGATCCTCCGTAGTTATGAAGAGGCCGGCGACTGTTCATAACTCCGGTGGAACCACCGCCAGCTTAGGGCGTTATTAAGACCAGCATCTATAACGCTGGTCCTAATAAATGTGCCCCCCAAATGTGTAAAAAAAAATGCTGAAAAAGGATACAGACATGACTCTTGACATCACTGCGTAGACCCTTTCGTACAAACTCATAAGCTTCTTCTTTCTTTCCCAGACAATTCAGCGTCAGTCCCTTCATTGCCAGCGTTTCTGCAGAAAACAATAGCGGTTATAGATCAAGCGCTAAGTGAAAGGAGAAAAAAAGGAAGAAATAAGTCACACTGCGTGCTTCTCATTGTTTAGGCTCTGTTCACACTAGCATTTTCTCAATGTTTCAGCTACAGGAAAATTAAATGCTTCCGTTAATGGTTCCACTGAACTTAATGGAATTTTTGTTCAGTTAACCCCTGTGCTCCTCTCTAGCACTAATAAATATGAACGCAAGACCAAACGCTGGCCCACATGCCAACCTACAGTTAGTATATGTAATACAGTCAGGTCAATAAATATTGGGACATGGACACAATTCTAACATTTTTGGCTCTATACACCACCACAATGGATTTTAAATGAAACAAACAAGATGTGCTTTTACTGCAGACTGTCAGCTTTAATTTGAGGGTATTTACATCCAAATCAGGTGAACGGTGTAGAAATTACAACAGTTTGCATATGTGCCTCCCACTTGTTAAGGGACCAAAAGTAATGGGACAATTTGCTTCTCAGCTGTTCCATGACCAGGTGTGTGTTAATCCCTCATTATCCCAATTACAATGAGCAGATAAAAGGTCCAGAGTTAATTTCAAGTTTTTGCATTTGGAATCTGTTGCTGTCAACTCTCAAGATGAGATCCAAAGAGCTGTCACTATCAGTGAAGCAAGCCATCATTAGGCTGAAAAAACAAAACAAACCCATCAGAGAGATAGCAAAAACATTAGGCGTGGCCAAAACAACTGTTTGGAACATTCTTAAAAAGAAGGAACGCACCGGTGAGCTCAGCAACACCAAAAGACCCGGAAGACCACAGAAAACAACTGTGGTGGATGACCGAAGAATTCTTTCCCTGGTGCAGAAAACACCCTTCACAACAATTGGCCAGATGAAGAACACTCTCCAGGAGGTAGGTGTATGTGTGTCAAAGTCAACAATCAAGAGAAGACTTCACCAGAGTAAATAGAGAGGGTTCACCACAAGATGTAAACCATTGGTGAGCCTCAAAAACAGGAAGGCTAGATTAGAGTTTGCCAAACGACATCTAAAAAAGCCTTCACAGTTCTGGAACAACATCCTATGGACAGATGAGACCAAGATCAACTTGTACCAGAGTGATAGGAAGAGAAGAGTATGGAGAAGGAAAGGAACTGCTCATGATCCTAAGCATACCACCTCATCAGTGAAGCATGGTGGTGGTAGTGTCATGGCGTGGGCATGTATGGCTGCCAATGGAACTGGTTCTCTTGTATTTATTGATGATGTGACTGCTGACCAAAGCAGCAGGATGAATTCTGAAGTGTTTCGGGCAATATTATCTGCTCATATTCAGCCAAATGCTTCAGAACTCATTGGACGGTGCTTCACAGTGCACATGAACAATGACCCAAAGCATACTGCAAAAGCAACCAAAGAGTTTTTTAAGGAAAGAAGTGGAATGTTATGCAATGGCCAAGTCAATCACCTGACCTGAATCCGATTGAGCATGCATTTCACTTGCTGAAGACAAAACTGAAGGGAAAATGCCCCAAGAACAAGCAGGAACTGAAGACAGTTGCAGTAGAGGCCTGGCAGAGCATCACCAGGGATGAAACCCAGCGTCTGGTGAGGTCTCTGCGTTCCAGACTTCAGGCTGTAATTGACTGCAAAGGATTTGTAACCAAGTATTAAAAAGTCAAACTTTGATTTATGATTATTATTCTGTCCCATTACTTTTGGTCCCTTAACAAATGGGAGGCACATATGCAAACTTGTAATTCCTATACCGTTCACTTGATTTGGATGTAAATACCCTCAGATTAAAGATGACAGTCTGCAGTTAAAGCACATCTTGTTCGTTTCATTTCAAATCCATTGTGGTGGTGTATAGAGCCAAAAATGTTAGAATTGTGTTTATGTCCCAATATTTATGGACCTGTCTGTATATATTACATGACGAAGGCACGCTGAAACGCGCGTCGGGGTAGCGCCATCCCTGTACGAGTACACTGAGCTTAATAAGCGAGTCTCTGGCTATTACCTTCCTTGCTTCAGCAGTCCTCATAATTCTTGTCCTGTTTTATGGGCAGTATATTTTGTGGTGACATCTTTTGTAGGATTACTGGCAATCATTTTTGGAGATTTTGGTTGTCCCTTATATGTATATATTTCTATGTAGCTGAGACTCGGCCACATGGATATAGGTTTACAAATTACTGCTTATTATAATACAGTATGTAGCCAGTGTCCCACTGGGATGGTGTTGTTTTTTTTGCTGCTATCCGTTTTTTTATTACAACGTCTGTCATGTATGTATAATTGTAATTCAATAAAATATTTATTTTTGTAGAGCTTCACTTCTTGTAGGTGTAGTGTTTTTGTCCTCTCTAGCACTGCCAGGAAGTGTTATGTGAGAAAGCTGCAGAGCTGACACTCTGCACAGGAAGGTTCTGTCTGATCATTGTGAGGCTCAGCGCTCTTGATGGACAGGCTCCTGATGACATGAGACGTGCCAGCTCCTCTAGGTGGCCCTGCTCATATTCCCATAGAGGAACCAAACAAGTTTTAGTCTTCATTTAAGCTCCGAATTAGGCCCTGTGCACACGACTGTATATTTTTCTGCATTCGATCTGCGCTTTTTTGTGGATTGGATGCAGACATATTCATTTCAAGGCCGTCCGCATCCGTTTGTCTGTTAAACTGGCCCGCAAGCAAAATGGAGCATGTCCTATTCTTTTCCATTTTGTGGACATGGATAGGATATTTCTACAGAAGGGAGACAGAAAATGGCAGCATCTACATGGCCAGGATCCGTGTTTTGCAGATCTGCGGTTTGTGGAGCGCAAAACACATTTGGTCGTGTGCATGAGGCCTTAAACAGACCTAGGCCAAAAGAGTGCTCGGAGGTATACTCTGGAGTGTCCTTCCTGTATGGAATAGCTCAGCAAACGGCTTTTCCATACAGCGGTACAGTATGCAGGGAAAAAAAAGTATACCATGTGGCATACAACGGGGAACATTTATCAATGCTTTTACGCCACAATTGTGGTGGCATCTGTGCACCATAATTTGCAACTTTTAGAGCTTCTCTGCACTTTTCTGAAGTGCCATGGACATGGGGTGTGGCTTAGCAGAAGGGGCGGGACTTAGCGCACTAACGTTCGCCAGAAAGCGGTGGGAGTTACAGCTGAAGTCTACGCCAGCCTGTAGCTGCCATAGAGATCCGTTTCTGGTGCACAGCAGGGCTTCTGCCTCTTCACAAATCAGGCGCATCTCACGCCAGCGCAGGGAGAACAAGACTGGTGGATGGATCCGCCAGTCCTGATATATCCCCCCATTGTGGTTTTGTTTTTATGTGCCTATGTGCGGTGGATGCCACTCAATAGAATCAAACAGAGGTATACATGCGAAGTTTACATTGGGAAATCTTCCCTACAGGAACCTCGGCCAGCACATGACTTCCCTTCTAGGACATAATATAACTGATAGGTGTAATAAGAAAATATTACATGTGTTAGAGAATCTAGCAGAATCTTACCTCCATGTTCAGCAAAGCGGGGGTTCGACAGGATCATCTTACAAAACTTCAGCCCATTCTTATACTGCTTCTGTTCATAGCATTTCTAATAAATAAAAATAAGTAACATTCATAGAGAGAAGATGAACAGTTTGTGTTTCATACATTGTACATCAAAGGGACATCTCTTGTAACTCTGGATCAGTATTGGAGAAGCACCAACTTAAAGGGAACCTGTCACCGGGATTTTGGGTATAGAGCTGAGGACATGGGTTGCTAGATGACCGCTAGCACATCCGCAATACCCAGTCCCCATAGCTCTGTGTGCTTTTATTGTGTAAAAAAAACTATTTGATACATATGCAAATTAACCTGAGATGAGTCAGAGCTTGAAAATATGACTCTGGTCACACAAATAAGATATCACTCTTATGTTAATTTGCATATGTATCAAATCGTTATTTTTTACACAATAAAAGCACACAGAGCTATGGGGACTGGGTATTGCGGATGTGCTAGCGGCCATCTACAAACCCATGTCCTCAGCTCTATACCCAAAATCCAGGTGACAAGTTCCCTTTAAGGCTCATGCATGGATACCGGCCGAGTGCATGCCACCATTTTTTGTTTTACTCCTTCAAAAATGTCCTAACCTTGTCCGCAAAACGGACAATTTTCTTTTCTTTTTTTTTGCAGAGCCGTGGAACAAACTTGCGGATGCGGACAGTACATGGGTGTACTGTCCGAATCTTTTGCAGCACCATTGAGATAAATGGGTCCGCATCTGAGCCTCATCTCACATACAGGACTCATCTCAGGTAATTTGCATATGTATCAAATCGGGTTTTTTCCACAATAAAAGCACACAGAGCTATGGGGACTAGGTATTGCGGATGTGCTAGCGGCCATCTAGCAAACCAATGTCCTCAGCTCTATACACCCTTTAATCACTTCTACATTATCTGTGCAGGTGAAAGGCTGACGATGGAAGCACGGAATCATTTCTCAGTGGGGTAGTACAAGATATAGACTATGTACACCTTCAGGGGCTTTTTATTATTATTATAGCGTTTTATTCATTTTGAGCTAAAAATATTTTTTTCAGTTGGTCTTTATTAAAAATGTTTAACCATTTCTGAAAGCTAGGGTTAAACAATCAGTCTGTGTGCAAGCTGTGACTTTGTTTGGACAGGACCTCAAACACTCATTATAGCTTACTAATAAGAATATGGCTTAAATAAGTGTTTATGAGGTCAGGAGATCAGAGATAAGAGCTACACGAGAGAGTGAAAGTGACAGCTTGCAAAGAGTCCGATTTTTTTTTTTAACCCTTGTAAAGTCTTATTCACACGACAGTGTTTTGATCAGTGATTTCCATCAGTGAATGTGAGCCGAAACCAGGATTGGAGCCTCCACAGACATAAGGTATAATGCCTCATTCACACAGTCAGTGTTCGGTCAGTGATTTCCATCAGTGAATGTGAGCCAAAACCAGGATTGGAGCCTCCACAGACATAAGGTATAAGGGAAAGATCTGCACCTGTTCTGTGTTTAGAGCCGCACCTGGTTTTGGCTCACAATCACTGATGAAAATCACTGACCGAACACTGACTGTGTGAATGAGGCATAAAGATCTGCACCTGTTCTGTGTTTACAGCTGCACCTGGTTTTGGCTCAAAATCACTGATAGAAACCACTGACCGAACACTGACGAGTGAATGAGGCATAACTTAGAAACGGCTGAAGATTTTTAAGAAAGACCAATTAAAAAAAGGATTTTAGCCCAAAATGAGTAGAATGCATTCACAAATAAAATGTCCCCGAATGTGTACATAACCTTTAAATATATTCCTCTTATTGTATAAAGGAGATGTCATTCATTTTGTTTACTCATTTTTCTTTTATGTAAATATGAGGAAACACACAACTAAACGTCATAAAGGCTATGTACACCTTTGGGGGCAATATTTTTAATTATTGCATTGTACTCATTTTGAGCTAAAAAAATAAATTTCTAATTGGTCTTTATTGAAAAATATGGATTTTCTGTCTTTTCCGTCAGACCAGGAGCTGACGGCTCCTTATCTCTGCTCTCTGACCTTCTAAACACCCATTATATCTCAGTTCTTATCTTACTGATAAGAATGTGGCTTAAATAAGTGTTTATGACCTCTCAGCAGTTTAGAGATAAGGGTTATTAGATGACACAAAGTGAAAGTACCAGTCACACAGCTAGAAACACAGTTAACCCTTTGTGACAGAACAGCTCAATATTTTTAATAAAGGCCAATTGAAAAAATTATTTTTAGCCAAAAATGAGTTACAGTGCTGCCCATAATTATTCATACCCCTGGCATATTTTGACTTAAAGTTACTTTTATTCAACCAGCAAGTAATTTTTTGACGGGAAATAACATAGGTATCTCCCAAAAGATAATAAGACGATGTACAAGAGGCATTATTGTGGGAAAAAAACATTTCTCAGCTTTTATTTACATTTGAGCAAAAAGTGTCCAGTCCAAAATTATTCATACCCTTCTCAATAATCAATAGAAAAGCCTTTATTGGCTATTACAGCAATCAAACGCTTCCTATAATTGCAGACCAGCTTTTTGCATGTCTCCACAGGTATTTTTGCCCATTCATCTTTAGCAATGAGCTCCAAATCTTTCAGGTTGGAGGGTCTTCTTGCCATCGCCCTGATCTTTCGCTCCCTCCACAGATTCTCAATTGGATTCAAGTCTGGACTCTGGCTGGGCCACTCCAAAACGTTAATGTTGTCTGCTAACCATTTCTTCACCACTTTTGCTGTGTGTTTTGGGTTGTTGACATGCTGAAATGTCCACTGGTGCCCAAGGCCAAGTTTCTCTGCAGACTGCCTGATATTGTCGTTGAGAATCCTCATGTATTGCTCTTTTTTCATGGTGCTGTTTACTGTGATTAGGTTCCCTGGTCTATTGGCTGAAAAACACCCCCAAAGCATTAGGTTCCCACCACCATGTTTGACAGTGGGGATGGTGTTCTTTGGGTTGAAGGCTTCTCCTTTTTTACGCCAACTGGACACTTTTTGCTCAAATGTAAATAAAAGCAGAGAAATGTTTTTTTCCCACAATAATGCCTCTTGTACATCGTCTTATTATCTTTGGGGAGACACCTATGTCATTTCCCGTCAAAAAATTACTTGCTGGTTGAATAAAAGTAACTTTAAGTCCAAATTTGCCAGGGGTATGAATAATTATGGGCAGCACTGTACATGCAATCATAAAAAACTGCCTCTGAAGGTGTACATAGCCTTTAAGAAAGGATGATCCAGAATAGTTGCATTATGGAGAATACAGTTATTTGCTACAGACATGTCAGGAGAGCTGTAGTTTTCGTTGGTCTTGCCAGCTCTGTGATGCACATTTGTATTGATGCTGCTAGAGCTTGCTGAGGGTGGGACTACAAATGTGAAGAACTACACTTCCCACAATTCCTCTCCAGAGGTGTAGCTTGATGCTACTGGGCCCCCAGACAAAATCTCAAAAGTGCTCCTTTACTATTATCCATCATTTATAGCACTGATTTTGTCATACAGGCAGAGGAACCTTGTGGGCATTGTTGTGTTCCAAGCCACAGGTACAACTGTAACCCCTAAAACAACACCCCTGTTCCTCTCCCTCTCACATGCCCCTCTAATACAAAGTACTAATGCAATGACTTCCTGTCTGTCCTGCCAGTCTGTTTCCCATGGTCTCTCTGCATTTTTAGCTGCCCAGCATGAGAAACATGATCTCTCCTGATATTGGGAGGGGGAGCCAGGGAGCAGAGGAGATAAGGGGCATGTATTATGTGATGTCTTGTACTACACATTAGGGGAGATCGGCTATTCTCACTGGTGGAAGCCGCAGCTAGCAATGTCACCCATTCACATCTATGACATCTCAGATAGCGTTATTATTTTCACTTACATTGCCTCAGTCACACGTCAGTGTTCGGTCAGTGATTGGGAGCCAAAACCAGGTGCGGCTCTAAACATAGAAAAGGTGCAGATCTTTCCCTTATACCTGTGGGGGCTCCAGTCCTGGATTCCGCTCACAATGACTGATGAAAATCACTGACCAAAACACTGATGTGTGAGTAAGGCTTAAGAGGGGTTAATATTCTGTGGAATAAGGTGACACCACCTGTTATGTGTTTCTACTTCTACTAGGGGTTGTCAGATGTCAGTGACATTGGGGGGCTGATACCCTTCTCTTCACTGGTGCCTGTACTCAGGATATGCTTGGGCTCAACATAGGCTTATTCTGGAACATGTAGTCCCTGGGAGTGACAATGCCAGCCTACTGTACAAAGGACTGCAAGGGATTAGAGTGTGAGCTCTGTGGACTAGGGTTTGGGCTCTCACCAGGATCCTCTTAAAGAGGTTGTTCTCCTTGGGGGGGAGGGTGACAACCGGCATGATGACTCCGTGCTCCGCCCGCCCCTTTCGGGGGTCTCCAGAAAGAATCCCCCTCTGTCGGAGGCCGCACTACTAGACAACTAAATGCGCATGCGCCTGCTGCGCCCACTGATGATTCGGAGCGCACACCAGTGACGTCATTCGCCTGCTCTGTCACACTCGGCTGTAGTCAGGCTGTGACCTTCCATTCTGTTTGTAAGGTGCTGCCAATGGACCGTATGTATGTCTGTACAATAGCTATTATGGTCCGGTTTCAGTCCTTTACTGTGTGCAATGAAATTTGATGCGTTTCGGCTTCCTTAGTGTCTTCCTTTGCAATGTATTCTGGGAGTTGGAGTCTTTCTGCTGTGTCCTCAGAATTTGCCGGTGGACAACAGTGGAGATCCGAGCTAGCAGCACACGTGCGGACCGCAGCAGGCAGGTGCTGACAGCTCTGCTGGGGTCTGGTACAAGCACTGCTAGCCTATCAATCAGATCCAGCCTTGACTGTGTCTTGTGTTCATACAGTGCATTTAAAACTGCATGCGGTTTTCAGTCTGATTTTCTCATGCAGTTACTTTTATTACAGGTGGAACTAGTTTAATCATTTTTGCATATATTAAACCAACATTTTTCTCAGCAATGCGGGCACATATTATTTATTATTAAAGCTCCATTTATTCCATAGCGCTGTACATATGATGAGGAGTGCACATACATAATACAGACTATTGCACTAAGCACGAACAAGACGTGTTACAGACTGGTACAGAAGGAGAGAGCGCCCTGCCCGTGAGGTATGGAGGAAGGACACAGTAGGTGTGGGTGAAGCTGGTCATGGCATTATAGAGGCAGCAGGGTCACTGGTTGTAGGCTCGTCTGAAGAGGTGGGTTTTTAGGTTGATGATGATGATGAGGGCATGTACAAGCATTTTCGTAGATTCAGAGTTGAGGAAAGCGCGGATGCGGGAGATGTTTTTGAGTTGGAGGCGGCAGGTGGTGGAAAGGGCTTGGATGTGCGGTCGGAAGGAGTGGGCAGAATCCAAGGTCACTCCAAGGCAGCGGACTTGGTTTACAGGGGAGAGTGTACAGCCATTGATCGTGATAGATAGGTCTGTTGGGGAGAAGGGGGGGGGGGGGGGGGGGGTTGAGCAAGATGGGGGAAAGATGATGAATTCTGATTTATCCATGTTAAGTTTTAGAAAACGAGAGGAGATCGATGATATGGAAGATAGGCATTGTGGGATTCTGGATAGTAAGGTGGTGATGTCTGGACCAGAGAGGTAGATCTGTGTGTCGTCAGCATAAAAGTGATACTGAAAGTCATGGGACTCTGAGATATCCTAGGCCGAAAGTGTAGATAGAGAAGAGCAGGGGTCCTAGGACAGAGCCTTGCGGGACACCAACAGAGAGGGAATGAGACGAGGAGGTGGTGCGAGAGTGGGAGGCGCTAAACGTCCGGTCTGTGAGGTATGATGTGATCCAGGAGATGGCCAGGTCAGTGATGCCAAGAGATGAGAGTTTGCAACAGAAGGGAGTGGTCAACAGTGTCAAAAGCAGAGAGAAGGAGGACAGAGTAATGTTTTTTGGTTTTGACTGTTAGTAGGTCATTGGTGACTTTGGTGAGGGCAGTCTCAGTTGAGTGGTGAGGTCGGAAGCCAGATTGTAGGCGGTCAAAGAGGGAGCAGGAGGAAAGGTGAGAGGACAGTTCAGAATGGACATGTTGTTCAAGTAGCTTTGAGGCATATGGAAGAAGTGATATGGGGCGATAACTGGGTGTAATGGTAGCATGTTTAAAACCAGAGGGGAAGACACCAGAGGTTAGTGATAGGTTGAAGAGATGAGTTCGGGCTGGGATAAACACTGTGGTGAGGTTAGGGATGAGATGGGATGGGATCGGGTCAAGTGCACAGGTGGTGAGATGTGATCTGGAGAGTAGAGTGGAGAGTTTTTCTTCTGTAATGGTGGAGAAGAGGACCGAGCAGTTGTGTAGAGGGTCTGTGGGGACTGTGTACTGAAGCTTTCTTTGATGTTGACTATCTTTTGTTTGAAGTATGTGGCAAAGTCCTCAGCTGAGATGAAAGGAGAGGGTGGGGGCGCTGGAAGACGAACAATGGAGTTAAGTGTTAAAAAGTTGTTTTGGGCTGTGGGACAGGGAAGATATGAGAGATGAGAAGTAGGCATGTTTTGCACCAGCGAGTGAGGATTTGAATATGAGGAGGGATTGCTTGTATGTGGTGAATTAATCTTTTGAATGGGATTTCTTCCATCGCCGTTCAGCAGCCATGGAAGCTTGTCTGAGTTTTTTGGTCAGGTTGGTGTACCAGGGTTGTCTGTTGATTTTTCGGGTTTTGTTATGTGTGAGGGGGGCAACTGATTCCAGAGCTGTACTTGTGGTATTATATTGGGTGATTGCAGCATCTGGGTCTTTGAGGGAACAAATAGTAGAGATTGGCAGAAGAGAGTCAGAAAGCAAGCGAAAGTCAAGATGTTTTTTTTAAACTCGTTTTATTGAAAATTAACAATAAGCATGGTTCAGCATATTTTGGAGCATTGACACCCCGCGCAGGGGGGTCTCCAGCTCCACATAGTACAAACGTGATACATAATGTGTCAGGTGATTCTCAGCAATATTTCGCTACTTGGCATCAAACAATACAGCATATCTACTTTCTAGTGTTTAGACATTTAATGCAATGCTACCCTCCGACACAGAGTGCAAGTGCACAGGTTGCAAGGAATGATTTGAAGAACACCACTCTCCCCACACTTTCTGAAATTTCCCTGGGCATTTTCTATGTATGTATACTACTTTTTCCATATTCATTGCATGGTTCATCAAGGTCTTCCATTGGTTCACTGTGGGGACTCTATCCGCCATCCACCTCAATGCTACAGCCTTCCTAGCCAGGAAGAGGGCTTCCCCTTGGGGGGAAAGTCAAGATGTTTAAGGTTCCTGCGGGGAGTGTTAGTGTGTGGACTGGGGGAGCAGCAGAAGAGACCAGTGAAGAGAAGGTGAGTAGGTTGTGGTTGGATAGGGGGGAGGCGAATTAGAAAAGTTAGGTAGAAAGCAGAGGCGGGTAAAGATAAGATACAGAGTGTGACCATCTCTGTGGGTGGGAGCTGAAGACCACTGTGAGAGGCCGAAGGAGGAAGAGAGTGATAGGAGTTTAGAGGCGGCTGAGTGGCAGGTGTCAATAGGGATGCCGAAGTCACCCATGATGATAGTGGGGATGTCAGCAGAAAGAAAGTGATGTAGCCAGGTGTTAAAGAAGTCAAGAAAGATGGTGGCTTGGCCTGGGTGGCGGTAAATGATAGCTACTTGGAGGTTGGAGGGAGAGTAGATGCAAACAGAGTTTACTTCAAATGAAATTAGCGTAATGGAGAGTGGCAGTGGAGTTGGGCTGTAGGAGAAGACAAACTCCTCCACCATGTTTGCAGCCAGGGCGGGGGGGTGGAGTGAAATTAAATCCACTATTTGAGAGTGCAGCAGGGGAGGAGGTGTCAGCCATGTTTCTGTGAGACCCAGAAAGGATAGTTTTCGAGAGATTAAAAGATCATGAATGTAGGACAGTTTGTTACAGACCGAGCGTGCATTCCATAATGCTCCTGCAAGAGGAACCAAAGGAGCAGGGGTCAGAGGAATGGTTATTAGGTTTAAGGGGTTGCAGAAATTTGTAGAATCAGATTTGTAGTGGGACGTAGAGGTGATAGTGGGGATTTGCTGAGGGGGGCCTGCATTTGGAGAGATATCACCAGCAATAAGGAGAAGCAGAGAAAGTGTTAGTAGGTGAGAATAAGAGTGGGCAGGAGGTATCTGTGTGTTTGTCCTCATATTCCTGAGATGCTGCAGCATTTCACTAAGGAATTGTCAACACAGTGTGCAAGTTAGCCGACATGTTGGGTACCATTAAAATCCATGACTTTTTTTTTTTTTTTACTTCAGGAGTCACCAGGAAATGCCCCAATGAATCGTCTGTCAGTTGTCTTCTGGAGGTGCCGTGTGTCTGGTCTCCGTACTTGTACCCCTACTTCTGTACTGCGTGGACTGTGTACTAAGCCTTATACAAGACAGCTTTCTGTAGGAATCCAGCCCAGTAAGAATCGATTTCCATGTTTAAACCTTTATGGACTTCCCCCGAGAAGATCCTGTTCTCAAGGCTTTGGACCATTATGGCAAAACAAGACGTTACAAAACTACTTGCAGTCATTGATGGCAGAACACAGGGAGCTAAGCCAGACATTAAATCTCACTTTAAAAGAAGAGGAGCGCAAGGCTTTGACCCAGCGGCATACCGAACTCTCATCACTCAGCGTGCTCCTGCACAAAATACACGAAGCAGAAAGTGAAGCCAGGGAACTAGAAGCCATGTTTGCTGGTAGGTTCACACAGACGGTGTCTTCATCAGTATGATGTATAGTGTATAATACATGGTGTCTTGTATCACTGGCCAGTCATCCAGAAGTGGGGTAGGCCAATGTCTGGATCTCAACTTCTTCCTCTCAGAACGTTCAGATGATTGTGGTTGATAACAGAGATTGTCAGCACGTTTCCTGCTGGTCACTGTTACAGGTACGACACGCAGGACACTTTTTAACCCCTGTATGCCAGAAAACTGACATCGCAAAGTTTGGTGCACACCTCACTTATGCAAAATTTTGCAGCTTTTTAGGGTTTTGTGCCTCATCAGTTTTGGAATCGGTGAGATGGGCAGTATGGGGATGGGCTTAGGCTACTTTCACACTGGCATTTTGGCTTTCCGTTTGTGAGATCCATTCAGGGCTCTCACAAGCGGTCCAAAACAGATCAGTTTGGTACTAATACATTCTGAATGGAAAAGGATCCGCTCAGAATGCATCAGTTTGCCTCCGTTCCGTCTCCATTCCGCTTTGGAGGCTGACACCAAAACGCTGCTTGCAGCGTTTTGGTGTCCTTCTGATGAAACTGAGCCAAACGGATCCGTCCTGACACACAATGTAAGTCAATGGGGACGGATCCGTTTTCTATGACACAATCTGGCACAATAGAAAACTGATCCGTCCTCTATTGACTTTCAATGATGTTCAAGACGGATCCGTCTTGGCTATGTTAAAGATGATACAAACTGATCCGTTCTGAACGGATGCAGACGGTTGTATTATCTGAACGGATCCGTCTGTGCAGATCCATGACGGATCCGCACCAAACGCGAGTGTGAAAGTAGCTTTAGCTGGCCTGACAATTTTATTATAATCTACTCCAGGAAAATGAGGTAGATTATACTTAAAATCTGCACCACCTTCTGGTGTAGACTTCAGTTCTGGTGCATAGATCTAATTTTAGGGCATCTGATGCCAACAAGGGATAGGTTAAAACTGGTGCCAGTTTTAGTAAATGTCCGCATAGGAGGCTGGTTTCACACAAGCAAGTACCATGCATTGGAATCGCAGTGTATGTCAGGGAGAGCACCCCCCTGTCCTGACCTCCCAGCACTGATGGAGTCACATAGCATTATATTGATTTATGATGCTATGTAACCCTTAAATATCTGGAATGTATTGGATAACACTGACATATGCTGCCGCATACTCACGCTGCGAGTCCGGAGTGTGGAACTCGCTCGTCTGAAAGGGGCTTAAGCCTTTTTCAAGGGTAGGATACATAGGTGTTACATAAGATATTTTGTAGCTGTAGCTTTTCTTTCTATTCTATAATAACAGTAACTGGTTTTCTTATAGACCTAAATTCCAGGGAGGAGGAAGAATTACTGCAAGAAGAGCAGGGCTCTATGATCCAAAACATTATTCGTTTGCAGGAAGAGGTAAGGTAATATCTTATAAAGAAGTTTTCTGGGAGTGAAAGCATACCTTCAGTTATAAGTCAACTTTCCATAAATGAATAGTACATGTGACTATAAGAAACTTTGTAATATATTTTGTTAAAGAAACATGCTTTTATCTGCTTTAATCAGGCTGCTTTGCTGTTTAATGTTTTTAACATTGTGGAGAGGGGAGGAGAGACACACAAACGCTGTACTATTGGGGATAATGGCTCATTAACACTGCCGAATAGTCCAGCAGATGTGTGAAGATGTTGCAGATCACCTGATGAACAAGCATAACGCCTGTTTATTGGGTGAAATCAGCAGTCATGAAGACACCTAAATCATCATTTCTGGGCAGAAGATGGTGCTGTGTGTGTGAACACCACTCTGCTGCCCAGGAACAATGATTTTGTATAAGGTAGGTGAGTGATAACCGTAAGGTAAGTGATAACCATAGCCATCGCTGGTCCTCATACAGTGGAGGTGATTGCTGCATGTAAATGAAGAGTAGGCAGTTGTTGGGAAGGAACGCTTCTTTGCTGATAATTGTCTGTAAATACAGGTGCGATCACTGTACAGAGTGAGGTAATGAAATCACTTACTGGCTGGCAGCAGACTCCTCATCCTCTCTCCATAGACTTTTCTGTGTGAGACTGGGGCTACTAGAGATAAGAGGAGGAAAGAACTCCGAGAAGCCCAGAAGGAAGCATCATTTTTGTATAAAGCATATTATAAAATTTCTTATACTCAACTATACAATTAATTTCTGAAAACTTGTTTATAACTGGAGGTACACTCCAAAAATTGATGGCCTATCCTCAGGATTTTTGCTGGATCCGGCAGGGTTACTGATAAAACAACCATCTGCATCCGTTATGAACGGATCCGGTTGTATTCTCTTTAACCACCTCCGGACCGCCTAACGCAGGATCGCGTTCCGGAGGTGGCAGCCCTGCGCAGAGTCACGCATATATGCGTCATCTCGCGATGGCCGAGATTTCCTGTGAACGCGCGCACACAGGCGCGCGCGCTCACAGGAACGGAAGGTAAGAGAGTTGATCTCCAGCCTGCCAGCGGCGATCGTTCGCTGGCAGGCTGAAGATGTGTTTTTTTTAACCCCTAACGGGTATATTAGACGCTGTTTTGATAACAGCGTCTAATATACCTGCTACCTGGTCCTCTGGTGGTCCCCTTTGTTTGGATCGACCACCAGAGGACACAGGTAGCTCAGTAAAGTAGCACCAAGCACCACTACACTACACCCCCCCCCCCCCCGTCACTTATTAACCCCTTATTAGCCCCTGATCACCCCTGATCACCCCATATAGACTCCCTGATCACCCCCCTGTCATTGATTACCCCCCTGTCATTGATTACCCCCCTGTCATTGATTACCCCCCTGTCATTGATCAACCCCCTGTAAAGCTCCATTCAGACGTCCGCATGATTTTTACGGATCCACTGATAGATGGATCGGATCCGCAAAACGCATCCGGACGTCTGAATGAAGCCTTACACGGGCGTGATCAATGACTGTGGTGATCACCCCATATAGACTCCCTGATCACCCCCCTGTCATTGATTACCCCCCTGTAAAGCTCCATTCAGATGTCCGCATGATTTTTACGGATGCACTGATAGATGGATCGGATCCGCAAAACGCATCTGGACGTCTGAATGAAGCCTTACAGGGGCATGATCAATGACTGTGGTTATCACCCCATATAGACTCCCTGATCACCCCCCTGTCATTGATTACCCCCCTGTAAAGCTCCATTCAGATGTCCGCATGATTTTTACGGATGCACTGATAGATGGATCGGATCCGCAAAACGCATCCGGACGTCTGAATGAAGCCTTACAGGGGCATGATCAATGACTGTGGTTATCACCCCATATAGACTCCCTGGTAATCAGGGAGTCTATATGGGGTGATAACCACAGTCATTGATCATGCCCCTGTAAGGCTTCATTCAGACGTCCGGATGCGTTTTGCGGATCCGATCCATCTATCAGTGCATCCGTAAAAATCATGCGGACGTCTGAATGGAGCTTTACAGGGGGGTAATCAATGACAGGGGGGTGATCAGGGAGTCTATATGGGGTGATCACCACAGTCATTGATCACGCCCCTGTAAGGCTTCATTCAGACGTCCGGATGCGTTTTGCGGATCCGATCCATCTATCAGTGCATCCGTAAAAATCATGCGGACGTCTGAATGGAGCTTTACAGGGGGGTAATCAATGACAGGGGGGTAATCAATGACAGGGGGGTAATCAGTGATTACCCCCCTGTCATTGATTACCCCCCTGTAAAGCTCCATTCAGACGTCCGCATGATTTTTACGGATCCACTGATAGATGGATCGGATCCGCAAAACGCATCCGGACGTCTGAATGAAGCCTTACAGGGGCATGATCAATGACTGTGGTGATCACCCCATATAGACTCCCTGATCACCCCCCTGTCATTGATTACCCCCCTGTAAAGCTCCATTCAGACGTCCGCATGATTTTTACGGATCCACTGATAGATGGATCGGATCCGCAAAACGCATCCGGACGTCTGAATGAAGCCTTACAGGGGCATGATCAATGACTGTGGTGATCACCCCATATAGACTCCCTGATCACCCCCCTGTCATTGATCACCCCCCTGTCATTGATCACCCTCTGTAAGGCTCCATTCAGACATTTTTTTGGCCCAAGTTAGCGGAATTATTATTTTTTTTTCTTACAAAGTCTCATATTCCACTAACTTGTGTCAAAAAATAAAATCTCACATGAACTCACCATACCCCTCACGGAATCCAAATGCGTAAAATTTTTTAGACATTTATATTCCAGACTTCTTCTCACGCTTTAGGGCCCCTAGAATGCCAGGGCAGTATAAATACCCCACATGTGACCCCATTTCGGAAAGAAGACACCCCCAGGTATTCCGTGAGGGGCATATTGAGTCCATGAAAGATTGAAATTTTTGTCCCAAGTTAGCGGAACGGGAGACTTTGTGAGAAAAAAATTAAAAATATCAATTTCCGCTAACTTGTGCCAAAAAAAAAAAATTTCTATGAACTCGCCATGCCCCTCATTGAATACCTTGGGGTGTCTTCTTTCCAAAATGGGGTCACATGTGGGGTATTTATACTGCCCTGGCATTCTAGGGGCCCCAAAGCGTGAGAAGAAGTCTGGTATCCAAATGTCTAAAAATGCCCTCCTAAAAGGAATTTGGGCACCTTTGCGCATCTAGGCTGCAAAAAAGTGTCACACATCTGGTATCGCCGTACTCAGGAGAAGTTGGGGAATGTGTTTTGGGGTGTCATTTTACATATACCCATGCTGGGTGAGATAAATATCTTGGTCAAATGCCAACTTTGTATAAAAAAATGGGAAAAGTTGTCTTTTGCCAAGATATTTCTCTCACCCAGCAAGGGTATATGTAAAATGACACCCCAAAACACATTCCCCAACTTCTTCTGAATACGGCGATGCCACATGTGTGACACTTTTTTGCAGCCTAGGTGGGCAAAGGGGCCCATATTCCAAAGAGCACCTTTAGGATTTCACAGGTCATTTACCTACTTACCACACATTAGGGCCCCTGGAAAATGCCAGGGCAGTATAACTACCCCACAAGTGACCCCATTTTGGAAAGAAGACACCCCAAGGTATTCCGTGAGGGGCATGGCGAGTTCCTATTTTTTTTTATTTTTTGTCACAAGTTAGTGGAAAATGATGATTTATTTTTTTTATTTTTTTTTTCATACAAAGTCTCATATTCCACTAACTTGTGACAAAAAATAAAAACTTCCATGAACTCACTATGCCCATCAGCGAATACCTTGGGGTCTCTTCTTTCCAAAATGGGGTCACTTGTGGGGTAGTTATACTGCCCTGGCATTCTAGGGGCCCAAATGTGTGGTAAGGAGTTTGAAATCAAATTCTGTAAAAAATGACCTGTGAAATCCGAAAGGTGCTCTTTGGAATATGGGCCCCTTTGCCCACCTAGGCTGCAAAAAAGTGTCACACATCTGGTATCTCCGTACTCAGGAGAAGTTGGGGAATGTGTTTTGGGGTGTCATTTTACATATACCCATGCTGGGTGAGAGAAATATCTTGGCAAAAGACAACTTTTTCCATTTTTTTTATACAAAGTTGGCATTTGACCAAGATATTTATCTCACCCAGCATGGGTATATGTAAAAAGACACCCCAAAACACATTCCTCAACTTCTCCTGAATACAGAGATACCAGATGTGTGACACTTTTTTGCAGCCTAGGTGGGCAAAGGGGCCCATATTCCAAAGAGCACCTTTCGGATTTCACTGGTCATTTTTTACAGAATTTGATTTCAAACTCCTTACCACACATTTGGGCCCCTAGAATGCCAGGGCAGTATAACTACCCCACAAGTGACCCCATTTTGGAAAGAAGAGACCCCAAGGTATTCGCTGATGGGCATAGTGAGTTCATAGAACTTTTTATTTTTTGTCACAAGTTAGTGGAATATGAGACTTTGTAAGAAAAAAAAAAAAAAAAATCATCATTTTCCGCTAACTTGTGACAAAAAATAAAAAGTTCTATGAACTCACTATGCCCATCAGCGAATACTTTAGGGTGTGTACTTTCCTAAATGGGGTCATTTGTGGGGTGTTTGTACTGTCTGGGCATTGTAGAACCTCAGGAAACATGACAGGTGCTCAGAAAGTCAGAGCTGCTTCAAAAAGCGGAAATTCACATTTTTGTACCATAGTTTGTAAACGCTATAACTTTTACCCAAACCATTTTTTTTTTACCCAAACATTTTTTTTTTATCAAAGACATGTAGAACAATAAATTTAGAGCAAAATTTATATATGGATGTAGTTTTTTTTGCAAAATTTTACAACTGAAAGTGAAAAATGTCATTTTTTTGCAAAAAAATCGTTAAATTTCGATTAATAACAAAAAAAGTAAAAATGTCAGCAGCAATGAAATACCACCAAATGAAAGCTCTATTAGTGAGAAGAAAAGGAGGTAAAATTCATTTGGGTGGTAAGTTGCATGACCGAGCAATAAATGGTGAAAGTAGTGTAGGTCAGAAGTGTAAAAAGTGGCCTGGTCTTTCAGGGTGTTTAAGCACTGGGGGCTGAAGTGGTTAACATCGCCAAGACGGATCCGTCGTGAACTCCATTGAAAGTCAATGGGGGACGGATCCGTCCTCATTGATTTGCATTGTGGGTCATAACGGATCTGTTTTGCTCCGCGTCCCAGAGCATGTTGCGGTTTGCTCTTCGGCATGAGAACGGAATGCATTTTGGCCCCATTGACAATGAACGGGGACATAACGGAAGCGTGTTTTTCCCGGTATTGAGACCCTATGACGAATCTCAATACCAGAAAATATTAACGCTAGTGTGAAAATAGCCTTATAGAATGAAGGGGCTAGCAAAAAACCATTGGAAGGGGCTATTCCATGAAAACTGCTTTTCAGGTATCCACAGGATAAGTGATGAATGTATGGTCACTGGTAGTGTTGAGCGAACTTCTGTTTTCAAGTTTGGCGTACAAGGTTCAGGTTATCTAAGAATTCAGTTATGGATTCCTATACCACAGACCATAGCGTGGTAGCAAAATCCATAACTGAATTCTTAAATAACCTGAACTTTGTACAGCGAACTTGAAAACAGACGTTCGCTCATCCCTAGTCACTAGAACTCCCACCAGTTACTAGAATAGGGTATTGCAGTCAGCCATTCCAGAGTATTGGTGGTCATGCATGTGCCTTGCTGCTCCCTTCAGTGTCAGGCATGGCAATCTGCTATCTCTGTCAGGGCTATAGGACTTTGAAAGGAGCAGCAAGGTGTATGCATTGACCGTTTTATTTCCTGAAACCATAATACCCCTTTAATATAATAAATGAGACAAACATGTTGTGCATGGTGACTGGCAAGGGTAGCACAGAGTATTCTAGTTGGCTGTGCATTAAGACACCTGTGCACTGATTTGTTTATTCATTTGGTTCCTAATTGCAATATTGAATGGGTTATCCAACCCCCAAATGCCTGGGCCCCTCACACAGAGTGTACGTTGCCTTGCTCCCTGGCACCTGCGTCGTTCCTGCTCCCCGCACGGCCGCTGCTGCATCTCATCCAAACATCCAGCGACGGGGTGGTGGGGGGGGTTGTCAGCCAATAGCAGGCCGCGACTGGAACGAGCCTCCCTAGCCTTTTTGCATAAAAATAAAAAGAAGCATTTCTCAGGATTAAAGGACCAGAGTTTCACAAGAAAGGTATGGTTATGTTTCTGCGCACCTACCCTACCGGCCGGTGTGCGTACCTTGATACAGACTTGGAGGTGACAGACACCTTTTAAATATTTGTTCTCTCTTTTTCTTCAGTTGTTACATTTTCTTGTGCCTCACGAAAAATACGACATGAATGACGCTATACTGGAAGTTGTGTCCGGGAGAACTACTGGAGGTCAGCCCTCTAATGTTTCTCATAGTCTATATAGTGTAGTAAGTTGGATGACTGTTGTAGAGAACAAGTTTACAATCCCCCCAGCAAGTGCTGCGGTCGAGTACTGCTGCAGTCGTACGGGCCGCAGCTGCCGCTAATTAAACTAATGAGTCTGCACTGTTCAGTGGGTCTGTATTGTTATTGGCCACGCGGCCACTAAGAATACAGACCCACTGAATAGTGTAGTCTCGTTAGTTTAATTAGTTGCAGCTGCGGCCCGTACGACTGCAGCAGTACTCGACCGCAGCATGGCTGCGCTGTGTGGTCGTAGCCTGACGGCTTTAGAAAGAGAGGAACCCCCTCCTACAGCTGGACAGGAAGCCTTACAGCAATAAAAAAGGGAACTCTGTAGCCTGTGGCTTCTAGGGCTGTGAAGCATTGAACACCTTAATGATGTGAATATTTCAGTCTAGTAGGCCTCTAGATCTTAGTCCTCCATGGTGGGATCAAACCACTTACTTGAGCTAATGCCTTGACAGTTGTAGGAATGACTCTGGGCCTTTGTCCTCTGCTTTTCATTTTGGTGTGATTTATGGTCATCTTGGTACTTTCCTCAGGAGGAAGATCTTACAAGCAGTGATTCCTCTCCAACTCTTCTGCTGTCCTCTCTCTGGTGGTATTATGGGTGAGGGGAAAAATCATAAATTACACTTACTGGAAATTTGATTTTACAGAACCCATGACAGCACCTCTCATTTCCTCCCTCTCGCTTGTTGTTGGTTAAAGGGCTTCTGTCACCCCACTAAACTCTTTTTTTTGGGGTACTTATAATCCCTATACTGTGAAATATCTATACATTATGCTATTAATCATTTTCATTCAGTAGATAATGCAAAAAACGTACTTTTATAATATGCAAATTACCTGTCTACCAGCAAGTAGAGCGGCTACTTGCTGGTAGCAGCCGCAGAAAAACGCCCCCTCCTCTTGTTGATTGACAGGGCCAGCCTCGATCTCCTCCTCCGGCTGGCCCTGTCTGCGTTTCAAAAATCGCGCGCCTGTCTTGATTTGGCGCAGGCGCTCTGAGAGAAGGAGGCTCGCCTCCTCAGCACTCCCTGAGTGCGCCTGCGCCGATGACGTCACCGAAAGAGAAGTACCCCCCCAAAAAAAAAGGAGTTTAGTGGGGTGACAGAAGCCCTTTAAGGTGGTAAAAAAAATTATAACATTTTTAAATGATTTTAAAGAGGATCTTTCATGGGTCCAGACATATTAAATAAGTAGCAGGCTATGTAGGGCATAGTCCATGGATGTAAGATCGCTTACTATTTTTTCTGGGTGGCGTTCCGTTCGCCCGCTGTGCCCCTGTTCATTTCTCCCGCCTGGTATGCCAAGGCCCCTTTCACACGAGCGAGTTTTCCGCACGGGTGCAATGCGTGCCGTGAGCGCATAGCACCCACACTGAATCCTGACCCATTCATTTCAATGGGTCTGTGTACATGAGCGTTTCTTTTTCACGCATCAGTTCTGCGTTGCGTAAAAAACACAGCATGTTCTATATTATGTGTTTTTCACGTAGCCCTGGCCCCATAGAAATGAATGGGGCTTCAGTGAAAAACGCATCGCATCCGCAAGCAAGTGCGGATATAATGCATTTTTCACTGATGGTTGCTAGGAGATGTTTGTAAACCTTCCGTTTTTTAACACGCGCGTGAAAAACGCATCAAAACGCATTGCACCCGCACGGAAAAAACTGAACGCAATCGCAGACAAAACTGACTGAACTTGATTGCAAAATGGTGCGAGTTTCACTGAACGCATCCGGAGCCAATCCGTCACGCTCCTGTGAAAGGGGGCTAATGAATAGCATTGGTACAGGGAGGAGGAGACTGCCCTTTTTCTCAATGGGCGTCTCCTTCTCCCTGGCTGTGCCGCGGTCCAATCACAGCAGAGAGCGTCACAGCCAGGGACAAGGTGAGCTTTTTTTTCTCCCTGGCTGTGACGCTCTCCACTGTGATTGGATCGCGGCACAGCCAGGAAGAAGGAGACACCTACAGAGAAACCTTGGAGTCTCCTCCTCCCTGTACCGATGCTATTCATTAACATACCAGCCGGGAGAAGTGAACAGGGGCACAGCGGCCGAACGGAGCGGCACCCAGAAAAAATAGCAAGCAATATTACATCCATGGACTATGCCCTACATGTCTGGACCCATGAAAGGTCCTCTTTAAGGATATATTTGTATGGCTCCTCTTGATCTACTTTGGAATCCACTGAAGGAGGACGTGGGTGTTCTCTTTTTAACTGCTGTAAGGCTTCCTGTCCAGCTGTAGAGGCAGACCCCTCTCTCTTTCTGGTGCTGTCATTGGTTCTGGCAAATCAAATTACCGATAACTGTTATTATCATTTTCTGCAGTCCCAGTAATTTGTTCCAAAATGTCTGATCATGGGTGATTTCATTAGCAAGATTGTGCAAGGCCTGTGCCTGTATATAAAGGAATAAGGAAATCATTAGCTGCCAGTTTGGGCAATTTTCAATGTACTTCTCTTTTCAGGTGACATTTGCCAACAGTTCACTGGTGAGGTTTTTGACATGTACAGAAATTACGCGCAGTACAAGTCTTGGTCATTTGAAATTCTGAATTACACGCCAAACGATTATGGTAATGTATTTGTTGCACCATTTTGTATGTTGAAGGGTTTGGCCACTTTCTAAAAAAAAATATCTCTAAAAATGCCCTAACCCTATAAACACTAGTGTAGGAAACCCTAACCCCTCTCATATTTTACCCTGGTTCAGTATCCCCCGCTGCGATCCCATCTTCAAACAGCAGACTCTGGCGACTGCTGAATCATTGGTGATCATGATAGTGGTCTTCAGTTTACCTACATGACGGCTGCCCTGGATGCACCCTCTTCTGTGCATGTTCAGACACATACTGCAGTTGATTGCCATTCACAGATCCATAGGCAGTCGGGACATTGAACCAGGGTGCTCAGGTAAGATTTGAAGGGGCTTGGGGTGTCATGGCTAGTGTCAACAAGATTAGGGTGTTAGAGGTTTTAGAAAGTGGCCAACGTCTTTATTCCTCAGAAGCGAGCAATTATACAAAGTTCTCCACCTGGATCTTTATTTTGATAAATACATTTGAACAGACGGGAATTGCAGGGTTTTACTTCTGCCCGGTAGTCTCCTCTTCTCTGCTGTCCACACAATGCTACTTCAGATTCGACCTAAATATGAGCTGTTTGGGTCAGACTTGTTTCTACGTGTAGTATATGCTGAAAGGTTCAGTGGCGGTCTGCAAAATTGGCCTTAGTGTGTGTGTGCGTTATTAGATTGTGAGGCTCTCTGGGAGCAGGGACTGATGACGGTATTTACTGCACCATGGAGTATGTCAGTGCTATCAGAACAACTTAAAGGGTTTCTGTCATAAGAAATAACGTTATGTAGCTGACTGACATTAGCGATGTGTTAACGTCCGCAGAACATAACAGTATGCTTTATAGCTCCCTGCCTGCTAATGAGCCTCTAGGTGCTATTGGGGCGTTGCTTCAGCACCTAGAGGTTTGGTCTACGCACCCTTTGACACGCCCAGGTCCAGTTGAGTTCTCCTCAGTGTCCTGTAAATCCCGCGCCGTCCCTTTTAGTATTCGGCGCAGTGAAGGACGCAGTAATAGAGACCAGGTATGGGATATGGCCGGCACATGCAGGCTACGTTTGTATTCAGGCATATTAACTATATTCATTGATGGTGCAGTGGCCACAGCCCCTCCCTTCTACTCCCCCTCCTCTAAGTATTATATTAATTGCGGGCCTTCCCCCCTCCACACGATTAAATCATTGGTGGCAGTGGCCCCAGGGTGGCAGCTTTTGATCGGAGCCCCAGCAGTGTAATCGCGGGGCTCCGATCAGTTACCATGGCAGCCAGGACGCTACTGAAGCCCTGGCTGCCATAGTCAGCTCCCTGCTGCTGTGTGCACTAGGACGAGGGTTCTAGCCCCTAAGGAGGCTAATAGTTATTAAATAAAAAGTAAAAAAAAAGTTTACCCCCTTTTAAATATAGAATATATTGCGATCTATATCGCATATCACACATGCTTAAAATTATATTGCAATATAGATTTTAGGCCATATCGACCACCCCTATAAAATATAAAGCATACTGTTATGTACTGCGGACATTAGCACATCGCTAATGTCAGTCGGCTACATAACAGTATTTCTCATGACAGAAACCCTTTAAAGGGGTTGTTCACCCCCGAGGGCCTTTTGGGCAGACCGGCATAGTAGGACCTGCAGTGGGAACCATACTTGCCTAATCCCCACTGCTGGGTTCTGGCTCCTCCACAGTCAACATCCAATTTAAATTGGAACATGTGGCCGCTGCAGCCAATGACCTATATCAAACTGGATGTTAACGCAGGGATTTGTAATCTGACCATACACATGAGATGTCGAATGAATATGCATATTTATAAGAAAGAGGAATAGATTACTGTCAGACCCCTCTCGCAGACGCTGGTGTTTGTGTGCAGGGGCAGGTTGGGACAGCGTTCAGCTTATGTGTATATGTACAGCCAGGTTATTCCCACAACCCCTTTTTGACAGGTATATCTGATTAAAGGGGTTCTCTGAATTTTTTTTTTTTTCTTTGAATGGAGAGGGAGAGTGGTATAATAATAGCCCGAGCCCCTTCTTTTCCAGTGCCGTCACCCCTCTCCTCCCTGCCATGACGGCTCTGAAGTAATGTGATGGCTTGCTGTATCCCACATGTGGCCGCTGCAGCCAGTTACCTGCCTCAGCAGTATATGACCTGTGGCTATCTGCAGCCATGTGCAGTATACAGGCACGTCCCTACTACAGTTACACTATTACGCTATAATATTTTGTGACTATTATGACACTGTGCTTGGCTATTTAAAAAAAATCTGACAACCATCACAGCCGTACGTCCTCGGTATTAGAGCTAATCCGTATGCTCTTACTGCTTATGTTTCATTGTGTAGCTGCTAATGATTGCAAATGATTTTTAATAAAGCATGATGTCCACGTTGCAGGCGGTCTGCACCATGCAGCGGCACGCGTTATAGGGGAAGGTGTGTACAAGCGCTTGAAATATGAAGGTGGGATTCATAGGGTTCAGAGGATTCCCGAGGTGGGCTTGTCCTCTAGGATGCAGAGGATTCACACAGGGACCATGACTGTCATCGTCCTTCCCCAGCCTGATGAGGTAATGTAAGTGGCTGAACCGTTCTTTCATTTTCATATTTTAGTTCTGCATTACAAATAATTTAATATAAAGTGTATTTCCTTTGCAGATAGATGTTAAAATTGACCCAAAAGAATTGAGAATTGACACATTCAGAGCTAAAGGGGCTGGAGGACAACATGTCAACACGACCGACAGCGCAGTGAGGATCGTTCACATTCCTACAGGTATGGGGCTATGGTAAAGGGCTCGGATATGTCATCGGTATCTGACCAGAGGGGGTCTGACTCCCAGCATCCCCACTAATCCTCTGTTTGATGGGGGGCCACGGCAGCCTCTTCATAGTATACCGAGCACAGTAGTATTGTAGGGATTGCAGCAAGGCCAAAGAAGAAGCTGCACCATTCTCCCTAGCGTCGCAGCTGATTAGCTGGGGTGGTGGGAGTCGGACTGCCAATGGTCCGATTGATGACCTAAACGGAGGATAGGTCATCAATATTTAAAGGGAACCTGTCACCATGAAAATGCAGGCAATCTGCAGGTAACATGTTATAGAGCAGGAGGAGCTGAGCAGATTTATATATAGTTTTATGGAAAAAGATTCAGTATAACTTGTATTTTATACATTTAAGGCCTCATGCACACGACCGTTCGTTTTTTTGCGGTCCGCGGATCCGCAAAAAAATGGAAGCCGCCCATCTGCCTTCCTGCCTTCCGCAGTTTTCGGAACAGGCGGCCCATTGTAGAAATGCCTATTCTTGTCCGCAAAACGGACAAGAATAGGACATGCTATATTTTTTTGCGGGGCATCGGATGCGGACAGCACACAGAGTGCTGTCCGTATCTTTTGCGGCCCCATGGAAGTGAATGGGCCCGCACCCGAGCCGCAAAAAATGCGGCTCGGATGCGGACCACAACAACGGCCGTGTGCATGAGGCCTAAGTCTTTGCTTGTTCTGAGCCTTGAAGTCAAGGAGATGGTCCTGTGAGTGACTGACCACTATCTCTTTATACACCCGCGATGCATCCACCCAATGTAGGGGCATTTACTCAGTGGCACCTTTATGCCTCATTCACACTTCAGAGTTCGGTCAGTGATTTCCATCAGTGATTGGGAGCCAAAACCAGGTGCAGATCATTCCAGTATACCTTATGTCTGTGGAGGCTCCAGTCCTGGTTTTGGCTCACATTCACTGATGGAAATCACTGACCAAAACACAGATGTGTGAATGAGGCTTTACACAGGCAATTATTGTGAAGGAGCGTTCCTTCCCAATTACTGCCTCCCAATCATTGGCCTGTGTACAGGGTCTTAAAGGGCTGTCTCACTTCAGCAAATGGCATTTATCATGTAGAGAAAGTTAAAGAGGACCTTTCACTAGATTAAAAAATCTAAACTAAGTATACAGACATGTAGAGCGGCGCCCAGGGATCTCCCTGCACTTACTGTTATACCTGGGCGCCGCTCCGTTCACCCGGTATAGCCTCCGGTATCTTCACATGTTAGGCTCCACCCAGGGGAACCTGCCGGCGTCTCTTTCTCCTATGCTGTAGCGCTGGCCAATCGCAGCGCTCAGCTTATAGCCTGAGAGTTTTTTTTCTCTCTCAGGCTATGAGCTGAGCGCTGCGATTGGCCAGCGCTACAGCATGGGAGAAAGAGACGCCGGCAGGTTCCACTGGGTGGAGCCTAACATGTGAAGATACCGGAGCCTATAACCGGAGAACGGAGCGGCGCCCAGGGATAATAGTAAGTGCAGGGAGATCCCTGGGCGCCGCTCTCCATGTCTGTATACTTAGTTTAGATTTTTTCATCTAGTGAAATGTCCTCTTTAACCGCTTGCCGCCACGCTAACGCCGAAAGGCGTCATTGCGGCGGCTCCCCCAGGTCACACTAACGCCAATAGGCGTCATCTCGCGTGAGCCGAGATTTCCTGTGAACGCGCGCACACAGGCGCGCGCGCTCACAGGAACGGAAGGTAAGAGAGTTGATCTCCAGCCTGCCAGCGGCGATCGTTCGCTGGCAGGCTGGAGATGTGTTTTTTTTAACCCCTAACAGGTATATTAGACGCTGTTTTGATAACAGCATCTAATATACCTGCTACCTGGTCCTCTGGTGGTCCCCTTTGTTTGGATCGACCACCAGAGGACACAGGTAGCTCAGTAAAGTAGCACCAAGCACCACTACACTACACTACACCCCCCCCCCCCCCGTCACTTATTAACCCCTTATTAGCCCCTGATCACCCCTGATCACCCCATATAGACTCACTGATTACCCCCCTGTCATTGATTACCCCCCTGTCATTGATTACCCCCCCGTAAAGCTCCATTCAGACGTCCGCATGATTTTTACGGATCCACTGATAGATGGATCGGATCCGCAAAACGCATCCGGACGTCTGAATGAAGCCTTACAGGGGCGTGATCAATGACTGTGGTGATCACCCCATATAGACTCCCTGATTACCCCCCTGTCATTGATTACCCCCCTGTCATTGATTACCCCCCTGTAAAGCTCCATTCAGACGTCCGCATGATTTTTACGGATCCACTGATAGATGGATCGGATCCGCAAAACGCATCCGGACGTCTGAATGAAGCCTTACAGGGGCATGATCAATGACTGTGGTGATCACCCCATATAGACTCCCTGATCACCCCCCTGTAAAGCTCCATTCAGATGTCCGCATGATTTTTACGGATGCACTGATAGATGGATCGGATCCGCAAAACGCATCCGGACGTCTGAATGAAGCCTTACAGGGGCATGATCAATGACTGTGGTGATCACCCCATATAGACTCCCTGATCACCCCCCTGTAAAGCTCCATTCAGATGTCCGCATGATTTTTACGGATGCACTGATAGATGGATCGGATCCGCAAAACGCATCCGGACGTCTGAATGAAGCCTTACAGGGGCATGATCAATGACTGTGGTGATCACCCCATATAGACTCCCTGATCACCCCCCTGTCATTGATTACCCCCCTGTAAAGCTCCATTCAGACGTCCGCATGATTTTTACGGATCCACTGATAGATGGATCGGATCCGCAAAACGCATCCGGACGTCTGAATGAAGCCTTACAGGGGCATGATCAATGACTGTGGTGATCACCCCATATAGACTCCCTGATCACCCCCCTGTCATTGATTACCCCCCTGTAAAGCTCCATTCAGATGTCCGCATGATTTTTACGGATGCACTGATAGATGGATCGGATCCGCAAAACGCATCCGGACGTCTGAATGAAGCCTTACACGGGCGTGATCAATGACTGTGGTTATCACCCCATATAGACTCCCTGATCACCCCCCTGTCATTGATCACCCCCCTGTCATTGATCACCCCCCCTGTCATTGATCACCCCCCCTGTCATTGATCACCCCTCTGTAAGGCTCCATTCAGACATTTTTTTGGCCCAAGTTAGCGGAATTATTATTTTTTTTTCTCGCCCATATTCCTTGGGGGACACAGGAAACCATGGGTATAGCTCTGCTCCCTAGGAGGCGTGACACTAAGTGAAAGCTGTAAGCCCCTCCTCCATCAGCTATACCCTTCAGCCTGGAGAAGAGACTGCCAGTTTTTGCTTAGTGTCCAAGGAGGCAAGACACCCCCTGCTTATGCAGGGTTGTTTTCCTATGATTTTTTATTTTTACGTTATTTGTTGTTTTTAATTCGGTTTTTTTCTACTTACAGGGACAACAGAGGCGCATTAGACCCCTCTGTTTCTCCCGGGGTTGAGTTGCGCCAGTGCCGGTAATTCCGCACTGCCGCCTCCCCCACAGAAGACAAGGTGGACCAGGGCAGCCTCGCTCCCCTGCGTCCCGCCAGCTCAGGGTCGCCCGCACGCCAAGTCCCTCCCCCGGCTTGCTGCCACTGCGGTGCCAGGAGCTGAAGGGGCGACCCCGCTGGATGGATTGAGGGTGAAGACAGCGTATGGTGAGACAGGCTGCTCCAGCCTCCCCTTCCTCCCTCCCACCGCTGCTACAGGCCTCCTGGGCTCCCATGGCCACTGTTACTACATGGCCACTGCTACATCGTGCGCCCACCCCTCCCCCCCCCCCCCCCCCCCCCCGATATCGGACCGTTACCGGGCAGGGGAGTTTATCTGGGCAAGTCCTTGGCAGGGACGCTGCCTTCTGCCACATCCAGGCGCGGAGGGGGCCATTTCAGGCCGGCACTTCATTATCCTTGGGGGTTAAGTTCATTTTGCCGCGCGCGCGCGGCTCTGCTTCAGAGCGGCAGGGAGGGGGCGGAGCTTCCTACATGCGCTCCGCTACTTCCGGGTTCATCGCACAGTGCTGCGTGGAATCCTCTCTGCAGTGCGATCCGAAGCCGGTGCTGCTGCCTCTCCTCCACAGCCTCCTCAGTCTGTTCCCCCTTACCGCTGCCGCTTGCATCATCCGGGTCTGGTAGGACTTTTAACCCCCTCCGTGCCACAGTACTGTCGCTTGGGTGTTATCCCCGTTTCTTTCCTTGGGGTCTCCCACTTTAAGTGCAACATCTTTGTTCCACCATGTCAGACCCTTCTGCAGCCGCCAAGCCTTGGTACCATGCCTGTACTGCTTGTAGGGAACCCTTTCCCCGGGGGCAGTCTGATCCGCACTGTACTGCATGTCGGGCTCCACCGCAGCCTCAGTCGCCCGCTGTGTCGCTCCCTGCTGCCTCTGACCCGCCTGACTGGGCTAGATCCCTGTCCCAGGCCGTGGAAAGCCTCACTCATGTCGTGGGCCGCCTAATAGACAGGCCGCCTACCCCGCAGGACGCCACTCTTACTGTCGCGCCCTCCGGGTCCACCGCTTCTGCCGCTGCAGCGGGTTCACTCTCCTTTAGTGACCCCTCCCGAGCTAGGCACTCTCAGAAGCGTATTAGAGTAGAGCGAGCCTCCTCCTCGGATGCCTCCCTCTCCCCGCCACGCGTGCGCACCCAGACGAGCCTCTCCTCCCCAAAGGATTCGCTCTCTGAAGGTGAATTGGCGGTTTCAGATTTGGAAATGGACTCGGCCCTGCCGTCCAAGCTAGCCTCAGCGATGGGTCAACTCATCTCTGATATTCGTGACACCTTTAAGGTGCAGGATGATCCCCCTAGCTCGGACGCAGCTAGCGTCTCATTTATCAGACCCAGGCAGGTCTCAAAAGTCTTCCCAATCCACTCTGATTTCTCCTCTGTGGTGTCTAAGGCTTGGGCTCGACCGGACGCCCGTTTTGTCAACCCCAAGAAGCTGGACATTTGCTATCCTTTTCCAGCAGATGTCGTGGCCACATGGTCTTCCCCACCCAAGGTGGACCCCCCTGTGGCCCGGCTGTCGAAGAACACGGCCATCCCTGTTCCCGACGGGTCCTCTCTTCAGTCAGCGGAGGACCGTCGCATGGAGACCCTTTCTAAGGGCATTTTTGCTGCCTCCGGTTCGGCTCTCAGACCGGTTTTTGCCTCTGCTTGGGCAGGGAAAGCAATCTCTGCTTGGGGTGCGCAGCTGGAACAGGAGTTGGACTCGGACGTCCCTATCCAGGACCTGCGTTCCTTGGCCCAGCTTATTGTTCGGGCCGGGAATTTTGTTTGTGAGGCCTCCCTTGATGCGGGAGCCCTTATTGCACGCTCCTCCGCCCTGGCAGTTTCCGTCAGGAGGGAGCTCTGGCTGAAGGTTTGGAAAGCGGACGCTGCCTCCAAACGTTCCTTGGCGGGGCTACCGTTTGCGGGTTCCCGCCTTTTCGGGGTCCGCCTAGACGAACTTATTTCGGAGGCCACGGGTGGTAAAAGCACCCATCTTCCTCAACCCCAAGCCAGGGGCGCCCCCCGCGGACGCCCTGGTGCGTCTCGTTTTCGGTCCTCCCGCAGGGCCTCTGGGGCTCCCACCACAGCTGCCGCTTCGGCTCCTCCCCAGGATAAGCATAGGAAGCCGTTTTTTCGGGCGCAGCCCTCCTGGCGCAAGCCGCAGGCTGCCCGCACACCCGCAGCAAAGCAATCCTCTGCCTGAAGGCGCGCCCCCACCCACCCGGGTGGGGGGCCGGCTCCTCCTTTTCAGGGACGTCTGGTTGGCTCACGTCTCCGACGCCTGGGCCCTCGAAATTGTGTGCTCCGGATACAAAATCGAATTTGCATCCTTCCCTCCAGATCGGTTCTTTCGCTCCCGCCTGCCACGGGACCCGAAACGCGCGGTTGCGTTCTCCGCGGCCGTTCAAGCCTTACTGGACAGGGGGGTGATTACCCCCGTTCCTCTAGAGGAAAGGTTCCAAGGGTTCTACTCGAACCTCTTTGTAGTTCCCAAGAAGGGAGGTTCCATGCGGCCCATTTTGGACCTCAAAAAGCTCAACCGTTTTCTCCTCCTTCGACGGTTTCGGATGGAGTCCCTCCGTTCCGCGGTGGCTTCCCTGGAGCAGGGAGATTTCATGTCTTCCATCGATATACAGGATGCCTACCTCCATGTTCCGGTAGCCCGGTGTCACCATCGCTTCCTCCGGTTCGCCGTGGGGGACCTCCACTTCCAGTTTGTCGCCCTTCCCTTTGGGCTGGCAACAGCCCCCCGGGTGTTCACCAAGGTCCTGGCCCCGGTTTTGGCCTTACTCCGTTCCAGGGGTGTTTTTCTGCTACCGTACTTGGACGATATCCTCATCAAGGCTCCGTCCCTTTCTCAAGCGGTTGCCAGCGTGGATCTCACTCTAGAGACTCTGACGAGGTTCGGTTGGGTCATCAACTTCCCCAAGTCCTCCCTTCCCCCCTCCAGACAACTGGTCTTCCTGGGAATGCTTTTAGACACGGGAGCGGCGGAAGTACGTCTTCCCTCGGAAAAACGTCTGATCCTCCGTGGGGCGGTTCGGGGTCTCCTTCTCCACCGTCGACCGTCCTTCCGCTTCTGCATGCGGGTCTTGGGGCAGATGGTTGCCTGCTTCGAGGCGATCCCGTTTGCGCAGTTTCACTCCCGCCCTCTCCAACGGGCGATCCTCTCCTCCTGGGACAAATCGCCGCAGTCTCTGGATCATCCCTTCCATCTATCGCCTCCGGTGAGGTCATCTCTCCGCTGGTGGTTACAGTCCCCTCTTCTGGGCAGGTCTTTTCTGCCACTCAACTGGTTGGTGGTTACAACCGATGCCAGTCTCTTGGGCTGGGGAGGCGTGTTTCCTCCCCGATCCGTCCAGGGCATTTGGTCTCCATTGGAGTCCAAACTCTCGATCAATGTCCTGGAGCTGAGAGCGGCCCTTTTGTCTCTACGACACTGGACTCATCTGTTGAAGGGTCATCCAGTTCGTGTACAATCGGACAACGCCACGGCTGTGGCGTACATAAACCACCAGGGGGGCACTCGCAGCGCTGCTGCAATGAGGGAGGTCTCCAGCATTCTCCGTTGGGCGGAAGCCCACGTCCCGGCCCTATCGGCAATTTTTATTCCAGGGGTGGACAATTGGGCGGCGGACTTCCTCAGTCGCACCACTGTCGACCCCGGCGAGTGGTCTCTTCACCCGGAGGTATTCGAGGCCATTTGCCTTCGTTGGGGCATACCGGACGTGGACCTCATGGCCTCCAAGTTCAATCACAAGGTCCCCGCCTATCTGTCCAGGGCCAGGGATCCGGGAGCTTGCGGAGCCGACGCCCTCGTTCTTCCTTGGCGAGGCTTCGCGCGTCCATACATATTCCCTCCCATCCCACTCCTGCCCAAGGTCCTTCGGAAGATCGCGGCGGAAGGCGTCTCGGTGATTCTGGTCGCTCCGGACTGGCCCCGCCGGTCTTGGTATGCCGACCTCATGCTGCTCCTGGCAGACGCGCCCTGGCCGCTGCCCGCCAGGGAAGATCTTCTCTCTCAGGGACCGATCTTCCACCCGCGTTTAAGGTCCCTACGTTTGACGGCGTGGTTGTTGAGACCACCGTCCTGACACGTAGGGGTTTTTCTGCGGACGTCGTCCGCACCATGATCCGCGCCCGTAAGCCGTCCTCTTCTAGGATCTATTATAGGACCTGGAGGACCTATTTGGGGTTCTGTGCCGATCTAGGGATTCCTCCGCTCCGCTTTTCTCTCCCCACCGTTTTGTCCTTCCTGCAGAGCGGACTTGCCCAAGGTCTGGGTCTTAGTTCTTTGAAGGGTCAGGTGTCTGCGCTGTCCATTTTGTTTCAGCGCCCACTGGCCCCCCTTGGTCCTGTCAAGACCTTCCTTCAGGGCGTGGCGTACCGGCCTCCGGTACCGCCCTGGGACCTGAACCTGGTTCTCTCAGCGCTCCAGGCTTCTCCTTTCGAGCCTCTGCGGACGGTTTCCTTGCGACTTCTGTCCTGCAAGGTTATTTTCCTTGTAGCAGTCACCTCTCTTCGGAGGGTGTCCGAATTGGCTGCACTCTCCTGTCTGGAACCTTTCCTAGTGTTCCACCAGGACAAGGTAGTTCTTCGTCCGGTCCCTTCCTTCCTTCCTAAGGTGGTCTCCGCCTTTCATCTGAACGAGGACATCGTTCTCCCCTCTTTGTGTCCTTCCCCTTCCCACCCTAGGGAGAGGGAACTTCATCGCCTGGACGTTGTCAGGGCGCTCAAGGCTTACCTGGAGGTAACCGGCTCTTTCAGGCGTACTGACTCGCTCTTTGTGGTTCCGGAGGGGTCACGCAGAGGGTTGGCGGCATCCAAAGTTGCTATCGCCCGTTTTGTCAAGATGGCTGTTACTGAGGCTTATCTCGCCAAGGGCAAGGTTCCGCCCCTCGGTGTTACCGCTCATTCCACTAGAGCGGTCGGGGCTTCCTGGGCTCAGAGAAATCGGGCTTCTACGGAGCAGATTTGCAAGGCGGCCACTTGGTCCTCCTTGCACACCTTCACCAAGTTCTACAGGGTGCATACTCATGCGTCGGCTGACGCTGCTTTAGGCCGTCTGGTGTTGCAGGCGGCAGTTGATTGATGCCTCCGGTGTTGGTCTAGTTTGTTCTGGTCCCTCCCTTCTGGGACTGCTCTGGAACGTCCCATGGTTTCCTGTGTCCCCCAAGGAATATGGGCGAGAAAAGGAGACTTTTGTATTACTTACCAGTAAAGTCTCTTTCTCGCTCTTCCTTGGGGGACACAGCACCCGCCCTTCATTTGGGTTTACAGTTGTGGTTCCGGCTTGGTTGCCCCCGTTGGGGCTTGACGGTTCTTTTTCCGGTTGGTGGTTATCTTTCACTACTTGGACACGCAACTGGCAGTCTCTTCTCCAGGCTGAAGGGTATAGCTGATGGAGGAGGGGCTTACAGCTTTCACTTAGTGTCACGCCTCCTAGGGAGCAGAGCTATACCCATGGTTTCCTGTGTCCCCCAAGGAAGAGCGAGAAAGAGACTTTACTGGTAAGTAATACAAAAGTCTCCTTTTTCTTACAAAGTCTCATATTCCACTAACTTGTGTCAAAAAATAAAATCTCACATGAATTCACCATACCCCTCACGGAAACCAAATGCGTAAAATTTTTTAGACATTTATATTCCAGACTTCTTCTCACGCTTTAGGGCCCCTAGAATGCCAGGGCAGTATAAATACCCCACATGTGACCCCATTTCGGAAAGAAGACGCCCCCAGGTATTCCGTGAGGGGCATATTGAGTCCATGAAAGATTGAAATTTTTGTCCCAAGTTAGCGGAACGGGAGACTTTGTGAGAAAAAAATTAAAATATCAATTTCCGCTAACTTAGGCCAAAAAAAAAAATTTCTATGAACTCTCCATGCCCCTCATTGAATACCTTGGGGTGTCTTCTTTCCAAAATGGGGTCACATGTGGGGTATTTATACTGCCCTGGCATTCTAGGAGCCCCAAAGCGTGAGAAGAAGTCTGGTATCCAAATGTTTAAAAATGCCCTCCTAAAAGGAATTTGGGCACCTTTGCGCATCTTGGCTGCAAAAAAGTGTCACACATCTGGTATCGCCGTACTCAGGAGAAGTTGGGGAATGTGTTTTGGGGTGTCATTTTACATATACCCATGCTGAATGAGAGAAATATCTTGGTCAAATGCCAACTTTGTATAAAAAAATGGGAAAAGTTGTCTTTTGCCAAGATATTTCTCTCACCCAGCAAGGGTATATGTAAAATGACACCCCAAAACACATTCCCCAACTTCTCCTGAATACGGCGATACCACATGTGTGACACTTTTTTGCAGCCTAGGTGGGCAAAGGGGCCCATATTCCAAAGAGCACCTTTAGGATTTCACAGGTCATTTACCTACTTACCACACATTAGGGCCCCTGGAAAATGCCAGGGCAGTATAACTACCCCACAAGTGACCCCATTTTGGAAAGAAGACACCCCAAGGTATTCCGTGAGGGGCATGGCGAGTTCCTAGAATTTTTTATTTTTTGTCACAAGTTAGTGGAAAATGCTGATTTTTTTTTTTTTTTTTTTTTCATACAAAGTCTCATATTCCACTAACTTGTGACAAAAAATAAAAACTTCCATTAACTCACTATGCCCATCACGAAATACCTTGGGGTCTCTTCTTTCCAAAATGGGGTCACTTGTGGGGTAGTTATACTGCCCTGGCATTCTAGGGGCCCAAATGTGTGGTAAGGAGTTTGAAATCAAATTCTGTAAAAAATGACCTGTGAAATCCGAAAGGTGCTCTTTGGAATATGGGCCCCTTTGCCCACCTAGGCTGCAAAAAAGTGTCACACATCTGGTATCCCCGTACTCAGGAGAAGGTGGGGAATGTGTTTTGGGGTGTCATTTTACATATACCCCTGCTGGGTGAGAGAAATATCTTGGCAAAAGACAACTTTTTCCATTTTTTTATACAAAGTTGGCATTTGACCAAGATATTTATCTCACCCAGCATGGGTATATGTAAAAAGACACCCCAAAACACATTCCTCAACTTCTCCTGAATACAGAGATACCAGATGTGTGACACTTTTTTGCAGCCTAGGTGGGCAAAGGGGCCCATATTCCAAAGAGCACCTTTCGGATTTCACAGGTCATTTTTTACAGAATTTGATTTCAAACTCCTTACCACACATTTGGGCCCCTAGAATGCCAGGGCAGTATAACTACCCCACAAGTGACCCCATTTTGGAAAGAAGAGACCCCAAGGTATTTCGTGATGGGCATAGTGAGTTCATAGAAGTTTTTATTTTTTGTCACAAGTTAGTGGAATATGAGACTTTGTAAGAAAAAAAAAAAAAAAAAATCATCATTTTCCGCTAACTTGTGACAAAAAATAAAAAGTTCTATGAACTCACTATGCCCATCAGCGAATACCTTAGGGTCTCTACTTTCCGAAATGGGGTCATTTGTGGGGTGTTTGTACTGTCTGGCCATTGTAGAACCTCAGGAAACATGACAGGTGCTCAGAAAGTCAGAGCTGCTTCAAAAAGCGGAAATTCACATTTTTGTACCATAGTTTGTAAACGCTATAACTTTTACCCAAACCATTTTTTTTTTACCCAAACATTTTTTTTTTATCAAAGGCATGTAGAACTATAAATTTAGAGCAAAATTTCTATATGGATCTCGTTTTTTTTTGCAAAATTTTACAACTGAAAGTGAAAAATGTCATTTTTTTGCAAAAAAATCGTTAAATTTCGATTAATAACAAAAAAAGTAAAAATGTCAGCAGCAATGAAATACCACCAAATGAAAGCTCTATTAGTGAGAAGAAAAGGAGGTAAAATTCATTTGGGTGGTAAGTTGCATGACCGAGCAATAAACGGTGAAAGTAGTGTAGTGCCGATTTGTAAAAAAGGGCCTGGTCTTTAGGGGGGTATAAACCTGTGGTCCTTAAGTGGTTAATACAAGGCACTTACTAATGTATTGTGATTGTCCATATTGCCTCCTTTGCTGGATTCATTTTTTCATCACATTATACACTGCTCGTTTCCAGGGGTTATGGCCACCTCAGCGTAGAGACAAGGTGGTGGGGACAAGAACTGCTGTGCATGCGTGCCTATGTGCACTCCCGCTGGCTTGGCCACTAGAGAACCAGCGCTTTATCCTGTAGTGTGCATTCATGGCCACCGCTACTGGATTACAGGGTGGTCGTAACCCCTGGAGACAAGTAGTATATAATGTGATGGAAAAATGAATCCAGCCAGCAAAGGGGGCAATATGGACAATCACAATACATTAGTAATTGTCTTGTATTTACTTTCTCTACATGATAAATGTTATTTGCTGAAGTGCGACAACTCCTTTAAAGGGAACCTGTCACCGGGATTTTGGGTATAGAGCTGAGGACATGGGTTGCTAGATGGCCACTAGCACGTCCGCAATATCCAGTCCCCATAGCTCTGTGTGCTTTTATTGTGTAAAAAAAACCGATTTGATACATATGCAAATAAACCGGAGATGAGTCCTGTCCCTGACTCCTCTCACATACAGGACTCATTTAAGGTTAATTTGCATATGTATCAAAAAGCTTTTTTTGCACAATAAAAGCACACAGAGCTATGGGGACTAGGTATTGCGGATGTGCTAGTGGCCATCTAACAACCCATGTCCTCAGCTCTATACCCAAAATCCCGGTGACAGGTTCCCTTTAAGTCTGAATCCAATTGCAATAGATAAGCACTCTTACACAGCGCAGTGGTGAGTTGTTCATCGAATGGTTCCCTTTTTTTTGGCTGTGAAATTCGGTGCAGAAACTGCTGAAAAGAATCAAAATCAAAAGTCAGAGCATTAATTCTAGCATATGCCTTCCATATCAGTCTCGTGTCCAGCTATGTTTTTATAGCATGCGGGTGCAGACCCTTCATCACAACTCCCATTGTAATCTGCGTTTTCTAGGAATATCAGTGGAGTGCCAACAGGAGCGCTCTCAGATTCAGAACAGAGATAAAGCCATGAAGATGCTGCGGGCGAAACTGCACGGACAGAGTGTGAAGTCTGAATTGTCCCAGAGGCAGAGCTCCAGGAGACTGCAGGTGCGAAGAGACCCCTACCGATCACACCTGTCTGACATGGTCTTTTAGTAGATACTTATTTTCCCCATGACATAACCGTTGTGGAGCATCTTAGAGGTTTGTGATCTGCTGTGCTGTTCCTCTCTTAGCTCTCCTGTAAATTGAGAACTGGGCATTACCAGTTGGGGCTGTTACCCTTACAGATACACATCCCTTTCACATGGGAAATAATAAAACCAGATTTTCAATTTATTCATAATTTTCCAAGAGGAACAACTGAGGGATTCCACAATGAAGAGTTCTAAGAAAACATACTCCACAACTGCTATTTCCTGGGAAATACAAGTATGTACAGACACGGGAGCTGTCACCTCTCCTGACATGTCTGTATTAGTAACTACGAGCGTCCTTGCACATTCCCCATGCCATAACCATTCTGGATGTTATTTCCATATAACTCTGTTGTGCCATTTCTCTATTATTCCTACTAGCAGTTTATGAATGGCCTAATGAATGTTACCAGTTGGGAGTGTGTACGGCACTGATTGGACAGTGTCATACTGTACAGGAATATACCCCCAAACTGGTAACACCCAGTTGGCAATTCATGTGGGGATACTTAAGGAATGGCATAACATAGAGTCAAGACTAGATGATTCAGAGTGGTTATTTATTGGGGAATGCAAGTAGTTACTAAGATAGACATGTCAGGAGAGGTGACAGGCCCTCTTTAATGAGTAGATATGAATGATTTTGGTACATACGGGTTGCTGGAAGGAAATTATTTTTGGGTCTTCTTGGTGCTGGACAGGGCTTTAGCTTTGTACTTGTTTTAAATGAAGCTCATTTACCAAACTGTCCGATCATAGTGCAGCTTTCTGTTTTCCAAAGCAGTTAAAAAATTCTAATATATATAAATATATATAATGTTACTATTTGCAGATAAAACACTATAAGGCCTCTTTCACACGATCGTATGGCTTTTTCAGTGTTTTGCGGGCCTTTTTTAACGGATCAGTTTTTCAGTTTTCTGCTTCAGTAGTGTTTCCGGTTCCATTCAGTTTTTCAGTTTTGGTTTCTGTTTTTTGCGGAATGGAAACGGAAGCATGGCATATACAGTATACAGTAATTACATAGAATAAAATTGGGCTGGGCATAACATTTTCAATAAAGGGTTCCGCATTTTGTGGACCCATTGACATGAATGGAGCCACAGAACATGATTTGCGGGCAATAATAGGACATGTTCTATCTTTCAACGGAACGGAAATACAGAAATGGAATGCATACGGAGTACATTCCGTTTGTTTTTTGTGTGGAACCATTGAAATGAATGGTTCCGTATACAGAACGCAAAAAACGGCCCGTAAATGAAAAAAAAAAAAAAAACTGATGTGTGAAAGAGGCCTAAAAAAGATGGTCTGTTTTATCAAAACTAGCCATAGCATTTTGCCATTTACGAACAGGCTCGGACTGGCCCAGGGGTACAGGTGAATCCCCCGGTGGGCCCCTGAGCAAGGTGGGCCCTTGTCTTCTCCCCCTCACTGCACTACATATCGATGTGCAGTGTTCATGTAAAAACTGGGTAGAATATTTAAGAAGTTCCCCAGTTTATTATTCTAGACACGTTCATGTGGCTGAGGTGACTTCTAGGTACAGAGGCAGGACTGCCCGTATCCTCCTTTCCCAGGGACCACCCTTCTCAAAGTTGCTGCAGGGACCCCCATAATCAATCATCTTGTAGCGTCTTGCTGCCGTGTGCAGGTAATACTTGAATGTATCCGTATGGGGAGCCCCCAAAATACATTTTACTGGTGGGCCCTAAACAGCCCAGTCCGACATTGTTTACGAATGTGATGTCACCTAGACTTTGATAGACAATGTGCCAAACCTTGGCAAAGTCTTGGTGCATAATGTTGCATCAAGTTTTAGACGTATTTATGAAGCAAATGCATCCAAAAGAATAATCCACTGCGCGTCTACGTTTTAGACAGGATTAGTAAATCTGCCCCTCCATTTTCAAACCTAGTGCGAGGGGAGCAAATTCCAGCTCTCATTTTTCGGAAAAACATTTCTGAAAAAAAATTGTGAAAAATCAGATTTGGTTGCCGCGAGAAATGTGTCCTTTGGTTTTTTTCCCTTTGCACTCTGTCTTTGTGTCAGTGTTGGCCGCTTTCTTTGCTTCCTGACAGATCTTGTCAGTGTTGTCCTTGGCAACCGACCAAATGTCAGCTGTCATTCTATCTGATCAGGTTTGAAATAAAAAATCACAGATTTTAATTGGTTGCTATCGACAACCCTGTTTACGCCTACGGCCCAGTACGGTATATGGTGACTGAACTATATGATCAGAGCACAGGTAAAGGTACTTTCACACTAGCATTTTTATTCTCCGGCATAGAGTTCCGTCCTAGGGGCTCAATACCGGAAAAGAACTGATCAGGCATATCCCCATGCATTTTGAATGGAGAGAAATCCGTTCAGGATGCATCAGGATGTCTTCAGTTCAGTCACTGAACGGCGTTTTGGACGTAGGAAATAACGGTACTATCTCCGTTCTAAATTCCGGATCAGTTGCCGGAATGCCGGATCCGACATTAATTTACATTGAAATGTATTAGTGCCGGAATGCCGGATCTGTCCTTCCGGTCTGCGCATGCAAATTTGAAAAAAAAAAATAGAAACGGATCAGTTTGTCCTTATGACAAACTGAGAGACGGATCCGTTCTTGCAATGCATTTGTGAGACTGATTCGCATCCGGATCCGTCTACGAATGCTGTCCGTTTGCATGCAGATTGCCTGATCCGGCAGGCAGTTCCTGCGATGGTACTACTTGCCGGATCACTCTGCCGCAAGTGTGAAAGTAGCCCAAGTCCTGACCATGTATAATGTCATCTTATGTTCTATGTAGGTTGGAACGCGAGATCAGTCTGACCGGATTCGCACTTACAACTTTACTCAGGATAGACTGACAGACCACAGGATATCGTATGAGATCCGTAACTTAAGGGTATGAACTATATCTTTTCTGGTGCTCAATGATTTACATAGTTGCAATGTGTATTATATAGTATGGGGGCAGATAAAACGGTCTAAAAACATGGCGACCAATCACAATGCAGCTTTCAGTTTTTAAGAGCACTACAAGAAATGAAAGCTGCACTGTGATTGGTGGCTGTGGGCAACTTTTTCTTTTAGACCCTTTCATAAATCTGTGCCATTGTTTATTGTAAGTGGTGATGTAACAGATGTCTAACCTAGGCCTCACTGTACCTGCATCCATCTAAAACCTTCTGGACTGGGGCTTAAGCCTATGTTTAATGATATAAACAGCCGATCAGTGAAACCTAATGGGAGAGCCGGGGTTAGTATTGGGCAGATACCAGAAGCCATCAGATGATGACCGCTGTACGAGAAGTAATATGACGCAGCAGAGCAGATTTGGGGGCATCTCAAATGTGTCTTGCAAGATGACAAAGGCAGTGCCAAACATGCCAAATTTATCAAAATGACACATGTGGTATGATATGTTTGGCACAATTGCACTTCTTTACACCACCAAATGGATGTCCTATATGCACACGGTTATTTTGCTCCGAAATGTGCTGGCATGATTAACCCCTTAAAGGGGTTGTCCGAGTTATTTTTTTGTTCTTTCTATTTTCCTAACTAAGCAAATGTAACAGCTTTCCAATTAACTCACTTTATCTCCAGTGGCTGGTTTCTCAGATTTCACTGAGGGTCACATGACCTGTGATGTCAGCTTAAAGGTCGTTTATACAAGCCTGTGCTGGCCACGCCCCCCTTCACTGGGCTGTCTGCTCTATCCTAGGATTCTTAACCCCTTCAGCTGCACAGACTGGCTAGCTACAGCAGGCAGTGAGGAGACAATTCTGGGCACTGGAGCTGACAGACTAGAGAGAGTATTGCACAAGAAGGTAGGGGGAAGATCCTGTGTGTATTAGCAGTGTCATTATACAGCTGGGACTTGTAGTCCTACACATACAACATGCTGCAGAGTCTGCCAGCAGGCAGACATGTCACTCAGGGCAGCTCTTGTATTCACTCCCTTAGCAGTGTCATTATACAGCTGGGACTTGTAGTCCTACACATACAACAAGCTGCAGAGTCTCCCAGCAGGCAGACATGTCACTCGGGGCAGCTCTTTTATTCACTCCCTTAGCAGTGTCATTATACAGCTGGGACTTGTAGTCCTACACATACAACAAGCTGCAGAGTCTCCCAGCAGGCAGACATGTCACTCAGGGCAGTACTTGTATTCACTCCCTTAGCAGTGTCATTATACAGCTGGGACTTGTAGTCCTACACATACAACAAGCTGCAGAGTCTCCCAGCAGGCAGACATGTCACTCAGGGCAGCTCTTGTATTCACTCCCTTAGCAGTGTCATTATACAGCTGGGACTTGTAGTCCTACACATAACATGCTGCAGAGTCTCCCAGCAGGCAGACATGTCACTCAGGGCAGCTCTTGTATTCACTCCCTTAGCAGTGTCATTATACAGCTGGGACTTGTAGTCCTACACATACAACAAGCTGCAGAGTCTCCCAGCAGGCAGACATGTCACTCGGGGCAGCTCTTTTATTCACTCCCTTAGCAGTGTCATTATACAGCTGGGACTTGTAGTCCTACACATACAACAAGCTGCAGAGTCTCCCAGCAGGCAGACATGTCACTCAGGGCAGTACTTGTATTCACTCCCTTAGCAGTGTCATTATACAGCTGGGACTTGTAGTCCTACACATACAACAAGCTGCAGAGTCTCCCAGCAGGCAGACATGTCACTCAGGGCAGCTCTTGTATTCACTCCCTTAGCAGTGTCATTATACAGCTGGGACTTGTAGTCCTACACATACAACAAGCTGCAGAGTCTCCCAGCAGGCAGACATGTCACTCAGGGCAGCTCTTGTATTCACTCCCTTAGCAGTGTCATTATACAGCTGGGACTTGTAGTCCTACACATACAACAAGCTGCAGAGTCTCCCAGCAGGCAGACATGTCACTCAGGGCAGCTCTTGTATTCACTCCCTTAGCAGTGTCATTATACAGCTGGGACTTGTAGTCCTACACATAACATGCTGCAGAGTCTCCCAGCAGGCAGACATGTCACTCAGGGCAGCTCTTGTATTCACTCCCTTAGCAGTGTCATTATACAGCTGGGACTTGTAGTCCTACACATACAACAAGCTGCAGAGTCTCCCAGCAGACATGTCACTCAGGGCAGCTCTTGTATTCACTCCCTTAGCAGTGTCATTATACAGCTGGGACTTGTAGTCCTACACATACAACATGCTGCAGAGTCTCCCGGCAGGCAGACATGTCACTCAGGGCAGCTCTTGTATTCACTCCCTTAGCAGTGTCATTATACAGCTGGGACTTGTAGTCCTACACATACAACAAGCTGCAGAGTCTCCCAGCAGGCAGACATGTCACTCAGGGCAGCTCTTGTATTCACTCCCTTAGCAGTGTCATTATACAGCTGGGACTTGTAGTCCTACACATAACATGCTGCAGAGTCTCCCAGCAGGCAGACATGTCACTCAGGGCAGCTCTTGTATTCACTCCCTTAGCAGTGTCATTATACAGCTGGGACTTGTAGTCCTACACATACAACATGCTGCAGAGTCTCCCGGCAGGCAGACATGTCACTCAGGGCAGCTCTTGTATTCACTCCCTTAGCAGTGTCATTATACAGCTGGGACTTGTAGTCCTACACATACAACAAGCTGCAGAGTCTCCCAGCAGGCAGACATGTCACTCAGGGCAGCTCTTGTATTCACTCCCTTAGCAGTGTCATTATACAGCTGGGACTTGTAGTCCTACACATAACATGCTGCAGAGTCTCCCAGCAGGCAGACATGTCACTCAGGGCAGCTCTTGTATTCACTCCCTTAGCAGTGTCATTATACAGCTGGGACTTGTAGTCCTACACATACAACAAGCTGCAGAGTCTCCCAGCAGGCAGAAATGTCACTCAGGGCAGCTCTTGTATCCACTCCCTTAGCAGTGTCATTATACAGCTGGGACTTGTAGTCCTACACATACAACAAGCTGCAGAGTCTCCCAGCAGGCAGACATGTCACTCAGGGCAGCTCTTGTATTCACTCCCTTAGCAGTGTCATTATACAGCTGGGACTTGTAGTCCTACACATAACATGCTGCAGAGTCTCCCAGCAGGCAGACATGTCACTCAGGGCAGCTCTTGTATTCACTCCCTTAGCAGTGTCATTATACAGCTGGGACTTGTAGTCCTACACATACAACAAGCTGCAGAGTCTCCCAGCAGGCAGACATGTCACTCAGGGCAGCTCTTGTATTCACTCCCTTAGCAGTGTCATTATACAGCTGGGACTTGTAGTCCTACACATAACATGCTGCAGAGTCTCCCAGCAGGCAGACATGTCACTCAGGGCAGCTCTTGTATTCACTCCCTTAGCAGTGTCATTATACAGCTGGGACTTGTAGTCCTACACATACAACAAGCTGCAGAGTCTCCCAGCAGGCAGAAATGTCACTCAGGGCAGCTCTTGTATCCACTCCCTTAGCAGTGTCATTATACAGCTGGGACTTGTAGTCCTACACATACAACAAGCTGCAGAGTCTCCCAGCAGGCAGACATGTCACTCAGGGCAGCTCTTGTATTCACTCCCTTAGCAGTGTCATTATACAGCTGGGACTTGTAGTCCTACACATAACATGCTGCAGAGTCTCCCAGCAGGCAGACATGTCACTCAGGGCAGCTCTTGTATCCACTCCCTTAGCAGTGTCATTATACAGCTGGGACTTGTAGTCCTACACATAACATGCTGCAGAGTCTCCCAGCAGGCAGACATGTCACTCGGGGCAGCTCTTGTATTCACTCCCTTAGCAGTGTCATTATACAGCTGGGACTTGTAGTCCTACACATACAACAAGCTGCAGAGTCTCCCAGCAGGCAGACATGTCACTCAGGGCAGCTCTTGTATTCACTCCCTTAGCAGTGTCATTATACAGCTGGGACTTGTAGTCCTACACATACAACATGCTGCAGAGTCTCCCAGCAGGCAGACATGTCACTCAGGGCAGCTCTTGTATTCACTCCCTTAGCAGTGTCATTATACAGCTGGGACTTGTAGTCCTACACATACAACATGCTGCAGAGTCTCCCAGCAGGCAGACATGTCACTCAGGGCAGCTCTTGTATTCACTCCCTTAGCAGTGTCATTATACAGCTGGGACTTGTAGTCCTACACATACAACAAGCTGCAGAGTCTCCCAGCAGGCAGACATGTCACTCAGGGCAGCTCTTGTATTCACTCCCTTAGCAGTGTCATTATACAGCTGGGACTTGTAGTCCTACACATACAACATGCTGCAGAGTCTCCCGGCAGGCAGACATGTCACTCAGGGCAGCTCTTGTATTCACTCCCTTAGCAGTGTCATTATACAGCTGGGACTTGTAGTCCTACACATACAACAAGCTGCAGAGTCTCCCAGCAGGCAGACATGTCACTCAGGGCAGCTCTTGTATTCACTCCCTTAGCAGTGTCATTATACAGCTGGGACTTGTAGTCCTACACATAACATGCTGCAGAGTCTCCCAGCAGGCAGACATGTCACTCAGGGCAGCTCTTGTATTCACTCCCTTAGCAGTGTCATTATACAGCTGGGACTTGTAGTCCTACACATACAACATGCTGCAGAGTCTCCCGGCAGGCAGACATGTCACTCAGGGCAGCTCTTGTATTCACTCCCTTAGCGGAGCAGGGGGAGGGGCTGAGATTGTTGTTATTGCAGGTAAACAAAGGGCCAGAAGAGAACCAGGGAAATGAGGAAATATATATTTTATTTTTGCATAAAACTTGCTTAGCTTAGTTATATATTGATGCCCATCAGATTTTCAGTGCTGTATATATTTTTTATATTTTTTTCAGAACTTGGACAACCGCTTTAAAGAGCGGAGCGAGAGCAGACGAGACCTGTGCATAGCACATCACTGCTCCTGCATGTGCCCGCTCCGCTAAAGTCTTACATAGCACATAGTACAGCGCTCACTGCGACCCCTCAGTGGAATCCATACGCCCGTACACCGCTTGCATGTCCGAGACGTAGAAGTGTATGAAAGTCCCCACCAAACTGTCTGCGACAAGAGATTAATACAATCTATGACTCCCCTTATCAATGCGTCTTTTTCTGAAGCATTTTCTATGCTATTGAAATTGGCCAAAAAAGTAGAACTGGCTTAGTTGCCTATAGCAACCAATCAGATTCCACCTTTCTTTTCCAACGGAGCTCTGAAAAATGTAAGTTAGAAGCTTTTTGGTTGCTATTGGCAACTAAGCCAATTTTCTAAAATGCATGTGTAAAAAACTTGACACAGAAGCATAGGGGAAGAAGGAAAATTGGCTTAGTTGCCAATAGCAACCAATAAGCTTCTAACTTACATTTTTCAGAGCTCCTTTGGAAAAGAAAGGTGGAATCTGATTGGTTGCTATAGGCAACTAAGCCAGTTCTACTTTACACCAGTTTGATAAATGTTGTGGGCAGTTCTCATAGCAGTACAGAACCCAGTGTGCATGTACTTGAATGTGAATGTCAACATGCATACTCGACAGGTAAAAGGTGTTACCAAAGTTTGAATTCTAAACGCCCTAGTGGTCTCAGTGGTTGTGTCATACTACTGGCGATAGGAGCCATGATGCCAGCTGTACGCCACCGACTTCAGCCAAACTCCAGCAGGGGGGTGACCTCCGGAGCATGTGAGCCGGGGAGTAACGCATTCTGTCTATCGTTACAGGAATTCTTGAATGGAGAGGAACTACTGGAGGATCTCATTGATAAAATACACGATGCGGCTGACACTGAGGCTTTACTTGAGGTCATAAAAAGACATTCTTCAAATGTGTGATTCACAGAACAACTAAAGCCAAAATCTAGTCACCTTTTAGATGATCTTTGTTGCTCAGATTTCCAGCTAACTAAAGGATTTCTCTGGGCTACGGATATTGATGAGCTCATCCTCTGGACAGGTCATCAATATCAGATCGGTGGGGGTCCGACACCCCCACCGATCAGCTGTTTCAGGCTGTCACAGCATCTGCAGTTGTACAGAGCTGGAAGCAGACAGCTCCATACGCCGTGTAGTGGCCATTCCAGGGTACTGCAGCTCTAATCAAGTGAATGGTAGCTGAGCTTCAGTGGGCCGGTGCCAGAAACTACAAAGTGTATGGAGTCTTCTGCTTCCAGGTCTGCGGCAGCCCGAAACAGCTGATCAATGGCAATGCTGGGTGTTGGACCCCCACCGATCTGATGATTGTCCATTAATATGTGTAGTCCGGAGAACCCCTTTAATGAATGTATCTTGTGTGGTATATTATTAAATAAATACAGAATTTTTTTTATTTAAATATGACCTGTTGTGTGGTATTTTCATAGCGGTCTTCTGTACGCTATACTTTCAATTGAAAGAGTTCGTAGGTCAGAGAACACTAATCCACATGAGCAGAAGGGGCGCAGGGTGTGACTGTGGAAGTAATGGTGCCTTTACCTAACATGGTTTATTATTATTATTTATTTGAAAGCGCCATTAATTCCATGGCGCTGTACATCCAGCCGGAGTTACAAAAATATAAAAATACGATAAACCAGAAACTATAAACAGACTGGTACAAAGGACCCTGCCCGCAAGAGCTTACAATCCTAACATGGTTGTCTTGTTATCTCTTCTGAGTCCCTCAGAAGCATGCCTACCTCCATCTGCACTAGATGGATATTTACTGCTATTGGAAGATATGTTTGGCATACACAAGATGGCCGTCAGACGGACGCTGGTTGATGATGAATGCCTGATTAGTTTCAATGGTGAGAGTGCAAAAAGACCCAGCCAGACCCCACCATGATGATTGGTCCTCCCTGAGATCTATTACTGGAGGTGTTGTTGGGAAGCCCCATACACATCTGAACATTAGCCGATCCAGCCAAAATCTCCAGGTTCATAAAGCGGCTCATTCACTCTTTCTTAAAAGAAACACTTTCATTTTTAACCTCAATATTTACATAAAACTTTTTTTTTTTTTTAATTGCCTTTTTCTTTTAAGTAGTACAATGCCATTGAAAATAAAGGGGTTCTCGAGGAATTCATCATGATGGCCACCTGCTGTAGAGGTGTGTTGGGAATGAGATTCCCTGCTCTACAATTAGATAGAATTGATATGATATGCCATCAGGCTGAGCAGTCTGATGGGACAAGAGAGACCCATACATGCAGGCAGGCTCTAGGTGCAGTGGTTGTAAAGCCCCACCTCCACACACCTTGACTGCGGGATGCAACCTGTCCTATTTGAATTCCAGGACAGGTTGCTGGTGGGCATTATACCAAAGTCCCGGAGAACCTCTTTAAATATAAAATATTGTCCTTTTGTCGCAGTCAATGCTAATAAGACATCATAAATACAAGAGGCGTTTGGTGCTCCGGGAGCTCCGCAACCTACGGGCGGATGTGGCCTTTCTTCAGGAGACCCACTTCGACCAGACAGGATCCTTTAACTTTTCCAAGCACTACTATCCGCACGCCTTCTTAGCTAATCATAGTCGTCGAAAGGCAGGTGTTGCCATATTGTTGTCAGCCTCCTGTCCCATGTCAGTATCCTCCTCCCACATAGACCCCACTGGTCGCTATGTCATTCTGGAAGGGATTTCTCGCTCATATCATTGGGGGACACAGGACCGTGGGTATAGCTTGCTGCTGCCACTAGGAGGCGACACTAGGCTGAAAACTGTTAGCTCCTCCCCTGCCAGCTATACCCCCTCCAGCCTGGAGAGAGCGTATCAGTTTTTAGCTTAGTGTCTAACAGGGTGGCTCTTGTGATTTATTTTATTTTTATGTTTTCTCACAGGTTTCTGGAGGGGATACAGAGTCTCAGGGCTTCTCTGTCTCCCTGGGAGGCTGGCCAGTGTCGGTTGTCCCACCGCCTTGCCTCCCCCAAGAAGACAAGTGGACCAGGGCAACCTAGCTCACCTGCTTCCCGCCAGCAAGAGGGCCACCTGCTCCAAACCCTTTACTGCCCGGTCCCCTGCCCCTGCCAGCGGCTGTAGAGGTGGCACTGCTGGTCTGACAAGGAAGGGTGAAGATCACAGATGAAGGCAGGTGAGTATGTTACCACCGGCAGCCCTTTCTACTCCTCACAAGTCCCAGAACAGACCTGGAGAGGGGGTAGCGTTCCTTGCCACATTTCGCTGGACATGCAGGGGTTAACTGCCGCCGTGCGCAGGCGGTGCTCTTGCATCATCAATTTTTGGCCGCGGCATGCGGGGTTAATACCGCCGCGCGTTTGCGGCGCCCCACGGGGATACTCTCTGACACAGGCGTCCCCTTCTGCGTTCCTCCTGCAGGCATGGCGGCACTCATATTTATTTCCTAGGAGCTTCCATGCGCAACAGAGCAGACATTCAGGGGGCGTGGCTTGAGGTAACTCACTCCAGTCATGCTCCTCAGCATCTGGAGGGGGAGGAGCCACATTTCCCGCAGCGACAGTGTTCCTCCCCTCTTCTGCTCGGCTCTTTTCAGCGTGGTGAGATACAGGACCTGGGTTACCGCCATTTCTGGTAGGACTATAACTACCCCCTCCAGCGTAGAGTAGCTGTGGCAATACCTCCCCTCAGGCCCCCTGCAGGGCCACCTACTATTCCTGTGCAGGGTAAAATTCCCTCGTGGACAGGCAAAATCTCTATGTTCTGCACGCCATGCGCCACAGAGCCGCCATGCCCCCCCCCCCCCCCCCCCCCCTCTACAGCCCACAGAAGTACAGGACCATTCTGGCTGTGGAAGACCTTTCTAAAATCTCCCACTCCACCCTTTCTATAATGGGTCGTTCGGTTGAGAAATTGCCACCGGTACAGTCTACACTGTCTCAGGGCGTACAATCCAGGAGCAGGCTTCCTAGCAAGTGTCCCAGAGCAGGTCACCATTCCTCCTCTGACGCCTCAACATCCCCCCTCCTCCCGATTCCCAATCACAGGCGTCCTACCTTTTGGGTGACGCGCTGTCGGAGGGGGAGATTGTAGATTCGGATGCGGAGATGGATCCGGAGCAATCTTCCTAGATTGCATTCATGGTGGATAGTCTAGTATCTGCTATCTGTGACACTTTCCAGGTACAGGAGGACCTTCCCTCCACCAGCCACCAGGGGGTGTCATTTTTGCGTGCAAAGCAGGCCCCTAAATCTTTCCACTTGCACGACGACTTTTCTGTGGTTGTAGCAAAAGTTTGGGACCAGCCAGGTCTGCGCTTCCTGGTTCCGAAGTGGCTGGACCTGCTCTATCCTTTTCCAGCTGAATGAGTGGCAAAATGGACCTCTCCTCCGAAAGTGAACCCACCGGTCGCTCGCCTAGCGAAGAACACGGCTATTCCGGTGGCAGATGGCTCCTCTCTCCAAGACCCGCTGGACCATAGCATTGAATCGCTCTACAAGTCTGTGTTTGCGGCCAGTGGATCGGCCCTGCGACCCATTTTCGCCTCTGCGTGGGTGGCAAAGGCGGTCTCGGCCATTTATCTATCCCTTCGCCATTGGACTCCCACTCCCCGCCGTCCGATCAGAGTGTAATCGGACAATGGTACGGCGGTGGCTTATATCAACCACCAAGGGGGGACCCGCAGCCTGGCAGTGATGAAGGAATCCACGAAGATTCTGCAGTGGGCGGAAGACCACGTTCCGGTGATATCTGTGGACTACATTCCAGGAGTGGACAATTGGACGGTGGATTTTCTCAGCCGGATGACAGTGGACCCGGGGGAGTGGTCTCTCCATCAGGAGGTGTTCGAGGCTCTCTGTCTCCGGTGGGGACTTTTGGACGTGGACTTGATGGCGTCCAGCCTCAATCGCAAGCTCCCGCGCTTCTTCTCTCACGCAAGGGATCTCGAGGCACACATCGTGGATGCTCTCGTGGCGCCATGGGACGACTTCTCGTTCCTGTACGTCTTCCCACTCTTACCTCTCCTGCCCCGGATTCTATGCAGAATCAGGATGGAGAACATCCAGGCGGTCCTGATTGCCACAGACTGGCCTCGCCGAGCCTGGTATTCAGAGCTCATTCTTCTTCTAGGGCACGCGCCGTGGCCCCTTCCACTCAGGGCTGACCTTCTTTCACAAGGTCCAGTCTTCCACCAGAATTTGGATACACTACGTTTAACGGCGTGGCTTTTGAAACCTTCATTTTGAGACAGAAGGGTTTCTCTGATGCGGTCATTCGGACTATGATTAGAGCCAGGAAACCCTCCTCATCCAAGATTTATTACAAGACTTGGAAGTCCTTCCTGCGCTTCTGTGAGGAGTGTGATCTTCCTCCCAGAGGGTTTTTCCTTCCTAATATACTGGCATTTCTGCAGTCCGGATTGGAGCTGGGTCTGGCGCTTAGTTCGTTGAAAGGACAGGTCTCTGCCCTGTCCATTTTATTCCAGAGACCCCTGGCCAGGTTGGGCCCGATCAAGATGTTTATGCAGTGGGGGGGCTCACACAGTGCCCCCTTATCGTCCCCCCCTTACATTTTTGGGACCTGAACTTAGTTCTGGGTTCTCTCCAGGCCGCTCCATTTGAACCTCTGAGAGAGGTCTCCCTTCGCTTGCTCTCCTGGAAAGTGGCCTTTTTAGTGGCCATCACATCTATCCGGAGGGTTTCAGAACTGGTGGCTCTTTCTTGCAAGGAGCCCTTCTTGGTGTTCCATCAGGATAAAGTGGTGCTTCACCCAGTGCCATCTTTTCTACCTAAGGTAGTATCAGCTTTTCACGTTAACGAGGACATTGTTCTGCCCTCGTTTTGTCCCTCATCCGAGGGAGGTCTTGCTCCATTGTCTGGATGTGGTGCGGGCTTTGAAGACTTACCAGTTAGTCGTGGCCCCCTTTCGGCGCATGGACGCTTTGTTTGTTGTCCCAGAGGGTCCTCATAAGGGTTTGGCAGCCTTCAAGGTGACGATTGCCCGTGGATTCGATCGGCAATTGCCGAAGCTTATAGCTCCAGGGGCAAAGCGCCTCCTCCTGGGATCACGGCTCACTCTACTAGAGTGGTCGGGGCTTCTTGGGCTCACCTACACCACGTTTCTGTGTCCCAATTGTGTAAGGTGGCGACCTGGTCCTCCTTACACACCTTCACTAAATTTTACCGGGTGCATTCTTTGGCCTCGGCGGATGCTGCTCTCGGATGCAGGGTGTTGCAGGCCGCAGTGTAGTGACTTCCATGAGGGAGTTCTTGGGGGTTTTGTCTTCCCTCCCTGGTGACTGCTTTAGGACGTCCCACGGTCCTGTGTCCCCCAATGATGTGAGCGAGAAAACGAGATTTTTATGAACTCACCTGTAAAATCTCTTTCTCGCTTTATTCATTGCGGGACACAGCAACCACCCAATGTTCTTAGTGCGGCATGTGGGGTCCATGGGTTGCCAGTTGGGACCTTGTATTTGGTTTGGGTCTCATGGCAGTGTGCAGTTCTTGTTTGGTTTTCAGTTTAATTTCTGCTTCTCCTACTGCTGGAGCACAAACTGATATGCTCTCTCCAGGCTGGAGGGTGTATAGCTTGCAGGGGAGGAGCTAACTGTTTTCAGCCTAGTGTCGTGTCCTAGTGGCAACAGCAAGCTATACCCACGGTCCTGTGTCCCCCACATTTTACCAGGATCTGTTGTCCCTTCTCTCCACCCACCCTCGTCCCAGTGCTCCCTGGCTAGGAACTTTCGTAGCGTGATCAGGCGTTTTGCCCTTTACGACCTGTGGAGGGTGGACAACCCCTCGGGTAGAATGTTTACTTTCTATTCCCCCCCATAAACTGCACACCCAGATAGATTACTTTTTTGGCAGTGCTCTGACTCTGAAGATGATGTGTGATGTTTCCATTGGACTTATCTCCTGGTCAGAGAGATCAGGCCCCCGTCACCCTCACCCGTTCTTCTCAACCTGTACCACAACGCACTTGTCATTGGCGCTTAAAGGGAACCTGTCATCTGGATTTTGGGTATAGAGCTGAGGACATGGGTTGCTTGGTGGCCGCTAGCACATCCGCAATACCCAGTCCCCATAGCTCTGTCCCTGACTCATCTCACATACAGGACTCATCTCAGGTTAATTTGCATAGGTATCAAATAGTTTTTTTTTACACAATAAAAGCACACAGAGCTATGGGGACTGGGTATTGCGGATGTGCTAGCGGCCATCTAGCAGCCCATGACCTCAGCTGTATACACAAAATCACGGTGACAGGTTCCCTTTAAGCGACTCCCTACTGAAATCACCGTTCACCGACGCGGACGTTGGGGGATACATCCGCACGTTCTTTAGCAAAAACAGCTCGGTTTCGTCCCGGGCTGTGCTCTGGGAAGCCCATAAGGCGGTAGTTCAGGGGGCCAATGTATTGCACTGGCCTCGCGACTTAAAAAAAAATAGAACACTCCGGGTTCGGGACCTCACGGCACAAATTACTTCGATACAATCCCGACTAAGACATAAGCCGAGTCTTTCCCTTCTCTGGGAGCTTGAGGAGTCCCGTGCGAAACTAAAAGATGCCTCCATGCATATTGTGGAACGCATGCTGCTTTACTCCAAACAGCGATATTACGAAAAAGGAAATAAAGCCCACACTATCTTGGCCCGTCAATTACAGGATGCTGCCTCCAAACGTGCTCTTCAGGCGGTGAAAGACACAGCTGGCTGTCCCCAATACCACCCTGACACGATTGCTCGATGCTTTTGTGATTATTACTCTAAATTGTATAATCTTGCCGATAAACACTCGCACCCACCCTCTCTGCCCCGCATATGGAATTACTTATCCTCTTATAAATGGCCAAATCTCTCTCTGGAGGCGGTCGTCTCTCTGAACAGCCCCATATCAACTGAGGAACTACGGGTATTTTCACACTAGCGTTATTCTTTTCCGGCATAGAGTTCCATCCTAGGGGCTCTATAACGGAAAATAACTGATCAGTTTTATCCCAATGCATTCTGAATGGAGAGCAATCCATTCAGGATGCATAAGGATGTCTTCAGTTCAGTTTTTTTGACTGATCAGGCAAAAGATAAAACCGCAGCATGCTACGGTTTTATCTCCGGATAAGACTTGCCTGAATGCCGGATCCGGCATTTTTTTTCCATAGGAATGTATCAGTGCTGGAATGCTGGATCCGTGCACAGACCGAAAAAAAAAAAGGTGAAAAAAATAAATGCCAGATCCGTTTTTCCGGATGACACCAGAAAGACGGATCAGGCATTTCAATGCATTTTTCTGACTGATCAGGCATTTTTAAGATCCTCACTAGTCTTAGGGTACTTTCACACTTGCGTTGTTTGATTCCGGCAGGCAGTTCCGTTGCTTGAACTGCCTGCCTGATCAGGCAAACTGTATGCAAACGCATGTCATTTTTTCAGACTGATCAGGCATTTTTCAGACTGCTCAGGATCCTGAGCAGTCTGAAAAATGCCTGATCAGTCAGAAAAATGCATTGCAATACCGGATCCATTTTTCCGGTGTCATCAGGCAAAACGGATCCGGTATTTTTTCTCATTTTTAAAGGTCTGCGCATGCGCAGACCGGAAGGATGGATCCGGCATTCCGGTATTTTGAATCCGGCATTCAGGCAAGTCTTCAGTTTTTTTCGCCGGAGATAACACCGTAGCATGCTACGGTTTTCTCTTTTGCCTGATCAGTCAAAATGACTGAACTGAAGACATCCTGATGCATCCTGAACGGATTACTCTCCATTCAGAATGCATGGGGATATGCCTGATCAGTTCTTTTCCAGTATAGAGCCCCTGTGACAGAACTCTATGCCGGAAAAGAAAAACGCTAATGTGAAAGTAGCCTTAGGTCTATTTCACACTTGCGTTGTCCAGATCCGGCGTGTACTCCACTTGCCGGAATTACACTCCGGATCCGGAAAAACGCAAGTGTACTGAAAGCATTTGAAGACGGAACCGTCTTCAAAATGCGTTCAGTGTTACTATGGCACCCAGGACGCTATTAAAGTCCTGGTTGCCATAGTAGTAGTGGGGAGCGGGGGAGCAGTATACTTACAGTCCGTGCGGCTCCCGGGGCGCTCCAGAATGACGTCAGAGCGCCCCATGCGCATGGATGACGTGTCCAATGCGATCACGTGATCCATGCGCTTGGGGCGCCCTGACGTCACTCTGGAGCGCCCCGGGAGCCGCACGGACTGTAAGTATGCTGCTCCCCGCTACACTTTACCATGGCTGACAGGACTTTAGCGTCCTGGCAGCCATGGTAACCATTCAGAAAAAGCTAATTGTCGGCTCCGGCAATGCGCCGAAACAACGTTTAGTTTAAGGCCGGATCCGGATCAATGCCTTTCAATGGGCATTAATTCCGGATCCGGCCTTGCGGCAAGTCTTCAGGATTTTTGGCCGGAGCAAAAAGCGCAGCATGCTGCGGTATTTTCTCCGGCCAAAAAACGATCCGTTCCGGAACTGAAGACATCCTGATGCATCCTGAACGGATTTCACTCTATTCAGAATGCATGGGGATAATCCTGATCAGGATTCTTCCGGCATAGAGCCCCGACGACGGAACTCTATGCCGGAAGAAAAGAACGCAGGTGTGAAAGAGCCCTTACAAATGCGATCAGTTGGCATACGTTTTGCCGGATCCAGCAGGCAGTTCCAGCGACGGAACTGCTTGCCGGATCACTCTGCCGCAAGTGTGAAAGTAGCCTAAGGGACGTGATTAAAGCTCTCCCCCTAGGGTTCACAGACATGTACTACAAAACGTTTCAATCAGAACTCTCCCCCCACCTCCTGGCCTTACTCAACTCATTTCTACTGGGTTCCCCAATCCCGCCGTCTATGCTGTCATCCCATATTGTAGTCATCCACAAGACGGGTAAAGACCCTCAGGACTGTGCTAACTATAGACCGATCGCCCTTCTTAACGCAGACCTTAACATTTTCACCCATATTTTCGCCGCTCGCCTGAATGTGTGGTTTCCCAGCCTGGTCCATAAGGACTAGGTGGGGTTTATCCCCTATCGACAAGGCGGTGATAACACTCGCCGGGTTGTTAACCTGATTGATGTGGCGACATGTACCTCGACCCCCACAGTTATTTTGAGCCTTCACGCAGAAAAGGCCTTTGACCAGCTTGTCTGGTATTTCTTATTCGAAACCCTCCGAACCTTCAGTATCACGGGACCCTTTCTACAAGCCATCTTCAGCCTCTACTCTGCCCCTTCGGCGCTTATCAAGTTGCCCTTCAGCTCCTCAACTCCATTCAATATCTCTAATGGTACGCGTCAAGGCTGCCCGCTCTCGCTGCTTATTTTTGCATTGTGTATAGAACCCCTTGCAGCACATATACGACTGAACCCCGACATTCAGGGACTCAAAGTACGGGACAAGGAATTTTATGATCTCCCTTTATGTGGACGATGTCCTCCTCACCCTGACCAATCCCCACATTACACTACCAAACAGGGGCGTAGATAAGGGGGGGGATAGGGGGGTTCAAACCCCCCCCCAGGCGTGTCGCTGACCCGAACGCCCACATACTGTATTGCTGCGGCGGGGCACGGGAGCGCATAGCTCCCTCTCCCGTCGCCTATAACCGCCATAGGCTTCAGGCCTTGTAGGCCTGAGGCCTATGCGGTAGTGAGATCCCGGCGCAGGCGTGCGTGATGACGTCATTGCGCGCCTGTGCCGGGACGCAGCACTGTGATGCGCCTGACTCATCCCGCCTTCCTCTGCGAGCAAGCGCCTGGCCCTGGACATAGGTGAGTATTTAGCTTTTCATTTTTTGTTCATTTATTATTATTTTTTATTTCATGTGCCTACTTTGGGGGACATGGAGGAGGGGGAGGAGGACATATTAGGGAAGATAAATTGAGTACATGATGGGGGGGGAATGTGGGGGCTGTATGGGGCCAAATTATTATGGGAGGGAATACTATGTGGGGGCAAATTATTATGAGAGGGACTACTATGTGGGGGCAAATTACTAGATGGGGCAGTGTGGGGGCAAATTATTATGGGAGGGACTACTATGTGGGGGCAAATTTCTATATGGAGGCAGTGTGGGGGAAACTATTGTGTGGGGGTAATTGCTATGTGGGGACAGTGTGGGGTAATTTCTATGTGGGGACAGTGTGGGGTAATTTCTATGTGGGAACAGTGTTGGGAAATTGCTATGTGGGGGCAAATTACTATGTGGGGAAATTGCTATGTGGGGGCAAATTACTATGTGGGGGCAGTGTGGGGCAAATTACTGTGTGGGGGCAAACTACTATATGGGGGCAGTTTGGGGGAAATTACTGTGTGGGGGAAATTACTATGGGGGATTACTATGTGGGGGCAGGGTGGTGGAAATTATTATATGGGGGTGTTGTTATTGGGGAGGCACTGTAGGGCAATTCTATTATTTCTGGGGACACTATACAGGGATTATTGCCTGGAGCACAATAGAGGGTGTTATTATTACTGGGGGTCTCTAGGGGACATTATAGCTGCTGTGGACACTATAGGAACATTTGGGGTAATTTATCAAACTGGTGTAAAGTAGAACTGGCTTAGTTGCCCATAGCAGCCAATCAGATTCCACCTTTCATATTTGGACAGCTCTTTTGGAATCCAATTCTACTTTACACCAGTTTGATAAATTACCCCAATTATTAGGGTCACTATTTTTTCAGCAGTATAGTACCTGGGGCATTGGGGGCACAACGGGCACAGTATTGGGGGTGGCAGGATGACACTGTGGGGACACCAGGATGAGGAGGTTGATGGAAAAATTTAGAAAATCTAACGTGTCTGTGTTACAAACTGTAGAGACGAGATGCGGCTGAAAGAATTTGCCATGGTGGTCTGGGTCAAATGAGGAGAAGAGGAAAAGAAGGTCTACATGACAGGAGATGTCACTGGATGTAAGAGGTATGTGGTGCTGTATTCTCCTCCATGACTTTTTTATTACAACTATATGTATTTTAAATTTGGCGACCAAATTTTTCAGTTTAGGACCCAATTGGGGTATTTTTTTTTTAGTCTGAAGATGTCATATGGCCTAAGAAGAGACTGTGGTGCTCATGAAGCACCGCAGTCTCTTCATACAAAAAAAAAAAAACTAAACTAAAATGGAGGGGGGGGGGGGGCCCAAGTTTGGGTAGACAGCCCTGGGCCTATCATGCACTTAATCCTCCCCCTGGGCAGCATAGGCGTGCGCATGGGGTGTGCCTGGGCACACCCTAATTACACCCCTGTGCTCCGCCGCCTGCCAGCCCCGCACTAGTGTAATTTGAGAAAGCTGAACCCCCCCCCAGGAAAAAAAATTATCTACGGCCCTGCTACCAAACCTACAAAAGGCCTTATCTCACTACAGCGACCTTTCGGGATACAATGCTTCTAAGACGGAGGCCCTACCTTCCTTATTCCCGCTCGTGATGTAAATTGCTCAGAGCAATTTCCTTATCGATGGTTGGATACCACGCTGAAGTACCTAGGGTTTTATATTACCCCTACGTATGCCTCACTGTACTCCAGTAACTTCCCTCCCCCTCTTTCGTGAACTTAAGTCCCTCCTCAAAAAATGGAAACCCTATACATATCATTGCTAGGCTGCATGGCAGCGGTGAAGATGTCCCTGCTTCCAAAATTGCTTTATTACAACAACAGGCCATTCTCGACTTTATATGGCATGGTAAAGGTCACGGCCATCCCCCGCATGGTCATGTTCGCGGCCACAGATAGAGGTGGCCTATCGGTCCCTTATATCATACACCATTACTGGGCTTCTCATCTGTGTGTCGTTCCTTTTTGGGCGTCCCAACAGGCATACACCAAATGGGTAGAAATCGAAGAACTCTGGATTTCCCCGTTTCATCCGAACATGCTGCTATGGCAGCGGCCCCCCGTTAGCCCCCCCACACTCCCCTCCTGGGGCCCTATGGCCTTACCAAACACATATGGGACACCTGCCACAGACGATTTGCCTTAGCTTCTCAGCACTCCTCTATGATCTCCTTTCTTTACAACCCAGCTATTCCCTCTAGCTTAACCGCCCCTATGGTCTGGGTCTGGTCGTCGTTGGGTCTCTTCACCTGGCGGACATTGTGGACGCCCTCTACTCTAAAAAAGTGAGATCCTTTGCGCAGCTTCAGGACCAAACGAAATTACTGGCGGACGGAAGGACTCCACTACCTCTATGTTCCTCACTATGTGAGCACCACTTTTGGTTCGCTCTAAGGTGTCACTACCCCATTTGAGCATTTGTGCTGACTGGGCACAGGGGCGAGAGGTCTCATCTCTCTCATCTACCGCCTTTTGGCCACATCCACGGAGGGCGAGATCCCACATCATGCATATATGGATAAATGGGCTACGCCCTCGGATCGCCTCTTTCTCGCAGTGCCTGGCAGACTGTATGGAATAGGGCAAGCCCAGTCATCTATCTGCACCACGTATAAGGAGATGCAGTATAAACTGCTAATGCACTGGTACTATACCCCTGCACTCCTACATTCCATAAACCCACTGTTCCATCTGTCTGCTGGTGGTGCTTGAACGATGTGGGTTCTTTGTACCATATTTTCTGGATGTGTCCCAGTATCACGCCATTTTGGCGGGAGGTGAGGGATGTGGCTCATTCCTTTTTGGATCCCCGGTACCGCTAGACCCAAAGGTCTAGTTACTTAACCTACCACCTCCAGGGTTGAACAAGCGCTCCTCCAGGCTGTTCCTCTCACTATGTACTGCAGCCAAATCCTTGATTGCTAAATCCTGGAAGCAGACTACCCCTGAAGCAGACTACCCCTCCCACTAAGTCCATGCTTATAGCCAGGGTCCATGACTTCAGGTCCATGGAATGTGTCACGGCATCCCTTAATAACACTGTGGAACAATTCCAAGCAATATGGCTACCCTGGGATACATACCTGCCATTCCCCTAATGGTCTCCCCTCCTACCCTACCATGCCTGCTCTTACTCCCCTTACCTGTTCCTTTCCTTTTGTGTCTTGTCAATTGTCTTATCCCTAGTTCTGAGTTTTATGTGCTACATCTTTGGATATAATTATGGGACCTGTACTACTACACACAATGTTTTTTGTGCATGTTCCCATTTTGATGGTTAGCCAAATGACTCTGTATGAGCTATGTCGTACCATTTCATGTTTTTTGCCCCTTTTCCTTTCTGTATTATTGAAAATCTGCACGCTATGTGCTAATAAAAATCTACAGGAGGGAAGATGTTATCTAAAGGGTAATCATTACAATAGTAGGTGTAGAATCTGGATAACAGTATGGGAGCTTATTGTTTTCTTGATAGGTCTAGATAAAGATGTCCACGGTGTTGTAATGGGTGATGCCCTAATTGAGTCTCTTATCCCCCTTCCCTCTCTGGTGGCAGTGAATGATCTGAGAATGTCAAGCAAGGCTATTTGCAGTGCTAAAAGTCCAAACAAAGGAGGAAGTTAAAGAGCCAGGATAGGAATAGAATACATGGAGTGAACTTCCGGTTCCGGCGCTGAGATGGAGGACATGGAGTAAGCAAGCTCCGTCCATCCCTCACCTTATAGAGCTCCGGACACGACATACCGGCAAAACTAAGGTCGAGGCAGAGACCCTGACCGCCCCAGAACATCCTGACAGGAGGCTCATGGATAGATACCTGCTCCGGAGCCGGCAGAAAAGAGGTACGAAGCGGCGCTGCACTTTCTAACACCGGCGTGCCAGGCAAGATGGAGGACCCAGAGCCTGCGTCCCCCTCGAGCGCGGGTAGAGAGCGTCATAGATGCCTTATCTAACTCGCAGCCAGACGATATGCCGGACGTGTCCAAAATTAATTATAAGTCACTGGCCATAGAAGTTGCCAGACATTTGGCACCTGATATAAAGGAGACACTTTCCAAAACGCTGGCCATGTCCCTGCAGCAGCTACATGAAACAGTGGCGCAGCATGATGCATGTTTAGTGGACCTGAACAGCGCTGCACATCTATAGAAGAAGAATCATCCAAATCTACCATTGCCATCCAAGAATTGCAGAAGCACAACATCATCCTGAGGGATCGCCTCGAGGATTAGAAAAACCGTTTCAGACGGAATAATTTGAGGCTTCTTGGCCTACCGGAAGGGGTTAAAGTACAAGCCCTGAAGGAGTTATGTGAAAATTGACCTCCCGAGGGCTTTGGGGCTGGATGGAAAGCATAAAGTAGAACGAGCACACAGGGTCGGTCCACCCCCAGATCCACGCAGTTCCCCTAACCGGGACAGTAACAGCCTCCCACAGAGACCCCGTCCAGTCATCATGAAATTTTTGGACTATTGCGACAAGGAAGCGATTCTTAAGGCCTATAGAACCAGGAGAGGCCCATTGAAGATTAGAGGACAGACCATATTATTATTTGCGGATTACTCGGCACAAGTTGCTAAACAAAGGAGGGAGTTCAGTAGTCTATGCTCTGCCTTGTTCCGCCGACAAGTTAAATTTCAGCTGCAGTATCCAGCCACTCTGAGGGTGGCATGTTAGATGGTTCTACTGCTACTTTTAATGACCCCTCTGCTGCGGCAGAATCGCTTCAGGATTTATGATCACCGAGGATGTGAGGGATTCGGCGGGCCGAGATGATTTTAATTCCCAGTGGAAGGGAGAGGGAGAGCACAAAAGGCCTGGATGGGAAACACCTTCCTCAAAGAGAGCGAGATCGCAGAAGCAGAGAGCAGCCCCCAGGAAGAGGTCGGATGCCTCGTGTCAGTTAAGGACCTAACTAGCGCTTGTAAGATGGAATACAGTTAACTGCTCTCCCAGAGACATGGGATGATAGGGGCATAATCTTTATTATGGGTGATCACATGGGCGCCAACATGTTTAATATGTTTCAGTTATTTTACATTTTTTGACAACGTGCAGAACGCCAGTTTCACCATGTAGGTGACGTACTATGACGTAATAGTATGGCTGGGCAAAGTAGGTGAGGGATTGGGAGTTCCTTGCAGCTCAGAAAAAAGGAAGTCCTAATAACAGAGATACAAAGGGTTGTGGAGTAGGGATTACTTGAGAGTTGCTGTTGACGCTTATCGTCCTATAGGTAAAGAGGGGAGGGGAATCCCCCAAAATTGTTAGGGATTCACTGTCTGATTTTCCAGGGAAGCATAGTTTAATAATAGTAGGGTAGGGACACAAAGCTCTTTGGTATTATATACGCATCACCTAAGGTAACAGGAACATGAAGTCATTTCTTGAATGTGAGAGGCCTAAGATCACCCCAAAAGAGGTGGATGATACTGCGTCACTTGAAGAGGGCCAAACCAGATGTGGCGTTACTTCAAGAGACACACCTATCAATGGGTGATTTTACAAGAATGAATAAATTGTGGGTAGGCAAAGTGTATGGGTCAGCCTCAGTAGACAGGAAGGCCGGAGTGTTGATCCTTAAAAATAAAGATCTGAACTGTCAGGTTCAGGAAACATCATCTGATGAAGGGGGCCGTTTGACTCATATCCATATTGTAGTCCAAGATGTCCATTATAGTATTTACAATGTTTATGGTCCTAACAAAAATAATGAGAGTTTTTTCAAAGATCTAGAATCCAGACTGCTATCCGACCCATGTGAGAACAAAATTGTAGGGGAGACTTCAATGCTGCGGTGAAAGGGGAAGAAGATAGGCAACGAATAGACCCTTAAAGGTAATGACCAACAAACATGATAAGCATTAGGGAGGTTGATAGAAGGAGTGTCTTTGGTGGATCCATGGCGCCAGTTGCATCCTGATGATTGTTCCTATTCTTCTATTCTCACCCACAGGACTCCTGGTCCCGTATTGATTATATACTGGACCAGTTCTAATTTGATGAGGAGGGTGGAATTGGCTGAAATTGGTGACTTGGTAATATCAGACCACTCCCCAATCTGGATTCAATTTAGGGATACATACCCTAAGGGTCACGACTATTTATGGAGATTTCCCTCACATTTAATAAAAAACGAGGATTTTGTTAACAAATTGATTGCTGGTGGGAGGAATATATGGAGATAACCAGAACACATTGACTCACCAGAGTTACTATGGAATGCTTCTAAAGTGGTTCATTCGGGGTAGGATCATAAGTTGTTTTCGTTAAGCGGAAACAAGCTCAAGCACGATTCGACCAAACTAGTAGGCTAGTGCGGGTTGCATACCAAGAGTACAGGAGGATTCCTACCGCAGGAATAGGCAGAAATGGATAGATGCTAGGAGTGTTTTTGAGGCTAATGAGAAGGATAGGAGCTGCTAAAATAACGCAAACCTTTCAGCATACGTTGCACAAATTTGGAAATAAATCAGGGACGCCTGCTGGCAACAGTTGCAAAAGGCAGACGAGCCCCCTCAGTTTCATAAATGGGCTTAAGGAAGGAAAAGGACAGGTCACTACCGACCCGTGCCAGATTAACTCAATGCTAGGAGATTATTATGAGGCATTGTATCAGACGACACTAAGCCCGACCTTACTGATTCTTTGCTAGATAAGGTCAATTACCATGCCTAACTACGGAACAGTTACATTACCTTAATGGGGAGGTTAGTTTGGAAGAACTACAGTCAGTTATTAAAAAGCAAGGGAATGCAAAAGCGCTGGCCCAGACGGATATTCGGGGGAGTATTATAAGGCATTGTTAAGTCAGGTGTCCCCGGTCCTAGTGAAATTGGTACAATGAAGTTTTAAATGGCACAGCGTCCCCAGACAAGGAAAATGTCTCCTATATTAAACTACTTCCCAAACCCGGTAAAGGACCCCTTATTACCAGGGTCTTACAGACCAATCTCACTTATTAATGTTGACACTAAAATACTTTCAAAGATCATTGCAGATCGTTTGGCCACCATCTACCATCAATCATTGGCAATGAGCAGGTGGGATTTGTTGCAAGGCCGGTCAGCGGTTACCAATATACGCACGGTGTTAACGGTGTTAGATAGAGTCTGTCACCAGCCAAGGCCTGGCGAGGCTCCAGCCATGCTCACCTTGGATGCAGAGAAAGCATTTGATAATGTAAGGTGGGCATGGCTGGAGGCAGTTTTAGATAGGATGGGTATTATTGGGACTTTAGGGTTTTCCTCTTAAAAATATACAGCTCCTAGAGCTCGGATATATACCCCAGGTTTTCTATCCAGACCATTCTACCTCCAGAAGGGGACCTCGCCAGGGCTGTCCTTTATCACCCCTCTTATTTAACTTGTCAATAGAGCCACTAGCCAGGTTCTTATGCCACTCAGATCTATATGAGGGGATAGGGATAGGCACTAGGCAAATAAAGGCTGCGTTGTTCGCAGATGATATAATATTATTTTTAGCCAATCCAAAAATGCATACGGAACAGATTTTCCAGGCACTTAATCACTTCGGATCTTATACAGGCTATAGATTAAAGCCTCAAAATGTGAAATGCTAGCCTTGTCACAGAAAGAATTTAGGAGGTTGTCTGATACCTAAACACTTAAAGGTTAAAAGAGCGAAAGGGAGTGTCAATTATTTGGCATAAAAATAGGCAGAGATCCGCACTCATTATATTCACTAAATTACCCTCCTCTATTGCCATGATTGTGCAAGAACTAGATAGATGGCAAGGATTGCCTCTAAAATTTGGTAGGAAGGTGCCATTCATCAAAATGATGAGTATGTCAAGCTCCTTATCCACTCCAGACCATTCCACTTTTACTTCGACATGCGGATATCCAGTTACTGGAAAGTAGGTTCATTCGTTTCATATGGCAGGGTAAAGGCCCAGAATATCGCTGGACAAACTAAAACTTAGAAAGAGGAAGGAGGCTTAAACTTCCAGATCTTAGGGGTTACAATCTAAGTGCATAAGCAGGCACATCTTAGATTGGGCTAAATGGACGACTCACTACTCAAACCTGACTCTAGAAAGGGAATTGGCACTACCTTGGGATCTGGTGGCCCTGCTACATGCTAAAAGATCCACTCTACCAGCACACATCAAGTCTTCCCTGGTAGTTAGGGACACGACAGTTGTATGGAAAAAACTTAGAACCCATTTTCACCTTCCATACCAGATTTCCAAGCACCTCCCCTTGAGAGGAAACCCTACCTTCAAATCTGGCATGGATAGTGTGTTCTTCAAGGACTGGGCCCTTAAAGGGGTAAGCAAGATAGGAGACCTGTTCCACGAATCTGAAGGGAGGTGGGTGACTTTGAGCGAACTGGAGGGCAAATTTTCACTAGGAAGGTCATCGTTTTTGCAGTACTCTCAAATAAGAAATTATTGTAGGAACCTATCTAGTGATATATCAAAGGAATGGAAGCAAAATGACTGCGATTCATTCCTTAAGACCTCGATGAAGAGATCACTTTCAATGTTACATCAGGTATTGAGAGACAGGTGGAGAGCTTTAGACCATAAGGGAATATTTAACAAATGGGCCCGAGAATTGGGGGTGACAGAGATCCATGAAACAGTATGGTCAGGTATCGCAGCAATGCGTAAGGCCATAATTAATGAAACTTGGAGGGAAACCCATACGAAAATTTTGCATCATGCTATATACGGATTTGACATACCCAATTCTCCAAACTATCCAGAGAGAATAACAGCTTGCCCCAAGTGTGACATTCCCAGAACTGATTTGTATCATGGTTTATGGTCTTGTCTTAAATTGAAGGTGTATTGGGATGAGATCAGCCAGGTGCTTAACAAGATTAGCAGGGTGCGTACTGCAATAACACCATCGTTGGCAATACTGCATTGTGATGCAGTAAACCAAACGGCTAAGCAAGGTTCAGGAGAAAAGGGAGAGGACTTATCTAATGTGCCATTGATAGGTCATAAATTGATCATGGTCGCCAAAAGATGCATTCCTAAGCTGTGGTTATCAACTGAGACCCCCACTAGAGATATGGTAGTAACTCAAATGCGTAATCTGTTTCATCTAGAATGGCTAGAAGCGTTAAACTGCAAGGAAGTGTTAGGAAAACGTTTCTTTCAAACTTGGAAAATGTTTGCGTTGTCATATGTTCCATGTCCAGAATATACAAAAATTATGAGCCCATTCAAGTTGACAGCTTGGTACCTAAAAGAAGACCTGAAGGGGGATTTGGGGCCTTTCAAAATATCTGGGTGATGCCTAACAGAAGTCCTTAAGGTGTGAAACTATGATTCTCTGGAAAGATTGTATGATAGCTAATAGCATCAGTTGGGGAGGGGGGGAGGGGGAGATATACCAGCTTATGGGTAAGGGGGGGGGGGGTGAAAAATGAAAATTGAGATTTCAATTGTTATGTGTGATTTGCTTTCTTGGCTTTATCTGATTTAATGCAATGCTAAATGGAAGAAAATGTAACACTTCCTAATTGCTTTATGACATGCTATTTCTTTGACATTGTATGAATCTCATGAAACTTAATAAAAAGATATTACAAAAAAAAAAGAATACATGGAGTGACTTCAAAAATGATACCCAGAAAACCATCCGACTGTTTTTGTAAAACATTAAACTTTAAAACTGTACTTTTTGGGATTGGAAAATCATTGGTAATGCATTTAAATTGTTTTCTTCCCTCTAATTTGTATTTATACCTTCACGTGTATTACATACATCTAGTTTGATATCCATCAATGAGAAGCATTACTTCTTTCCAGGTGGAATAGCGGTGTAGACTACTACTCCTTTATCACAAAAGAACCAATTTCTTTATTCCCTACATTCCTCATAAATCATAACTTAAGAAGCCATATCCATGGTCCATGCCTGAAAATATACCGAAATTGTCTTTTTTTTTTTTTTTTTTAACTATTGTTCAGTTTTTAAGGTTCCTTCTTGGGTTGTGGTTGGTAATGGCCAGTCTAACAGATATTCAAATTTATTTGACTGTTCAGAGAACTCTGTAAGGGTACTTTCACACAAGCGTTGTTAGAATCCGGCAGGCAGTTCCGTTGCCGAAACTGCCTGCCGGATCTGGAAATCCGTATGCAAACGGATATGGTTTTTTTTCCGGATGCGGATCCGTTAGACTTATTCATTTAAATACTGGAACCGTTTCAAAGCTCGAAAAAACTGCGCATGCGCAGACTAGAAAACCGTATCCAGGGATGCGGCAATTTCCGGAACACTTGGTACCGGATCCGGCATTAATACATTTCAATGGAAATTAATGCCGGATCCGGTAAGTGCGGTATTGTTCCAGAATTTTGGCCGGAAAAAATACAGTATAAGGGACGTAACGGAAGACATCCTGATGCATACTGAACGGATTGCTTTCCATTCAGAATGCATTGGGACAAAACTGAAGATTTTTTTTCCGGTATTAAGACCCTTTACCGGATTTCAATAACGGAAAAGAATAACGCTAGTGTGAAAGTACCCTTAGCCATGGGGCCCTCCTTGTTTGATCCATCTGACTTATTGATTTGCAGTTAGTTCCTGACAGCAGCTTTGTTCCTCAGTTATCAGCTGTGTTCCCCTCCTTTTGGTTATCAGAACCTGATCACCCAGACTCTGTCCAAATCCTACTGCCTTTCTGTGTGGACCGGAGGCAGGTCTCTCTAAGCTCATGAGATGCACACTGAGGATCTCATAGGTCTGAATAGAGAGACAGACCTGTTGTCCACACAGATGATGTGGTAGGATTTGTAGGGTCAGAGTACTGGTCACCAAATTAATTTTTTTCGAGTACTTCCTTAAGCCAGTCAAACACTATGGGGAAATTTATCAAAAGTGGTACAAAGGAAACCAAGCAGATTCTACCTTTCATATTTCACAGCTCCTTTGGAAAGTTAAGGATCAATCTGATTGGTTTTGATAAATCTCCCCCTATAACTTTAAGACAGCTGAAAAAGCTAATTTGGACCACTTTTTGATGACCATTGGGACCTTTTTATGAGAACAGCAACAAGCATGACTTTTAGATCAGTGGCGTACCTACCATGGAGGCAGACAATGCGACTGATACTGAACCTGAGGAAGATGGAGACCCAGCACTGTTTCTCCTGTTCCCTACATAGATTCACTGCATATTCCGGCAACCAACCCTAATTTGACAAAGAGAATGTTTCAAGCTTCCATAGATATAAGTGGTAACTGTATAAATTCCTCAGCACTGCGCCACCTAGTGGTTGCTTTAGGGCATCATCAGGTGCTCTTTGAGGGCAAGCGGAAGATCAATGTATTTATACCTATTGTCTGGTGCAAATACATTGAGAAATATGATGTGCACCTGATCCATTTTGATATTGATGGCCTATCCTCAGGGTCTGACATCTGGCAACTAGTGTTGAGCGAAGCGAGCTTCGAATGCTTCAGCCTAAATCGCTTTGTTCCAAACTTCGGAATAATACTGTACGGAGATCCGTCTCTGAACAGAAACATAGAAACAGTATTAGAATGTATGGGCTCTGATGAGCCAAAGTAAGTTATTTGCAAAGTCGCGAATGACTTTGTTGAATAACTTCGGTAATAGATTTTTAAAGTGGAAAACCACTTTAAAACTTGAAACCGAACTCTGCTTCTGTCCTGAGCCAAAATCAACTACCGAAGTTATTCAACAAAGTCACGCGCGACTTCGTGAATAACTTACTTCGGCTCATCGGAGCCCATACATTCTAATACTGTACGGAGACGGATCTCCGTACAGTATTAGTCCAAAGTTTTGAACAAAGCGACTTAGGATAAAGCATCCGGGGCTTGCTTCGCTCAACACTACTGGCAACCCCACCGATCACCTGATAGAAGAGGCTGCTGCACAATGGTCTCTTCTTAGGATAGCAATATCATGTTCATTCATCACATGGCTAAGGAAGAGTTCAGTCCCATTCAAGTGAATAGGCCTAAGCTGCAATACCAAGCAGAGCCACTATACAATGTGCGGCGCTGTGTTTGGTGAGCAGTGAGGAAACTGCAGTCTCTTCAAACAGCTGATTGGCTGGGGTATTAGGAGTTAGACCAAGTCAGATATTAACATTGGACATGGTGTTTTAGCTGCAGGCAGCCTGTTATAGAGCAGGAGGAGCTGAGCAGATTGATGTAACTGGGAAAAGATTCAGTATAACTTGTAATTTATACATTTAAATTTCTGCTTATTCTTGGCTTTGAAGTCAAGGAGGCGGCAGGGTTGCCAACCATCCCGAAAAAAAAAAAAATACTTGACTAGGTCATTTTGGTGGAAAATCACAGTTAGGACAGTAACCCGTCAAAGGGGAGATATCCTTATAGTGGTGTAATTACAAGTATCACTATCACAGAGTACCACTATAGTATAAAACGTAACCTTTATTATACTATTATATTAAAATAACCCCACATATAGCACATATGCAACAAAACAACAAATAATACATATAGTCAGGACTCGATGGTCGTCAGTCTTCCATGATGTAGGAAGGGGCAAGTTCACAGGCAGGGTGGTAGTATTGACTCGGGGCTCTCTCCCTACTAATCACCCTAAACTTAGGTCCCTGCCTACAAAACAGAATGGCCGCCCCGATAGCGGCGATCCCGTATTCAGGAACCTCCTATATGCCCTAGGATGCTGATACCGGCCCACCCTATTGGGGTGGCCTAGAGTTGATAATGTGGCCTAATCTAGATACATGGAAAGTATGTGGATAGCTCACCACCCTCCTCAATACGGTAGGGGTGCTCTAGCCGAGGGAGAAAATGAAAACTTGGAAAGTATGTGGATAGCTCACCACCCTCCTCAATACGGTAGGGGTGCTCTACATAGTGAGTGCCAGCCGTTTTTTTTTTCCAGTTTTCTAATCTAGATACACACAAAATAATAAATGCGGAATGTATCAAGGATATATTTGCTCATGTATGATGATGGAATTCATATACCCACAAAGCAACCGTCCAAACAGACGCCAAGTACACTTTCAACTCTATTGTATGTTATTAATATTTTAAAAGGGTACCTCGATAGTTAGAAAATACCAACACATATATGTAAGGTCCCTTTGTCCCAATCCCAACGCGTTTTGCCTGGTATGATAAATGAGGCTCATCAGGGGACACTCAACACGTGTCCCAATCAGCATCAGACAGGTATAAAGTATAGTAGTCAAACATTCAATGGTAACAATATGCTGATAATTAATGACTTATTTAGCCGCGAAATAATGATCAAACTTGAAGTATAGACCAAAGGTTAAGTTTGGCTTGCGCCCCCACAGCTCCCCTCAACTGCTTGTACCAACACTTAAGATACAGAATTGTAACACCAATCTAGTGCATTCCACGTATCGCATCAGTTCAATTGCGTGTGTCCACATTTCAGATACAACGTGTTACATCCATACATTGCATGTCACGCATATTGATAATCATATCAGTAATACTTGCGTGCCCGGAGTTCTACCCAAGATGGTCAAATCACCAGTGAGTAACGTTACTCCACTCCTAGTAGATATGGGCCGCTGATCCAGTGATCTGTGTCTAACCTCCTATCGGTGTAGATAGAGTGACCATCTACACCGATAGGAGGTTTCAGGGCCATCCTAGGGCATATAGGAGGTTCCTGAATACGGGATCGCCCCTATCGGGGCGGCCATTGCGTTTTGTAGGCAGGGACCCAAGTTTCGGGTGATTAGTAGGGAGAGAGCCCCGAGTCAATACTACCACCCTGCCAATGAAATTGCCCTTTCCTATATCATGGAAGACTGACGACCATCGAGTCCTGACTATATGTATTATTTGTTGTTTTGTTCAATATGTGCTATATGTGGGGTTATTTTAATATAATAGTATAATAAAGGTTACGTTTTATACTATAGTGGTACTCTGTGATAGTAGGTCATTTTGGTGGTAATTATCATCATTTTACAGCTCACAGTAAAGGCTGGTAGTATATTGAGCTATAGACATGGATTACTTATTATCCTTATCATTCATTGTGGTTTTCCAATTTGTCCGTAAAAAATGTTGGCTGTCCGTGATTTTGGGATAAGTTGTCCAGAAAAAAGAAAAATTCTGGGAGGCGGTCCTATCAGTGATTGACAACTCTCTGTATACAGAGTCATAGAGGAAAGGTTGTCAATCGCTGATTGGTCCAAATCCTTCACTTAAAGGGTTTCTGTCACCCCCAATTTTCGCTATTAAACAGGCTGACATAATAGATGTGAAAAGGTCACCTGAATTTAACTCTGCATTTCTTTTATTTAAGCATGTCCCGGTTTTCGTTTAATTTTAACTTTTATTATATGCAAATGAGCCTCTAGGAGCAGGGAGGGGGCGTTGCACATGCTCCTAGAGGCTCCGTTCGTTTACCTCTTTCCACGCCCTTCTGTCTTGATTGACAGGGCCAGGCCAGTGTTGGTTCTCCTGCTGGCCCCGTCTGCAGTGTAAATCTCGCGCCTGCACCGTCCCATTCAGTATTCAGCGCAGTGAGAAAGCCGGTGTTCTGTGAAATTTCCCTACCCTCGTCACTTCCTGTTGTGACGCTGCCGCATCGGACATGACGTTCCCAGCTTTGGAAGGTGTGCCGCGCCGCACAACAACGGGGTAGGGAAATTTCACACCAGAGTTGGGGAGAAGGGGCCACCTAATGCCCTAATTACCTCTCAGCTGGCTCAAGATGTTCAGACACCGCACATGCGCAGTGAATAATAGGGCCTGGCCCTGTCAATCAAGACAGAAGGGCGTGGAAATGAGGTGGGCGAACGGAGCCTCTAGGAGCATGTGCAACGCCCCCCCCCCCCCCCGGCTCCTAGAGGCTCATTTGCATATTAGAAAAGTTACAATTACACAAAAATGGGGACATACATAAATAAAAGAAATGCAGAGTTAAATTCAGGTGACATTTTCACATCTATAATGTCAGCCTGTTTAATAGCGAAAATTGGGGGTGACAGAAACCCTTTATAGGGGTATTGTCATCTTAATGATCTCTGTTAAATCTGTTAATGATTTAACAGTGATCATTTTTCTAAATATATTTAATTAACTAATTCCCACCCCTTAGAAGAAAATAAACATATACTTACCTGACTTAAATTGTGAATTATAGTGGCTCACTCTGTTTGACACCGCGGTAATGGTGCTCTGCTGCAAGTGATTCACCCAATCTCTTAACAAGTAAGTAAATATAAAAATAATCAGCAGGCATATACTTACCTGACTGTTGTCTTCCGTCTCCCCTGGTTACGGCCACCGCTCTTCTCAGGAATCGCGGTGGCCGGGCTTGCGCAGACAACTTCTCTTCTCCCAGCCGGCCGCGCGCTGTCCCGAAAGCGCACGCCGAGGCCGCTCATGCGCTATGGTAATTTCTTCCTGGCCAGTATAGTATAATTGCCAGGAAGAAGTCACCAGGGCGCATGCGCGGCCTTGGCCTGCACGTTCAGTCCAGCGCGCGGCCCGGCCGGGAGAAGACTTCAATCAAGATGGAGCCTGCCCCCTGCCGAATGCCGAAAGCAGGAAGTGGACAGCGCGCCGGGAGCAGGTAAGTATGAAACAGCGTGTTGATAATACCCCTTTAACCACCTCCCGACCGCCTAACGCAGGGATGCGTCCTGCGGGCGGCCGGGTTATTCCTCCTGGATGCATCGGCGCGTCCTCTCGCGAGGCGCGAGATTTCCTGTGAATGCGCGCACACAGGAGCGCGCGTTCACAGGATCGGAAGGTAAACGAGCTGATCTACAGCCTGCCAGCAGCGATAATTTTTTTAACCTAATTTTGCGGATCCGCACATTGCCAGAACTATATAGAAAATGCCTTTTCTTGTCCGCAATTGCGGACAAGAATAGGACATGTTCTATAGGCTCTACAAAAAACGCAGTGTTCGCCCGATCAGGCCTGATCTTTTGCACACACTTGCGTTCAGTCCGCCCCACCGCAGTGACCGATTTTTTTTTCTGATCACTGCAAAAACACTGTAAAATCGCTGCGGCGCTATAAAGATCACTTTTGAGGGGCATGGCGAGTTCATAGAAGATTTTTTTTTTTTGCCACAAGTTAGCGGAAATTTTTTTTGTTTTTTTTGTTTTTCCTTACAAAGTCTCATATTCCACTAACTTGTGACAAAAAATAAAATCTCACATGAACTCACCATACCCCTCACGGAATCCAAATGCGTAAAATTTTTTAGACAATTATATTCCAGACTTCTTCTCACGCTTTAGGGCCCCTAAAATGCCAGGGCAGTATAAATGCCCCACATGTGACCCCCTTTTGGAAAGAAGACACCCCAAGGTATTTCGTGAGGGGCATGGCGAGGTCATGTAAAATTTTATTTTTTGTCACAAGTTAGTGGAATATGAGACTTTGTAAGAGAAAAAAAAACATCATTTTCCGCTAACTTGTGCCAAAAAAAAAAAATTCTAGGAACTCGCCATGCCCCTCACGGAATACCTTGGAGTGTCTTCTTTCCAAAATGGGGTCACTTGTGGGGTATTTATACTGCCCTGGCACTGAGAAGTAGTTTGGAATCCAAATGCGTAAAAAATGCCCTGTGAAATCCTAAAAATACTCATTGGAATTTGGGCCCCTTTGCCCACCTAGGCTGCAAAAAAGTGTCACACATGTGGTATCACCGTACTCAGGAGAAGTAGGGCAATGTGTTTTGGGGTGTATTTTTACATATACCCATACTGTGTGTGAGAAATATCTCTGTAAATGACAACTTTTTAAAAAAATATTATACAAAGTTGTCATTTACAGAGATATCTCTCTCACCCAGCATGGGTATATGTAAAAATACACCCCAACACACATTGCCCTACTTCTCCTGAGTACGGCGATACCACATGTGTGACACTTTTTTGCAGCCTAGGTGCGTAAAGGGGCCGAAAGTCCAACGAGTACCTTTAAGGCCCCTTTCACACGAGCGTGACGGATTAGGTCCGGGTGCGTTCAGTGAAACTCGTACTATTTTGCAAGCAAGTTCAGTCAGTTTTGTCTGCGATTGCTTTCAGTTGTTCAGTTTTTCCCACGCGGGTGCAATGCGTTTTGATGCGTTTTTCTCGCGCGTGATAAAAAACTGAAGATTTACAAACAACGTCTCTTAGCAACCATCAGTGAAAAACGCATCGCACCCGCACTTGCTTGCGGATGCAATGCGTTTTTCACGCAGCCCCATTCACTTCTATGGGGCCAGGGCTGCGTGAAAAACGCAGAATATAGAACATGCTGCGATTTTCACGCAACGCAGAACTGATGCGTGAAAAACAACGCTCATGTACACAGACCCATTGAAATGAATGGGTCAGGATTCAGTGCGGGTGCTGTGCGTTCACGTCACGCATTGCACCCGAGCGGAAAACTCGCTCATGTGAAAGGGGCCTTAGGCTTTACAGGGTTGCTCACAATTTAGCCCCGCCCAAAATGCCAGAACAGTAAACACACCCCACAAATGACCCCATTTCGGAAAGTAAACACCCTAAGGTATTCGCTGAGGGGCATAGTGAGTTCATGAAAGATTGAACTTTTTGTCACAAGTTAGCGGAAAGGGAGACTTTGTGAGAAAAAAAATAAATAAAAAATTTCCGCTAACTTGTGTAAAAAAAAAAAACTTCTATGAACTCGCCATGCCCCTCACGGAATACCTTGGGGTGTCTTCTCTCCAAAATGGGGTCACATGTGGGGTATTTATACTGCCCTGGCATTTTAGGGGCCCTAAAGCGTGAGAAGAAGTCTGGAATCCAAATGCCTAAAAATGCCTTCCTAAAAGGTACTCATTAGACTTTCGGCCCCTTTGCGCATCTTGGCTGCAAAAAAGTGTCACACATCTGGTATCCCCGTACTCAGGAGAAGTAGGGCAATGTGTTTTTAGGTGTCTTTTTACATATACCAATGCTGGGTGAGAGAGATATCTCTGTAAATTGACAACTTTGTATAACAAAAAATTGGAAAAGTTGTCATTTACAGAGATATTTCTCTCACCCAGCATGGGTATATGAAAAAAGACACCCCAAAACACATTGCCCTAATTCTCCTGAATATGGCGATACCACATGTGTGTCTTTTTTGCAGCCTAGGTGCGCAAAGGGGCCCAAATTCCAATGAGTATCTTTACGATTTCACAGGGCATTTTTTACGCATTTGGATTCCAAACTACTTCTCACGCTTTAGGTCCCTTAAAATGCCAGGGCAGTATAACTACCCCACAAGTGACCCCATTTTGGAAAGAAGACACCCCAAGGTATTCGCTGATGGGCATGGCGAGTTCATGTAAAATTTTATTTTTTGTCACAAGTTAGTGGAATATGAGACTTTGTAAGAAATAAATAAATAAAAAATAATCATTTTCCGCTAACTTGTGACAAAAAATAAAAACTTCTATGAACTCACTATGCCCATCAGCGAATACCTTAGGGTGTCTACTTTCTGAAATGGGGTCATTTGTGGGGTGTTTGTACTGTCTGGGCATTGTAGAACCTCAGGAAACATGACAGGTGCTCAGAAAGTCAGAGCTGCTTCAAAAAGCGGAAATTCACATTTTTGTACCATAGTTTGTAAACACTATAAGTTTTACCCAAACCAATAAATATACACTTATTGCATTCTTTTTTTTTTATCAAAGACATGTAGAACAATAAATTTAGAGAAAAATTTATATAGAAATGTAGTTTTATTTGAAAAAATTTACAACAGAAAGTGAAAAATTGAATTTTTTTTGCAAAGATTTCGGTCAATTTTGATTAATATCAAAAAAAGTAAAAATGTCAGCAGCAATGAAATACCACCAAATGAAAGCTCTATTAGTGAGAAGAAAAGGAGGTAAAATTCATTTGGGTGGTAAGTTGCATGACCGAGCAATAAACGGTGAAAGTAGTGTAGGTCAGAAGTGTAAAAAGTGGCCTGGTCTTTCAGGGTGTTTAAGCACTGGGGGCTGAGGTGGTTAAAGGCCCAGAATGAGCAGAAATATAAATGAATGAAATACAAGTTTACTGAATCTTTTCCCACAAAACTATATATCAGTCTGCTCAGCTCCTCCTGCTCTATAACAGGCTGCCTGCAGATTACTAAGCATTTTCATGGTGACAGGTTCCATAAGATAGGCCATCAATATCAAAACCTGGACAACTGGTCTGAAAATGTCTTCCACTTAATAAAAAAGAAATATGTCCCAAATCTGGGGAGTCTCATTCTTTATTACCAAGCACCTTTGCCACACTTTGTACTGGGTATGGAGCAGGGCATACTGCGCTTTGCTGTGGGCTCCAATGAGATCTGGGCACTGCCCCTGTTCTAGACTGATCTGCCCCTACAGCTGTGCATCTCCTCAAGAAGTCACACATCGGGTCAAGCACCAGTCAGCTATGGGGCAGTACACACTAAGTGACAAGTGGTGGGGAAAGCGCGTCGGCGATCTGCACGTATGTACGGCTGACACTGCTCACCAGCTGTCACTCACTCAGCGTCACGTGACCCGGCCGTCACCTGACTGAGGACAAACCAGCGGGCGGCAGACTGTGTGACGTCACACGGCGCCGCCCCAGAAGGTCGGAAAGTGGCGCTCTCGGGCCGGCTTTGACTTCCGGGAAGCGGAACCTGTCTTTCTCGGCGAGCCCCATAACTGTATCCCCGCCTCCCGTCATGTCTGGTTACGGGGTGTCCAGCTTTTTCTCAGGGCCGGAGCTGCTGGAGACCCGGCTCACGCCTCGTCCTTACTGGCGCAGCTCAAGTCCTTCTACGACTCCAGTCTCCTGTGCGATGTCACCATCCGCGTCCTGGCGTGAGCCCTGAGAGCCCGGCGGCTCGGAGGACCCCGGAGAACAGCAGGAGCTTCCACTGCAACCGCAATGTGCTGTCCGCCGCCTGCCCCTACTTCCGGAGCATGTTCACCGGGGGCCTGTACGAGAGCAAGCAGCAGCAGGTGACGCTGCACGACATGAGCCCGGAGTCCATGGCGCTCATCATCGAGTACTGCTACACGGCAGGGTGATGGTGACTGAGGCCAACGTTGCAGCGCCTGTATGCGTCCGGCCGACATGCTGCAGTCTGGAGTACGTGCGCAGGCGTGTGCCGCTACCTGGCCCGGCGGCTGGACCTGCACAACTGCGCCGCCATCCTGGCGCTTCGGCGCCGACACCTTCGACCACTGCGAGCTGCGGAGCCGCGCTCTGGCCTTCATGCCGCCATTTTGACCAGTTTGTAACCAGAGAAGAGTTCTGTGAGATGAGCCTGGCCCAGCTGAAGATGGTGCTGAGCATGGACAACCTGGACGTGGGCAGCGAGCGGATGGTGTGCGGTGCTGCGCTGCGCTGGCTGGAGGCCTACCCCAAGGAGCGGGCAGAGGTGTGCCAGGAGGTGCTGAGCTGTGTGCGCTGGCAGCACTTCACAGACAAGGACCAGGCCTACCTGGAGAGCCTTAGGTCCAGGCCTTGGGTGCGCAAGTATTGCCTGCCGTACCTCGACGCCGTGCTGCAGGACAAGGACGGTAAACCCAGCGTCGCCGTGCAAGAGAGCAGCCCCGTGCGCAGGATCGGCATGCTCGCCAAGGAAATGGTCATCTTCTTCGGCCACCGCAAGGAGCCTTTCTTGTGCTATGACCCTTACTCTGGGGACATCTACACCATTGCCTTCTCCTCTTAGTAACCTCACCCACGGCAAGGCGGTGACCTCCTCGCCGTGTGCGTCTCCCCGGACAATGACTTGTACTTGGCCACCCAGCCCATGAAACAGCTGTGGGTGTATAGCCCGGTTCACAACACGTGGCAGCTCCTGGCAGAACGCTTGCTGTGCAGAGAGGGCATGGATGTGGCGTACCTGAATGTTACGTGTACATAGTGGGCGGCCATGACCCCGTCTTCTGGTGCTAAGATCAAGGATGTGGAGTGCTATAGCGTGCAGAGGAATCAGTGGACGCTGGTGCTCCGTTGCCGCACTCCTTTTACTCGTTTGAGTTGGTTACAGTGAACGATCGCCTGTACGCCATCAGTAATAAGAGGATGCTGTGCTATGACCCGGCCTGCAACACCAGTGGCTGAACTGTGCCTCCATGAAACGCTGTGACTTCCATGAAGCCTGTGTGTACAACGACGAAATTTACTGTATATGTGACATCCCCGTAGTGAAGGTCTACAATCCCGCCAGGGGAGAATGGAGGCGGATTAGTCCAATACCCACCGAGGTCAATACGAACAACTACCAGATTGTGCAGTATGGGTCCAAACTGCTCCTCATCTCCTGCACCATTGTACAGTGGAAGAAGAACCGCGTGACTGTCCACGAGTACGACGTGACTGATGACCGCTGGCTTAATATCGGCACCATGTTGGGCCTTCTGCATTATGACTGCGGCTTCATGTGCCTGTCGGCTCGCGTGTATCCATCTTGCTTGGAGTCGGGGCAGAGCTATATCACAGAGGAGGATGATGTCCGTAGCGAGTCCAGTACGGACTGGATGGATGGCTTTAGTGAGCTGGACTCCGAATCAGACAGTCTAAGCTCTTTTTCCGAGGATGAATGGCCAAGAGTATCTCTGGCAAGGCCACGGATATATCTAGAAGGCTCTTTTTAACCCATGGAAAACCTTATTTGTATTACCTTTTGAGATGTCCCTCAAGGTTCTTGAGCCAAACCATCTGCCTCTGAAAGTGATCTGCTGCACTACTTGAAACCTTGTCCAGTCAGCGAGGATCGCCTCTTCAGCCAAAGGGTATTCTGGTTGTTTGAAGGTATCCCCTTTCCACAGGATAGAGGTTAACTTCAAAGATTCAGTGGGGTTCCTACCGCTGGGACTCCCACCGATCACGAGAATGGGGGGCCCCATACCCCCTGCAGGCCCCCCCCCCCTGAAATGAATGGCGCACGTGTGCGTGGCTGCTCTGTTCATTTCTATTGGCGTTCTGGAGATAGCTGAACGCTGTATATGACGTCGCTCCATTCCTATAGGAATTCCCGAGATCGCATGCCCGACCAGCCACTCCGTTCATTTCAGGTGGGCTGCAGGAGGTACAGGGCCCCCACACTCGTGAGCTGAGGGGGGACCCAGCGGTAGGACCCCCACTAATATAATAGTTATCCCGTATCCTGCGGGCAGCTTTAAACAACTGGAATGCCCCTTTAAGTTTATTCACAATGTTCACAGAGCAGAGACCTGTTGTTTCCTTATGTAAAGTTTTCACTTTTTGTTCTGTAAAAGTGTACTGCCATAGTGTTTCTTTTTAGGGTAGGATGGAGTATACCGACCATTGGCACGGTCAGGCAAGGGACCATTCCCCCCCCCCTGCACTTGAAAACATTGGAGGAGATTTACTAATTGAAATGCCCCAGAATTCTGGGTGTAATTTGTGCAAAAAAACAGGCGTACTTGCTTTGTACCACATTTTATTTAAAAGCACTTTTTTTGGGGTCAGTCAGCAGGGGGTATGGCTTAGTTAGAAAGGGCGCCAAAATTTTGGCCCATGATTTTGCCATAAAATAAGCCAGCTAATGGTGTAGACTACATTCTGCAGATGCCACAGCCACTTTAGTCTTCAGTGTACATGGTGGTACAAGAAACGGTATTAGTAAATCTGACCCAATATTTAGTATTTTGAAGTATTTCTCTTGGCTTTATAGGAGGAGTAACATTCAGTTTCTTTCTTAGGGATACTTTGTATACCTCACTGGAAAGCATTTTTTGTACAATGGTATTTTAAAGGGGTTTGATTCAATAGTAAAAGTTTTTGAAAAGTTATAATTTACATTCTGTGAAAAGTTGGTCTCTGACAGACTGTATGGACGTGCTGTGTACCTCTCCGTACACCTGTTGTGTGGCCCCATGGTGCACCCAGGCAGCTGTGTGGAGAACCCCTTTAAGCTGACAGGTATGGTCTCTTTAGACTGGGGCTACACACAGACCATCTGTAACACCAAAACCTTTGTAATGGCCAAGGAAGTGCCACAGGCAAATAGCATGTGTCGTGCACTTTGCATGCAACTTTTCTTTTTTTTGATTGGTCATGCAAGTGTTAAGTGTCCACAGTTTATTCCTGTATCTGTGGTGTTACAAAGCCTGGGTTACTCCAGCATTAAGGATAGTGTTGAGCGAAGCGAGCTTCAGATGCTTCGTTCAAAACTTCAGAATAGTACCGTCCGGAGATCCTTCTCCGTACGGTGTTAGAATGTATGGGCTCCAATGAGCCAAAGTAAGTTATTCACAGACTCGCGCGTGACTTTGTTGAATAACTTCGGTAATTGATTTTTAAAGTGGAAACCAAATTTAAAACTTGAAACCAAACTCTGCTTCGGTTCGGACTAGTACCTCGGACCTGAACCAGAGTTCCGTTTTAAGGGCGTTTTCCACTTTAAAAATCAACTAATGAAGTTATTCAACGAAGTCACGCGTGACTTTGTGAATAACTTACTTCGGCTCATCAGAGCCCATACATTTTAATACAGTACAGAGACGGATCTCCGAGAGTATTATTAAACTAAGCGACTTCGGATTAAGCATGCTGAAGCTTGCTTCGCTCAAACGCTATTAAGGAGCATCTGCCGCCTCTCCTGATGTCTGTGCTTGTATACCTGATGGAATAACAATTCTGGAGCATTTTTTCTTAGAACTGTACATTGTGCCATTCCTCAAGTATTCCTCTATACCACACCTATACTCTGACATTATCTGACCAGTGCTGGCCATTTCAGATTCTATGGGGACACACTCCTTTGCCAGGTGGGATGAGAACACCCAGTTGTCAATCATCCATAAATATTCAGGAGAATTTTGGTAAGGCGGGCACATCAGGTGGGGTGACACGTTCCACCAAGCCATGTTACTAGTAGAAATGACTAAGTGTCGGCTCTGGTTAATGGGTTGGCCCCAAGGTTAAAATGAAAGGGGTTGTGTCCTCTTGCCTTTACTAAGGGTAGGTTCACACCTCCATTTGGTTGCTTAAGCTCACCAGATCCGGCCTAGCCAGATACTGCCTCTCACCACCAGACTGCGCTGGGCACTTTCCAGCATAAGTGCTGATTTGTGGCTGGACAAAAAAATCGCTGCATACAACAGTTTTTTTTCTGGCTGAAAGCCGGCATTTCGCCAGAAAGTGACTGGATCCCCACCGATCCCGTCATGGAGTCCGGCGGTGAATGGCAGTATCCGGCTAGGTCAGATCTGATAAACTCCGTCAGGCTGTTCTCTGCCAGTCTAACGGAGGTGTGAACCTACCCTCAGATGAGCTGGGACTTAGCCCCGACCACCAGGTGTCTAGGAAATGGCAAAGTGGGCTGTTCCCAAGCATTTGTCGATGGGAGCTACCGAAATGGCGAAACGCCGGCCCACTCTGCTGTTTCCCGGCCACCTGCTGGTCAGCGCTTAGTCCCATCTCTGCTTAGTAAAGGCGAGATGAGACAACCCCTTTAAGCGTCTGATAGCGTGGGACCATTGACAACTGATCATGAGAACGGGGATCCTGCGAGCATGTGTACCAGTGGTCCATTCATCTCCACGAGATTGCCAGATATGCTGAGCATTGCAATGTACCTCGCCATCTCTGGCAGTCCCATGGAGAATGAATGGAGCGGGCATGCTTGGCACGCGCCCTTAAGTAGTTACCTTGTTTTGCTATATAGCACATGTAAAATCCCTTTAATCCTGACTATCGGTTGTGGCACTGAACGCCCTGATAACCCGGAAAGAGAGTGGATGGAGATTAGAAGCCATCTTCAGAGCAGTCGCCTCGTATAACCCTCATCATTTGGTAGAGTGCCATTTCTCAGGCTGTCAGCTTATTGTCATTGGGTGTATGTCTTCCAAGATGGATTCCACTTTTGAAAGTTATTGATTAAAGGAATTTTACTAGATGTGAGAAGTTACTCCTTGTTTTAGGAATCCTGACCGGATTCTCCAGTTTTATAGATCATTAGAAGTTTTGTACAATGTCCATACAAAGTGATCTTTTCTTTTGTATATTTTTTCCTTTAATGTTACATTGCAATCCCTTTTATTAAAGGACATTTGTAGTCAGAATGTGATAATTCCATTTTCACTGGAGTTTATACCAGCATACTACTCCTTTGCTGGCAGAAGCATGGGTACGTGACTGGCAGGTCCTGATCCCTGTGTGTTGGGAAAAAATTGTGGATTTTAATAAACCCCATCTGCAGGTTTTCTTTAAAAGGGTCGTTCCACAATTGACATGCGAGGAATAAGAGATAAATGGACGATTGCTGCGGGCCACATGGTTGCATTGTGGTGTAATTCTGCTTTTGGCAGAATAAGGCTACTTTCACACCTGCGTCCGGTGCGGATCCGTCTTGTATCTGCACAGACGGATCCGCACCGATAATGCAGACGCTTGTATCTGTTCAGAACGGATCAGTTTGCATTATTCTTTAAAAAAAAAAAAAAGTCTGTCAAAACGGATCCGTCCTGACTTACATTGAAAGTCAATGGGGGACAGATCAGTTTTCAGTTGCACCATATTGTGTCAGTGAAAACGGATCCTCTCCCATTGACTTACATTGTAAGTCAGGACGGGTCTGTTTGGCTCCGCATCGTCAGGCGGACACCAAAACGCTGGAAGCGTAGTATTAGCACCAGCCTATTGCCTATTCTTTTTGTGGGATTACCCCGTTAACTAGATAAGTGGTTAGAGATTTCTTGCAGTAGTGGGTGGTACTTGGTGATCTGCCGAAACAGCACAGTGACGACTATCCCAAGCAGGGCTGTAAAAACACAATAGGTCCTCAAGGCACTAAATTCTAGCTGCTAATGTCATGTAATGTCACATGGCTGACGCTGACATAATCTGCCACGTGTACCACGGCAGAAACTGCCAGAAGTTTTCTGCAGTTGTTCACTTTGGATGCGCGGTCAGCACCTGGTCGTGCACTGCACCAGGAAGGGACAGTCTTGGTGCAGCTTTAGGGTAAAGGCACGCGTTACAGCGTAATACAGTATCAGCAAAATGAATGAGATTTGCCAAATCTCATGTACACATTGCGTATATTGTATGCGAGGAAACTGGCCTGCTGTGTGGATTTTAAAATCTGCAGCATGTTAGTTGTTTGTGGGATTCTGCACCTTTTGTGTAGTGGTTGTCTGGGCTGAGAGCTGAACCCAGACATATCCCCATCTTCACCCTGGCAGCCCCCCTGGTATGAGCATTTCATGCTCCAACGCTCTCCTTTCCCCTGTGCTGAATCGAACAGGGCAAAGGCTTTTATTTTTTAGATCTAGTGACATACAGGGGACTGCTAGGCGGAGGCTTCTGATTAGCAGTGAGCCTGGTGATGTTACCGGGAACACCAAAAATGCGATAAATGGTGCAAATTTGTGTGCAGTTTTCATGCAGACTTTCTGCATACAAATAAGCAGCATGTGCAGGTAGTATTAGCACCAGCCATGCAATCCGCAGCGCTGCCTCCCAGTGAAACAGTGGGCGGCAGACCCTAAGCGGCCACCGAGTCTGTGCCACAGGTAAATAAACTACCGTGTTAAAGGGATTCTGTCATGACATTTGAGGCCTTTAACCTTAAACATATGGCCAGGTCCCTACTAATAACCTGAATCCGAAACTGTCCTTATTAAATCTGCCTGTGGCTCTATTAGCACATAAAACAGGTTTTTATAACCTGTCATTCACCTACCTAAGGTGTCCAAGGGGACGTCGCTTTATACAGTGTGCCCGGCTGCAGCCATCTCCGTCTGGTGCCCAGCGCCGCCTTCCCACTAGAAATCGCCGCCCTCCCTTTCTATAGAGCCGCCTTCCTCAGCGCCGCCTCCCTCACCTCCGCACCTCCTCCGAAATCGTCCGCTCCCTCAGCCAGATCCCGTGCGGCTGTGAGAGGATGGCTGCAATAGGGCGGTCAAGGCAGGTTTGAGCGAAGTGCGCCAGCCGGCGCATGCGCACTTCGCTCAACTAGGCCGCTGTCAGGAGTCCACACGGGCGCATCAGGTTATACCTAGTGCGCACGCGCGGGATCTGGCTGAGGGAGGCGGCGATTTCTAGTGGGAAGGCGGCGCTGGGCACCCTGTATGAAGAAACCTCCACTTGGACACCTTTATGTGCTAATAGAGCCACAGGCACATTTAATAAGGTCAGTTTCGGATTCAGGTTATTAGTAGGGACTTGGCCATATGTTTAGGTTATAGGCCTCAAATCTCATGACAGAATCCCTTTAAAGTCCCTAGAGGAGAAATGACTGATTACTGTAGTTCCACATACATTGTTATAGGAGCTGTGTTTGGTGGCTATCTGCTATACACAAGGATGTAGAGGTGGTTTTTATCAATGCACCGCAAGCCCAAAATAAATTTAAAAAAATTGTCCTCACCGTCCATTTATATGAGGACTGAAGTTTTTCTTTAATCCCTACTACTATTTGTATTGCATCTGGCCAAAATGTGTTGAGACCTGTAGTTTGGAAATGTTAAACTTGCTAAATCTGATCATTGAAGAGAACCCACCCTGCTCATGCCCACCGCGTTAATAAGGAGAATGTGATATGCCCCCTGTACACATAACACGAACACCCTGATCATAAAAACATTTATTCAGAGCTTAATTCCAAAATATGAAAAGATTAAAATGGAAATATGGCAAAATGTGACAAGTACAAGTAAAATCAACTGTTCTCTTGTACAACTAATTGAAAAATATATCGTACAATAAAGCTGGTCATACTCATTAGATGTGGGACTGGGCGACCAGCTAATCCCAGTAGATGATGGGGTCTGGTGGGGGTGACATCCTCCTCATACTGAGAACATGTGGCTGAGAGGATTGGGAGTGACAGCTATCTTATGTATATGGCCGACCTAAGGGGTGGGGGTGCACCTCAGAAATGTTTCCGGCTGAGCTGGTTAATTTTCTTTAGGCCTTCTCTGTTATTTATGGTTTTATGTACAGTGATGAGGAAGGGGAAGGCAGAAGGCAGCTCCACTCTACTGCTCAGCTTCTGGTGGCCCCAGTGCAGGCAGCGCAGCTTGTCGGCCAGGTCCTTCCGGCCTGCACGTTCCAGGGCATTCTGCAGAATCTTGGTCTTGTTTAAATCGTTCCATGCCTTCTCATACCTGCAGTCACAGACATACAAAATGTAAGCCGCACGGGATATTTACACCCTAATAACACACTGTACACTGTTTAGGTCAACCACAGTTAGGCCTCTTTCACATGTCCACGGACCGCTCCACATATCCCTTCGACTTTAATTTGTGTGTTCACGCAGTGGTTTTCCACACCATGGAAGCATGATTTGCCATGTTTGGTCCATGGTTTTTATGGAGTGGTTCTTTCTGATGCCCTTGAAAACTAGTTTTCAGCTTGGCGTTGGAGGGCAAAAACACATGGACATCTTCCCGGATGAACAACTGCCCAACTTGTCACGGATGTCATCACAGACAAGGACATATGAAAGGTGGCTTATGCTTGCAGCAGGAATCAGTTGTCCTCAGCGGTGAGGGTAACCATTGTGTTGTAAAGATCACCCTTGGATCATTCCTCTCATTACACTGTGTTCCCACTGCATCTAAGACTTCCATCTGACATATACATACTCGGTAGTCCCCAATCTGTGCTCACTGGCCCATCTGCTGCACTTTTCTATACAGTTAGGCCTCATGCACGCGGCTGCATGGGCATCCGTGATCCATCCGCACCGCAGCTCCAGATTGTGGACCCGTTAAAGTGAATGGGGGAGCACACGGCCAATGCCCGCATATTGCGGGCTGTGATACGGCCACAGCCGTGTGCATGAGGCCTTAACAAGAGGTATGCTAATGCATGCAAAAAAAAGTGTAATGTGAACACAGCCAGATGAGAAGGATGACTGGTCACAAAGTCCATTGGCATAGTACAAGACTTCCCCACAACAGTCATGGTGAGCTAAATGTTATGAGTAACATTTCTTTATTCCAGCATTATCAGGGCCCGAGCAGTTCCACATCTGTAGTGTTTTAAGGTGGCCATTTAAAATGCCAGAGTAGTAATCTGGTCTGTCAGATGTTTGCTGAATGGAATTTAGCTGTACATATATAGCAAAACAGTTGTATGCCTTTAACGATGGTGGTCTGACCACAAGGGTCTCCACATCTAGAGAATGCGGTGCCCAAGCCCTGGTCACGTCCCATTTAAGGCTACGGTACATACAAGAACAGCCATACAAACCTATAAATGTTAATTGGGGGGGGGGGACGACGACTTTTTTTCCCCTCAAAAAACATTGCATCCAGATGTTACCGTATTTTTCGCCCTATAAGACGCACCGGCCCATAGAACGCACCTAGGTTTTTGGGGAGGAAAATAAGAAAAAATAATTTTTTTAACCAAAAGGTGTGCTTTTGGTGGGTTTGGAACTAACGGTGGTCTGTGGATGGCACTATTACTGGGGATCTGTGGATGACGGACACTGTTATGGGGGGATCTGTGGATAACGGACACTGTTATGGGGGGATCTGTGGATGACGGACACTGTTATGGGGGGATCTGTGGATGACGGACACTGTTATGGGGGATCTGTGGATGACGGACACTGTTACGGGGGGATCTGTGGCTGGCACTGTTATATATGTGCCATCCACAGACCCCCCCACCCCATAACAGTGCCATCCACAGACACCCCCCCCCCCAGCCCATAACAGTGCCATCCACAGACCCCCACCCCTTAACTGTGCCATCCACAGTGTTATCCACAGATTCCCCCCGCTGCCCCAGTATACAAATATAAAATGTCTTATTCAATTAAAAGTTATTACACATGCCCCCCCAACTCCTAATAGTACCGTACATCCTAATAGCTTCTGTACAATGCAGGCAGGCCGGGCGGCCGGCGCGTCACTCACTGACGTCACTTGCCTGCGCCGCCTGCTTCATTCATAAAGTAGGCGGTGCAGGCACGTGACATCAGGGAGTTACGCTGCCGCCCGCCCGGCCTGCCTGCCGGCATTGTACAGAAGCTATTAGGATGTACGGTACTATTAGGAGTTGGGGGGCATGTGTAATAACTTTTAATTGAATAAGACATTTTATATTTGTGCAGCACTGGAGCGGCGGGGCTATAGTACACTGACTGCACCGCCGCTATTGCTGGCCCCCAGCTCCTCCTCCCAGTCCCTCCCCCGCACAATCTGTACATCGCAGATTGCGATGTTAAAATGTCAGCATTCGCCCCATAAGACGCAGGGGCATTTCCCCCCCATTTTTTGGGGGGGAAAAGTGCGTCTTATGGGGCGAAAAATACGGTACTTTGAAAGTCTATAAAAATTTGTTACAGGGGACCTAAACCTTTTCCGAAACCACAAAGCTGCTTCAGTATTTCTTCAGGTCTCATCGGCACTGCTCTGCTTTTCCACCATGTGGAGTACGGATCCATAGAAAGTATATGGGAGCCGTACTCCCCAGCAGGGGTGGACTGGCCATAGACCTTACAGGGAAATTTCCTGATGGGCTGATGTCCAGGGGCCCACCCAAACCCTCTGCCAGCCGGGTACATAGTGATCTGATCCTCTCAGAATGACATAATACTAGGAGCATCAGGATTTCTGCATCTGGCTGGTGTCCTGCAGTCTGTATCCTCAGGATGGTGATACAGGTGAACATTGTGGCAGTATTTTGTGCTGCACTGTAGTGTTTGGTTCTGCTGGGGCGGTATTTTCTTCTGCACATCAGTGTAGTTGGCTCCGGTTGTCCCTGACTATTTATGGGGCCACTGTGTTTTCCTTCCAGGGCCACTAAGTTCCCAGTCTGTAGAAGAGTGCAGGACTATCTGCAACCATTTAAAAACATAGCAAAAAATCGTGAGACGGAAGCCATGGGTTGAGCCTTGCAGCCGGCAGGGAGGAAATGCCTTCCTGGTGGGAATTGTCACCTAGCTTTGCATCTAGTAAATACACTATAAACAGCAATTATATTTATGGATCCTGCCACCAATAGTCAATCAAATGAAAAAAAAAAAAACATTGCAAAAATTATTTTGGTAGACCAAGAAATACAAAAGTTAGGACAATTAAATGGTCATCAGGCCCAGTCACGAAAGGGTTATAAGGTGGCTGGAAACAGAACATGACTCTACAATACATCATTGGTGGTTTCCATATTATTTGTAATGTTGTTTGTATGTGAAGACGCTGAACTTGCATCTTTATCTTGGAAAAAACTGCACCATCACCCCTTATCTAGGCGCACACAGACGGCTCCTCCTTGGAGCCGAAACCCCCTGATAAACCATGGCCTGCTAATTACCAACACTCCAGCATCTTCTGGGCTTGAATCTTCTTTTCCACAGAGGCCGTATGAAATTGCCTGATTTCAGGTCTGCTGAATCCAAGCTCACTCGCGACTATGGTCCACTCAAAGCCCAGCTGATTCCCCAGATCCTTGACTGACTTCAGGTTGATCACTGCATCCTAAAGAACATAATGAAATGCCTGAACCCCTATGTAGAAAAAGGAATAGGACTTCTTGCACACCGATATAGGGATGGAGCATGTATGGCGGCACACAGGGTCCTGCAGCAGCTTATTACAGAGAGATTCCCTCCGGGAACAGTGCTTCGTTGGAATTGTATTATTTCTACAGAATCCAACAGAAAACGTGAAATTGGAGGATTACAAAAGCATAGTATGGTCCCTTGGGGTTGTTATCTCAGATACAGGGAGGTCTTACAGCTCCATACAACCTAGGTCCTCATGCACACGGCCGTTCCGTGCATTGGGGACCGCAATGCACAGGCAACATCCGTGTGGCGGCCGGGACTGATCGAGATCTGTGATCCGTCTGCACCGTCAAAAAATAGAACATCTTCTGTGGAGGCACGGGCAGAAACACCACGGAAGTACTCCGTAGTGGTTCCGAGCCGTGCTTCTGTTCCGCACCGCACTGCATCTACTGCAAAGGTTAAAAGCAGAAGAAGACATGATGTGATTCTTGCAGCAATGCCATTGCAAAAAAAAAAAAGCCTGTTTTGGGTGTTTTTTTGCAGTGGTGGCAGATTTTGGCCAGATCTGCTGTGGCTGTACCCCTATTGTGTACAAAATGTATCACTAACACCTACCTCTTCGTAGGTGAGTAGATAAAAGATTAGAACCACTAAGTCGGCGCTGTCAGCAGGAACGTGGTCTCAGATGAGTATAGATAAAAATTGTACAGATCAAGGGCGATCAGCCCCCTTCATCAGGACAATGTACCATTTTATCTAAACTCATCTGAGACCACGTTCCTGCTGACAGCGCCGACTTAGCGGTGCTAATCTTTTATATACGAATCTTCGCATCCTGAGGACCATATCTGCGGCACAGGCAAGAAGCTAGGCAGCAGCGCAGGCATCCCGCAGGCTGGACGGGAAAATACCAGCAAAGTGCACAAAGCAGTTGTGACTACTTACAACTCAAGAAGGTAAGCGCAACTTATCTCATACAGCTAACTGATACTATGCAGCAACACACACGAGGCGCTGCCTCCTCTTCTCCTTTTCTTTTGTATCACCTACCTCTTGTGCTTTATTGGGCATCTTCATATGGTTTCCACTTTTAAATCTGCCAGTGCTCTTCAGCTTAAAAATATCTAAAATTACAGATTTGATTTTATAATATTAGATATATTTTTTGAAAATATTAATGCCCAAATACTACATTATGGCCCAGTTCACACAGCATCTTTTTTGGTGCCGATTCACCACCAAAAAGCTGTTGGGGTTGCGCCGAATCCACCTTCCACTGTTCTTAATGGGAAGCTGTACTCGGCTATCTCCAGTGCTCCCATAGCAGCAGCATACTTTTCCAATCAACCTTTCCATTCATTACAAGGGGCTCCACGGGGTACGGGGCCCCTGTTCTCGTGATCAGTGGGTGTCCCAGTGGTAGGACTCACACCGATCTGATGACCATAAATTCCTATAACCAGAATACCCCTTTAATGATGATTTTGCTCACAATCCTTTCCCCTTGAATATATTAACACTAGTTTCACACCAGCGGTGTCAATTCCGGCAGGCTGTTCTGCTGAAAGTCACCGACTGGCACTGCCGGCCCCATTAAGTATGGCGGACATACCGACCACATCCGGCTGGTAAGCAGAGAACCATGTTGCAGTGTGTGTCCGGCAGATCCTCCGCTTGCCTGCCGGATTGTAGCTACTGCTGGTGTGAAGGTAGCCTAAGATTTCTAATCTAATAAAACAGGAATTGAAAATAGATTTGATGCTTACCTTTGTCTCAAACTCAACAAATCAAGTGTTCTTGTGGAAAGACAGAGGGGCTGTTGTGCATCTTCGTTTTTAAATGTTGGTAGGGGGTTACCACAACAAAAGTGAGAATTCAGTCTGTTAAAAATTAAAGAAACTGTTCCTCATGACTGCAGATCATGGCCTATAAACTTGGTAACTATGAGGAGTTTCATGCCTTTGTTATCAGAGCAAGAAGAAAATATGATTGATGCTCATGTTACCAGATTCACACATTGCAGCATATCTTCTCAATTTATTTACACCGCTTTTCAAAATACGGACACATATGTAATACAATGAAGGCGCTTCATTAATGCTACTTTTATGGTGCACGTCCTATTTGCAACATAATTTGCGACTTTTTGAGCTTCTCGTCACTTTTCTAAGCTGGTCACAGAAAAGGGGATGGGCTTAGTGGGAAGCAGGGACCCCCACAGCCCACCAGATTTACTATAATTTGGCATAAGTTAGAACTCAAGACTACACCAGCCTTTAGCAAGCGTAGATTTGAGTTTCTGGCGCACGGATGGCCAGAGCTGTGCCTAATTCATTTAGAGGCATCTGCGTATGACAAATCTCCCTCAATATCCTCATTATAAGGAAGCCCATCATATTATGGAGCCACACTGATACAATAACCCACATTTACTAATACAGTCTAGAAGTAAGACAGTGAAAACTTAGGCCCTGATTTATCAAAACCAGTGTGTGACCTGGTCTTGATAGGCCCTGAGCTGCCAGAGGAGACATTTCATTTATGATGAGGAGCAGACCTAGTAAGAAACTGTTTAGGGTAGTGTAAAAACACCAATTGCGACCGGATGCCAGTTTGGGCACTCGGTCTCTAAAAGATTAGTCATTACTGGCATAGGGGAATGATACATTTTCCCCTTAAAATGTGGTTTCCTGATACAAATTAATGGACTTCCAGCACTCTATTAAAATGTAAAAAATGTTTCTCATATTCTTAAAAATATAGCAGATAGGGTAGGACCTGACATGAACGTGGCCACCTAATCTACTTCAGCAGTGACATCTCTCTTGCGGAAACATCAGTTTTGAAGCCACCGGTTCGCTGAAGAGGATCAGGTGACCATGCTTATGCCGGGGAATAAGAAAACTAACCCCAGACCAGAAGACGGAGATGCAGGAGCCAGCATGGAGGACCAGAGCAGTAGGGAACAAGTAAGTATGATCCTTTCAGTAGGGGAGGCAGGCTGCCAGCACCTGTTAGAAATGATGTATTCCTGGAAATGCAGTTCAAAGCACGTGTTTGTTTGTTTTTTGCTGCCACCTGCTTTATTTTTAAGGATGTGACAGTAAATACTTTTGAGGTGCTGGAGGACCATTCGTCTATATTAAGAAAACTCCATTTTGTACCCGTTGTTGACTGAGAATTCTCCTCCCTGCACCACAGACAGTGTCTGGAGTCGAAGTTTACAGAACTTTCAGCCTTAGTTTATTCCAAAAACTACTCCAAAATTTTGGCACATGGTGGCTCATATAAGCCATAAAAAGGGGTAGAAAATTGTCTAAAACAGGTTTGTGCTCGGATCGTCTATCAGAACGTACCTAACCTGACTCCCCCTAGCTACACTTAGCAGTAGAGTTATGCCACAACTGGCGGAGTAGGGCCGCCTAATGGGGGCAACCCTAATATGAATGATTGTAAGATGGTGTGGGTGGGTGGGTGGGTGAAACATTACCGAGCCGACGTCAGCCTGAGGACGCAGGTGAGGTTAAATAGGGTCGTCAATCAGTCTCCCCTCCCACAAATCCAGCAAACACATTTGCTTAACACTTGTGCTCGGATCGTCTATCAGAACGTACCTAACCTGACTCCCCCTAGCTACACTTAGCAGTAGAGTTATGCCACAACTGCCGGAGTAGGGCCGCCTAAAGGGGCCAAAAAATACCAGACCATAGATTCAGAAAGAATATTTATATAAACATGTCGTTACAACACCAAGGTCTGAAAAGTGAGAGACATTTCATGATGAGGGTCTGGAATGTACCGTACGTAGCAAGATGATTTCCACCTGCCCAATCTCTGAAAAATATGAACTGGGACGTTGTTTCTGGAGGCAGCTGATGCTGCCCCAATTCTGAAGGAGTGGCCCGTGATAGACATAGGATTGACCCTCATATTAACTAACAGTAGCCGGATATATTTCATGAATGTCTGAGTACTCAGGGGTGCAGCATTAAAGGCTAACAGCGGCGAGTCCGCTGAAACCGCCCTGACGTACTCCAACCATTCACGAAGAACCACTACTGGACACCAACTGTTCCCGGTGGGAAAATACTTCACCTCCACCAGTTCCCCAGGCAGAGCTGTTTTCGAAGAACTTAAAGTTAAGACATAACATGTGTTACTCCCCACAAGTCTTCCCTTACGTAAAAATGCTATAGAGGAAATGGAACGTGTAAACTCGCTAGGCCTGAGGAACCCGTAAAACTCCAAATACATGGCCGTTTTAATCAACAGGCTAGTGCCTTGGCCAAAGGGCTTCTTCTGCAGCAAGTCAGACAATGTCCTAAACATCTGTCCTGATAACAGCTGTCGAGTAGGAAGGCTCCTAGCTGTCACCTTCTGAATACCTTTCAATAAGGCCTTCACTGGATGTGCCGAAAACAGAGACGGCTGATCGGGGTGTAGGACATAGCAGTGATGCTGCATGCCAACAAGGTATAATTTGATGGTGCTATGTGCTAACTTAAGGTGAGAGTGGCAAAAAGCAATAAACGCCATCAAGTAGGTTATGTGCCCCCAGGTGGGTAAGTTTCCTTAAATTTGTTAAACAACCCCCAAGCAGTCTCGTATACTTTAAGCGTGTTGCTGGACAACGACTTAGCCACAAGGCTCCTAGCTGTAGCGAGGTGTAATGCTAGTCCATCACCAGTTGACTGTGATGAGGGGTTGGCGTTGGCAAGGAGTCTGCCCCTGGGTAAACCTGGAAGAAGAGCCGAAAGTTAAGTCGGGACAGAGCGTCTGCTGCTACATTCTTTTCTCCACTAATGTGTGTACAAATAAAATGAAAACCATGCTGTAGTGCCAGCCAAACAAACCTTCTAACGAACGCCATTATCTCTACGGAGCTTGATCTGCCCTTCATCAGAATGTCTGCAGTAACCGCATTGTCTGTCAAAAACAAGACCGTATGATTTCTCCATTGCCTACCCCAGACCTGCGCAGCCCCCACTATGGGGTAGATCTCAAACAAAGGAGATGACTGACCGAACCCTGGAATGTTCACTACCTCAGACGGCCAAGGACTGGCCAACCAGTGTCTTTCCCACATGGCAGCGAACCCTACCGATGACGTATATACCAAGGGGGACTGATTCGACACTGCAGGAACAAACAATGAAATTCCATTCCACTGTGTCAAAAAGGTGTCCCACATCAGTAGATCGGCCGTCGCCTGTTGATCTAAGTGGATAGAACTGTCTTGATCGGGGGCTGATGGAAGCAGTTTCAGCAGCCTGGAAATAAAGGTCCTCCCTTGAGAAATAATCCGCATAGCAAAATTTAACATGTCCAGAAGGGACTGGAGGTTTGCCCTCGTGGTGACCCTGACATGAGCCAACCTATGAACCACCTCTCTGATTCTGCATAATTTATCCTGCGGAAGACTGGCCTGCATCTTAACTGTGTCCAGCTGTAGCCCCAAGAAGGTAATTGCAGTTCTAGGGCCTTCCACCTTATCCGATGCTACTGGTACTTTGAGATCCTTGAATACCGTATTTAATATGTGAAGATCCCTGGGGGCTTGTGACAGGGGTTCGATTAACAGAAAGTCGTCTAAATAATGAATAACATGGTTAGCATGGAATCTATTAGTCAAAATCCAGTGTAAGGTCTTTGCAAACTGGTCAAACAACCACGGACTGGATTTTGACCCGAAGGTCAATTTATTAGCAAAATAATACCGACCTTCCCACTTAATGCCATGCCATTGCCATAAGTCTGGCTGTAAGGGAAGTAATTTAAAGGCGTCTGTGATGTCTGCTTTCGATAACCATGTGCCTTGACCTAAAAGAAATATCACCTGGATAGCCTCGTCAATGGAAGCGTACTTCATAGAGAACTCCTCCGATGGTATCAAGGAGTTCAGACTAGAGATAGGCAAGGAATGTGGTGCTGACAGATCATAAATTAATCTTTTTTTATTGGAGAATTTCCTGGTTACCACCCCCACCGGGCTTACCCTCCAACAGTCGAAGGGGTGCTGACTAAACAGACCTACCAAATAACCCTTCTCCAATTCAGTCTATATCAGTTCCGAGACTGACACCGGGTCTTTGAAGGCTGAGAGCAGGTTCCTACACTCATAGGATCACTGAGGTAGTGCCACTAGACCCATATGGAAACCATTAACCAAACCGTTCACCACATATTTAACCCAGCCAGGCTCCGGATGATCTCTTAAATAATAATCAAGCAGTTCCGCGTCTACCACACCTAGTCCTGCCGTATGGTTATTCCTCTGAGGACAAGCCACACGGGGATAAGCCCTAAAACAAATCGAACATAAGTGTAGCAACCTACACTGGCTGCAGTGATATGCCGAGAAATTAAAGTTGTTACACACTTGTGACCTGCCCAGATATTTAATTGGTCATCCTAATTTGTCCACCCCTGACAGAACCCTGCCACTGCTGGTCGATGGACCCGGAATATTCCTAATCTGTGAGGTCTCTGTTGGTACGCTAAGACTGGAACACCAATCCGTAGTGTGTGAGTAGGAACTACACGTGGCACACGTCGGGGCTCTGAGAACCACGAAGTGGCTGCAGAATAGTTCTGTGTCGACGACTGACCAGTCAACGACATGCTGGCTCTGCGCCAGGGCTGCCGCTGCCTTAGCCGAAAACTAACGGTGGTAGTCATAGAATGCTGTACCACCGTATTTATAACCTAAATCCACCACCTTGTATAAGTACAGATCCAACTCCTCCCTCCTCTGTGGGCTGACTGACGCGACCACGTCCCGAAATAAACTAAAGGCGAGGACAAATTCTGCCACACTTAGCTTTCTGTTGAACCTGGCATCTTTGGACTTAAGGACAATGGACACTTCCCCACAGGCTATCGTCTTATTATCGAGCACTTCGTGCGTAGCTATAAGTAACAACGCTAAATTAACGTCCTTCCCCGCAAGGATGTCCTGGCGAATGTTGGCTGGGATGAAAAGTGATGGCGCTATAGAGGGAAGATTAACTAACCCAGTAGCCACACTGGTTTGCGATGTCGAGGCCCTTGAAGGTCCCCTGCATCGCTAAACCAGCTGCAACCCCCCTACTTTCCACCATCTCCAGCCTAGCCTGGACGTCCGCAATAGACGTAGCCAAACGAATTGATGACTGCATGCAGCTGAGTCAAGGAAGTCTGTATAGTGCCCATGGACACTACGTCCTGACCAGGACCTGCTGACTCTGAAGAGAGTAGACGGTAAAGTTCCGCTTTCCTGGCTGTTGCTGTGACACAAATTCCTCTCTTCAGTAATTCCGCCGTCAGCTTGGGGATGGTCCAGGATCTTAACGAAGGTACGGTGGTCCGTACAGACTGCTGATCCATGCTCCCATGCAATGAAGACGTGCCCTCGATGTCCGCGTTATGAGACATCGTGCAACTAAAACGAGACAAATGACAATATGACCAACTGAAACAGCCGCCTAGTGCTGACACCTGTAACTGACCCAGCCACCTATTGCTTATGACGTTACAAGCTTCCGAACCGTGCCTATTGAATGTGATGTGACCATTCCGTAACATGCCTATGCTCTGCCAACTGTTAGTGAACGACGTGACCAGACTTTTGTAATCCAGTGCTTGTTAATCGTGGTTAACCTCGTAACGTCGTGTCTATGAACGTGCCTGTAGTCGTGACTGACTTCGTAATCTTGTGCCTGTAGTCGTGACAGACTTCGTAATCTTGCGCCTGTAGTTGTGACGGACTTCGTAATCTCGCGCCTGTAGTCGTGATGGACTTTGTAATCTCGCGCCTGTAGTCGTGACAGACTTCATAATCTCGCGCCTGCAGTCGTGACAGACTTCGTAATCTCGTGCCTGCAGTCGTGACAGACTTCGTAACCTCGCACCTGTAGTCGTGACAGGACTTAAACATTGTGTCTGTAGTCTTGACAGACTTTGTAGTAACGTGCCTGTAGTCGTGACAGGACTTAAACATGGCGTCTGTAGTCGTGACAGACTTTATAGTAACGTGACAGACTTTGTAATGATGCGCCTGTAGTCGTGGCGGACACCATAATACCGTGCCTATGCCCGTGATAGATTAGAGTAACCCTAGCGAATCCCAGTGCCACCTAGTGCCCCCAATTGACCTGAACCCTCCGGACCATACCTACCCGCTGAGCAGCCGTATGCTAAGATGACACTGGACTGGCTGAGCCCGGCGCCCACGGGCCTAACCGAACTATGGACAAACAACCAATAACAAAATTTTATTTCCCCCCTTTTTTTTTAATGTACAGTACAGACCAAAAGTTTGGACACACCTTCTCATTCAAAGAGTTTTCTTTATTTTCATGACTATGAAGGCATCAAAACTATAAATTAACACATGTGGAATTATATACATAACAAACAAGTGTGAAACAACTGAAAATATGTCATATTCTAGGTTCTTCAAAGTAGCCACCTTTTGCTTTGATTACTGATTTGCACACTCTTGGCATTCTCTTGATGAGCTTCAAGAGGTAGTCCCCGGAAATGGTCTTCCAACAGTCTTGAAGTAGTTCCCAGAGATGCTTAGCAGTTGTTGGCCCTTTTGCCTTCACTCTGCGGTCCAGCTCACCCCAAACCATCTCGATTGGGTTCAGGTCCGGTGACTGTGGAGGCCAGGTCATCTGGCGCATCACCCCATCACTCTCCTTCATGGTCAAATAGCCCTTACTTTCAAAGTTTTCCCAATTTTTCGGCTGACGGACTGACCTTCATTTCTTAAAGTAATGATGGCCACTCGTTTTTCTTTACTTAGCTGCTTTTTTCTTGCCATAATACAAATTCTAACAGTCTATTCAGTAGGACTATCAGCTGTGTATCCACCTGTCTTCTCCTCAACGCAACTGATGGTCCCAACCCCATTTATAAGGCAAGAAATCCCACTTATTAAACCTGACAGGGCACACCTGTGAAGTGAAGACCATTTCAGGGGACTACCTCTTGAAGCTCATCAAGAGAATGCCAAGAGTGTGCAAAGCAGTAATCAAAGCAAAAGGTGGCTACTTTGAAGAACCTAGAATATGACATATTTTCTGTTGTTTCACACTTGTTTGTTGTGTATATAATTCCACATGTGTTAATTAATAGTTTTGATGCCTTCAGTGTGAATCTACAATTTTCATAGTCATGAAAATAAAGAAAATTCTTTGAATGAGAAGGTGTGTCCAAACTTTTGGTCTGTACTGTATATATATATATATATATACTTTTTTCTATAAATTACTTCTATTTTTATTTATTTTTTGCGTAGGGCCAGCAATACCCACCCGCTATAACGTGCCTCCAAATGCCGCTGCCTTGTCCTGGCAGACCGACTAACTGTTACTCCGTCAGAAGCAGAAAAAAATGCGAAGCGTCTCCCTGCCGAAGTCAGACCAACTGTACACTTGCCCTGTGAATTGAGACAACATCGTCTGGAATGTGTATCGGGCCGTGGGACAGCGCTTATTTTTTTCCAAGATCTCTTTATTGAAGTGAGAAATCACTTGCACAGCAATAAACACATGAACAGTACATCGTACAAGAATTGCATCAAAGCATACTGTACAGGCAGTTGTAAAGGCTTGATTTCTCAAATCACAATTTTACAATTTTATGACCATAATGGCAATCTGGGTGACAAATAGTAGGGAAGTCCATAAATCTTCCTAATCGCCTTCCACGCCATTATGGTGTCCTTTAGCAGAATAGACTGTCTTATTGACACCGGTATGTCTTTCAGCCTAGAGTGTAGTAGAGCCTCTAGATTTTCCCCACCAGCCAGTTCACTTTCGATAATAATCGCCGAATAGTGTCCCGTGCCCCACACCCAATCACGCACATGTCTGAATAGCGACGCCAAGTTGTAGTGGCGAATATTCGGTAATTGTAGCCCCCCTTCATCCTTCAGCATCGTTAATTTGGCATAGGCAATGCGTGGCCTCTTAGTTTTCCAGAGGAAACGATTGAACGCTCTCTGCATCCTAACTACATCTGTGTGTTTTATCAGCAATGGAATTGTCTGGAGCGGATAAAGTAGCTTTGGGAAGCTTACCATTTTAATTAAATGCGCCATCCCACACACCGACAAGGGTAGATCATGCCATTTCTCTAGTTCACTTTCTATTTTGAGGAAGAGAGGGGGATAATTCAAAGTTTATATTGACGCTGGGGTGCGTCCTATCTTAATGCCCAAGTAGGTCAGATAGTCCTTCCGAACTTCCACCCTATTTTGTAAATGTCTCGCTGCGGGGGACCGGTGGTCTAAGAACAGTAGCTGACTTTTTTCCACGTTGACCCTATAACCCATGGCCCTGCCATAGAGGTTCAAAGCCTCTAGAGTCCTATCTAGCTGGAGCTCCGGGGATCCAAGATATAGCAAGATATCATCTGCAAAGCAACTAACTTTTAGCACTTTGGCCCCTATCTTGATGCCCTCAAAGATGTCCGATTTAATCAACCATCTCGCCAAGAGCTCCATTGCCAAATTGAAGAGTATCGGGGACAAGGGGCAACCCTGCCGCGTACCTTTTTCCAGCGTAATTGGTTTGGATAGAAAGCCCGGGACATTCACTCGTGCCTGGGGGTTTTCATAGAGCGCCTTCAGGAAATTTCTGAAGCGTCCTGTGATATTAACCCTGTCCAGCACCATGTCCAACCATTGCCAGTTGACGTTATCGAATGCCTTCTCGGCATCTACTGCCAACAACGCTGGAGAAGGCTCGTTTTTAGGATCCCTATATCTGCTTAGGACGGCTAAGACTTTGCGTATATTAGTCACTGCAGATCTACCCTTCATGAACCCTACCTGATGTGAACCAATTAGATTAGGTACGCAATTGGCTAATCTATTGGCCAAAATTTTGGACAGAATCTTCACATCCTGATTAATCAAGGAGATCGGTCTATATGCGCTGGGCTGTGTCAAATCTCTTCCCGACTTCGGAAGGATCTTAATATAGGCCATCTTGCCCGAGTCAGGTAACTTGCCCCCGGCCATAATGTTATTAAACAGTCCAGTCAACGTCGGGGATAGTTCTGGGATCATGGCCTTATAGAATTCCGCCGGGAATCCATCAGGTCCCGGGGCTTTGCAGTTCGACAGGGATTTGATTGTCGTCCCTAACTCCTCTTCACTAACGTCCCGACTCAGCGTTTCCAACGCTTCAGTGGACAGCAGTGGCAGGTCCACCTTGTCTAAGAGATTCCTTGCTTCCTGAGGTCGGGGGGGGGGGGGGGGATCCCTCGAATATAATGCTTGGAAATAGTCGCCTAATATCTCCACAATATCTTTTGGTTGAGAGCATAACTTTCCCGATCTGTCTTTTAGGGGGTGCAGGGCCGTTTGTTTAACGAATGGGTGTGTTACACAAAAAAACTTAGCCTTTTGGTAATCCCCAAACCACTTTTCCTGTCTTTCCTGATAATAGTCAAAACTGTGTTTGGCCGTGACCCATAGAACTTTGTTGGGGGTTGTGGGATTTTGTAAGAATTCAGTGTACGTCTCCCGCACCTTCTGGGTGGCTTCTTCGAACTTTTTTCTCGCTTCCCTCTTTTTCCCTATCGAATATGACATTATTCGGCCCCTAAGTACCGCCTTGGCCGCATCCCAAAATAAGTTCTGATTCGACGCCTGATCCGCATTATCCTGCGAGTATTCCCACCACCACCCTTTTAGCTTATCTATAAATTCCTTATCCTTGGACAAGTGCTGAGGCATTCTCCACGTAAAATCTTGTCCCCTGGGGACTGTATCCATTATTTCCATAACCACTGGGGCATGGTCCGAGATTAATAAGTCCGAGATTTCTACTAGTTTGACTCTGGACAGCATCCTCGGTGATGTCAGGAGATAGTCAATCCGGGACCATGACCCCTGGGCATGGGAAAAATGGGTTTACTCGCGATCTACTGGGTGGTGGTATCGCCAGGTATCACACAGGCCCGTGTTTTGTATCAGAGGGAGTAACGTCTGAGCCCGATTCTGCTGAGTAATATTTTCAAGAACCCCTCGCTTCCTGTCTTCCTGCTCGTTGTGCACCCTATTGAAATCCCCCGCCACCAATAGCATCTGTGAGTCTTCACCCAAGATATCTTTCTCCAAGGACTTGTAAAAGTCCGTCTGGGAGGTGTTGGGGGCATAGACATTATGCAGAACTATCTTCCCTGTCGGGGAATCTAAGATTAGTCGCATCCATCTCCCTTGATTGTCAGTAGATATAGAAGAAATCTCGTAGCGTAAGCGTTTGTGAAACAGGACCATGATGCCCGCCTTCTTGCCCACTGAGGGTGAACCCACTACCTGTCCCACCCATAATCTATGCATCCTACAAAAATCCGCCTCTTCCAAATGGGTCTCCTGCAGGAACGCCACATCTTTCTTGAGTTTTTTGAGGTGGCGTAGCACCGCCATGCGTTTGGCAGGGGACCGTAGGCCCTTAACGTTCCACGTGGCTACTCACATAATAATTGCTCTATGTTCGCGTACTCTGCAGGAGAAACCACCAGGAACAGGTCAAAACGGTATTTCACATATTGGCACCAAGGCAGCAGCACTCCAACCACATTCAAATTGGTGTTCACCCCCATCCCCACCCCTACCCCCAACCCATATCCCCCTACCCAACCCCACAACATAAATGAATCACTTGTCGACTTCGCTTTTTTCGCACATCTAACAGTGTAGTAGTTGTCACTACCTACTTCAAACGGAATCATTAACTACCTCCTACTATACGCCGCTCACCAGCCCATAATACTCGGCATAATCAAAGAATTTAACACATTAACATGAATGAACCATATGTCCAATGTTGTCTCACGTGTCCCTCCAGGGCGACCTAGTCAGACGCTAACAATACTCGGGGCTGTCCATGTTCAATTTGGATCCGCTTCCTGATGATCCGGCTCTATAGATCTGGGCACCGATCTCCCCGACTTCTGACTGGCTCCTCTACCTCTGACCGAGGATGTAGACCGCTGGGAGGATGATGGTATAATATTGGAGAACAAGGGATCCGACTCAAGCACCCCCGTTGCTTCACCAGGTGAAAAGAAAGTATCAACCGTCCCGTCTTGACGAAAAATCCTCAGGGTTGCAGGGTACAGTAGGGCGAACTTGACCTTGTTTCGAGCTAGAACGGAGCATATTTGCGAAAATTCCCTCCTGCGTTTCGCCACTTCTGCTGAGTAATCGCTGAATAGAAGGATCTTGTTGCCCCGAATCGTTAAGGGCCGCACGTTGCGTCGGAATTTCGCCAATATAGCCTCCTTGGTGCCATAGTTCAAATATTTGACTATCGCAGCTCTGGGCCTCGCGTTATTGGATCGCGACCCTGCAGATAGTGGCGGTCCCAAGCGGTGCGCTCTCTCCACTGTACAAGTGCCCTGGGCTTGAGGGATCTCTACCTCGCAAATATCCGCTAGCTGATTCGGAGGGATCGATTCTGGGAGGCCGATGATCCGCAGGTTGTTCCTCCTGGATCGATTTTCTAAGTCGTCAATCTTCTCTTTCAGGTACTGATTATCGCGCAGGAGGTCTCTGATGTTGCTCTGGGCCTTCTCCAGATCTTACTCCACTAATACCACCCTTTGCTCCACATCGGCGATCTGGGAGGTATGCTGCGCCACCTCAGACTGCAGTTGTTGCAGGGCCGACGAGACCGTGGCTTCCAGGGAAGCTTTGATATCCGGCGCAAGGAGTTTAGCCACTTCTATGGCCATAGTTTTGCATGAGGCTGTTAACTCGTCAGCTGAGGTGAGACAACACTCCCCTTCCTCCTCATCTGAACCCGATGCCTCCGTACTTTTCTGGGTCGACTGCGAGGTTGAGCGGGTAAGCCTGTGCCGTTTCTCGGCCACCGGCGCCATCTTGCCCCTGGCTTTCAGGTCGTCACCTGGCGGGAGTGTTGTCCGCGACTCCTTCTGTGAACCGCCTCTGACCACGAATTTCTCCATAGGTGCCCCCTACACTGCTAGGGGGTTCTGAGGGTACCTTTCGGTCCCGGTATGCGGCGGTTCTCCAGATATTCGGGCCGGCCGAGCGGAGAGCCTCTTACGCGCGTCTCTCCATGTACGCGCCGGAACCGGAAGTATCGGGACAACGCTTATTACATGACCGTAATTTATACAGGGAGTGCAGAATTATTAGGCAAGTTGTATTTTTGAGGATTAATTTTATTATTGAACAACAACCATGTTCTCAATGAACCCAAAAAACTCATTAATATCAAAGCTGAATATTTTTGGAAGTAGTTTTTAGTTTGTTTTTAGTTTTAGCTATTTTAGGGGGATATCTGTGTGTGCAGGTGACTATTACTGTGCATAATTATTAGGCAACTTAACAAAAAACAAATATATACCCATTTCAATTATTTATTTTTACCAGTGAAACCAATATAACATCTCAACATTCACAAATATACATTTCTGACATTCAAAAACAAAACAAAAACAAATCAGTGACCAATATAGCCACCTTTCTTTGCAAGGACACTCAAAAGCCTGCCATCCATGGATTCTGTCAGTGTTTTGATCTGTTCACCATCAACATTGCGTGCAGCAGCAACCACAGCCTCCCAGACACTGTTCAGAGAGGTGTACTGTTTTCCCTCCTTGTAAATCTCACATTTGATGATGGACCACAGGTTCTCAATGGGGTTCAGATCAGGTGAACAAGGAGGCCATGTCATTAGATTTTCTTCTTTTATACCCTTTCTTGCCAGCCACGCTGTGGAGTACTTGGACGCGTGTGAAGGAGCATTGTCCTGCATGAAAATCATGTTTTTCTTGAAGGATGCAGACTTCTTCCTGTACCATTGCTTGAAGAAGGTGTCTTCCAGAAACTGGCAGTAGGACTGGGAGTTGAGCTTGACTCCATCCTCAACCCGAAAAGGCCCCACAAGCTCATCTTTGATGATACCAGCCCAAACCAGTACTCCACCTCCACCTTGCTGGCGTCTGAGCCGGACTGGAGCTCTCTGCCCTTTACCAATCCACCCACGGACCCATCCATCTGGCCCATCAAGACTCACTCTCATTTCATCAGTCCATAAAACCTTAGAAAAATCAGTCTTGAGATATTTCTTGGCCCAGTCTTGACGTTTCAGCTTGTGTGTCTTGTTCAGTGGTGGTCGTCTTTCAGCCTTTCTTACCTTGGCCATGTCTCTGAGTATTGCACACCTTGTGCTTTTGGGCACTCCAGTGATGTTGCAGCTCTGAAATATGGCCAAACTGGTGGCAAGTGGCATCTTGGCAGCTGCACGCTTGACTTTTCTCAGTTCATGGGCAGTTATTTTGCGCCTTGGTTTTTCCACACGCTTCTTGCGACCCTGTTGACTATTTTGAATGAAACGCTTGATTGTTCGATGATCACGCTTCAGAAGCTTTGCAATTTTAAGAGTGCTGCATCCCTCTGCAAGATATCTCACTATTTTTGACTTTTCTGAGCCTGTCAAGTCCTTCTTTTGACCCATTTTGCCAAAGGAAAGGAAGTTGCCTAATAATTATGCACACCTAATATAGGGTGTTGATGTCATTAGACCACACTTCTTCTCATTACAGAGATGCACATCACCTAATATGCTTAATTGGTAGTAGGCTTTCGAGCCTATACAGCTTGGAGTAAGACAACATGCATAAAGAGGATGATGTGGTCAAAATACTCATTTGCCTAATAATTCTGCACTCCCTGTATAGCATTGCTTGACTTCTACTCGATTCCTCTGCCCCGTTCCTCTGTGCACCTTGTTTCTACTTTTTTATTTATATCTTACATATGTGTTAATTTATTTATATTTTCCCCTTCCCCCCTTTAGAACCGGAGCGCTTGCTCTGAACCTCAGCCCCGCCCCGCCCCCCCCCCAGTGCGCATGTGCTGCGCTGTCCCCAGCTGCGCATACACTTACAACCCGGCCCAATGCGCATGCCCCGCGTGAACCGCTGGCCGTTTAGCGGGAACGCAGGGAACACAACCGAAACCGGCACTGCGCCCAACCAGTACCTGCCCGGCCGGGACCAGTGAGGGTAAGTTGGGCCCCCCCCAACCCTGTGCAATGATCGCCACAAGAACCCCCCCTCCCTCGCCCGCCCCGATCCTACCTCACCGGCCGTGGCACCCGATTCGACTGCCGCTTCCTCCGCTGCACCCTTCGTAACCGAAAAAGCGCTGCACGCTATCGCCTGAACTCGCTCCCAGCGCCGACCCGGAAAGAAGACGTCGCCTGAGGACGCAGGTGAGGCTAAATAGGGTCATCAATCAACCTCCCCTCCCACAAATCTAGCAAACACATTTGCTTAACACTATAATAAATGTCATACAGTGTATGTACACCAGTTTGCCCAAATTGCATCAAAATCCTGATTAGTAAAATCCCCCCACTACAGATGTATTTGTGGATCTGTATTACACATACACAAATGCGCTTGTGTGAAACTGGCCCTAATTCCTCAGAAAGGAAGGAAGACGGATTTCCTATCATCTCCTGTCCTGGCATGTATTGGTTACTCACGCCTCATTCAGCAGTCCTCAGCATCCGTGGGCTCTCCTATGCTGTTTCCGTAGAATAGAAGTGAATGGGAGTTATGGAGCATTGCACAGCAAGCTACGCCGTTTCCAGGCAGAAACAATATGGCTCGCTGTGCAAGTCATCTCCATTCACTGGTACGGCTGTTATGGAAGCCGCATAGCTCAGGGTTTTGGTCTGTTCCCGCAGGATGCCTAAGAAGTGTCCAGTGCCTTGTTTTATAAAGGATGGCTGGGCTACTGTACAAAATTAGCACTGACTCATGCCCCCCCCCCCCCCCCCCCTCCCATATCAGCGGTTTGAAGTCGGCTGCGTCGTCTCCATTGTTTACACTGGTCAATCTATCCGCACATTGCCCTATAGGAGGAGAGCAGGGTCTTATAGGAAACCTGATTTTTGTGTGTTTTTCCCTTGTATACAAAACTAATACAAAAAATATATATATACTGTATGAAGAGACCTGCTGACATGCACTTCGTCTGGCTAGTTTTAGTTCATAAAATGTTCCTTATCACTGTAATGTCAAACAAACTACAATTCGATCATATTATAAAACAGAGATGCTTTTGATACAGGGTTTTCATGTAATGTACCATTAAACACTACAAAACACACCCATGACAAATAAAAAAATACAGCAAAAACTCTGCCTATAAGGGCTCATGCACATGGCCGCATCTATTTTTCGGTCCGCAAAAAATACGGAATGCACACGGATGTCCCTTCAGCTGGCCCTTCATAGAAAAATACTATACTTGTCCGTAATGCGTAATGTTCTTTTTTTTTGAGGAAAGGAAATACGGAAACAGAATGCACACGGAGTACCTTCCGTTTTTTTGTGTGCACCCTAAACGGAAAAAAAAAAAACGGAACTGACACGGAGAGAAAATAAGTTTTATTTCAGTAATGCAAATTAAAAGGAATTGCATTAAAGGGGTTATTCCATCTTAGACAATGGGGGCATATCGCTTGGATATGCCCCCATTGTCTGATAGCTACAAGGAGAACGGAGCCGGGAGAGTTGTGGCTGGAGGACCCCGGGTTTCCCGAGGTCCGTCCACCACCAGGCGCAGCTCCCCGCCTCTCCCATTGAAATTAATTGGAGCGCACTGCGCATGCGCGGCCACCGCTCCCATTAATTTCTATGGGGCCGACGGAAATAGCCGAGCCAGCGCTCTGCTATTTTCGGCGGCTCCATAGAAATGAATAGAGGGCGGCTGCGCATGCGCAGTGCGCCCTCCTTAACTTTCTCCGCTCCGTTCTCCTTGTAGGTGCGGGTCCCAGAGGTGGGATCTGCACCTATCAGACAATGGGGGCATATCCTAGCGATATGCCCCCATTGTCTAAAATGGGATAACCCCTTTAACCCCTTAAGGACTCAGCCCTATTTCACCTTAAGGACTTGGCCATTTTTTGCAAATCTGACCAGTGTCACTTTAAGTGCTGATAACTTTAAAACGCTTTGACTTATCCAGGCCGTTCTGAGATTGTTTTTTCGTCACATATTGTACTTCATGACACTGCTAAAATTGGGTCAAAAAAGTTAATTTTTTTGCATAAAAAAATACCATATTTACCAAAAATTTTGAAAAATTTGCAAATTTCAAAGTTTCAGTTTCTCTACTTCTGTAATACATAGTAATACCCCCAAAAATTTTGATGACTTTACATTCCCCATATGTCTACTTCATGTTTGTAGCATTTTGGGATTGATATTTTATTTTTTGGGGATGTTATAAGGCTTAGAAGTTTAGAAGCAAATCTTGAAATTTTTCAGAAATTTACAAAAACCAAATTTTTAGGGACCACTACAGGTCTGAAGTCACTTTGCGAGGCTTACATAATAGAAACCGCCCAAAAATGACCCCATTCTATAAACTACACCCCTCAAGGTATTCAAAACTGATTTTACAAGCTTCGTTAACCCTTTAGGTGTTGCACAAGAGTTATTGGCAAATGGGGATGAAATTTGAGAATTTCATTTTTTTGCCTAATTTTCCATTTTAACCCATTTTTTCCACTAACAAAGCAAGGGTTAACAGCCAAACAAGACTGTATCTTTATTGCCCTGACTCTGCCGTTTACAGAAACACCCCATATGTGGCCGTAAACTACTGTACGGCCACACAGCGGGGCGTAGAGTGAAAGGTGCGCCGTATGGTTTTTGGAAGCCAGATTTTGCTGGACTGTTTTTTTGACACCATGTCCCATTTGAAGCCCCCCTGATGCACCCCTGGATTAGAAACTCCATAAAAGTGACCCCATCTAAGAAACTACACCCCTCAAGGTATTCAAAACTGATTTTACAAACTTTGTTAACCCTTTAGGTGTTGCACAAGATTTAATGGAAAATAGAGATACAATTTCAAAATTTCACTTTTTTGGCAGATTTTCCATTTTAATATTTTTTTTCCAGTAACAAAGCAAGGGTTAACAGCCAAACAAAACTCATTATTTATGGCCCTTATTCTGTAGTTTACAGAAACACCCCATATGTGGTCGTAAACCGCTGTACGGGCACACGGCAGGGCACAGAAGGAAAGGAATGCCATACGGTTTTTGGAAGGCAGGTTTTGCTGGACTGGTTTTTTTGACACCATGTCCCATTTGAAGCCCCCCTGATGCACCCCTAGAGTAGAAACTCCAAAAAAGTGACCCCATTTTAGAAAGTACGGAATAAGGTGGCAGCTTTGTTGGTACTAGTTTAGGGTACATATGATTTTTGGTTGCTCTATATTACACTTTTTGTGCGGCAAGGTAACAAGAAATAGCTTTTTTGGCACTTTTTTTTTTTTGTTATTTACAACATTCATCTGACAGGTTAGATCATGTGGTAATTTTATAGAGCAGGTTGTCACGGACGCGGTGATACCTAATATGTATACCTTTTTTTTATTTATGTAAGTTTTATACAATAACTTCATTTTTAAAACAAAAAAAAGTTTTAGTGTCTCCATAATCTAAGAGCCATAGTTTTTTCAGTTTTTGGGCGATTATCTTGAGTAGGGTCTCATTTTTTGCGGGATGAGATGACGGTTTAATTGGCACTATTTTGGGGTGCATATGACTTTTTGATCGCTTGTTATTACACTTTTTGTGACGTAAGATGACAAAAAATGGCTTTTTTTACACCGTTTTTATTTTTTATTTTTTACGGTGGTCACCTGAGGGGTTAGATCATGTGATATTCTTATAGAGCCGGTCGATACGGACGCGGCGATACCTAATATGTATACTTTATTTTTATTTATGTAAGTTTTACACAATGATTTCATTTTTGAAACAAAAAAAATCATGTTTTAGTGTTTCTTTAGTCTGAGAGCCATAGTTTTTTCAGTTTTTGGGCGATTATCTTGGGTAAGGTATGATTTTTGCGGGATGAGATGACGGTTTGATTGGTACTATTTTGGCATACATGTGACTTTTTTGATCACTTTTATTACCTTTTTTGGGAAGTAAGGTGGGCAAAATTTCAATTTTCTCATAGTTTTTATTTTTTTATTTTTATGGTGTTCACCGTGCGGGCAAAGTAACATGACCGTTTTATAGATCAGGTCGTTACGGACGCGGCGATACCTAATATGTGTAGTGTATTTTATTTTTTTAATTTTTATTCAGTGATGAATGTTTTTTTTTTATCTTAACTTTTTTTACTTTTTTTTACTTTTTTTTTGACCCAGACCCACTTGGTTCTGGAAGATCCAGTGGGTCTGATGTCTGTATAATACAGTACAGTACAATATATATTGTTCTGTACTGTATTTTACTTACACTGAACAGATCTATGCTTTTAGCACAGATCTGTTCAGCACCATGGACAGCAGGACGCCTGAGCAGGCGTCCTGTTGCCATGGGAACCCTCCCCGTCTGCTCAGAACTTCGCAGACGGGGAAGGGTAAGCACAGGGCTGAGGGGGGCTCTCTGGGGGCTCTCTCCCTCTCCATCGGGGGGCTGCAAAGGCACAGCAGCCCCCCGATGGAGAGGGAGGGAGCTCCCTGACCGACGACAGTTAACTTTTTCCATACAGCGGTCCGTACGGACCGCGGTATGGAAAGGGTTAAACGGCTGACATCTGCACAGATGTCAGCCGTTTATACCAGGGTGCCAGCAATGTGCTGGCACCCTGGTATAACCACTAGAAACCAACGATCATTCATGGGGAGGCGGGCGGGGGATCGCGATCCCGCCTGCCGCACCGCCCGCCTCCCGCACCGCCCCCACCGCATGCGACACCCCCCCCCCGCACCACCCGCCAGCATAAAATCGTGCAGGGGTGCAGGGGGGGGTGAAAAATATTGATTATAGGCACTCAAAAGTTTCTGATCCCCGCGGTCAGGGACCGCGGGCATCAGAAACTGCAAAAAGCGCAGCAAACCGCAGGTCTGAATTGACCTGCGGTTTGCTGCGATCGCCGACACGGGGGGGTCACATGACCCCCCCTGGCGTTGTCACAGGATGCCGGCTGAAGGATTTCAGCCGAAATCCCGTTCCGTTTAACCCCTCGGGCGCCGGAATACTGAGTTCAAGTTAGGACGTACCGGTACGCCCTGAGTCCTTAAGGACTCGGGAAATAGGGCGTACCGATACGCCCTGCGTCCTTAAGGGGTTAATGCAGCTTAAAATTCGAATTTCATGAAAAGGTTCAATATTCTAGGCTCAAAGTGTCACACTCTAGTCAGCGAATTAATCCATACCCCCTGAGCACAGGGTACCTCAAAATTGTGACTTTGGGGTTTCATAAGCTGTAAGCCATAATCATCCAAATTATAACAAATAAAGGCTTGAAATATCTCGCTTTGCCTGTAATGAGTCTATCTCATATGTTAGTTTCACCTTTTAAGTTGCATTTCTGAAATAAATGAACTTTGCACGATATTCTAATTTTTCAAGTTTCACCTGTATTTATAAGAAATAGCCAGAACCAAAAAATAATTCTACAACAGCTATCCAGGTAAAATGTACAAATCCCAGCTACACTATAGCAAATTATAGTTTAAATAAATTACAGCATGATTATTGTTGGGAAGCCAGAAAATGAAAAGAGAAACCTAGAAAACATTGCGATTGAGCTGAGACTAAATGCTGATGGTGCTTGGTCAATGATCACAGAACCAAGACCATCATTAGTACTAAAGCAAAACCTGCTTTCATCACTGAACACTATTGCTTGCCATTGATGGCTGCAGAGGGTCAGCGGCCATTAGCTACCATGGGCATTCTCATCTGGTATTTGTGGAGGGAACATTCACCAGCCTTCAGTATGTCCAGGACATCAAGGAAGCAGTCCTACTGCCTTTTTGACTCGGGTAGGAGACATGAGGGGAGATTTATCAAACTGGTGTAAAGTAGAACTGGCTTAGTTGCCTATAGCAACCAATCAGATGCCACCTTTCATTTTCCAAAGGAGCTGTGAAAAATGAAAGGCGGCATCTGATTGGTTGCTATGGGCAACTAAGCAAGTTCTACTTCACACCAGTTTGATAAATCTCCCCCATGGTGTTCCAACAAGATAATGCCCACCTACACACTGCCAGTGCTACACACTGTGCTCTTCAGGGTATCCTGCAGCTCCCTTGGTCAGCTCAATCACCAGATCTCTCCCCCATCAAGAATGCCTGGGACTGGATTCGGGCGACAGCTCTCCCATGTACAGCATCCAACAACCACTGGCTGAACTACGAGTCCAAGTTGAAAGAGTTAATAGTTACTATGGAACTATAAACTATGAAAGAGCTTGGAATGACATGCCACATGAGGATATACAGCATCTGTAAGATCGTCACCATTGCAGAGTGGCAGCCAGTAATAATGTAACCTTACCTCAACATATACCCTGCTGCAGAACATAAAAAATAAAGGGTGCACCATTTTGGTTGTGTGATCATTGACTGAGCACCACTAGCAGTATAAACTTTGTTAATCTCCATTAAACAGTACCCAACCTTTCAACAAACTTTGCAATAATCAACAGTGGAGTGTGTATAAATGAGGAATAATACTATTTCTGGTGTAAATGAGGAATAATACTATTTCTGGCATTTTTTAGCAGTTTTCTCTAATGTACGCTAGATCTTTGCAGTTTTCCCAGATATAGTGGGTGGAGACTAGCTTCCATCCACTGCACACAGAGTAGAGGAGAATTTGCTTCCTAACTTTCCAAAACTCACTCAGAAGCCCTAGGATCATGGAGGACATTACAGAAAAGTACTGATCTTTGTGGATGTGAATAAAGCATTTGAACCGACACAGAAACCGTTGATTTAGCTGCAGTCTCTTTGGTTTCTCTTCTGGTATCCTTTCTCCTTCAGCTCTTGCTCACTCCTCCATTCTCAACAGACTAGTGTGGAATGATGAAGTCTGAGCCTCAGTGAGAAGACTGCGGTCATTGTCTCACCAAGACAGATTTCTCATAAATTTCAGATGCAAACTCATTTTAGAAAAGGGGGAGGGACTTTGTTTCCCACAAAGTACTATTGATTTATGTGAAGTTGTCTGAAAAATTAGCAACCATTTAAAGAGGACTTGTCACAACAAAATGCAATGCTATCTGACAGCACCATGTTATAGACCAAGAGGAGCTGAGCAGATTTGACGTATAGTTTTGTGGGAAAAGATTCAGTAAAACTTGTAATTTACACATTTACATCTCTGCTTTCTGTATTTCCTGTGAATACCTATCGGTTCAGGAGGGAGGTGTTATCAGTGATTGATGACAATGTGTGTGTATACAGTGATAGCTGTCTGTCACTGATAACACTTCCCTCCTGTACCAATAGCTCTTCACAGGAAGTGGAAAAAGCAAAGATATAAATGCGCTAGCTCACGCATCGCGAGATTACGGCGCTCTAGCTTTCTGACATCAGGGAGCAAGGAGGAGATTCTGAGGATGCGGGGCGGTGCTGGGCTCCTTAACGCTGGACTCATCTCAGGGACAGGACACTCAGATTAATTTGCATATGTATCAAATAGTTTTTGTTTTTTTTACACAATAAAAGCACACAGGACAACCCATGTCCTCAGCTCTATACACAAAATCCTGGTGACAAGTTCCCTTTAAGGGGGATGTTATAAGACTATAAAGAAACCATGGCTGCCTCTTCAAGAAACGGCACCACTCTATAGGCAGTGTCTGGTAGTACAGCTCAGTTCCTTTCACTTGGGTTTGAGCTGCAATACAAAACATAGCCAAGGGGGGGGGGGGGGGCGTGGCCTGCTCGCTAATGGCGCCGGACGCTTAGAGCTGAAGCTCCGCTCCTAGTACCCTACACCGGCTCTCACAGCAACTATCTGGACGGCATTTGTGTCATACAGAGTCCCTCTGCAGTGCTGCTATCATGGGCAAGCTACGGAAGCGGCAAGCGCCGAAGAAACTTACAGAATTCTTCTCCCTGGCGGCGTCATGCAGCCCGGCACAAGTAAGCGCGCCGACCCTGTCCTCTCCTGCAGCCTCCTCCCCGGCATCATCCTCGAGAGCCTCCTTGGGCCCTGCTGAATCCCCTCGGCTTCTACCCCCTACCGAGCCACTTACCACTGACTTCATGCGCACCATGCTGGAGTCACTCCGTTCCTCCATAAAGGAGGATATTTCATGCGCCTTGAAAGAGTTAAGGCGCGAACTCCACAGCCTGGGAGACCGCACTGCGCACATGGAGGGAAAGATGTCTGAGTTTGCCACCTCGCATAACTCACTAATAGAAGCGCATGAGGCACTAGAGGAGGAGGTGGTAGCCCTGAGAGCAAAGATGCAAGATTTGGAGGATCGCCACAGGCGAAACAATGTGAGAATAAGGGGCGTACCGGAGGCAGTTGGCCCTGAGGGATTGGGCCCCCTTCTCAAGGGACTGATTAAAGAAGCACTACCTGCTGTCTCAGAAGCAGATCTCATTGTGGACCGCATCCATCGGGTTCCTAAACCTAAAAATCTGGATCCATCTCTTTCCCGCGATGTGATAGCAAGGATCCACTTCTACCACATCAAGGATCAGTTTCTCAGAGCTCTGCGGCACAATCCTGCTCCATCTCCGTCCTTTGCAGGGATCACAATTTATCCGGATCTATCAGCAGCCACCATGGCTAAGAGGAGGGAGTTCTCTCAAGTAACGAAAGTCCTGCGGGATCAGCAGATTCGGTACCGATGGGGTTTTCCAGTAAAATTAATAGTGATGCATAAAGGCGCCCAGCACCTCTGGAGCTCCCCTCAAGAAGCGGCGCTCATTTTGCAAAAATGGGGTCTACTACCGGATTTCCAGCAGAAAAGGAATGGAGACTCCAACAAGCCAGATAAGATCTCCCCTGATTGGGAAACTGTTTGAAACTTTTCATGTCCTGTCCCTACTGATTCATCAGGGTTCTAGGGAAGCGGTACGCATGCGAGATTGTCATCCGCATTTTTACTTCTCCCCCCCTGCGGTCTGCCATAACATCTCTGCAGACCTCCTCGTTACCCGTTATGGACACCGAGGTTTTATGCGGGATCCGCCCGCTTTTGTTTGCAAATGTTTAAGTTGTACTTGTATTTTCCTACTCTTTATTGTTTGTTCTAAGGCGTACTATATTTGGAATAATTACATTCTTGGGGCTCTAATTTTGAACACCTGTACAGCAGAAGTCAGTCTTTATTTCACACTGTATCCTATAATTGGGTTCTATGGGGCTAAAGATCCTCTCTAACAATGTGAGAGGCCTGAACTCTCCCTTCAGGCGATCTCAACTTTGGTCTGATATTGTAAAAGCTCGCTGTGATGTGGTTCTGGTACAGGAGTCTCACTTGATGGAGAGGGATCAGCATAGATGTGCTCACAGGCTCTTTCCTCATATGTTCTTTTCTCCCTCAGTTAAACGGCGTAAAGCTGGTACGTTTATTGGGGTCAGAGCCTCGGTAACATTCACTCTTCATCACTCTGTGTCAGATTCACATGGTAGGTTTGTTATATTAGTATGTTCTATTAATGAAGGGGTAAGGAAAAGAATTCCAAAAAAGGAGTGTTAATCAAAGAGCTATTTGGATGGAAGTCCAAAAGATCTTAGAGTAACTGCAGGGCGCCAGAGGAAGGAAAGACAATCACCATGAAACAGGGCGGTAGGAGGCTGCCGGTAGGGACTGTATATGTAGAGAGAACTGCTACATACGTAAATACAGTTAAAGAAAAAAGAAACCAAAAGAAAAAACAGCCACAAGAAAAGGCGCCAACCCACTATTGGTCACTGATTGATAATTGGAATGGAAATTGGGAAGAGAAATTTAAGCATGTGCATAAGTATAATCGTAAAATATATTCCCACCTAGAATAAATAGGATGATTCATAGGATAACATCAATATAATAAAAAGGTTGTAAGAGCTGAAATTGTGAACAGATAACTCACTTCACCAGGGAGGTCTTTTGTGGGATAAGCTCAAGATACCCACAAACTCAACCTCCCTCGCCTGGATCGCTTGTAGTATTTTAGGAAGAACGGCAGTCCCACAGTTGACACTTCTGGCAAATTCCTTTATTGATATCGCAGGTAGGCTCAACGCGTTTCGGGGGTGTTACCTCATACCCCCTTCATCAGGAGAAAATTACAATTTGTATATAAAAAATAATAATAAAATTATGAAATCCATAATTTGATTTTTTTTTAATATACAAATTGTGATTGCTTCTTATAGTGGATAGTGGGGACCCATCGTAATCGAGGAAGAAATGTGGCGGGAAAAAAAATCCTGAATGATCGTGATTGGCAATCACTTAAACGTTTGGTGAAATAAAATCGAAGAAAAACAACAGTAGAACTCAGGGCTATGTTTAATAGTGAAAGTAAGACCATTTCCACACGCACAATGCAAAGGGAACTCAAGGGATTGGGACTGAACAGCTGTGTAGCCGTAAGAAAACCACTAATCAGTGAGGCAAACCATAAAAAAAGGCTTCAATTTGCTAGGGAGCATAAAGATTGGACTCTGTAGCAATGGAAGAAGGTCATGTGGTCTGATGAGTCCAGATTTACCCTGTTCCAGAGTGATGGGCGTATCAGGGTAAGAAGAGAGGCAGATGAAGTGATGCACCCATCATGGCTAGTGCCTACTGTACAAGCCTGTGGGGGCAGTGCTAGGATCTGGGGTTGCTGCAGTTGGTCAGGTCTAGCTTCATATTAGGGGTGCGCTCTCCAGAGGTCCAAGGTTTCTTCCCCTACTATACTCCATCAGGTATTGATCTGTTATCTGCTGTTATTAGGCTTTATATGGGCCTCATTATGCAATTGGCTTTCTATGCTATTATTTTTGTTACCCTTCTTTGGCTGTTGTAACTTCTGTGGTTCTTGCCTGCATTGTTTTACCTGGATCATTGTAACATACTCCCTCTTCTGGCTTGCTGAGGAGGTCTTTAGGTCTTCTCATACATGTTGCTGCTAAGCCATAAGGAGTGGTTTTCAGGGGGTATTGTTACCTTGTGCACCTACTGGTGAGCTGCTGATTCGCAAGCACTAACTGCATTGCTGCTATTCAATATCCATACAATAATTTATTTATATGTTGTCCTTTATGATGTCATCTAATAACATTTATTATCATCATATATGTGTGTTTCTGTTTTTGGTAATATCAGGTCTAGCTTCAGCAACAGTATGTGCTCCAAGAATGAGGTCAGCTGACTACCTGAACATACTGAATGACCAGGTTATTCCATCAATGGATTTTTTTTCCCCCTGATGGCACGGGCATATTCCAAGATGACAATGCTAGGATTCATCGGGCTCAAATTGTGAAAGAGTGGTTCAGGGAGCATGAGACATCATTTTCACACATGGATTGGCCACCACAGTGTCCAGACCTTAACCCCATTGAGAATCTTTGGGATGTGCTGGAGAAGGCTTTGCGCAGCTGTCAGACTCTACCATCATCAATGCAAGATCTTGGTGAAAAATTAATGCAACACTGGATGGAAATAAATCTTGTGACGTTGCAGAAGCTTATCGAAACAATGCCACAGCGAATGTGTGCCTTAATCAAAGCTAAAGGCGGTCCAACAAAATATTTTTGGTGGCAACTTTTTTTTTTGAGACGGGCAGTGTATTTCTCTTCCCAATTATCGATCAGTGTTCAATAGTGGGTTGGCGCCTTTTCTTGTGGCTGTTTTTTCTTTTGGTTTCTTTTTTATTTTAAGGTCTGCTATTACAGCTAGATTCCATTGAACTCAATATGGCTGAAAAAAAAAAAACACTACCTAGCTGGTGTGTGTATATATATATATATTCTGTTTGTTTTATACTTGTTTTATTGTCCTGATGAAGGGGGTAATTCACCCCCGAAACGCATAGACGTATTAAAGCCATTTTAACTACACGCTTCATCTATATGGTACCCTTGGCAGTGCCTGCAGAAGAGGTTCATCCGTTTTTTATCCGGCACAAGTTTTATTTCCACTCTAGCTCCCGTACGTATTTGGGCGCAGGCAGGAACCCAAGCTGCAGCCAAGCACCCGTCCGCTGGTCGGGATATACACCAGCAAGAGCCTATACAGCTGTTGTAACTATCTCACAACAACCTCTGGTAAGCAAATTTTATACGCATATACATCAATATTGTCAGCAGTACCACACATTGCTGGCACATGGGGGGGGGGGGGGGGGGGGGCTGTTATTGCTGGCACATGGGGAGGGGGGGCTGTTATTGCTGGCACATATGGGGGGGGGGGGCTGTTATTGCTGGCACATATGGGGGGGGCTTGCTCTTAATGCTGGCACATGATTGGGGGGGTTGCTCTTAATGCTGGCACATGATTGGGGGGGTTGCTCTTAATGCTGGCACATGATTGGGGGGGTTGCTCTTAATGCTGGCACATGATTGGGGGGGTTGCTCTTAATGCTGGCACATGATTGGGGGGGTTGCTCTTAATGCTGGCACATGATTGGGGGGGTTGCTCTTAATGCTGGCACATGATTGGGGGGGTTGCTCTTAATGCTGGCACATGATTGGGGGGGTTGCTCTTAATGCTGGCACATGATTGGGGGGGTTGCTCTTATTGCTGGCACATGATTGGGGGGGTTGCTCTTATTGCTGGCACATGATTGGGGGGGTTGCTCTTGTTACTGGCACACAGGGATGGACTGGGACAATAAAGTGGCCCTGGACTTCAGCCAGACCGGCCCACTTTATTTTTCCCAAACACACTAAAAAAAAAACATGTGAATGGCACTGTAATGGAGGGGATCTGTGGATGGCACTGTTATGGAGGGGATCTGTGGATGGCACTGTTATGGAGGGGATCTGTGGATGGCACTGTTATGGAGGGGATCTGTGGATGGCACTGTTATGGAGGGGATCTGTGGATGGCACTGTTATGGAGGGGATCTGTGGATGGCACTGTTATGGAGGGGATCTGTGGATGGCACTGTTATGGAGGGGATCTGTGGATGGCACTGTTATGGAGGGGATCTGTGGATGGCACTGTTATGGAGGGGATCTGTGGATGGCACTGTTATGGAGGGGGATCTGTGGATGACACATACCGTATATAGCATCTTATGCTATGTGTCATCCACAGATCCCCCTCCATAAGTGTCATCCACAGATCCCCCTCCATAACAGTGTCATCCACAGATCCCCCTCCATAACAGTGTCATCCACAGATCCCCCTCCATAACAGTGCCATCCACAGATCCCCCCCATAAGTGTCATCCACAGACCCCCCCCCCCCCATAAGTGTCATCCACATGACAGACCCCCCCCCCCATAACAGTGCCATCCACGGATCCCCCTCCCTATAACAGTGCCGTCATCCATAGATCCCCCTCCCCGCCACTCACATCTCACAGTAGTATACATTAATAAATCGGTATCCGATCCGGCTGCAGTGCAGGCTGCAGACAGTAACTTTAATTTTAACACAGGCAGCGCTCATCTCATCTCTTTAGTCTTTACTACAGTACCTTACAGGCTTACATTCATTCAGCTCCCGCCTCCAGCCTGAGCCTCCAGTAACAAGTGCGGGCGGCAGCGCTCACTCACTGACGTCACGCGCCTGCGCCGCCTAGTGGGAGGAGCAGGCGTGTGACATCAGTGAGTGAGCGCCGCGCCGCCGCCCCCACACTGCCCTGCTGTTACTGGAGCTTTACCCCCCTGCCCCTGATGGCGGCCCTGGCCCTGGCCGGCCCATAATTCGATCGGCCCACCGGGATTCTCCCGGTACTCCCGATGGCCAGTCCATCGCTGCTGGCACATGATTGGGGGCACTATAGGGGCATCTACTGAGGCCACAAAGAAGGGGTATTTTATATGGGCGCTCTGTACAGTACAATTTTATACTAGGACACATTATGGTGGGTACTATGGGGAAGGGGGGAGAGGAGTACTATGGGGTCATCTACAGGGGGCACTAAGAAAGAAGTATTTTATACTTGCAAATTATGGGGGACACTGAGGGCATCTACTGGAGCATTTTATACTGGTACATTATGGGGGGCACTAGGAGGAAGGAGGGTGTGGAGCACTTTGTGGGTATTTACTGGGGGCACTATATAGGGGTATTTTATACTGCACATTATGGGGGCACTATGGGGACATTAGCTCACCTGGGGGGATTACAAGGGGGTATTTTTTGCACATTATAAGAATTATTTCTACTGGGGGGCATTATGGTGGGCTTTATTACTCCCCCATGGTATGACCCCCTAGTATCAGCACCAGCCTCTCCCTGCTCTGCTATCCCTCTGCCCCTTCTCCAAATTCTTATTATGAAATCTTTCTCATTAGGATAAAACACAACATCAGCTCCGCCGAGCCCCCGGCCAAAGTGTTGAAGTGGTGTCCGAGATCCCCAAGGGCCAAGCCAAGTAATTGTAAGTTTTCATGTGAAATATGTTTATGTTATACACATATAGCCTACACTGTGCCACACAAAATACAGTATACCGCTACACTGTGTAGTCTGTTCTATAAGCACCATTGTTTTGTGGCGGCGGACAGAAAATAATCTGGAAGTGCCCCTCCAGAGACCAGGCTCTGGATCCGCCACTGGATCAATGTTTGGCGCCAAAGGAAAGGTTTGCAGATGGGACATCAGAAGCAAGTGTGGAAAGCTCAAAAGCCACATCCCACTATATATATTTTTTTAAACTCACCATCTTTTACTTAGAGGAAAAAAAAGTTTAGAAAAAATAAAAAAACACACACACACACACACACACCTGAATACTACAAGCTTTCAAAACATTCAGTTTAAAAATGTCCCAATAAATCCAAGCCCTTTACTGATCATTTAGTCTCTGACGTATGTTTCGAGATTTCACATTTTCTAGCTTCCTTTTCTTGAACACGGAGACTCCAGCTGCTGAGTCACCAAGGGATGTGATGGTTTTTTCTTTAAACTTCACTTTTGGCTCTTGCTCCACATCAGGTACAGAGACAGTGGGGTCATCATATTCCACATGCGGTAGCTCCAAATCCACATTCTCACTATAGGGAAAGAAATATTCTCCAGTGAAAACTATTAAGAAATTACGTTCAGAAAATCAGAAATTCATAATTATTTTTTTTATATACACAGGAAGTTTTAGAAAAGTCCATGAACGTGTGGTTTGGAAGGACACGTGATAATATATATCCCTTATCTTGCATTATCTGAAGAGCTGCAGGTCTAAAATAAGGAAATCTAATTCCCTGCGGCTACCTCCAGAGCCAATGGATAACGGGACTACAGAAAGTATCTCCAAATCAGGGAATAGCGTAGCATTGTACTTAAAGGGTTGTCCAGGAGAAGAAAAATCTGGCAGCTTTCTTACTAAAAGAGCACCATAGGTTGTGTGGTATTGCAGCTGAGCTCCATTGAAGTGAATGGGGCAGAGTTGCAATACAACGCACACAACCTAATCATCATCATTACTAATAGACAACTGTGGTGCTGTTTTTGGAAGAAAGCAGCCATGTTTTTCTTATCCTAGACCACCCCTTTAAATGTACGCATTGTGTGTCCTGCCTTTAGGTAAGCGTGAAATAGGCTTGTTGGAATGCCATCCATGTTGTACTTTAAAAGTTTTTCCCACCATAAGAATTTATTGGCTATCTGCAGGCTAGGATATAAGTATCTGAGTGCCGGGGATCCAACCCATCAATGACAACAATGGGGTCTCAAAGATCCAAGAAGGAATGGAGACAGGATCATGAGTATGAGCTACCTCTCCATTCAACTCAAAGACTACCGAAGAGATGACAAGTAGTGCTGGATGTCTCCAGCAGTCCCATAGAGTTGACTGGATGAGTAGCACACATGCACAACCATCTCTCCATTCATTCCAGGACCCCATTATTGTGATCGGTGGAATAGACAATAAGTCCTTATGGAGGGACACCCCCTTTAACACTACAGGACACTGTATTTTCTTCATCATTACTTACTATGGGTCTTCCTCTTCTTGAACAGTCGCCCATGCTCCATATGGATTAGCCTTAGTTGGTTTGCGAGCGGCAGGCTGTGGGGTAGGGGTAGGGGTAGGATCTTTTTTTTCCTCCTCCGCTTCCTCTTGTTGTTTGCTTTCAGGTTCAGATACCTCATCGCTGTCTGATTTGGTCTCCTTTTTAGTCTGTAACAGGCAAAATGATGATATGAAAATATCTAATCACAACAATTCCGCATAAAATTTACTTTTTGCATTAACCCCTTCAGGACCGGGCTCATTTTCACCTTAAGGACCAGGCCATTTTTTGGAAATCTGACCAGTGTCACTTTAAGTGCTAATAACTTTAAAACGCTTTGACTTATCCAGGCTATTTTGACTTATCCAGGCCATTCTGAGATTGTTTTTTCGTCACATATTGTACTTTATGACACTGGTAAAATGAAGTAAAAGAAATTTTTTTTTTTGCACAAAAAAAAAAACCTAATTTACCAAAAATTTGGAAAAATTTGCAAATTTCAAAGTTTCAGTTTCTCTACTTCTGTAATACATAGTAATACCCCAAAAAATTGTGATGACTTTACATTCCCCATATGTCTACTTCATGCTTGAATTATTTTGGGAATGATATTTTATTTTTTGGGGATGTTATAAGGCTTAGAAGTTTAGAAGCAAATCTTGAAATTTTTCCGAAATTTACAAAAACTAAATTTTTCTAGGGACCAGTTCAGGTCTGAAGTCACTTTGCGAGGCTTACATAATAGAAACCACCCAAAAATGACCCCATCTAAGAAACTACACCCCTCAAGGTATTCAAAACTGATTTTGCATACATTGTTAACCCTTTAGGTGTTGCACAAGAGTTATTGGCAAATGGGGAGGAAATTTGAGAATTTCATTTTTTTGTCTAATTTTTCATTTTAACCCATTTTTTCCACTAACAAAGCAAGGGTTAACAGCCAAACAAGACTGTATCTTTATTGCCCTGACTCTGCCGTTTACAGAAACACCCAATATGTGGCCGTAAACTACTGTACGGCCACACAGCGGGGCGTAGAGTGAAAGGTGCGCCGTTTGGTTTTTGGAAGGCTGATTTTTATGGACTGGTTTATTTACACCATGTCCCATTTGAAGCCCCCTGATGCACCCCTAGAGTAGAAACTCCCTAAAAGTGACCCCATCTAAGAAACTACACCCCTCAAGGTATTCAAAACTGATTTTACAAACTTTGTTAACCCTTTAGGTGTTGCACAAGATTTAATGGAAAATAGAGACACAATTTCAAAATTTCACATTTTTGGCAGCTTTTCCATTTTAATATTTTTTTTCCAGTTACAAAGCAAGGGTTAACAGCCAAACAAAACTCATTATTTATGGCCCTGATTCTGTAGTTTACAGAAGCACCCCATATGTGGTCGTAAACCGCTGTACGGGCACACGGCAGGGCGCAGAAGGAAAGGAATGCCATACGGTTTTTGGAAGGCAGGTTTTGCTGGACTGTTTTTTTTGACACCATGTCCCATTTGAAGCCCCCCTGATGCACCCCTAGAGTAGAAACTCCCTAAAAGTGACGCCATCTAAGAAACTACACCCCTCAAGGTATTCAAAACTGATTTTACAAACGTTGTTAACCCTTTAGGTGTTCCACAAGAATAAATGGAAAATAGAGATTAAATTTCAAAATTTCACTTTTTCGGCAGATTTCCCATTTTAATATTTTTTTTCCAGTAACAAAGCAAGGGTTAACAGCCAAACAAAACTCTTTTTTTATGGCCCTGATTCTGTAGTTTACAGAAACACCCCATATGTGGTCGTAAACTGCTGTACGGGCACACGGCAGGGCGCAGAAGGAAAGGAACACCATATGGTTTCTGGAAGGCAGATTTTGCTGGATTGTTTTTAGACACCATGTCCCATTTAAAGCCCCCTTATTCACCCCTAGGTTAGAAACTCCAAAAAAGTGGCCCCATTTTGGAAACTACGGGATAAGGTGGCAGTTTTGTTGGAACTATTTTAGGGTACATATGATTTTTGGTTGCTCTATATTACACTTTTTTGTGAGGCAAAGTAACAAAAAATAGAAATTCTGAAATTTCATCTCCATTTGCCATTAACTCTTGTGGAACACTTAAAGGGTTAACAAAGTTTGTAAAATCAGTTTTGAATACCTTGAGGGGTGTAGTTTCCAAAATGGGGTCATTTTTTGGAGTTTATACTCTAGGGGTGCATCGGGGGGGCTTCAAATGGGACATGGTGTCAAAAAACCAGTCCAGCAAAAACTGCCTTCCAAAAACCATATGGCGCTCCTTTCCTTCTGCGCCCTGCCGTGTGGCCATACAGCAGTTTACGACCACATATGGGGCATTTCTATAAACTAAAGAATCAGGGCAATAAATATTGAGTTTTGTTTGGCTGTTAACCCTTGCTTTGTTATGGGAAAAAATGAATTAAAATGGAAAATTTGCCAAAAAATAGCTGTTTTGGCACTGTTTTTATTTTTTATTATTTACAACGTTCATCTGACAGGTTAGATCATGTGCTATTTTTATAGAGCAGGTTCTTACGGACGTGACGATACCTAATATGTATACTTTTTTATTTATTTAGGTTTTACACAATAATATCATTTTTGACACAAAAAAAAAAACATGTTTTAGTGTCTCCATAGTCTGAGAGCCATAGTTTTTTCAGTTTTTTTGGCGATTGTCTCAGGTTGGGTATCATTTTTGCGGGATGAGATGACGGTTAGATTGGTACTATTTTGGGGTGCATATGACTTTTTGATCGCTTGCTATTACACTTTTTGTGATGTAAGGTAACAAAAAAATAGCTTTTTTGACACCGTTTTTAATTTAATTTTTTTTACAGTGTTCACCTGAGGGGTTAGGTCATGTGGTATTTTTATAGATCAGGTTCTTACGGACATGGCAATACCTAATATGTCTACCTTTTTATAATTTATCAGGGTTTTACACAATAATATTTTTGAAACAAAAAAAAAAATCATGTTTTAGTATCTCCATAGTCTGAGACGCATAGTTTTTTTATTTTTTGGGCCATTGTCTCATGTAAGGGCTCATTTTTTGCGGGATGAGGTGACGGTTTGATTGGTACTTTTTTGGCGTACATGCGACTTTTTTGATCACTTTTATTACCTTTTTTGGGAAGTAAGGTGGGCAAAATTTCAATTTCCTCATAGTTTTTATTTTTTTATGGTGTTCACCGTGCGGGGAAAGTAACATGACCGTTTTATAGATCAGGTCGTTACGGACGTGGCGATACCCAATATGTGTAGTGTATTTTATTTTTTTTATTTTTATTCAGTGATAAGTGTTTTTTTGAAACTTTACTTTTTTCACTTTTTTTCACTTTTTTTTTGACCCTGACCCACTTGGTTCTTGAAGATCCAGTGGGTCTGATGTCTGTATAATACAGTACAGAACAATATATTTTGTACTGTACTGTATTTTACTTACACTGAACAGATCTATGCTTTTAGCACAGATCTGTTCAGCACCATGGACAGCAGGACGCCTGAGAGGCGTCCTGTTGCCATGGGAACCTTCCCCGTCTGCTCAGTACTGGTCAGAACTGCGCAGACGGGGGAAGGGTAAGCACAGGGCTGAGGGGGGCTGCAAAGGCACAGCAGCCCCCCGATGGAAGAGGGAGGGAGCTCCCTGCGCTGTTAACCTTTTCCATACAGCGGTCCGTACGGACCGCTGTATGGAAAGGGTTAAACGGCTGACATCGCATCGCAGATGTCAGCCGTTTATACCAGGGTGCCAGCAATGTGCTGGCACCCTGGTATACCCACTAGACACCAACGATCATTCAAGGGGAGGCGGGCGGGGGATCGCGATCCCGCCTGCCGCACCGCCCGCCTCCCGCACCTTACCGCACCTCCGCACCGCCTGCGACACCCCCCCTGCACCACCCGCCCACATAATATCATTCAGGGGTGCAGGGGGGGTGAAAAAGCTTTATTTTAGACATACTAAAGTTTCTGATCCCCGCGGTCAGGGACCGCGGGGATCAGAAACTGCAGAAAGCGCTACAAACCGCAGGTCTGAATTGACCTGCGGTTTGCAGCGATCGCCGACATGGGGGGGGGGGGGGGGGTCACAGGACCCCCCTCGGCATTGACCCAAGGTGCCCGGTTGTGTGTGACAGCCGGGATCTCAGCGCTGTCACCATGTCTGCAGACATGGTGACAGTTTATGCCATGACGTGTATACTCATCATGGAGCGCTAAGTAGCAGTGCGCCATGACGAGTATACTCGTCATAGGTCGGGAATATTTTCACACTATCTCCTTCTCTGATCGCTTCCCTGACAGGAATTGGGGCGATCAGAGAAGGAGAAGCACATAGTCCCTCCCTAACCCCCCCTTACCTGCCCTGATGCGCTGCGATTGGTCCCTCTGCAGTAATGGACCAATCACAGCGATCGCGGGCGGGTCAGAGCGCCTATACAGTGCCTGCCGGCTTCTCTGGTTGCCTAGCAACCCCAGCTTCACTGAAGCTTCAGCGCTTCGCTCCCTGCGCTGACAGTGAAAGCCGATCACGTACATGCACGTGGGGATGCGGTGAGGCACCACATTCCCCCACGTACATGTACGTGATGTTGCGTGAAGGGGTTAAGGTGAAATAGATTAATACTACATAAATGATACGAAATTGTATTTTACAGTTTTTATACTGATCTACAATAGCCGTCAAATTATATTCAAATTATATTCAAGCGGTAAGGAAATAAATAAGAACATGGACCCAATGTGTGGATTGCAAAACTGGATCAATGAAAGTCTCCACAGGAAGGTCTGCGTAGTGGAGGTACTGTCTGAAGGAAAACGGATTACAGCAGAATACCTACCTAATGACAGGTTTGTCAGGCAAGTAATGATCTTCAAATGCGCAGTGGCATTATGATAACAGTGACCCCCGGGGCCATACTGGGGGGCAAGAAAACATGCCTACCACCATCATCAGCCTGGACGTGGAACCTACTTATGGGTAAGTATAGGTTGAGATCATTGCATGCTGATGCAACACCATTAAAGTGGACCTGTCACCATGATATGCTGCCCCATTTAAAGGGCAGCATGTTAAAAGGACAGGTTTGCACCCTGCAGTCCTGTTGGCCCACTGTTGGCTTGTGAATGAGAGAAACATCATAATGAAGTGGAATTGTGTTTACCCTTACCTCAAAATTGATTTTAGGTGTCTGTGCAACTGTAGGAGTCTGTGTGGTATCTTCTGATGGCTGGGACTCCTCAGAAGTCGAGTCCGTAGTTCCTTCTGGGTTTGCAGCCTCTTGCTCTTTTGCTGCAGGGACGTCTGTAACATCTGAGGAATCTTTCTTATCATCCCCAGGGGGAGGGGGCAGATTGTTATCAAAGTCATCTGGTTTGTCCCATCTGGATTCTGTTGAGATGAAACCTATGTAAGTGACAGCAAATATCAAATAACAGCCAGGCTGGGGTAACAACAAGGAGCCCTTACCTCCAGTCTCAGAATTGTAGTAATAGGTGTAACCCTCTTCTGAGACTCCTTCTACCCATCCAGATTTGCCCTCCTTCTAATAAAATATATTGAATGAAAGAGAAAAAAAATATAAAAATCAGATGACAATGTGTAGTACATGGCTATTCCTAACTTACAGCTTGCACCACAATAGCTTATAGATTACAATTTAGAAATTGCTTATTCAAGAGGTTGTCTTATGAAAACCTCCCCCATCCATATGCCCCTCCTCTGATGAGACAACCCCTTTAATTAAAGCTAGTCATTCAACATTCAATTGTGGAAGGTACATCCTGCCAATGTCACTTCTACTGACATCCGGACGCCAGGTGATGGGAAGAGAGTCCAACTATTTAGATTTTAACCATCAGATCCTTTGTAGATGAGACTCCTGAATGGGGGACACTCCTCTATTCACTTACAATTTCCTAATGGAGCAGTTGAAAATGATGTTTTAATCCATTATAGGGGTTGTCTCATCATAAAGTCTGATGGCCGATAAGCAATCAAAGTCAGATCAGTGTAGGATTCGGTGTAGGTCTTGTTCCTGTCCTAGCGATATGCCACCAATGTCCAAGATGAGAAAACCTTTTTAACAATTCAGTTATTACCTTGTCATTCTTCTCCTTAAATCCCTCTGGCTCCTCCCACTGAGATTCTGAAAAAAGGGATAAAAAGGGATGTAATGTTTTTTCCTGAACTAATAGAAATAAAAGAAAACTAAAATATCTGGACATTGAGTAATGAATTACTACTTGTATCAAAAGTGAAAGTTTCTTTCATCATCATCTTAAGGGATGAGCGAATTTCATATTTTGAAATTAGTTTTCGGTTCGTGTTGTGGTATTTACTAAATTGGGTTATGGATTCCGTTACCACAGACCATAACAGAAGGCCTTTAGAGGCACTCCGTCCTAATAAGAGGTCTATGGCCTGCATAACTGATTTGTCCGGTTTCCGTTATGCAGAAGAGGACTCCAGCATAGCGGAAACCGGACGGATCCATTATGCAGGCCACAGACTTCTATTATGAAGGAATGAACAACGGAATGCCTCTAAAGGCATTCGGTTATGGTCCATGGTAACGGAATCCATAACGCAATTTAGTAAATACCACAACACGAACCGAAAACGAATTTCAAAAATACGAAATTCGCTCATCCCTAATCATCATCATTACTAATAGACTTAGTAACACAGCAGTAACCATTATTCTGGAAAAACTACTTAAAAGGGGGGAATACTCATATTTACTATAAATATATTAAGTTACATCTGATTCTTAACTAAAATACAGTAAAGCAGTTTCATGATCCAAAACAAACTGGGCTCGGGGGCAGCTGTGGATCCCATCTAAAAGTTACCAAATAAAATGACTACAGGTGAGCGAGTCTCCTGGAGAATGTGAATTGCATAATACTCCTTTGGAAAAGTTGGTACATAAAAATACACACAAATACCTCCTGTCAATAAATTGTAGAAATATGGGTACCCTTCTGGAGAGCGCGATTTCGTCCACTGCCTTTTAGCGTGGTATTTTTCTATGGCGTCTAATTCCATCCTCTTCTGCTCATCACGTGCCCTCCTCTCTTCAATGCTTGGACCTACCGGGGCCACAGAAGCTGAAAGGAAAGACAAAAGGATTTACAGTGGTTGTCCCAAGATCACCAGGGCTCCCACCGCTTGGGACCCATTGATCACAAAAATAGTGGTCTCGTATCGGTGGTTAGATTCAGGCAGATATTGAGCATGCACGCATCTGCTCCATTCAAAAGCTATGAGATTGATGGAGACAGACAAGTTCCAAGCTCAGCTATCTTCTAACCCAATCCTGCAGACTGACTGGAGGAGCACAGCGGTGGGACACCTATCAGCCATTTGTCCCCTATCCTGTGAAGAGCTGAGGGCCAATCCTGTGGGGACACCTTTAAGGTCTGGTATGTTGGATGCAAGAGTGATGAGCTCCTTTTTAGAACTCGATTCGAAAGGCTTCTTATTAATGCAGCCATGTGCACAAGCCCTTTCATTTTACCTGTTTGTGTTCCTTCAAGTCTCTTTATATCTTCTTCATAAGCCTTTAGGGCAGCTTCTTCCATTGCAGCAAACTCCTTTGACTTTTTTTCATCTTCTTTGGCCTTGGCCACACTTTTTTTCTTAATCTAAGACAGAATGGACGTTTAGTACCACAGCAGATAGTCTGTAGTAGACAAAGTGCTGCCATCACTACTGAAGTCATTTAACATTGTTGGACTAAAGGGCCTATACATATTATTGCCAGCCGAACCCGCAAGACCAACGGACAATCTAATACATATAGGGAGCTCTCGTCCGACAGATGATGATGAGAAGAAAGAGTGGACGTGTTGGATTGTTCTCCAGAGAGATAAGATGCCACCAGATGTGTCTGGCAGCAGTCTTCTACACTCTCCCCGCTGAAAACACATATGACCAGGCCAAATGTGGGGGGATCCGGATAGATAGCTCAGCTGACAGCTACTGGAGGCCTATGGCACCTTTACTCTTCTAGATTATTTATTTCTATTTTTTAAAAGGGAAACTCTTGATTTGTGGTGAGACAAGGCCTTTGACCGAAAGTTGTCCACTGCGTCTAATGTGGATGGGAGCCTCCCCACTATCCCATGACCACAGATGTGAAGAAGAAGCTGTCAGGGACCTCTCCTCAGTATGAATTATTGTGGAGGAGTTGGGAGAAATAGCCAGACAAGCATTCATCTGACAGCTCGCTCATTTGTTTGGCCTGCTTTAATTGCACGACTGACGAGTTATCAAAATGATCGTGCAAGGAATACACGAGTGGAGAGCATTATAGATTTTGGAGGCCTATTTTTCTATTGCTGGTTCTATGGCACCTTGCTGCCAGTACAGATATTGTACAGAAGGCCTCAAAATAAAGGGAAAGTAGACCCCCTCCCCGACCACCCACCCTTCTTTGTAAAAGAGATATATTTATTAAGATTGCAGGAAATGCAATGCAGGAAAATTATTTATTTTGTGTTTTATGACAATGGATTAAAAAATTTAGAAAATTTGTGACATTTAAGCTACTAATTTAATGTCGTGTGATATTGTCTGAAGTCATTTTTAATACAGAGGCCAGGGTTTGGTGGACACTGTGGACAATAATATCTGGTGTCTCTTCGAATTCCATGCTTTGCACAAACCCTGCACCTCTTCTGTGGGTCGGGTTTGCTGCCGGTATGAGGTCAGGGAAATGACTTTCGCTCAGTCTACTGACAAACTCGGACCCAGAGCTCACAGGGATATCATCTGTTGGTTACAGCTGTGATGGTATAAAGAACCCCGATTTCCAGATTCTTCATAGACCACATAGGAACTGTATACTGCTAATGCAGCAGATACACAGACACCAGTGCTTGGGTTTCCATAGGACCAGGTATAGTTTTAGCATTTGGTCGTTAAATTCTACAGCCCCTTGTACTTATTATATTCAGTGACACAGTTTGAGCGTGTCTTCAACTAAGAGGTCCTGGGTCTACAGAATTCTCATGAATTGTGCAGAGTAAGAAAACATTTCTCTTATCTCTATTTCACAGCCAGCCAGTCTGAGCTGGACGGAGACGCCGATTCTCCTCTCTTTAGAAAGTGACTGTGGGAAGCTCCCCTTTTTAAGAACTTGTTCCCCCAGGACCCTGTACCCCTCTCATACAGTGGAATACTTGTACAGTAGTTGTGCCATACAGATGATGCCTTGTCTCAGTAGTGGATTCATTACAATTTTCCCATTCATATGCATATAGGATGGGCAATCACGAGGACACAACTTGCTGTCTTTTCCTTCATGCACTTTATAAGTATAACGGGCACCACTTTCGCACAACTTATACATCTTGACACCGTATCTAGAACGTTAATTTGGACTGTACTGTTTAAATGACCGTCGGCCAGTGAAATGGATTAAGAACCCATCAACTGTGACATTTTTCTTGGCGGTATACATTTCTCTAAAGTTCCCATTAAGATAGGAGATAAGCGGCTTCAGTTTCAAAAGTCCATCTTGCCCAGTTGGATTGTCTCTTTGACAAAGGGAACTATCATTGAAATTTAAACATCTTATCAAAATTTGGTAATGTGACCTGGTCATCCCAGATGTAAGGAAAGGCATACGATGTATGGGATGTGTAGACCAGTAGGATGTCAGCTCAGCTTTTTTGGCGATTTCATGTTGAACGTTAGGGCAAGGATTTTTTTTTCCTTCCATTTCTGGCACATTTGTTGGCTTCCAAAATTTGGGTTTTGCGTAAGATTATTTGGGATTGTTTGTCAAATATTCTTGGGCATATAAATTCGTTTGATATACTACTCCCTCTAAAACTTCCTTGGTAATGAAAAGTTTTAAAAATTCAAGTGGGGAAAATGTTTCTATTTGCACATTAATGCCATTTTGTACTGTAAATGGTGGAATGTTTGGCATATTACCTGAGGGGGACCATACTACATTTATTGGTTCAGACAGGGCAGATTGTGTTTGATGCCAACTGTGGACCTCAGCACTGGTAGTTCTATGCCCAGGGTCACCCCTCTGTTCACCACTGCTGCAACTAGCACTTTGTGCCACGTGGCTTGTAGACGGCCTTGGCACATCACTGCTGCTACTCGACATGCATTCCTTGTCACTGGCAACTAAACTCTGCTGCCTTCTCTCGATTTGTTGTGGTAGGTTAGTGTCACAATCAGAGCCACCAGAGCTTGCAATTAATGTGCCGCTGCCTTCAACGAGTTCATACTCAGAGATGGACTCTTCCACACTGCAAAGAAAGGCATATGCCTCTTCAGCAGTGAAATGTCTGTGCGCCATTTTATCTTATACAAAAGATCAAAAATGTATTCAAACATATACGTAGAATTAGGTGTCTGAGCTTAAGTACGATTTTCGAAGGAAAAGAACACCTATATGTATACGAAACACACAAAAGATCGCTATTCTAACTAGGTCAAAGTAACCTAACCTCTCTTTTTTTTGAAAGAAGAAATACATGCAGATATGCTCTCAAAAGACCACAAGGTATACTTTTAAAAAGAATGAAAATACGTATGTGTATACACATCGAAAAAAGGTATAGACGGTTATGTAATGTACGCAAAAGACCGCTATACATGACCAATACTAAACCATATTTTAAGAAAGAAAATACCCAAGTCCCAAACAAAAGACTGCTATACTATTACCAAAAGTAACACTCTTTTTTTTTTTAATCACAAAACAAAGATGTGTACGCACACAAAAAAATGTATATGTGGTTATATGATGTAAATAAAAGACCACTAAACACTAATAATACTAAAGGATATTTAACAAAAGATGAATATTTGTGTATATTGCGCACACAAAAGACCACTTATACTAATTAAAAATAAAAGGTGTATGTTTATTTTACACACAGTCAGGGCAGGAAGTGGTTAATTTACTGAGAAAGCAGGAACAGTGTCCCTGCTGTGTGTCTGAGGTGACATTTTTTCGCCAGCACAGTCTCTTTCACACCAAGAACTAAAACAATGTTAGCAGAAAGAGCTGCTGATGACATTTTATAATCTTGATCGATGTGACAGGCTGATCAGAAGCCCGGGACCCACTTAAACTAGTCACTGGGGTCTTCACTGTGACCGCAGCTGTATAGAAACGGCGTGGTCACATCGATGTGCAGTGCCAGGGAGCTCCAGCAGATTGTAACGTAACCTAATGCTTCTATACATCAGGTTACAGTTAAAGGGGCTGTCTCGTCTCAGACAATGGCAGCATATCGATATGATATACCCCCGTTGTCTTATAGGTGCGTGTCCCACCACTGGGACCCGCACCTATATCGGGAACGGAGCCCCGTACAGTAGTTGCTGGAGGACTTCGGTTCGGCAACCACCAAGCGCTCTCCCCATAGAAGTGAAAGGGAGAGCACTGCGCATGACCGGCCACCACTCCCATTCACTTCTATTGTCCCAACGGGAATAACAGAGCCAGCGCTCGGCCATTTTCGGCAGCCCCAAAGAAAATGAATGGAGGGCGGCTGCGCATGTGCAGTACACCCTCCACCATTTTCGGGGCTCCGTTCTCCATATAGGTGCGGGTTCCAGCGTTGGGACCCGCACCTATAAGACAATAGGGGCATATTCTAGCGATATTCCCCCATTGTCCGAAATGAGACAACCCCTTTAACAGCAGATCGCTCCCTCTAGGAACCCTTAGTACATCATAAACGAGTGACTGAAACACATCTAGAGAAGTTATTTCTTGACTGTATTCCAAGATTAAGCAGTTTACCTCACTGATCTTCTTAATAACATTTTCTTTGTGGTTCTTTCCCCTCTCATGGAATTCAACACTCTACAAAACAAAAGAACGAACATGTAAGTCATTTAAAGGGTTTTTCGGGTAAATTTAGGATAGGTCATCAATATCACATCCCCTTGACCAGCTATTTTCTGTGTGCTGGCACCAGATCACCACCGCACCATACCTTCAGTAGTAGTTACTGCAGCGCTGATCGAGGTCTGATATTGAGGACCTATCCAGATATTAAATGGCGAGAAGAGCCCTTTACGAAATATAAAACTTACCAGTTTCTATGTCCGTCTGAGAGGAAACAGAGTGTAAAATGCTCTGAAGACTGAATTATCATTTCATAATGCAAAAATGCTTATTACAGGTATTATGATAACAGAATATGAGCAAGCTAATAACCAAGAAAGCTGGAAGCGTACCGTGTACAACGCGGGAATAATAATCGTTATTAACCTTACTATATGGGGTCCTTCTCTCCCTCTACACGGGTGCCACATAGTCCTATCGGTAAAAGCAGTGGGATTCAGTAATAAACCTGATGAGGTGGTCCAAACCACAGCTCTCGGTCATCATTGGAAATATCATAACTAGTGTTGAGCGAACTTGTGTTTTTAGTTCGGCGTCTAAAGTTCGGGTTATCGAAGAATCGCGTTATGGATTCTAAATTCCGTTATGGTCCGTGGTAGCGGATTCTTCGATAACCCGAACCTGAACTTTAGACGCCGAACTTAAAACACAAGTTCGCTCAACACTAATCATAAGGGCTTCATTTTAGTAAAGTCTCATAAAGCACACGGTTTTAGAGGGGGACATCTGCCCATCTTGCTGTAGTGTATTTAGAAGGCAGATTCCATTATGGTTTTCAGCATTTCAGAAAGGATTAAAGGGCTTTTCTCACCATATACATTTATCAACTACCCACAGGATCACTCATGGCGAGCAATCAGGGCAAAATGGGTTTGGTGGGGGCATCCCTAACAATAAAGGCATACCGGCTTATTGTCCGCAATCCAGCACTTGCAATAGGTGCAGAACTTCTTAGGCTGCGATTTCCAGTAGTCAGCCCTGCAAAGACAAGACACGGGTGAATGCACAATCATATGTGCGCACATTTCTGACTCTGTTATATTGATTTACATACATTTTTGCTCACAAGCACAGTGGACCTATCCTTCTGATACAGAACTGCATTAGATATGAGAGATCCACTCTATTCCCTTCAGACAACTGTACCACAAAGGGTAAACTGAGATCCTGCAACATGTCCGCCCTCATGCGGAGTGTCTGCACATTCTTTATGCAGAATATGGATTTATTTCCATCTCATCCACCTTGCTGCTACTGTAAAAGCGTGGATTTTCCGCCCACAATTCTCCAGTGTCGATGTCCCTTGTGGTTTTCCGACACCGCAGTCTTTTATGGCAAATGTCAGCAAGGGACGCCAATCGCTTACCTTTGCAGTGAAATCCCCTCTGCAGATTTTGCTGCATTTACCTATCAGATTTGACCCTACGTATTGCAAAGTGTGGTAATTGCAATGGATAAATTGATCCGGAATTTCTTACGCAGCGCGTGGATGAGGAGATTTCTCAGAATCTCCAGTTTACGCCCTTGTGGCTGTACCTGACGTGAGACTAACCACACATCTGGTGCCACCTCCATTCCACCAATCATCTCTATGGCATACTTTGGGGAACACCCCTTATCGTTTCCATGGTAACAAGTCATCCCATGACTGCTAATCCAGTGAAGATGACTTACATGCTGGTTTTCTTCAACTAACGTTCTCCTGCAAAAATAAGAATGAAAAGATGAAATACAACAGCTGAAAATGCCTCTGACCTAGTAAAGCTATGGCAGGGGGCGGAGCTACAACAGGTGAAAGGTCACAGCACAAGGCAGCTACTGTCAACTTTGGAAAACAGAGACTGAATTGACAGGTATTGGTTAACCCTTTTACATTTTTGCGTTTTCGTTTTTCACTCCCCGCCTTCCCATAGTCCTAACCTTTTTATTTTTCCGTTCACATAGCCTTATGAGGGCTTATTTTTTGCTGGACAAGTTGCACTTTCTAATGGCGCCATTTACGGTTGCATACCATGTAGTAGGAAGCGGGAAAAAATTTCCAAATGGGGTAGAATTGGGAAAAAATGCTATTTAGATAAAGGCTTTTATTTTTTTTACACTGTACACTATGCGGTAAAATTGACCTGTTATCTTCATTCCCCAGGTATGTACGGTTACAACGATACCACACTTGTATAATTTTTCTAGCGTTTTAATACTGAAAAAAGAATTAAAACTACGGTTGTCCCGATACCACTTTTTTAGGACCGAGTACAAGTACCGATACTTTTTTTCAAGTAGTCACCGATACCGAATACCGATACTTTTTTTAAATGTCATGTGACCGTTTTGGGGGATCTGTGGATCTGTGGATGACGCACTGTCATGTGGGGGATCTGTGGATGGCACTGTTATGGGGGACCTGTGGATGGCACTGTTATGGGGGACCTGTGGATGGCACTGTTATGGGGGACCTGTGGATGGCACTGTTATGGGGGACCTGTGGATGGCACTGTTATGGGGGATCTGTGGATGGCACTGTTATGGGGGATCTGTGGATGGCACTGTTATGGGGGATCTGTGGATGGCGCTGTTATGGGGGATCTGTGGATGGCGCTGTTATGGGGGATCTGTGGATGGCGCTGTTATGGGGGATCTGTGGATGGCGCTGTTATGGGGGATCTGTGGATGGCGCTGTTATGGGGGATCTGTGGATGGCGCTGTTATGGGGGATCTGTGGATGGCGCTGTTATGGGGGATCTGTGGATGGCGCTGTTATGGGGGATCTGTGGATGGCGCTGTTATGGGGGATCTGTGGATGGCGCTGTTATGGGGGATCTGTGGATGGCGCTGTTATGGGGGATCTGTGGATGGCACTGTTATGGGGGATCTGTGGATGGCACTGTTATGGGGGATCTGTGGATGGCACTGTTATGGGGGATCTGTGGATGGCACTGTTATGGGGGATCTGTGGATGGCGCTGTTATGGGGGATCTGTGGATGGCACTGTTATGGGGGATCTGTGGATGGCACTGTTATGGGGGATCTGTGGATGGCACTGTTATGGGGGATCTGTGGATGGCACTGTTATGGGGGATCTGTGGATGGCACTGTTATGGGGGATCTGTGGATGGCACTGTTATGGGGGATCTGTGGATGGCACTGTTATGGGGGATCTGTGGATGGCGCTGTTATGGGGGATCTGTGGATGGCGCTGTTATGGGGGATCTGTGGATGGCACTGTTATGGGGATCTGTGGATGGCACTGTTATGGGGATCTGTGGATGGCACTGTTATGGGGATCTGTGGATGGCACTGTTATGGGGGATCTGTGGGTGGCACTGTTATGGGGGATCTGTGGGTGGCACTGTTATGGGGGATCTGTGGATGGCACTGTTATGGGGGATCTGTGGATGGCACTGTTATGGGGGATCTGTGGATGGCACTGTTATGGGGGATCTGTGGATGGCACTGTTATGGGGGATCTGTGGATGGCACTGTTATGGGGGATCTGTGGATGGCACTGTTATGGGGGATCTGTGGATGGCGCTGTTATGGGGATCTGTGGATGGCACTGTTATGGGGGATCTGTGGATGGCACTGTTATGGGGATCTGTGGGTGGCACTGTTATGGGGATCTGTGGGTGGCACTGTTATGGGGGATCTGTGGATGGCACTGTTATGGGGGATCTGTGGATGGCACTGTTATGGGGGATCTGTGGATGGCACTGTTATGGGGGATCTGTGGATGGCACTGTTATGGGGGATCTGTGGATGGCACTGTTATGGGGGATCTGTGGATGGCACTGTTATGGGGGATCTGTGGATGGCGCTGTTATGGGGATCTGTGGATGGCGCTGTTATGGGGATCTGTGGATGGCGCTGTTATGGGGGATCTGTGGATGGCACTGTTATGGGGATCTGTGGATGGCACTGTTATGGGGATCTGTGGATGGCACTGTTATGGGGATCTGTGGATGGCACTGTTATGGGGGATCTGTGGATGGCACTGTTATGGGGGATCTGTGGATGGCACTGTTATGGGGATTTGTGGATGGCACTGTTATGGGGATCTGTGGATGGTACTGCTATGGGGTGGGATATCTGTGGATGGCATTGTTATGGGGTGGGGGGATCTGAGGATGGCATTGTTATTTCTTTGGTGGGGGATCTGTGGATGGTGCTGTTATAGGGGATCTGTGGATGGAACTGTTATGGGGAGGATCTGTGGATGACACTGCTATATGTCATCCACAGATCCCCCTCATAACAGTGTCCCCCAATACACCGGGCCCCGCCGCTCACCGAAGTATTTATAAACGTGAATCCTTATCCTGTTATTAAGTTGAACTAACGC